>NC_044310.1:41136481-41780712 GCF_007474595.2 Lynx canadensis
ATACTAACAACTAGTAATTAGAAAATGAATTTTTAAAAATAAAGAATATTTACTATAGCATCAAAAACATTAATTACTTAATAAACATTAATGAAAGGTGGACAAGACCTCTACTCAGAAAACTATAAACATTGAAATGTAAAAAGACTTAAATATTTGGCAGTCCCAGTTCATTCCATCAGAATCCTAGCAAGTTTTTGTGTAACTTGTTCTGCTTATTCAGATTTATAAAGGACCAAGAACACCCACTTCTGATTCCTGCCATCTCAGTCAACCAACAGACCCCCGGTAGAAATGGTGACTTGTTCTCACCTGGTGGCCTAGGGGGACCTGGGCATTGACTGTGGTGCTGATGTTGATTTATAACTTATAAAGGCCAAGAGAAAAAAGGTGGAGGATTTACTTCGCCTGATATCCGTATGTAAAGACTTCTAAAAGATAACGTTGGAGAGAATATTTTCATGGCCTTGAGATTGGGAAAGACTTCTTAAAACACAGAAAGCCCAATCATAAAGTGTGAAATTAATACATTGTACTACACTAAAATTAAGAATTCTTCATGGGCATCTTTATGAGAATACAAAGACTGGCAACAGGATGGGAGAAGATACTTGCCTAATTCATAACTAGAGAAGGGTTCATATCCAAGATATGTAAAAAGCTTCTACAGATAATTATAAAATAATCGTCCAGTCTTGTCGCTATTTCACAAGAGGATATTCAAATAGCCAAGAAACATGAAAAGATACTTAACCTCATTAGTTATCAGGGAAATGAAATGTATATTAAACCCACTATAAGATAGCACTACTCACCTGCCAGAATGACTAAAGTACAACAATGTTAGTGAAGATGTGGAGCCGTTGAAACTTTTGTATACCATTGGTTGGAGTATAATTGGCACAGCCACTTTTGAGAATTATTTGACAGTATCTTTTACAATTGGCGTGTGCAAGGGTGCCTGGCTGGCTCAGTTGGTAGAGCATGTGACTCTTGATCTCAGGGTCATGAGTTTAAGCCCCATATTGGACATAGAGCCTATTTAAAAAAATAAATAGGGGTGCCTGGGTGGCTCAGTTGGTTGGGCATCTGACTCTTGATTTTGGCTCAGGTAATGGTCCCAGCGTTGTGGTATTGAGCCTCACATCAGGCTCTATGCTGAGCGTGGAGCCACTTGGGATTTTTTTCTCTTTCTCTCCTTCTCTCCCCCATTCTCTCTTTCTGTCCCCCCTCCCTCCCTCTCTCAAACTACAAATAAATAAATAACAATTAAAAAATAAAAAAAAAATAAAATTGGCATGTAGATATCCTATGACCTAGCAAATTTACTCCTAGATATGTACCTAATAAAAATATAAGCATATGTATAATGAGAGAGATACATAAGAATGCCTTAGCAGCATGATCCTATGAATCAAAAACAGGAGACAACGTAAATATCCATCTACAATGGGACTGTAAATAAATTGTGGAAAATCCATACAAAGGAATACTATATATAGCAATAAAAGTGAACAAACTACTGCTATATACAATAACTGTGATGCATTTCACAAGCATTATGTTAAATGAAAGAAGCAAGACACAAAAGAAAGTATATTGCAGAAGTCCATTTGTATAAAGTTCAAAGACAGACAAAAATAATTTGTAATGTTGGAAAGAAAGATAGTATTTACCTTTGGAATGGAGAGTGGGGCTAATGATTAAGAAAGGTTACAAAGGGAACTTCTTTTCACTAAGCTTGTAGGGTTATGATTTATGTATATGTCACCTTTCAATATGAAGTTGTTGTTTTCAAATGATAAAGAATATGTAAAATGCTTATAGTGCCTGGGTCATTGAAAATATTCAGTAACAGGCAGTATTAACTATTTATTGTGATTTAGGTCTCTATGATGACAAGATCTAGGGCAACACTGTCCAGTAGACTTCTTGCAATTATTAAAATATTCTGTATCTGCACTTAGTTTCATAGCCACTAGCCGCATGTAGTAGCTATTGAGCACTAGAAATGTGACTGAGTAACTTACTTTAAATTTTAATTAAAATTTAAATACCCATGTGTGACTAATGGCTGTTATATTGGGTAGTGCAGGTGTATTGCCATTGGGAATGAGTGTCTGAAGGAGAATGGCAGTGAAGTTTATTTGAGTTGAACAAATCAGGAAACTGGGAGGCCAGATTGTCAAATGAATTGTACATCTGTATGTTGAAGAATGTTCAGGATAATGGCAAGACCCAATTGGACTGGGAGATTGTTAGCTATCTTCCAGAGTCTTCACAGAAGCATTTGGACAGAGGAGAGATAAATTATAATGGGCGACAAAAGACTACTTTCTCCTGTATAGGTTGTCAAAGGTACCTAAGTAGAAATATTTCTGAAGCACAGCTTAGGTAATTAAGGGCCATTGAAGGAGAGTTTCAAGAAGGAAGCGGTCAGCAGCAGCAACAGTGCTTTAGACTGGTGGTGTATGACATAACTAGAGAGTACTAAAGCAGTCATTGGAGAACTGTGCGACTGTAGTTTGGTGCAGTGGTGGGAAAGAAGCTAGATTGCAGGAGTGGATGAAAGGTTAAGACATTGTCAACTTTTAAAAAGCTCCTTTGTGAGGGGTGCCTGGGTGACTCAGTCGGTTAAGCATTCGACTTCTGCTCAGGTTATGATCTCATGGCTTGTGAGTTCAAGCCCTACATCAGGCTCTGTGCTGATAGCTCAGAGCCTGGAGTCTGCTTCAGATTCTGTGTCTTCCTCTCTCTCTGCCCCTCACCTGCTCGTGCCTTGTCTCTCTGTCTCAAAAATAATCAATGAACATTAAAAAAAATTAATTCTTGGGGTGGGGGGGCGCGCCTCGGTGGCTCAGTTGGTTAAGCATCTGACTTCCGCTCAGATCATGATCTCACAGTTTGTGAGTTCGAGCCCTGCCTCAGGCTCTGTGGTGATAGCTCAGAGCCTCGAGCCTGCTTCAGATTCTGTCTTTCTCTCTCTCTGCTTTTCCCCCACTCACACTGTGTCCCTCTTTCTCTCTCAAAAATAAATAAACATTAAAAAGTTTTTTTAAAAAATTTTTTTGATTCTTGGGGTATTGGTTGGGTGAGTAGTTAAGCGTCCAACTTTGGCTCAGGTCATGATCTCGAGGTTTGTGAGTTCAAGCCCTGCATTGGGCTCTGTGCTGACAGCTCAGAGCCTGGAGCCTACTTTGGATTCTGTGTCTCCCTTTCTCTGCCCCTTCCCCTCTTGCACTTTGTCTCTCTCTTTCTAAGTTAAGTAAACATTAAAAAGAAAAAAAAAAACCTCCTTTGTGAAAAAGGAGGTTGTAGCTAGGGGGAGATGTGGGGTTTTGCTTTTTTTCATAAATGGTTGGTAATTGAGCATAAGAAAGAACATAAAAAAGTGAAATTAATTGGTGTGTTTAGTTTTTTTCCCCCCAGTGTGTGGAAGAAATGTTGGGGCTGTATGTACAGGGCCTTTGTGTGTGGTAAGGAGGAAGGGTCTAGTTGATAACAGTGGAAAGGTTAGTTTCCTAAGTTAGTTAGATTTTGAACAGTCTTGATTGGCATTATGAAGAAATGTTGACTTTATCTCTTAGTTCAGAGACCCAAGGAAGGTTTTAAACATCTTTTTCTCTTGTGAGACTCTGTAGTTTAGAAATATTACTCTAGCAATAGCAAAAGACTGGACTAAAAAGGTAGCCAGACTGAAGGGGGACAGACTGCCTTATCAAGCATGTAGTTATGAGAGCCTGAATTCGGGTGTTGGCAATTCATAGATGGAGAAGAATTGACATATTTGAGATTATGGTTCAAGGGTGGAATGAGCACAACTTATGGGGATGGAATGAAGGAGGACATGTGTAGAACCTAGAGGTTTCCATCTGAGTTGACCAGGTAAATGGTAAATTTACATTAAGGGATCCAAAAGAAAGAACAGACATTTGGGATTGGGGTGATTTATAACAGCTTTGTTGAGATATATTTCACATACAGTGCAATTCACCCATTTAAAGTATACAATTCATTGTTTTTAGTATATTCACAGAGTCAAGCAACCATTCCCACAATCAATTTTAGAATGTTTTCATAAAGAAACCCCTATCTGCGGGCCACCAGGGTGGCTCAGTTGGTTGAGTGTCTGACATTAGCTCAGGTCATGATCTCACAGTTTGTGAGTTTAAGCCCCGCATCGGACTCTGTGCTGTCAGTGCAGAGCCCACTTCAGATCTTCTGCTCCCCTCTGCCTGTCTCTCCCCTGCTCATGCTCTCTCTCTCAAAATAAATAAAACATTACAAAAATTAAAAAAAAAAAAAAAGAAATCCATACCTGTTAGCAGTCACTCCCTATTTTACCCCACTTCTTCCCTTCCCCACAACCCTAGGCAAACTTTAATGTACTGTTTGTCTCTATGAATTTGCCTGTTTTGGACATTTCATATAAATGGAATTATACCTTATGGTCCTTTGTGACTAGCTTCTTTCACTTAGCATGATGTTTTCAAAGTTCATCGATGTAGGATCATTTTTTGCCTTGTTTTATACTCACCTCTTTGCATGTTTTATCTCCTCCTCTGAAGTATATGTGCCTTGAAGGCAGGGACTGTTGTTACATATTACAGAGCTGTATCTAGCACATATTTTTGTATTTAGTTATGACTTAGCAAATATTTGATACATCTAACTCAGTTAACCAGAAAGATCCAGTCCCACACTTGCTTACCCACTGAAATGTGTCTATATTTGCTGTCATGGAATAAGTAGGTATCCTGCCAGTGGTTCTGGTTCTGACATTCATTCTTTGTGTGACCTTGGGTAAGTCATTATACTCTCAGGAGATACTTTCCTTATCTGAAAATGGGGTAACAATCCTAACAATCCTAATCCAAAACTGAAGAATAAGATAATTCAGGTCAGTGGGGTTTGCGTATAGTTGGGGTTTATCCAGATGGCCTCTGAGAAGAGATTTAATAAATGTTTGGCTCTATTACCTAATCCTCTTGTAATAGGAGTAGCCTTTTTTCATGGGATTAGGTATTTTGGCCCCCTGATTCTTTTCAACCCCCATTTTCAAGGTCCTGGTTTTGTCTGTGGCACACTGTTACTTTTGTAACCATCCTGGGGCATTTTGCCTATCTCAGGTTCTCTAGCTTCTCTGTCTGGAATACTTTAGACACTTCTTAAGGACACTGATTATAATGTTACACTCCCTGTTTTGAGTAGCTTCCTGTCTCTTAATTCCTGCTGTCTTCATGAGCTGCTTGAGGTTGAACACAAAAAAAGTTTAAAACCCAGCCTATCCACTTTCTTGGTACAAACAACTTACAAATGCATTCCCTTCCTCCCCTGTCTTTGGAGAGTTGTTCATGCTTTTATTAGAAAACATAGCTTGGATGTGTACTTAAGGGTCATGTACCAAAATAAATAATGTAGTCCTTGACTTCCAAGATCTCATGGCACTTCAGTGGGAGGAGGCAGACATATGAACAGAAAATTACAGCAGAAAGTGGAAAGTGCAGTTGCACAGCCATGTATAAATGGGGGCACACTGGGAAGAATTGATTGGGGTAGTGTTTTGAAGCAAGTGTTACCTGACATTTCTGCACTAAGAAGTGTAACACAAAGCAGCCTGCTGAAGAGGACCTGCATTCTTTGGCCTCACAACAACTGGGTGAGGTGGAGGTTTCTGACCCCCCAATTTTAGAGAGTAGTCCAAAGCTCAGAAAGCCTCAGTGGCTGACTCTGAAGCACAGATTCTAGACTCAGCTTCTATGTTTGTCCCCTCCCCCTCACCACAACCATGCCCCTTATGCAAGGATAGAAGGTAGCTATGCAGAGTACTACAGTGCCCTGCCATCCCCTCTCCTTTAGTTCTTCCTCCCTAAGCAAAAATACGGTCTCAGATTCCCCTTTTCTGTGTCTAGCTTACTGCCAGTGTCCTCAGTGCATTAAGCATTCCAGGGCTGTAGCAGTAGTGAATATTGCTGATGTCATTGTTTGCCTTATTGGGATTTTGCTCTTTGTTTCACAGGGAGCTGTGATTGGTATAGACGATGAGGACGACAGCACCTTCACAATAACTGTTGATCAGAAAACCTTCCATTTCCAGGGTGAGCTGAAAGAAGAGATTCTTTCTCTTCACAGTCCCAACTGCTTCTTTCCTTCTCTTTTGGGTTGTTTGCTGGATGACTTGAATGGTTTTGCAACTGATCTGCATGAATGAGTGCACAGGAACGTTCTGGATGAAGTGGTACTGCAGGTTAGGCAGGGATTTGTATCTGCAGTGGATACAGATCTGTTTGAAACGACTGTGGATCTGGCTGCAATTGGAGATTAAAAATTTAAAGGATAAAAATCAGTGAAGGGAGAAAGTAATGGGCTGCTGCTGCTGCTGGCTTGTGTTTACAGAAGGTTGCTGATCTTCTTTATCGAGGAGTATGGTTCTGCTTCTGCATGAAGAGTCTAAAAACTGATTGTGAAGGTTGCAGTGTTTGTCTGTGTAAAACTCAAAATGTAAATTAAATTGAAGCTAGTGGCAACCTTTGGCTTAAAGGTTTTGCTTTGCTTCAAGAACTGCAAGTTTGCATTCATTTCATCTGCATTTCTGTGTGTTGTCTGCCAGCCATCATTTCTCTGCTATTATCCTTTTTATAGTTAATAACACCAATGCCATCTGCCACTGCTATGTTTCGGCATTGCATGCTATGGTTCACCGGTAGAAAGGGTAAGGTACTGTATGATCATTCTCATTTCATCTTGCTTTGAAAACTAAACCAGCAAATAAAAGTCAATTTTAATGATGTACCTTTCATGTATAATGTACTTCTCATCTATTAGGAATGTCTATTAGCTTTGTTACTAATGGTTTTGTCATTTTGCCTATCCAGAGTAACCTCTATTTTATGTTAAAGCATTCCATGGAACTTAGAAATGAGAAGCTTTGGATATGTTAGCAGTTTCTCTGAACTACAAGTGACAATGCACTATGATAGATGCTAGGTGTACCAGTGTAAATAAATATATTAAATAAATTGATAGCTTAAAAATGTTTTGGGTTATGAAGTCAGTGACCGGATATATTATACAAGATGTTGAGACAGCTATTGTCCTTCCATGCTAGGATAGTATAGTGAAGTTATTTTTCTTCATTGTCTTGTTTAGGAAATTGACACATAGAAATGAAAGATGCAGCTTATATACGATGAAGACAAACCAATATAACTCAATAGTGATATACCTAATGCTTTCAGGAAAAAACATCCTTAAAATATTTACTGTGTTTGGTTATACTCTTTATTCAGAGCTGCTTAACTAATAATCCTTTCTGAAATTTTCCACTGCATTTAACTTTACAAAACATTTTAAATCTTATGAAAGCTCGGGGCCTTTATTTTTAGGTTGAATATATAATGCTGCTCATAAACTAAAGTAGATAACACCCCCACACTGAAACTCTTTACTTGAGTGAATATGAATACTTTAATGTGTTTCCAGTAATAGCTGCTGGATGCAGGTGAAGGCTGCAGTATAGAATTTTCTCCTCTGCAGTTATTAAGGAGACACCTCCTTTGGACTTCCAGAAGCTGTATTGTTTGCCTATTTAAAGGAGAGGAGACTCAGACCTCTAGAGTAAGGGTACCTGTACCTTCTAACTTTTAAATTATTTATGTTTGATACTCCCATATTTCTGTGGTTTGCTTATAAAATAAGCAATTCCTTTAATTCTTTTATTGATATAAATGACAAGTGTAAGTAAGAGTTATATGTATTTTTAAAATGAATTCTTAGCTCTGGGACTGTCAAACTGATTAGTTTTCTCTACTGTAATAGTAATGGGAGCTTCAGGCAACATGAGATTATCTGGCTTTTGTAAAGAACTCAGCAGGACTCTATATTCTATATATTCTTGGCAGTAATGAGAGTTATTTCACATAGATCCTTACTCAGAAGAAATTCTCTGAAAATTTGATAAAAAGTTCTTAATGTCTGATAGATTCTGTATTCTTTTTTTTTTTAATTTTTTTAATGTTTATTTTTGAGAGAGAGAGAGAGAGAGAGAGAGATGGGGAAGGGCAGAGAGAGAGGGAGACACAGAATCTGAAGCAGGCTCTGAGCTGTCAGCACAGAGCCTGATGCAGGGCTTGGACTCATGGGCCATGAGATCATGACCTAAGCAGAAGTTGGATGCTTAACTGCCTAAGCCACCTAGGCGCCCCTGATAGATTCTGTATTCTTGATTAGAATTGAAAACAAGTTTGGCTGATATATATTTGTATATGTTTAAGTGTGTTGAAGTTTTTATTTAATTTACCAGAATTTTTTAAAGCAAATAAAGTATCAGTTGATGCGTCTATAAAGTAAATTTTACTTACTATCAGCTATTAAAGGGAAAGCTAGAATTTGTTGAGATACATTCATTTATTCAACATCCATTTTAAGATCTGGGGTAACAGTAGTGAACAAAGCAGATAAATTTCCTTATCTCTTGGGTCATCCATTCTGGTAGAGGAGAAAGCCAATAAGATATAAGTAACATATATATTAGTAAAATACAAATACATAAAACAGTGCTAAGGCCTGGGGAGAAAAAAATAAAGCAGGAAAGGAGAAAATGAAATACAAGTGAGGTTGTGTATGTGGGGACGGAGGTGCTGAAATTTGAGAGTGGCCAGGGAAAGACTCATTGAGACGGTGCCCTTTGGTGAAAGACCTGAAGGAAGTGAGGAAACAAACTTCAAGGCCTTATTGGGGTTGGTAATAGGGAGTACATCATGCCTAGGCAGAGGGAATAAGAAGTGCAAAAAAGTGTGCCTGCTATATTTCAGGAGCAGCAGGGAGGCCACCTCTGATTGGAGTGCAAGTAATCATGGGGGAGGGTAGTGGGAAATGAGATCTATGAGGTAACAGAGAAGCTGGTCATGTGAGGCCTCATATGTCAGAGTAAGGATGCTGAATTTTACTGAGAAGCCGTTAGAGGGTTTTGAGAAGAAGAGTCACATGATGTAATTTTTAACAGTATCAGTGTGGCCACTGTGTTGAGAATAAAATGCAGGAAGCAAGGACAGAAGCAGGGAAACTAGTCAGGCTATTGTCATCCAGAGAGGTGATATAGCTCCCACACGGTAACTCAGGGGGTAGGGAGGCAGTGAGAAATAGTTGAATTATGTATGTATGTTTAATCTTTATAGAGGTATAATTAATATACGATAAAATGTACACATTATGAAGTTCAGTGAGTATTGACAAATTTATTACTCATAACTGCTTCCACAATCAAGATATTGAACATTTTTGTCATCCAAAAGATTTCCTTTTTTCTTTCAGTCTCCACTTTCAGCCACTGGCCCCAGGCAACCACTGATCTACTTTCTATCGTTATAGATTTTTCTTTTGGAGAGTTTCACACAAATGGAATCACACATTATGTCCTCTCTTTTGTCTGGTTTTATTTTAGCTCAGCACAATGTTTTTGTTTTTGTTTTTTAAGTTTTATTTTATTTATAAATTTACATAAATACGTTTATGTTTAATATATAAACAGGGGCAGGGGCAGGGGCACAGACAGAGGGAGAGAGGATCCCAGGCAGGTTCCACACTGGCAGCAGGGAGCTCAATGTAGGGCTCAAACTCACGAACCATGAGATCATGACCTGAGCCGAAATCCAGAGTCAGACGCTTAACTGACTGAGCCACCCAGGCGCGCCACATAATGTTTTAAATATTCATCCATGTTGTTCCATGTACTGGTAGTTTGTTCCTTTTATATTGTTAAGTAATTGTCATATGATAACTATATTTTAAAGGTTAAACTACAGCACCTGAGATAAAGGAGTCTAGGTTGACACCAAGATTTTTTGACTTGCCACAAGAATGGAGATGCCATTAACTGGGGTGAGGAAGATTGCGAGAGGAACTAGTTTAGAGAGAGGATGTGGGCATCAGGAGCTTATTAGCCTTGGACATGTTTATAAACAAGTTCTAGATGCCTATCAGACATCCAGATGGAGATGTCAAGTAGGCACTTGAAGTGTGGAGTTCAGGAGAGGAGTTCATGCTGAAGAAGTAAATTTGGAAGTCATTGGCATATAGATGGTATTTAGAGCCACAAGAACTTAGGAGTAAGTGTAGAGAGAAAAGAGAGGTCCAAGTAATGAGCCTTCGAACACTCCAACCTTTACTTATAGAGCACAGAGCTTAGGTAGAACTAGCAAAAGAGATTAAAAAGAAGCAATGAAAAAGAAGGAGGAAAACCAGGTGAATGTAGTACCCTGGAAGCCAAGAGACAGTGTTCTAAAAGAGGAGAGCAGAGGCATCAGCAACTGTGTCAGATGCTCCTGATAGATCAAGTAAGTTGAGGGATATGAAGTGATCAGAGGACTTCTAACCATTAGGAATTCACTGATAACCTTGAGAAGAACAATTGTAAGATGGAAGTATAGACAGTGCTTTCACATTCTGCTGAAATTACTGAACTATAGCAGTAGCTGGAGAGGACAATGAGAATAAAAAATTTTTTTGATAAGAGAAATAATAGCATGTTTTTATGCTGTTAGCAGTGATTCAGTAAAAGGGGAAAAACTGATGCAGGAGAGAAAGGGGAGAGTTGCTGGATGAGTGTTATTGAGAACACAAGAGAGGATGGGATCTAATACAGAGCTGGCATTGCCTTTCTCTAAGAGCACAGATAGTTCGTCCATAATAACAAGAAAGAAAGTCAAGAGTATGGAAATATACATAGGTAGGTTGTTACCTATCACCTTCATTTTCACTATGGTTTAAATCTCTAGCTGCCCTCCACATCCTATATCCTGAAACATCATTTATTTATAATAAAGAGGATTGGTACCAAAAAAAAAATTTTTCCCCCAAAACAATAGATTATTTGTTATTACAATGATTCCCAGTTCTGGTAACTTATTATTTCAGAATGTCTCCAATTTTTAAGAGATGCCATAAAATTATCAAAACAAAGTCAATTTAAATTAACTTTGGATTTGAAAAAGAAATACTCTTTTTTTTTTCTTTAGGTAATCATTGAAATTACAGTCCTAGCATGTTAGAGCTTTAAAAAGGTTTAAAAACTACAACTTCATTCTGTCCTTTGTCAGAGATTAAAAATAGTTGCCAATTTATCTTTACAAGGTGGCTCTTTTTTCTTTTGAACAAGGGCAAAAAATGATTCCCTTTCCTATCAGTCAGCCAAACTTGTTTGCATATAGATTCTCTCATAGACAGTGGATGGAAAGTAGTTTTGGTATAGACTGGCTGTTGAATTCAAACATTAATTGTGTATATAGTATGTGTAACTCCCTGTTTTCAGAATTGAGAATATACTGGTAAATAAGACTTGGGCCATGATGTCAAGGAGTTTGTAAAGAAGTAATTGTAATGTAATGTGAAATATGCTGTAGAGGTAGAAATATGTATAAGACACTGAAATAATGAAGAGACAAAAAAGGCAGTCACTCAGTGTTTCACAGAAGAGCAGGGTTTTTTGTTACCAAGTAATTATTTTTATAATAAAGTATTTAATGTAAAAATTAAAAGGTTCCTGTAACCAGATGCTGCTTCCTTCCGCTTCCTCCTTACCTTCTCTCCTTGGCACTTCTGAAGATTGGACAAGTTTGTTAGGCTGAGGGATGTTGTAGCATGTGCAGAGGTATGGAAATATGATGCTGCCACTGTGTTCAGAGAACTATGAAGGTTGGTACTGTTAGAACAATGGGAAGATGAGGCTGTAGATATAGGCAGAAGCTTACATCTAAAATAAAGAGGTTATATTTTATCCTGAGGTCAGTGAAGAACCAGTGAAGCAGAGTTTTAAGCAGAGAAGAGACAGAGTGAGACATGGGCTTTAGATGAGTAGCTGTGATTGTTGATAAGTGCCTGAATGGGAAAGCGGTAGTAATGGGGAAGGAGAAGAGGAAATAGATTTGAGATTTTTAGGAGGTGCATCTGTAGAAACTGGTGACTGCTGGGAAATGGGAAGTGAGAAAATGATTGTAGTAAAGGTGACATTCTTGGCTTGGCATACTGTTTGGATTTGTCAACATCTGAGGTAGAGAAACTAGGGGAACAGAGATGGTAAGGGACTTATGTCTGTGGGACACATAGGTATAGATGGGGATGGCAACTGGATCTGAGTCTGGGCTGAAGATGGAGATTGGTGCTTATCAGCACATTGCTAGTAAGTAGAACTAGCAGTTGAAAAATTGAATGTCTAAGAGCTAGGCAGATAAATAAATGAGTGAAGAGTAAAGCTAACTGAAGACTTTAGCAATTTGGAAAACTCATGCCCTGTTGGAAGTTAGTTGCTATTCCAGACAGTTGTAGGCTTTTGCTAATGCTTGTCCAGTGTTGCCAGATTGTCCAGTTTTTCAAGAGAAGCCAGAATCCAATTTTGTGTGTGTGTGTGGGTAGGAGTTTGCGTATGTGTGTGTTAGATCTCCAAATTAAACAATAACAACAAACTATGTAGGCCAATGAAATGCATCTGTGGCTAGATAAAACCTCTCTGTATTTTCAGTCTCTGATTAAAACCATAGAATAGTCATTAGGAACCTTCTGGGAGATCTGAAGGAGAAGAAAGCTGAGGGGGCACCTGGGTGGCTCAGTTGGTTAAGCGTCCAACTCTTGACTTCAGCTCAGGTCATGATCTCACGGTTCATGAGTTTGTGCATTGCATCAGACTCTGCCCTGACAACACAGAGCCTGCTTGGGATTCTGTCTCTTTATTTCTGCTCCTCCCCTGCTTGCTCTCTATCTCTCTCTTAATAAATAAAAATAAACTTAAAAAAGGAGAGAGCTGAGGACCAAACCTGGGAGCACACTAGAGTGGAACCATCAATAGGCTCAAAAGAATGATCAGAGAGATTGGGATGAAAGCTATTACTCTGAACCTATGCCAGTACTGTATTTATTAGTTGCAACCTAATGATAGAAGACTAGATAGTCTGTAGTTCACACTAATAATTAGAAAAATACCCAGTTATTTAAATTTTACTTTCAAATAACATTGAGTCTATTTAATGCTTTTTTTTTTAGATAAACTATGAATTCAATTCTTTTAATAGTTATTGGAATATTCAGATTATATATTCCATCTTAGGTGAGGTTTTTTTTTTCTTTATGTTGAGGTTTTTTTTTATTTTTTTTTTAATTTACATCCAAATTAGTTAGCATATAGTGCAACAATGATTTCAGGTGTTGAATCCTAGTGCCTCTTACCCATTTAGCCCATCCCCCCTCCCACACCCCCTCCAGTAACCCTCTGTTTATTCTCCATATTTATGAGTCTCCTCTGTTTTGTCCCCCTCCCTGTTTTTATATTATTTTTGTTTCCCTTCCCTATGTTCATCTGTTCTGTCTCTTAAAATTCTCATATGAGTGAAGTCATATGATTTTTGTCTTTCTCTAATTTCACTTAACATAATACCCTCCAGTTCCATCCACATAGTTGCAAATGGCAAGATTTCATTCTTTTTGATTGCCGAATAATACTCCATAGTATATATATACCACATATTCTTTATCCATTCATCCATTGAGGGACATTTGGGCTCTTTCCATACTTTGGCTACTGTTGATAATGCTGCTATAAACATTGGGGTGCATGTGTCCCTCTGAAACAGCACACCTGTATCCCATGGATAAATGCCTAGTAGTGCAATTGCTGGGTCATAGGGCAGTTCTATTTTGAGCTTTTCAAGGAACCTCCATACTATTTTCCAGAGTGGCTGCACCAGCTTGCATTCCCATTATTTAATGCTTTAATATGTATATGTATATATATATACATATGTATATATATGTGCATATATATAATGGTATATAATATAATGACATATATAATGACATATATAATGACATATATATATATATATAATGATTTACAATGTTACTGTTAGCGTTTTGGGATAATAATAATGATAGCTACATTTATTGGATGTTTATGCCAACACTGTTCAGAGTTTACTTCCTTTAACTCAGTTCTCATGACCTTAGGTACTAATACTGTTTTTATTTTACAGATAAAGAAACTGAGGGCCACAGACACATAGGTTTTGTAAGGCAGAACTGTTATTTGAACACAAACAGTTGTGCTCTAGATCTGTTCTCTTAACTGCTACAAAAAAGTTATTGTAGAGATTTGTAACTAGTTTATAATTAATTTTTATAATTTTATCAGGAAAGGAATTAATGTAAAATATAAGGAACTTTTAATTTACAGGGCAGTTTAATGCAATTAAAAATTTTTGTGATGTTAATGTTCTATATGTTCCATTACTTAGTAGAAATAGTATAGTAGTGATGGTGGTAACAAGTACCACTATTACTAGTACTAAATATCTAGGATATTATTATCATGAACCAGGCATAGTGTTCAACAGGCACTGTACATTACTTCCATAGTTCCTAAACTCCACAACAACAAACATAGTTTTAGAGTTAGAGAAGCTGAGTTTTAGAGAAGCTAAGAGTCCAGGATTGGTAGATTAGCGCTCAGGTCTCTCTAGATAAGGTCTCTCTAGTTCTTGAAGTGTGCTACCAGACCAGCAAGATTAGCATCACCTGGGAACATGTAAGAAACATAATCTCTGGCCTGACCCCAGACTTGCTGAATCAGAAACGCTGGGAATGGGCCCTGTGTAGTGATTCTGATGCACCCTGAAGTTTGAGAGCCATTGGTCTGGATTCTGTGGTTTTACATGTTATTCCAGTTTACTTTCCTAACAGCCCTACACATTAGATGGAATATCTCCAATTTATATATGAGTGAAACGAGACACAAAGAGTTAAGTGACTTGGCTTTGTTCTTAGATTGTCTCTTACTGTGTCCTAACCTACATACTAAGGGTGTTTGTTTTGCCTTAAGCAAACCTGGTGTGTGAAAAATCTAAATTTTTTAAAGATGTGATTAGGTCTTCATAAAATCCTTTACTTTCAAAGACTTTACTGAAGACCTCATTTAGACAGTATGTTCTCCAAAATTATTTCAAGTATGAAATTGGTTTGCAAATTTATTTGGATGTATTTTTAAAGCAATGCAAGTTGCATAAGACCAAATACATTTTTTAGACATAAAAAATGTCTAAATTAGAAGAATCTTCAGGAATTGTATCTTAGTGGAAGTCATCTGTGCTTGGGCTGATAGCTGACCTTTTCAACTCAGTCCATTAGAGCTTGCAGAATTACTACAAATCAGCCCAGTGGTGAAAGAAAGTGTTTAATTCAGGAAAGCTATATTGATCAAGTGTATTAGGGCATCATTGCCCCTACTGCATTAACATTAGTCAATGCAGCATGATACATCCTCATCATTAATCATTTAGAAGAACAGACAGTACATCATCAGAGTAACCTTGGTTGCAGGCTTAAGTGTCTTCTGCTTAAAAATAATCATCTTGGGACGCCTGGGTGGCTCAGTTGGTTAGGCCTCTGACTTCAGCTCAGGTCATGATCTCACAGTTCTGGAGTTCGAGCCCTGCATGGGGCTCTCTGCTGTCATCAGTGAAAGGGCAGTGGGGTGGGGGTTGGCAGTGGGGAGAGTGCGTCACTTGGGATCCTCTGTCTCCCCTCTGTCTTTGCCTCTCCCCTGCTCACCTGTGCTCTCGCTCTCAAAAATAAATAAACATTAAAGAAAATAATCATCTGAAGGGTGCCTGGGTGACTCAGTTGGTTAAGTGTCCACTCTTGACTTCAGCTCAGATCATGATCTCTCACTGTTGTGAGATTGAATCATGTGTGTGCTCTCTTTCTCTCTCAAAAAAAATCATCTCAGCCTTCTTATTATTAGTAAACAGATTCCATTATCTTGTGTTCATTAATGACTTTTTAAAAAATTTCCCTTTGTAGTTATATATTTTTGATATGTACATGATAACCTCTCCTTGAAACCAAATAAATAACAACTTAAAGGCTTTGTGTAAAGGTAGTAAATCAACATAATTCTTTGTTTTGATAATTTTTTTAAGTTTATTTTTATTTATTTTGAAAGAGAGGTAGAGAGCAAGCGGGGGAGGGGCAGAGAACGAGGGAGACAGAATATCAAGCAGCCTCCATGCATTCAGCGCAGAGCCTGATGTGGTCCTCGAACTGACAAACTGTGAAATCATGACCTGAGCTGAAGTCAGACGCTCAACTGATTGTGCCACCCAGGCGCCCTTGGTATTATCATTTTTAAAAATTTTTATTTAAAAAAAATTTTTTAATGTTTATTTATAATTGTGAGACACAGAGAGAGCATGAGCATGGGAGGGGCAGAAACAGGAGGAGACACAGAATTTGAAGCAGTCTCCAGGCTCTGAGCTGTCAGCACAGCCCGATGTGGAGCTTGAACCCACAAACTTCGAGATCATGACCTGAGCCCAAGTCAGACACCCAACCGACTGAGCCACCCAGGCGCCCCCCTGGTAATACCATTTTAAAAGAATATCAACCCAGTGGCCCTTCTCAAAAGTGTTTTTTAATGTGTTTATTTCTTGTTTGGTAACTCATTAATTCCTTTGTCCATTTTGTTGTTGGTGGTGTGCTCATCTTTTTCTCATATTCTTTTTTGAAAGAGAATAGAAAACAGGTTCATTCATTAACCCTACTGTCTGAGAAATTGCTAATAGACATTGTCATCTTTTTTACCCAGTTTGGAACATGACTTGGTAAGGTATTAGTGTGAAGAGTACATAAAGACATGTAAAGGAAATCATTTCCTTACTTTAGTACATAATGTGTACTTGAAAATCTGCATGAAAGTAAACCATGTGAGTTGTACAAAGATTTGCAGGGTAGAAGGGGGATATATTCCTACCACTTACTACAGAGTCCGTAATGACACCTTGCCTCTTAGACATAGTATTTATTCATAAGATATATTCGTACATTTTATTTCCTTTTCTTCAAAAATAGCCATATAGGCAGTAGACCAAAGTCTTATTGCCAAAGTCTAAGAAGTGTTCCACTGATGATAAAAATCTACTGTTTTCAGCATGCCCAATGATTACTCGATTATATTATGTTTATAAAATTTTATTATCATTCCTATTGACACTTAATTTTTCTATTTTTCTTCTAATTAAAAGAAGGGTAGACTAGAATGCCAAATATATTAATGTGGTTGCATGAGCATTGCTCTTCAAGTGGAGATGGTGATGCTGCAAGAATTAAATTGTTGCATGGCAGACTTTGCACATAGTAGTGGCACAAAATGTCCATTTGTTGCTTGATATAAGAAAATTCAGATTTTCCTCTGAAGAGTTGGTCTACAAGAGAGTGTAGATTATATGAAACTTGAATAAGCAAATACTGCTTATATAAAATGTAATGTCATACCTCAAGAAATTTGGGGAACTGAACAGTAATTTGAGGGACAATTACACATTAATTTTTATGTACTTGTAAGTTAATAGTTCAAGGAAGGGAGTGATAATGATAGATTTTCCATGGTTTTCAAACTTTTAATGAAAGCATTTTACAAATGCAATCTTGTTTAAAAGCCTAAATGGGAGATAGAAAAAAGTAGAGCTGCTCTGGTTGAAATAAGAGGGATGGAAGGCTTAGAGCTCTGCCGCAGGCAGCTCCTGGGCACTTTTTTGAGAAAATACCAGTATTTAAATTTATTTCTTTCCTCTATTCATGTATTCGTTCATTTTTATGGTCAACAAATATTTGAGTGCTTATTGTTATGCTAGGCACTAGGCTAGTTTCTGAGTATAAAGTAGTGAGCAAAGCAAAGTGCTTATCCTCAAGTATCTCACATTTTGGAAATCATTATAGAGGAGGTTTTCTGGTTGCAGTTTCATATAGTTCTCTGATTCCAGGTTAAATATCCCTCAGTTAAGCTCTGTATTCTGGTAATGCCTGGACTGCACTTGTTTTACTTTTAGGTAACTAACTAGCTGATGAATTCTAAGAAAATGCTCATTCTGCCAAGGTCATCTTTGTCTTTTCAACCTCCTTAATTAACTCCACATGCAGTTTATGAACATTCATTCTCATGATTATGATGTTTTAATCAATGTACTCCATGCATAATGGTCCAGCATATAAATTGAAGTTGTAGTTCATCATTGCATTTTCTTAATATTAAATTTGGATATTAAGAGTTTCTTAATATTAAAATTGAGATACCTAAAAGAGTTTGACTAATATCCCAGAAAAAATAATTAGAATTCAGAAAACTGTAAAGAAGCTGCATTTTTGCTGGATTGCCAGCTTTAATGAGGACATCTGTTTTGGGTGACTAATAGAAGCAATCAGAGTATCATATGAGAGAGAATTGAGCTGAGCCCTTGCATGTGGGTGATTTAAGTCAAGTGGTGAACAGATATCAATGAGTTTTTTTGTGTTTTTTTTAAATATTGGGGAGGATGATTGGATACCTTTTCTGGTTAAGGTGATTATATTTTAATTTTTTTTTTACATTTATTTATTTTTGAGAGACAGAGACAGAGCACAAGTGGGGGAAGGGCAGAGAGAGAGAGAGAGAGAGAGAGAGAGAGAGAGAGAGAGACAGACAGAATCCAAAGCAGCTCCAGGCTCTGAGCTGTGAGCACAGAACCTAATGCGGGGCTCAAACTCAGAAACCATGAGATCATGACCTGAGCTGAAGTCAGACGCTTAACCGATGGAGTCACCCAGGCACCCCAAGGTGATTATATTTTAGAAGTGACCCTCAGATGAATAAAAGAAGGAAGTGGAGAGGAAACAAACACTTCATCTGAGGTTGCAGATAATGTGCTAGGCACTGTAATCCTCCTATGTACATGCTTATGATATTTTTATTATCATTTTATATATACGGAAACAGACTTGGAAGGACTTTTTATCCAAGGTAACATGTATAAGAAGTGGCCGAGTCTGGATTCAAATACACGCTATTTTCATTACATAGTGCTGCTTGTTCATGCCTTTCCTCTCTGTTACTCTTAGCCACATTGACTTCTCTTTTCACCATGCCGTAGCCTCTTTGCAGCTCTAGCTTCACTGCTGTTTTCTCTTCCTCAATACAGCATACTTCCTAACTCTGATAGTAGTTAGTGTTTTCATACTATTAGGTGGTTTGATTGTCAGAGTTTCTCCTGTACTTAGTGTATCATTGTCACTGGGCAGGGGCCCAGCAAGTGCAAGGGAACGGGGACACTGGTCAGAAGACAGTGGTGTGAGTCATGGCATGAAGCATGAGGTGAGTAATCTGTTTCCAGGTGTGAGGGAGGCCTGGAAAACTGGCCAGAGAAAGGGCCAGGAATATTCCCTTTAAGGATTTAAAGGGTAGAGAGTCAAATATTTAATTTTATTCTTGTTCTGAGTGCAGAGTTCTCTTAATAGTCAACCGAGGGAGCATCCCACTTGTTCTCATGTTTATTTCTCCTTTGCAGAGGAAGTCCTGCTACTTAAGAAGCCTAATGTGGAGCAGGAGGTCACCAGCAAAATGAGGAGGGCAATTTAAACCTTCAGAATTGTTGTGAGATTAGAGAAAATGCATATAAATACTCAACATGATGTCTGGCAAATAGCAGGGCTCAAAAATTAGTGGCTGTTGCTATTGTTATTTTCTATTTTGCCTCATTTTGCTGATGGTCATACTGCTGTTTCTGGGATTCTCTTTTCTCTTTTTTGTAGCCTAGGGTTTGGGCTAGAGGTAACCCAAATTAGGTTCTTGAAAATGCCACACACTGATCATAATACCAGGATGCAGCGCTCATTCCTTGCTAATTCAGGGAGCTCTCAGTTATTAAATTGAGAAGCCAGAATGACTACTGGGAATATTTATTAGAAAGGCAATGATGAGGATAGCAGCTGGGTACAGGTTCTGTACCAAAGGTTTACATGCATTTTCGCATTTAACCTTTTTAATGCCGAGAGACCACTATGAGTAAACTGAGGCATAGAATGCTAAATCATTTATCCAGGGTACACAGTTTAGAACAATAATTATAGTATAATGTAAATGTGATAGAGCATATGGAATGGTAGAAAAAAGAACTAGTGGAGTCAGCGAAGCATCACAGAAGAGACTATTTTGATGCAGATTTTGAAGGATGAAAAGATGGGATAGGCAGAGCTTAGAAGCCAAAAAGAAAAAAAAAAAAAAAAGAACTTTTACCAAACTTCAGAGAAAGGAGAAATACATTCCAAGTCCAGGGAAAATATGTACAAAAGCTTGGAAGTATAAAAAAGGATAACTTGTTTGAGAAATGTAAGGAGTGTAGCATGTTTTAGAATAGATGGCAATTGAGGGGAAGGAGATATGAGTTCAGTCTGGAATTAAAATAGACCATCAAACGTCTCATGGGGGCACCTGGCTGGCTCAGTCAGTGGAGCATGTGACTCTTGATCTCAGGGTTGTGAGTTCTAGCCCCATGTTGGGGCTAGAGATTACTTAAAAAAAAAAGAAGTGTCATGTATCGGAATGATAAATCAAAATATTGTCTCTATAAATTAGTGAGAGGCATTGGTATTTTAACCAGGGAAATGTCATTATCACATATATGGCTTTGAAAAAACACTGGGAGCTGTTTGCAGGATGCTCTGGGGAGAAGTGAGATTGGAGTCAGGGTGCCCAGTTTGGAGCTTACTGCAGATACTTTGGTGAAAGGTGATGAGGGCTTGAATAAAGGCCTTTGTGAAATATCCCCAGAGGGGATAAACGCAAAAGATGTATGACAGAATTTGGCGACTAACTGCATGTTAGAGGGTAAGGAAAAAGAAGTTCAGAATTATCCCCAGCTTTCTGACAGAGTAATGGGAGGATGGTGGCACCATCCTTTGAGGTGTGTCTTTTTCACTGCTCTGTCACCAGTGCCTACTGCTATGGACATGTATGCCCTGAATTTTATTTTATTGGATGAAAGTGTAATTTTGGAATATATCAGGGTTAAGTGCAGTTGTTAAGGAAAAATATGTGAAGTTATCCCACTGAAGGAAGCTTTGGAGCTTCAGATTTCTGAGAAAACAATCTTCATTTAAAAAGAGTCACAAGACCAGTGACTTCAGCTTGAAAAGAAGTACTCAGATATGTGGGAGCAATGTTTGACTTTTACTTGCACAGGGTATGTCCTGATTTGTTAATGGGAAGACCATGAGTAGAATATAACTATTTGAAGTATATGCATTGATTCTTGACGATGTTTTCTCTGTACAGGTTTGTAGCCATCTTGCAGAACTTTTGAATATGAATCAAATGGAGTCCTTTCCTTTTAGGAATGTTCATTTTTAGGTAAATGAGGTAAATCAAGGTAATTC
The DNA here is from genome assembly GCF_007474595.2 of Lynx canadensis. Taxonomy (NCBI): domain Eukaryota; kingdom Metazoa; phylum Chordata; class Mammalia; order Carnivora; family Felidae; genus Lynx; species Lynx canadensis. The sequence goes on from NC_044310.1 coordinate 41,157,707, forward strand.
CATAAATACAATGTATAGCTGAGTTTTAGTAATGTGGACAGGATGGATAATGGTGGACAGGGAGAAGCAAATCTGAAGTATAGGCTATCTGGAAAGAAATGCCCTTTTCTAGTTTTATGTACAGACACCAGAACTAAGCTAACATTGTTGTCTGATTTTTTTTAGCATGTTAGATCATCATTAAGAATTTGTTTTAATGTTATTTACACTTTGTACTTAGTGAATTGTTTTAAGCATAGTGACTTGGTATAAATTGTTACAAGTCCTAAATTATGGGGAGGGCTGAATCAATAACACTTTACTATATCTAGATTGTATTTTACAAGATAAAGTTAAAGCTTATGGAATGTCTTAGTTTATGCTGCAGTCTTGGTCTGGAAATATATGTTTTCCTAAAGAATGGTGAAGATAGTGTATTAATAGCGTATAGCTAAATATAGAGAAAGAGGGAAGTAGCTTATTGGTATCTCTCTGCCTGAGCAAAATTCCTTGGAGAGCTACCAGGGTGGGGGTGGGGGGGGGCGCAAAGAGTGAAGCTTTTAGAAAAGTTGTTCACTAGGAATATTGTAAGATTATAATGCAGATGCCTCTATTGTACTTTATACCCTAAGGATATATTTGCATATTTTTAAGTCTTAAAGGGCTTCACTACCCACAGTTTTCAGGAATAACATCTATTTTCAAAAAACTCTTGAAGCATTTTATTTAAAGTAACATAAATCAATCAACTCTGCATCAACTGACTCTTCCTTTCACAAAGGATTTCTCTGTAGCATGCAATGTTTGACAACATTTTATCCACAGAAAATTTTTAATTTTAATGTTTATTTTTATTTTTGAGAGAGAGAGAGAGACAGAGACAGAGTGTGAGGAGGGGAGGAGCTGAGAGAGAGGGAAACACAGAATCTGAGGCAGGCTCCAGGCTCTGAGCTGTCATGACCTGAGCCAAAGTTGGACGCTTAACCAACTAAGCCACCCAGATGCCCCTTATTTTTTTTTAATGTTTATTTTTGAGAGACAGAGACAGAGACATACAGACAGAACATTATCAGGGGAGTCACAGAGAGAGGGGGGAGACACAAAATCCGAAGTAGGCTCCAGGCTCTGCACTGTCAGCACAGAGCCTAATACGGGCTTGATCTCATGAACTACAAGATCTTGATCCAAACTGAAGATGGACACTCAACTGACTGAGCCACCTGGGCACCCTAAAGCCATCCTATTCTTAACATTCCCCCCACCCCCCTGCCCAGTATTATAAATCTTTAAGATTGAAAACTCAAATCCTAATTTTTCTTTATTATTTTTTATTTTAGAGCAAGAGAGTATGAGCGGAGGAGAGGGGCAGAGGGGGAAAGAGAGAGAGAGAAAAAAAAAAGCCCAAGCAGGCTCTATGCTCAATGCAGAGCCCAACGTGTGGCTTGATCCCATGACTCTGGGATCATGCCCTGAGCTGAAATCAAGAGTCAGACACTCAACTGACTGAGCCACCCAGGTGCCCCTCAAATCTGAATTTTTCTCAAATTTAAGATAAAGGAATACCCCTTTACTAAAACCTGGAGTGAAAGTGGTTAGGAAACATCTGCTAAGCTAAAATTATTAGGATATATTTACATATAAATTTGGTGAGGATTTTCATTTACCAGGGATAAGTTGACTTAGAAGCATGTAATTGTAGAATGATTTGAAAAAAACCCATTAATCTGCATTTGATTTTCATTGTCTGTTTTGACTGAATCAAAGATATCCAGTTGCCCAATACAATGCTGACTCTGTCCAGGAGAAGCATAGTATTGCTTCAGATAGTCAAAGCAGAATTTGTAGGGATGAGAGAAACCCTTTTGTAAATATTTGCTTATGTTTTATTCATCAGTCTGGAGACTTCAGCTAAAACTATTCCTAGATCTTTGAGGGAGTCAATTGTGGCAGCTTTAAAGGATACTGAACAGAAATAATGATTTAAGGAAATCCAACCTATTTTTAGATTTCATATATAAAAACCATGAAATCAACAATGAAATCAATGGATTATTATTCCTCATTCAGCAAATATTTATTGAACACTTGTTTGCCTGGGATGATTCTCAGGGTTTGGGTTACATCCATAAATAAAACAAAGATCCTTGCTTTTGTGGAGCTTACATTCCTATGGCAGGAGATGGACTGTAAATAAACACACACACACATGCATGCATGTTAGAAGGAGTAAATACAATGGAGAAAAGATAAAGCAGCATACAGGGAATTGGCCATGCTGGTTTGGGGAGCCATGCTTTGGTATATACTAGTGAGGAGACTTCATTGAAAATGTATCATTTGAGAAGATGACAAATTATCATTTGTCCTATAAATATTTATTAGTTGCCAAGAACATGTTATGCTTTGAGAATTAAGAAAATATGCATCTGACTCCATCCCAAACTTCATTGTATACACAGTTGAGCAAGAAGAGGAAAAAATCGGGGTGCCTGGGTGGCTCAGTCAGTTGAGCGTCCAACTCTTGCTCAGGGCATGATCTCGTGGTTCGTGGGTTTGAGCCCTGTGTTGGGCTCTGTGCTGACAGCTCAGAGGCTGGAGCCTGCTTTGGATTCTTTGTCTCCCTCTCTCTCTCTGCCCCTCCCCCACTCACACTCTGTCTCTCCCTGCCTCTCAGAAATAAATAAAAATGTTAAAAAACATTTTAAGAGGAAAAAATGTAAACAAAAAAGCATTATACTGTTATAGATGCTTTGATAGAAACATACATAGACTTTTCCTTAATTGGATCTCACCATTGCTCTTATTATGGTAAGCAGTTTATTTAAACTATGGCTCTTAAACCTGAATATCAAAACATTGGCTTGGGTTATTTTAGATTTAGAGTTAACGTGAATTTGTTTTTCTCTCTACACACCTCTTTCCTATTTTCTTTTAAAAAGAGACCCTCTGACTACCCAACCTGTCCAAACTTGTTACAAATTACAGTCAGTGGCACTTGGAACCACCTGATTATCTAAGTGGATTGTTTTCATTCAGCATCAGTCCAGTCATTCATTCTGTACCCATGCACAAATACATAATGAGTATCTATAAAATGTGCAAGGCACTTTGGTAGGTGGTAGAAATACAACTAGTAAGACAAACTTTTGCTTTCTAGGAGCTTACATTTTAGTGGAGGAAGCAATCAATATGTAATTAATAGGATGTTTATATATTATACACCAGTGGTTCTCAAACTTTTTGGTCTCAAGACCACTTTACAAACTTATTGAGTACACCAAAGAGCTTTTGTTTATGTGGGTGATATACATATACATATACATATACATATACATATACATATACAAGTATAGATATTTACCAGGTTAGAAATTAAAACTGAGGGCTTTAAAAAATTATTTATGTATTCACTTAAAATATCAATAACCCATTTTACTAATAACATTTTATGAGAAAATAACCAGTTTCCCAAACAAAAGAGAAATAGTGAGAAGAATGACATTGTTTTACATTTTTGTAAATCTTTTTAATGTCTGGCTTAAAAGATAGCTGGATTCTCATACCTGTTTCTACATTCAATCTTGTGACATGTCTTGGTTGAAGTATATGAAGAAAATAGTGTCTTATACAGATACATAGTTGGAAAAGAGAGGAGTATTTTATTTTATTTTTTTTTTAATTTTTTTTTTATTTATTTTTGGGACAGAGAGAGACAGAGCATGAACGGGGGAGGGGCAGAGAGAGAGGGAGACACAGAATCGGAAACAGGCTCCAGGCTCCGAGCCATCAGCCCAGAGCCCGACGCGGGGCTCGAACTCACGGACCGCGAGATCGTGACCTGGCTGAAGTCGGACGCTTAACCGACTGCGCCACCCAGGCGCCCCGAGAGGAGTATTTTAATAGCCTTTTTAGATAATTGTGAATGATACTTCATCAAAACTTGACAAGTGGTAGTTTCTTAAAGGTTAGTTGCCATGTGGAATCTGAACCCATAACAATGAAATTTACATATGAAAATACTCTATTACGTTAAAATCCATTGGTTTGTCTGGCACTTTGGATGGATCTTTTTACCCTAGGTATGATTTTGTAACATCATGCATTTGTCATATGTGGATCTTACAATTATTGACACATACCATTAAGTGACATAATTACATTTGTTGATATTGCCCTAAATTCTTCAGAAAAGGCTTTAAGTATTGAGAATCTGTCACTATCATGGTGGCTGGCAAATACAGGTTTCCTAAAATTCTAATATTTGCTTGAAAGTCTGGATTTTATAATTGACAACATAAACTGCAAGTTTTCCCAGAAATGACAGGCTCATTTCCATCATTGTCAGGGAAACGTCTGCCAAATACCCCAGTTTGAATACTACAGCTTGTCAGTTCTTTTAAGTAAAAATGCTGTTCCATGAGAAAAGTGCCACTTAGTTCATAACTCAGTTACACAAGTACTTTTCCTTGAGATAATCATTGTACTTTGGTAAGCAGATGTGCTTACGCCTAGTTCCTGTTTGTTACATAAACTATTATAAAGCATATATTTTATGCTTTATATGGTTGAGATTTAATAATGTTTACTTGCTTCTTCAAGGGCATTCTTTTTTTTTTTTATGTTTATTTTTGAGAGAGGGAGAGAAACAGAGTATGAGTGGGGGAAGGGCAGAGAGAGAGGGAGACACAATCCAAAGTAGGCTCCAGGCTCCAACTCAGAGCTCAACACAGAGCCTAACTCAGGGCTCGAACCCATGAACCACGAAATCATGACCTGAGCCAGTCAGATGCTTAACCAATTGAGCCATCCAGGCACCCCTTCAAGGGCATTCTTAAGTGAAACAGGAATTGTTTTCTTACAAGTGCATGGTGGTAAAAAATACGACTACCAATTCAGTTTGGTGCTACCATTCATGCTAAGGTGCCAGCAGTTTTATCACCATTGCTCTTGCACCATTAGTGCAAAAGTCAACACAGTGAAAAATGCAGATAGCCTCCTAGTATCATCATGAAATTGGTTTTACCTTAAAAACACCTTAACCTCACTGGACCCCTAGTAGTGTTATATACCTTATTTTATCTTGTTTTCACATTAAGTCTTTGAGGTAGTTGGTGATATTAACCCCTTTTGAAATTCATGGATACAACTCAAGTTTTAGTGTTTACTTATTATTTTAAGAGAGAGAGAGAGAGAGAGGGAGAAAAAGCATGAGCAGGGGAGAGGCAGGGAGAGAAGGAGACACAGAATCCCAAGCGGGCTCCAGGCTCTGAACCGCAGTACACAACCTGATGGTGGGGCTCAAACCCAAGGACTGTGAGATCACGACCCAAGCTGAAGTTGGCCGCTTAGCTAACTGAGTCAACCAGGTGCCCTGGAAAGGTTTATATTGTTATCTCTTAAGGATTTTATCTAGCAAGAAGGGCTTGGGATGAGGCTTGTATAACAGAGGTAGGGTCGCATGAGGCCTAGAGATTTCATTTGTATTTGTTGTTTTCTGTGTACTGTGTAGTTGCAAAATACTAAACTCTGTTTCTGTATTCTGGAAAATAAGGATAATAATAATAATTATCACTATCACATGTAGTTGTGAGGATTTAATTAGTTAATATTGTGGTTAGATATGCATCAGACTATGCTGATACAAATTAAGTATCAATAAGCTCAATAGAGATAGCTTTTATTATTTATACAGAGACAAGACTCAGGCATTTCAGCTGAGGGGGAAACAACTTGAGGAAAATCCAGGAGTTATAACTTATGTGAGCATTAAGTACTATGTAACTGAAATATAGTGGTTCCTGGAGGAGTATATCAGGAAGTTAGTAGGGAAATAGTAGATTTGGACCCTGATTATTGCTGGGCTATAGTTATAAACTATTATTTGAAGTTGTGCCCCTAATGCCTGAGACAATGGCTGAAAATGGCATGTATTTATATACTACCTGAATATTGGAAATATTTTAATACATTTCAGGAAGGAGAGAGTAGGTCCTCCTATCATGAGCAATATACATAGAGAAGGTGACATTTCAGTGTAGCCCAGAAGAATGAATAGGATTCTAGTAAGCAGATATTAGAAGTTATCAGAATGGGTAAGGATAACTCTTCACTCAACAATGTCTACCCAACCAAGTGATTGTACTTTCCAGGAGAATAAATTACTTAAGATCATGGATTGTCTTCTCCTTGCTTATACCTCCAACATAGTACCTGATACATATTGGGGCTCAGTAGATATTTGAGTGGTATCTCAGCACTTAATCTTGTAAACATGTTTTTTATGTAATGTTTTTATTTCAAAAGAACTTTCAGAGAAAACGAGACCTTCCTGATTTTAGAGGCTAATTCTTCTTTTTACTACAATTACAAAACAGGCAAATAACCACTTCCTTTTGCAAACAGGCAGTAACGTATTCATAATTGTCATATGTCTTAATGGAGAAAAAAAATGTGTCTATAGGAGGACAGATTCCTAAGTAGTGCATCAGGAATGGCAAAATCAGGAATTTTGAAAACTTGTCTTAAAATCTGCTTCAAATATGTATAATGTAGGAAATGTGAATGTGTAATAAAAGAGATAAGATTATAGAATCCTGAAAATGTATTTTACTTAATGAATATTGTTTTTCCTTCTATGTACCTTATATTGTTTCTGTATAAGCCAGGCATTATTGGGAATTAGAGGAGTTACCAGTAATCCCTTCCTGACGTATTTACTCTGGTTAATCATTTATTAGATTATTAATAGAATTGTTTTCTTATGAGGCTATTTGTGAGAATAGTATATTGATATTTTAGTGTATGTCAGGCACTATGGTAAATATACAAATTAGTTATCTTTTTTTATTTTTAAGTTTATTTATTTATTTATTTTGAGAGAGAGAGCATGTTTGCACGAGGGAGGGGCAGAGAGAGAGAGAGGGAGAGAGAGAATCCCAAGCAATCTCTGTGGTGTCAGCCAAAAGTCCGATGTGGGCTCTATCTCACAACCTGAGATGAATTCAAGAGTCAGATGCTTAACTGACTGAGCCACCCAGGTGCCCCTAATTATCTTATTTAAACATCACAACAGCCTTATAAGGTCTAGCTACACTTATCATCCCCATAGGTAATATTATCATCCTTAGATTATATATAAGAAAAGTAAACCTTAGGGAGTTTAAGTAACTTGCTCAAGATCTGGCTGAATAAGGACAAAAATAGGTATCAGAGCCAACCTTCTTAGCTTTTTTTTTTTCTTTAATGTTTAGTTTTGAGAGAGAGAGAGTGAGAGCGCACAAGTAGGGGCGGGGCAGAGAGAGAAGAGGACAAGAATCTGAAGCAGATTCTGTGCTGACAGCAGCGAGGCCAATGAAAGTCTCGAACTCACGAACCTGAGCCGAAGTTGGATGCTCAACCGACTGAGCTACCCAGGTGCCTCCACCTTCTTAGCTTTTACACTACACTGCCCAAGAGACACCAGAAAGCAATAGCTTTGTGGACATTGGGTGACTTAGGGTGGTGTTTTCCAAACTATGGATAGTACTCCATTAGTGGATTGTGAATCCTATTTAATGGACCAAGATCAGCATTTTTTAAAAAGTGAAATACAACACAGAGGAAATATCAATGTGTATGGAATGCAGTAAGATCAGACATTGTTTTGTGAAACTAATGTTCCAATTTTATATGTATGTGTGTTTGTGAACTGGTCGTGTTATAAAATGTATTTCTTACTGTGGGTCACAGCCAAACAAAATTTGTAACCTACTGGCTTAGAGAATGGAAAGAGTTTGAAAAATGTAATGAAGAGGAGACGTAGACTCTAGGGAAGAAATTTTAGATATAAACTGAGTGTATAAATAATATTATGAAAAGAGGAAGAGTTGGGGCACTTGGCTGGCTCAGTAAGAGGAGCATGCAGCTCTTGATATGCAGGTCACGGGTTCAAGCCCCATGTTGGGTGTAGAGATTACTAAAAAATAAATAAACTTTAAAACGAGGAAGAGTTGACCTATCTTTACAAATTTGGGGAAAATAATACACTGTTTATAAGTTGTTTTAACTAATTTATTAAATTTAGAGCCCTTTTAGCAGGCATTCACTCAGAATTAGTGTAGCTTTAATTTCACTTTTAGAGAGCTGCCTCTGCAGGTGATTTGTGAATTGTGTATATCATTATTATGTTTTTGTTTTTCATATGAACAGGTAATATATTATGGTTGAATAATAACCAGACATTTTATTGGTGCTTCATATACACAGAGAGATTTTTCCTGTTAGATCTAGCAGAGTAGAGGTTTGTTTATTGACTCATGGGAGAATGGGAGAAGGTGAGCTACGTTAGTCAGAATAATAGAGTATTGAATTTTCAGCTAGAAAGGATGATTTAGTCCAAGCTTCCAATTTTATTTCTAATTATCATAAAAAGCACATAACATTAAATTTACTATATTAATCATTTTATTTATTTTTTATTTTTTTTAACGTTTATTTATTTTTGAAACAGAGAGAGACAGAGCATGCATGGGGGAGGGTCAGAGAGAGAGGGAGACGCAGAATCTGAAACAGGCTCCAGGCTCTGAGCTGTCAGCACAGAGCCCAACGCGGGGCTCGAACTCATGGACCGTGAGATCATGACCTGAGCCGAAGTCGGATGCCCAACCGACCAAGCCACCCAGGCACCCCCATCTTAATCATTTTAAGTGTATAGTTTAGTAGTGTTAAATATATTCACATTTTTGTGCAACAAATCTAACTTTTTCATTTTGTGACACTGAGACTCTATACCTGCTAAATACTAATCCCCCTCTGCCCCTTCTCTCTAGCCCTTGGTAACCACATTTTTACTTTGTTTCTATTATTTTGACTACTTCAGATATTTCATGTGAATAGAATCATGCAGTATTTGTCCCTTTGTGACTGGCTTAATTTGGTTAGCATAATGTCCTCAAGGTTCATCCATGTAGTAGCTTGTGATAGGACTTCCTTCTTTTTAAAAGCTGCATAATATTCCGTTGCATGTATATTCTACATTTTCTTTATCTAGTCATCTGTCAATGACAAGTGGGTTGCATCCACCTCTTGGCTGCTGTGAATAATGTTATGCTCTAGTCGTGCAAATATCTCTTTGAGATTCTACTTTGAGTTCTTTTGGATAAATACTCAGAAGTGGGATTGCTGGGTCATATGATGATTCTATTTTTAATTTTCTGAGGAAACTTCATACTGTTTTCCATAATGGCTGTGCCATTTTATATTCCCACCAACAAGGCATAAGGATTCCAACTTCTCTGCATCCTTATCAAAACTATTTTTTGTTCTTTTGATAGTGGCCATCCTGATAGGTGATATCTCATTGTGGTGTTGACCTGAATTTCCCTAATGATTCGTGATGTTGAGTACCCTTTCATGTGCTGATTGGCTAGTACTTGTATGTCTTCTTTGGAGAAATGTCTATTCAAGTCCCTGGGCCATTTTTTAAATTAAGCTGTTTTTATGTTTTTGAGTTATAGAAGTTCTTATATATTCTGGGTATTAACCTCTTATCAGATGTATAATTTGCAATTATTTTCTCCCATTTTGTACGTTGCTTTTATTTTCTTTTGATTGTTTCCTTTTCACAGAAATTTTTAAGTTTGTTGTAGTTCTATTTGTCTAATTTTTCATTTTGTTGCCTGGGCCTTTGGTGTCATATCCAAGAAATCCTTGCCAAATCCAGTGTTCGGAAGCTTTCTCTTTCTGTTTTCTTCTAGTTTAATAGTTTTAGCTCTTACATTTAGTCTATTTTGTTATTTTTTGCATATGGCATAAGAGTCCAAATTCATTCTTTTGAATGTGGATATGCAGTCATCCCAGCACCATTTGTTGAAGAGACTGACTTTTCCCCACTGTATAGTGTTGGCACACTTGTCAAAAATCATTTGGCCACAGACACATGAAAAAATGCTCAATGTCACTCATCATCAGGGAAATACAAATCAAAACCACACTGAGATACCACCTCACACTGGTCAGAGTGGCTAAAATTAACAGCTCAGAAAACAACAGATGCTGGCGAGGCTGCAAAGAAACGGGAACCCTCTTGCACTGTTGGTGGGACTGCAAACTGGTCCGGCCACTCTGGAAAACAGTGTGGAGGTTCCTCAAAAAAGAACTACCCTACGACCCAGCAATAGCACTACTAGGAATTTATCCAAAGGATACACGAGTGCTGATTTATAGGAGCACATGTACCCCAATGTTTATAGCAGCGCTTCCAACAATAGCCAAATTATGGAAAGAGCCTTAAATGCCCATCAACTGATGAATGGATGAAGAAGATATGTGTTTTATATATACAATGGAATACTACTTGGCAATGAGAAAGAATGAAATCCTGCCATGTGCGGCAATGTGGATGGAACTGGAAGGTATTATACTGAGTGAAATAAGTCAGAGAGAGACGGATATCATATGTTTTCACTCATATGTGCATCTTGAGAAACTTAACAGAAGACCATGGGGGAAAGGAAGAGGGAAAAATAGTTACAAACAGAGAGGGAGGGAGGCAAACCATAAGAGACTCTTAAATACAGAGAACAAACTGAGGGTGGATGGTGGGGTGAAGGAGAGGGGAAAATGGGTGATGGGCATTGAGGAGGGCACTTGTTGGGATGAGTACTGGGTGTTGTATGTAAGCGATGAACCATAGGAACCTACCCCAAAAACCAAGAGCACACTTTACACACTGTATGTTAGCCAATTTGACAATAAATTATACTTAAAAAAAAATCATTTGGTCACACATGCAAGGGTTTATTTCTGGGTCCTCTATTCTCTTCCATTGGTCTATATGCCCATCTTTTTATTTTTTATTTTATTTTTTTTATGAAATTTATTGACAAATTGGTTTCCATACAACACCCAGTGCTCATCCCAAAAGGTGCCCTCCTCAATACCCATCACCCACCCTCCCCTCCCTCCCACCCCCCATCAACCCTCAGTTTGTTCTCAGTTTTTAACAGTCTCTTATGCTTTGGCTCTCTCCCACTCTAACCTCTTTTTTTTTTTTTTTTCCTTCCCCTCCCCCATGGGTTCCTGTTAAGTTTCTCAGGATCCACATAAGAGTGAAACCATATGGTATCTGTCTTTCTCTGTATGGCTTATTTCACTTAGCATTACACTCTCCAGTTCCATCCACGTTGCTACAAAGGGCCATATTTCATTTTTTCTCATTGCCACATAGTACTCCATTGTGTATATATACCACAATTTCTTTATCCATTCATCAGTTGATGGACATTTAGGCTCTTTCCATAATTTGGCTATTGTTGAGAGTGCTGCTATGAACATTGGGGTACAAGTGCCCCTATGCATCAGTACTCCTGTATCCCTTGGATAAATTCCTAGCAGTGCTATTGCTGGGTCATAGGGTAGGTCTATTTTTAATTTTCTGAGGAACCTCCACACTGCTTTCCAGAGCGGCTGCACCAATTTGCATTCCCACCAACAGTGCAAGAGGGTTCCCGTTTCTCCACATCCTCTCCAGCATCTATAGTCTCCTGATTTGTTCATTTTGGCCACTCTGACTGGCGTGAGGTGATACCTGAGTGTGGTTTTGATTTGTATTTCCCTGATAAGGAGCGACGCTGAACATCTTTTCATGTGCCTGTTGGCCATCTGGATGTCTTCTTTAGAGAAGTGTCTATTCATGTTTTCTGCCCATTTCTTCACTGGGTTATTTGTTTTTCGGGTGTGGAGTTTGGTGAGCTCTTTATAGATTTTAGATACTAGCCCTTTGTCCGATATGTCATTTGCAAATATCTTTTCCCATTCCGTTGGTTGCCTTTTCGTTTTGTTGGTTGTTTCCTTTGCTGTGCAGAAGCTTTTTATCTTCATAAGGTCCCAGTAATTCACTTTTGCTTTTAATTCCCTTGCCTTTGGGGATGTGTCGAGTAAGAGATTGCTACGGCTGAGGTCAGAGAGATCTTTTCCTGCTTTCTCCTCTAAGGTTTTGATGGTTTCCTGTCTCACATTTAGGTCCTTTATCCATTTTGAGTTTATTTTTGTAAATGGTGTGAGAAAGTGGTCTAGTTTCAACCTTCTGCATGTTGCTGTCCAGTTCTCCCAGCACCATTTGTTAAAGAGGCTGTCTTTTTTCCATTGGATGTTCTTTCCTGCTTTGTCAAAGATGAGTTGGCCATACGTTTGTGGGTCTAGTTCTGGGGTTTCTATTCTATTCCATTGGTCTGTGTGTCTGTTTTTGTGCCAATACCATGCTGTCTTGATGATTACAGCTTTGTAGTAGAGGCTAAAGTCTGGGATTGTGATGCCTCCTGCTTTGGTCTTCTTCTTCAAAATTCCTTTGGCTATTCGGGGCCTTTTGTGGTTCCATATGAATTTTAGGATTGCTTGTTCTAATTTCGAGAAGAATGCTGGTGCAATTTTGATTGGGATTGCATTGAATGTGTAGATAGCTTTGGGTAGTATTGACATTTTGACAATATTTATTTTTCCAATCCATGAGCAGGGAATGTCTTTCCATTTCTTTAAGTCTTCTTCAATTACCTTCATAAGCTTTCTATAGTTTTCAGCATACAGATCCTTTACATCTTTGGTTAGATTTATTCCTAGGTATTTTATGCTTCTTGGTGCAATTGTGAATGGGATCATTTTCTTTATTTGTCTTTCTGTTGCTTCATTGTTAGTGTATAAGAATGCAACTGATTTCTGGACATTGATTTTGTATCCTGCAACTTTGCTGAATTCATGTATCAGTTCTAGCAAACTTTTGGTGGAGTCTGTCGGATTTTCCATGTATAATATCATGTCATCTGCAAAAAGCGAAAGCTTGACTTCATCTTTGCCAATTTTGATGCCTTTGATTTCCTTTTGTTGTCTGATTGCTGATGCTAGAACTTCCAGCACTATGTTAAACAACAGCGGTGAGAGTGGGCATCCCTGTCGTGTTCCTGATCTCAGGGAAAAAGCTCTCAGTTTTTCCCCGTTGAGGATGATGTTAGCTGTGGGCTTTTCATAAATGGCTTTTATGATCTTTAAGTATGTTCCTTCTATCCCGACTTTCTCAAGGGTTTTTATTAAGAAAGGGTGCTGGATTTTGTCAAAGGCCTTTTCTGCATCGATTGACAGGATCATATGGTTCTTCTCTTTTTTTTTGTTAATGTGATGTATCACGTTGATTGATTTGCGAATGTTGAACCAGCCCTGCATCCCAGGAATGAATCCCACTTGATCATGGTGAATAATTCTTTTTATATGCTGTTGAATTCGATTTGCTAGTATCTTATTGAGAATTTTTGCATCCGTATTCATCAGGGATATTGGCCTGTAGTTCTCTTTTTTTACTGGGTCTCTGTCTGGTTTAGGAATCAAAGTAATACTGGCTTCATAGAATGAGTTGGGAAGTTTTCCTTCCCTTTCTATTTCTTGGAATAGCTTGAGAAGGATAGGTATTATCTCTGCTTCAAATGTCTGGTAGAACTCCCCTGGGAAGCCATCTGGTCCTGGACTCTTATTTGTTGGGAGATTTTTGATAACCGATTCAATTTCTTCGCTGGTTATGGGTCTGTTCAAGCTTTCTATTTCCTCCTGATTGAGTTTTGGAAGAGTGTGGGTGTTCAGGAATGTGTCCATTTCTTCCAGGTTGTCCAATTTGTTGGCATATAATTTTTCATAGTATTCCCTGATAATTGTTTGTATCTCTGAGGGATTGGTTGTAATCATTCCATTTTCATTCATGATTTTATCTATTTGGGTCATCTCCCTTTTCTTTTTGAGAAGCCTGGCTAGAGGTTTGTCAATTTTGTTAATTTTTTCAAAAAACCAACTCTTGGTTTCGTTGATCTGCTCTACAGTTTTTTTAGATTCTATATTGTTTATTTCTGCTCTGATCTTTATTATTTCTCTTCTTCTGCTGGGTTTAGGCTGCCTTTGCTGTTCTGCTTCTATTTCCTTTAGGTGTGCTGTTAGATTTTGTATTTGGGATTTTTCTTGTTTCTTGAGATAGGCCTGGATTGCAATGTATTTTCCTCTCAGGACTGCCTTCGCTGCGTCCCAAAGCGTTTGGATTGTTGTATTTTCATTTTCGTTTGTTTCCATATATTTTTTGATTTCTTCTCTAATTGCCTGGTTGACCCACTCATTCGTTAGTAGGGTGTTCTTTAACCTCCACGCTTTTGGAGGTTTTCCAGACTTTTTCCTGTGGTTGATTTCAAGCTTCATAGCATTGTGGTCTGAAAGTATGCATGGTATAATTTCAATTCTTGTAAACTTATGAAGGGCTGTTTTGTGACCCAGTATATGATCTATCTTGGAGAATGTTCCATGTGCACTCGAGAAGAAAGTATATTCTGTTGCTTTGGGATGCAGAGTTCTAAATATATCTGTCAAGTCCATCTGATCCAATGTCTCATTCAGGGCCCTTGTTTCTTTATTGACTGTGTGTCTAGATGATCTATCCATTTCTGTAAGTGGGGTGTTAAAGTCTCCTGCAATTACCACATTCTTATCAATAAGGTTGCTTCTGTTTATGAGTAATTGTTTTATATACTTGGGGGCTCCGGTATTCGGCGCATAGACATTTATAATTGTTAGCTCTTCCTGATGGATAGACCCTGTAACTATTATATAATGTCCTTCTTCATCTCTTGTTACAGCCTTTAATTTAAAGTCTAGTTTGTCTGATATAAGTATGGCTACTCCAGCTTTCTTTTGGCTTCCAGTAGCATGATAAATAGTTCTCCATCCCCTCACTCTGAATCTAAAGGTGTCCTCAGGTCTAAAATGAGTCTCTTGTAGACAGCAAATAGATGGGTCTTGTTTTTTTATCCATTCTGATACCCTATGTCTTTTGGTTGGCGCATTTAATCCGTTTACATTCAGTGTTATTATAGAAAGATACGGGTTTAGAGTCATTGTGATGTCTGTATGTTTTATGCTTGTAGTGATGTCTCTAGTACTTTGTCTCACAGGGTCCCCCTTAGGATCTCTTGTAGGGCTGGTTTAGTGGTGACAAATTCCTTCAGTTTTTGTTTGTTTGGGAAGACCTTTATCTCTCCTTCTATTCTAAATGACAGACTTGCTGGATAAAGGATTCTCGGCTGCATATTTTTGCTGTCTAGCACCCTGAAAATCTCGTGCCAATTCTTTCTGGCCTGCCAAGTTTCAAAAGAGAGATCAGTCACGAGTCTTATAGGTCTCCCTTTATATGTGAGGGCACGTTTACCCCTTGCTGCTTTCAGAATTTTCTCTTTATCCTTGTATTTTGCCAGTTTCACTATGATATGTCGTGCAGAAGATCGATTCAAGTTATGTCTGAAGGGAGTTCTCTGTGCCTCTTGGATTTCAATGCCTTTTTCCTTCCCCAGTTCAGGGAAGTTCTCAGCTATTATTTCTTCAAGTACCCCTTCAGCACCTTTCCCTCTCTCTTCCTCCTCTGGAATACCAATTATGCGTATATTATTTCTTTTTAGTGTATCACTTAGTTCTCTAATTTTCCCCTCATACTCCTGGATTTTTTTATCTCTCTTTTTCTCAGCTTCCTCTTTTTCCATAACTTTATCTTCTAGTTCACCTATTCTCTCCTCTGCCTCTTCCATCCGAGCTGTGGTGGTTTGCATTTTGTTTTGCATTTCCTTTAAAGCGTTTTTCAGCTCCTCGTGACTGTTCCTTAGTCCCTTGATCTCTGTAGCAAGAGATTCTCTGCTGTCCTGTATACTGTTTTCCAGCCCAGCGATTAATTTTATGACTATTATTCTAAATTCACTTTCTGTTATATTATTTAAATCCTTTTTGATCAGCTCATTGGCTGTTGTTATTTCCTGGAGATTCTTCTGAGGGGAATTCTTCCGCTTGGTCATTTTGGATAGTCCCTGGTGTGGTGAGGACCTGCAGGGCACTTCCCCTGTGCTGTGGTGTATAACTGGAGTTGGTGGGCGGGGCCGCAGTCAGTCCTGATGTCTGCCCCCAGCCCACCGCTGGGGCCACAGTCAGACTGGTGTGTGCCTTCTCTTCCCCTCTCCTAGGGGTGGGATTCACTGTGGGGTGACGTGGCCCGTCTGGGCTACTTGCACACTGCCAGGCTTGTGATGCTGGGGATCTGGCGTATTAGCTGGGGTGGGAAGGCAAGGTGCACGGCGGGAGGGGGGGCAGGCTTAGCTCGCTTCTCCTTAGGTGATCCACTTCAGGAGGGGCCCTGTGGCAGCCGGAGGGAGTCAGATCAGCTGCCGGAGGTTTGGCTCCGCAGAAGCACAGAGTTGGGTGTTTGCGCGGAGCGAGCAATTTCCCTGGCCGGAACCGGTTCCCTTTGGGATTTTGGCTGGGGGATGGGCGGGGGAGATGGCGCTGGCGAGCGCCTTTGTTCCCCGCCAAACTGAGCTCTGTCCTCCGGGGGCTCCGCAGCTCACCCTCCCTTTGTCCTCCAGCCTTCCCGCTTTCCGAGCAGAGCTGTTAACTTATGACCTCCCAGACGCTAAGTCGCGCTTGCTGTTGGAACACAGTCCGTCAGGCCCCTCCGCTTTTGCAAGCCGGACTCGAGGGCTCTGCTTGGCTGGCGAGCCGCCCCTCCGCCCCGGCTCCCTCCCGCCAGTCCGTGGAGCGCGCACCGCCTCGCCGCCCTTCCTACCCTCTTCCGTGGGCCTCTCGTCTGCGCTTGGGTCCGGTGACTCCGTTCTGCTAATCCTCTGGCGGTTTTCTGGGTTATTTAGGCAGGTGTAGGTGGAATCTAAGTGATCAGCAGGACGCGCGGTGAGCCCAGCGTCCTCCTACGCCGCCATCTTCCTGCGCCTCCTATATGCCCATCTTTATGCCAGTAAGCCTCTAATTTGAAAATGCTAAAATGAGTATTCAGATGGTGTGACTTGCTAAGGTCAACACTAGAAAAAAGTAGCAAAGCATGGGCTATATTTTCTGGTTCTTAGTTTATATTCTCATACAGTAATTTGCCACATGTTTAACTTTGCTTATACTGCCCTCTTTACCTTTGAATACCTCCCTTGTCAGTGCTTCCCTCACCACACATCCCTTCTCCCTCTCCTCCTTCACATCTCCCTCTCCTTCTTCCTTTCCCTATCTCCTCCCTCCCTCCACATCCACACCTTTGCCTCTAACTCTCTCAGTTAAAATTTTTTTTCATGTTTTATTTATTTTTGAGAAAGAGACAGAACACAAGTGGGGGAGGGGCAGACACACACGCACACGCACACACAGAATCCAAAGCAAGCTCCAGGCTCCAAGCTGTCAGCACAGAGCCCAATGCAGGGCTTGAACTCATGAACTGTGAGATCATGACCTGAGCTGAAGTCAGAAGCTTAACTGACTGAGCCACCCAGGTGCCCCTCACTCAGTTTTAAAAACTCAACTCTAATCTCCATGCTCTAGAAGGCTTCCTTGATGAGCTCAAGCCTTCCTTGAGTTCATCTCCACAAGTATACACCCCTTGAACTCTGCTTACACTGATTTACTCAGTCATCTGTATAGTAGCGGTTGTCAGTTTGCATATGTTTTCTGTCACTGGAGTGTATGTTCTACACAAACAGGGACTGGGTCTTATTTGAATATATATCCCCAGTTTCTAAACAGTACTTGGTATTTACTAGCTACTAAATAAATGTTGGATGGATGGATAGGAAGATGGATGGATATATCTAATACTGTGATAAACACTATGGTTAATATTGTCAGAAAACCTAAAATCTTAGAGACAAAACATAAACACGTGAAAAAGTGTAAATAACAGTGTGTGGGCAGTATAAGATTAAATTTTATAGGTAGTCAATAAATACTTGATCAAAGAATAATTGAATGATGCATTGGCATTTAAGGAGAAAGAGATCACTGCTGTTGGACTAGTTAGGTAAGACTTCCTTGAGGAGAGCTAGGACTTATTCTGAGGCATGTGATGTTTAGGTAGATGGAAGGAAGGGTAAAGTCAATGTTAAGGTTCACAGAGGGAAAAAGTATTCCATGAAGATAATTTAGAGTGTTTTAAGGTCATTGAGAAGATGGTTTGGTTCATGTAAAACAAACATGAAATGGAAGATGTGGAGGGATTTTATTGTTAAACAGGGAGGTTAGGTGAATTCTGTAGAATATGGTCAATTTTTGAGGTTTTTAAAAATAGAAATAGCATTTCTTTTTTTTTTAATTTTTTTTTAACATTTATTTATTTTTGAGACAGAGAGAGACAGAGTGTGAGTGGGGGAGGGTCAGAGAGAGAGGGAGACACAGAATCTGAAACAAGCTCCAGGCTCTGAGCAGTCAGCCTGACGCGGGGTTCGAACTCACATACCGCGAGATCGTGACCTGAGCCGAAGTCAGACGCTTAACCGACTGAGCCACCCAGGCGCCCCTAGCATTTCTTTTTTTAAAAAAAATGTTAATGTTTATTTTTGAGAAAGAGGGAGAGCGTGAGTGGAGAGGGGCAGAGAGAGATGGAAACACAGAATCTGAAGCAGGCTCCAGGCTCTGAGCTGTCAGCACAGAGCCTGACACTGGGCTCCGACTTACGAGCCATGAGCTCATGACCTGAGCCAAAGTCGGATGCTCAACTGACTGAGCCACCCAGGCACTCCTAAATAGCATTTCAATATAAGCTCAATCTGAGGTGTGCAGGCTGTGTTGGAGGTTGCAGAGTATACACATGTACTACATTTGTGATGATATTTTGTTTACAGACATAAGACTGTATGACTGCTTGAACCAGCATGTAGTCACTAGGAATTGAAAGACAGGATAGAAAGAGGGACTATCTCAAGGAAGAATCTGATGAACCTGGTATCTGATATCATTTGTGAGGAGGTGGCAGATTTAAAGATGATTACCATTTGGTGGCCTGATGGCAGTGAGAATAACACCCCTTGTCATGCCCTAACCATTTCTCAATTCTGGCCTTACTGGTACAACCACTTCCTAACTGGTGTGACCCCCTCAATTTTTGCCCCATTTTTCATTCTCTACAACACTGCCAGACTGATGTTCCTAATATGCAGATTAGACCATGTCATTCTCATGCTTGAACTTTTTAAGGGCTTTCCATTGTCTTAAGGATAAAGTCCATTTGTACTCCTTGGGCTGGGATCCTAATCTTTTGCCATTTCCTCCTCCCCAAATCAATCCAATGTTCTAGACATATTTAAACCAGTTTCCCAAATATACCTTTTTCATGTCTCAGTGTCTTTATTATTGTTCTTTTCTCTTTCAAGATGTTCTTACCCTCTCTACTTAACAAACTAATTCTTATTCTTTTTTTTTTTTTTTAATTTTTTTTCAACGTTTATTTATTTTTGGGCAGAGAGAGACAGAGCATGAACGGGGGAGGGGCAGAGAGAGAGGGAGACACAGAATCAGAAACAGGCTCCAGGCTCTGAGCCATCAGCCCAGAGCCTGACGCGGGGCTCGAACTCACGGACGGCGAGATCGTGACCTGGCTGAAGTCGGACGCTCAACCGACTGCGCCACCCAGGCGCCCCGACTAATTCTTATTCTTTAGGGTGTAACTCCTCAAGGAGCTCTTCCCTGATTTTTTTATTCACTTCCTTTGTGTGTGGGGGCAGGGCGGGTGGTGGGCATAAGCCATGAATTCATATAGTTAAATACAAATCTTTCTTTACTAGATTTTGAACTCCTTGAAATCAGGGCCAGATCATAATTAATCCTCAACAGTTTGATAGTAATAATTTAATGCTTATTGAGCACTTTATGTCATTTACCTGTCCAAGTGTTGTATTTGTATTAACTCATTTAATCTCCGAAATAACCCTTTGTGGTAGATACTATTACTGTCATTTTACAAATGAGAATACTGAGGCTTATAATTTGTTGCAAATTATATGGTTAATAACTAGCAAAGCTCAGGTTTGAACCTAGAGTCCATGTTCTTTAACTCTGTATGTCACAGTAGCTTATTATGACATTCTCTAAATGATGTCTTTTGATGAACCAAAATTCTTAACTTTGATGTAGTTAAATTTATCAGTCATTTTCTTTGTAATTAGTTCTGTATCCTGTTTAAGAAGCTTTTTTTCTATCCCCAAATTATGATGATATTCTCCTGTTCTATCTTCTGGAAGCTTTGTTGTTCTTTCACAGTTAAGAATAAAGCAATCGCCTGGAATTAATTTTTGTGTGTAGTAAAGGTATGGTCAGGTTTCTTTTTTTCCCATATTGTCCTACAATTATATATTGAAAGATTGTTCCTAACTGCTCTTAGGTGCCACATTTGTCACAAATCAAGTGTTTATATATATGAGTGGGCCTGTTTCTGGGCTCTGTTCTGTTTCCTTGGTGTGTTTATATAGCCTTGCTCTAATACCACATTTTCTTTATTACTCTATATTTGATACAGTAAACCTTCTCTCTCTTTTCCAGGAAGCCTTTGCTATTCTTTATCTTTTGTACCATTTTGAATTTTAGAATCAACTTGACAAAGCTTAAAAATGCCTTTTGGAATTTTAATTTGCTTTGCATTTAATCTATAGATTAATTTGAATAGGTTGCAGTATTGAATTTTACAGTCCCTGAAGAAATATTTCCATTTATTTATGTCTTCTTTGATTTATCATAATTTTAAATATGATTTTTAAAGTATGATTCAATCTTATACTCACAGAAAAGTTGCAAGTACAGTACAATCCTCCTCCCAAACTGAAAGTTGCTAATTGAATGTCCCATCATCCCTGCTTTTTAAAATATTTCCTGCAAATAAGGAAGTTTTCCTCTATACATACTATACAACCATTAAAATCAAGAAATTAACATTGATGCCTTAATGCTTTCTAATCCTTAGACTCTGTTCAAACTTTTCCAGTTGTCCCAATAAAGTCCTTTATAGCAAGAGGATCTGGTTCAGCATCACATTTTACATTTAGTTATCATGTCTCTTTAGTCTCCTTCAGTCTGGAATGGTTCCACAGTCTTTCCTTTCCTTGACTTTTATGATCTTGACACTTTTTCTTTAAAGATTTTATTTTTAAGTAATCTCTATACCCATTGTGGGGCTTGAACCCACAACCCCAAGAGTCTCATGCTCCAATGATTGAGCCAGCCAGACGCCCCTGACCTTGACACTTTTAAAGGTTATAGGCTAATTATTTTGTAGAATGTCCCCCAGTTTGTTTTTTTCTGATGTTTCTTTATAATTTGATTCAGATTACCTGTCTTTGACTCAAAGATCACAGACATGATTCTGTGTTCTTTTCACAGGGTTTCAATATATCCCATTACTGATGACATTTACTTTAATCATCTCATTAAGGTGGTATTGCCAGGCTTTTGTTGTTAAATTTAATCTTTTTCCCAACTTAGTTAATATTTTGTGGGGAAGTATTTTGAAGCTATGCCAATATCCCATTCCTCATCAAACTTCCAGTGTGTGTGTGTATATACATATATGTACATATACATATATATGTATATATATATATATTTATATATCAGTAGTAACATAGTATCTTGTTTTACTCAACAGACTATAATTCTTTTTTTTTTTAATTTTTTTTTCAACGTTTATTTATTTTTGGGACAGAGAGAGACAGAGCATGAACGGGGGAGGGGCAGAGAGAGAGGGAGACACAGAATCGGAAGCAAGCTCCAGGCTCTGAACCATCAGCCCAGAGCCTGACGCGGGGCTCGAACTCACGGACCGCGAGATCGTGACCTGGCTGAAGTCGGACGCTTAACCGACTGCGCCACCCAGGCGCCCCTCAACAGACTATAATTCTTTACTATCATTATTTATTTTGATGCTTAAATTGCCCTCAGTTTGGCCACTAGAATTCCCTTTAAGCTGACTTCTGTATTCTTTTTACATGTCCCTATAATTCTCTGAGTATTTCCTTACTTTCTGGCACAAAAAAGCATTTCCTTACTTACTTTCTGGCACACACACACACACACACACACACACACACACACACACAAAGAAAGAAAAGAAAAGAAAAAAGGATTCTAGGCTTATTTTCTCCCTTCCTTCCTAGTTCTATAATCAACCATTTTTCCAAGAAGCCCTGGTACCTTTGAAAGGAGAATGGCTTTCAGAAATCAATACCTGGTTTTAGGTGTATTTGGCACTGTTAGGTGTCATGGGACTCAGGCTCTCTCATAGCTAAGAAACATGTAAATGTTATATGCGTGCATGTGCATCCATGTCCATATTTCCATATGTATTTATTTATATAGCCAAAACCATGAGTTCATACCGATACCTCCATTTCCAGTCTCACACCCCAGAAATCATTCTGGTTTTCTCGCTTACATTATTTGTAACACTATTTTCCAACAGTGAGAAATCCTTTATCCTTGTTGTGTTTACTTACTTGGCCAATCCTCCTGTATGTAGTTCCTATCATTACCTACTTTGTGTGAATATCATCCTTACTCCACCCAGCCTTGGAAACCTTGTGCCCACTTGACTCTGTCCCCTGCAATGTGGACTCCCTCTTCACCTTTCTTGTCTTCTGACTCTTCATGCTGGACTCTTCCACTGTGTAGATTCCCTCTTCATCCTGTTTTGGGCTTTGATGCCTCATGCCACATTGTCCATTGGTATGATGTACAGTAGTGCCCCTTCATGCGCAGTTTTGCTTTCTGCGGTTTTAATTACTCACAGTTAACTGTGTTCTGGAAGCAGATGATCCTTCTAACATATTGCCAAGTCAGTAATGGCCTAATGCTACTTCATAGTGCCTGTATTAATTTACTTCACTTTATCTCATCACATAGACATTTTATCATCTCACATCATCACAAGAAGAAGGGTGAGTACAGTACATTAAGATATTTTAAGGGGCGCCTGGGTGGCTCAGTCAGTAGACCATCTGACTTCGGCTCAGGTCATGATCTCTCAGTCTGTGAGTTTGAGCTTCGTATTAGGCCCTGTGCTGACAGCTCAGAGCCTGGAGCCTGCTTCGGATTCTGTGTCTCCCTCTCTCTCTGCCTCCCTCTGCCTCTCCCCCAACTCACGCTCTGTGTGTGTGTCTCTCTCTCTCTCAAAAATAAATAAACAATATTAAATATATATATATATATTTTAAGAGCATTCATGTATGTGAGAAATGGGCCACATTCACATAACTTTTATTACAGTATATTTTTATAATTGTTTTATTTATTATTAGTTACTGTTGTTAATCTCTTACTAATTAGTGATCTCTTACTAATTTATAAATAAACTTTATCATAAGTATGTATAGGAAAAAACACTGTATATATAGGGTTCATTACTGTCCATGGTTTCAGGCATCCACTGGGTGTCTTGGAATGTATCCCTTGTTGATAAGGGGTTACTACCGCGTGCCCTCCTCATCTTGCTCAGGCTCTGATGTCCTGAGCTGAATCTTCCACTCATTTGGTACAATGCTTTTAATTAAACCACAGATGCTAAAATGCTTTTAATTAAACCACAAATCATTTGATTTTTCCTCTAATGTTCCTTTTCTCTTCCAGGATTCAATCCAAGATCCTGCATTACATTTAGTTATGGCAGTTCCTTATTCTTTTCTTGTCTTGGTTTTGGGGATAGATTCCTGTGAGTCATTGCTTACATACAACATCCAGTGCTCATCCCAACAAGTGCCCTCCTCAATGCCCATCACTCACTTACCCCCTCACCTGTCCCCCCCCCAATCAACCCTCAGTTTGTTCTCTGTATTTAAGAGTCTCTTATGGTTTGCCTCCCTCTCTGTTTGAAACTATTTTTTCCCTTCCCTTTCCCTCCCCTCCCCTCCCCTTCCCTCCTTTCCCTTCCCTTCCCTTCCCCTCCCCTCCCCTCCCCTCCCCTCCCCTCCCCTCCCCTCCCCTCCCCTCCCCTCCCCTCCCCTCCCCCCATGGTCTTCTATTAAGTTTTTCAAGCTCCACATGAGAACATATGGTATCTGTCTTTCTCTGGCTTACTTCACTTAGCATAATACCCTCCAGTTCCATACACGTTGTTGCAAATGGCAGGATTTCATTCTTTCTCATTGCCAAGTGGTATTCCATTGTATATATAAACCGTATCTTCTTTATCCATTCATCAGTTGATGGGCATTTAGGCTCTTTCCATAACCTGGCTATTGTTGGAAGAGCTGCTGTATGGTCAGTTTTTAGAAATATTCTGTGTGTGCTTGAAAAGAATGTCTGTTTCACATTTGTTGTGTGTAGTGCTCTATGTATGTCCATTGGATCAAGTTTATTCATCAGGGATTATTCATATTTTCTAGATGCTTACTAATTTTTTGTCTGCTTCATCTAATTGGGAGATGAATGAGTTGTATTAAAATCTGCCACTATGGGCGCCTGGGTGGCTCAGTCGGTTGAGCGTCCGACTTCAGCTCAGGTCACGATCTCACGGTCCGTGAGTTCGAGCCCTGCGTCGGGCTCTGGGCTGATGGCTCAGAGCCTGGAGCCCGCTTCCAATTCTGTGTCTCCCTCTCTCTCTGCCCCTCCCCCGTTCATGCTCTGTCTCTCTCTGTCTCAAAAATAAATAAAAATGTTAAAAAAAAATTTTTTTTAAAATAAAAAATCTGCCACTATGATGGTGGTGTTTTGTCTATTTTTCCTTATATTCTATATGTTTTTGCCATATACATATATTTTTGAATACATATTATTAGCTACATATAAATTTATATTTATTGTATCTTCTTGATGATAAAATTCTGTGGCATTTGCAAAGTGAGCCTCTTGATCTTCTGGTAAAGTCTATTTTGTGTGATTTGAATAATATCAACTTTTTTAGAGTTAGTATTTCTATGGTCTGTCTTTTTTTATACTCCTATTTTTAATATTTCTGTATCCTTATATTTAATGAGTATCTCTTGTGTCATAAAATCTTGTTTAAAAATTCTTCTTTTTCTAATTGGAACATTTACATACTTCATTTATACCTAATTTAATTATTGGTGTTTTAGGGTTAAAATTTTACCATTTTACCATATGTTTTCTTTTTGTCTTGTATTTTGTTTCTTTTTTCTCTTTCTTGTAAATTTTTGGATTATTTTTCATTACTGATTTTTTTATTTATTATGTGGGAAGTTAAACACTTAACCTTATAGTGATTACTCTAAAAATTACAACATAAATCTTTCAGTTATCAAAATCTAATGTTAATTGGTAATTTTATCTTCTTTCCAAACAATGCAGAACTTTAGAATTCTTTAACTCCATTTTCTCTTTCCTACTTTATTTTCAGTTGTTTGTATTTAATTTTGTATGTATTTAACTTCACAAGGTATTATTATTTTATGTAGTCAATATGCATTTAGTTTTGCCCATGTACTTACCATTTTTTTATTTTTATTATTTTTTTAAAATTTTTTTAACGTTTATTTTTGAGACAGAAAGAGACAGAGCATGAACAGGGAAGGGTCAGAGAGAGGGAGTCACAGAATCTGAAATAGGCTCCAGGGTCTGAGCTGTCAGCACAGAGCCTGACGCGGGGCTTGAACTCACGGACCGCGAGATCATGACCTGAGCCGAAGTCGGCCGCTTAACCGACTGAGCCACCCAGGCGCCCCAATGTACTTACCATTTTTTAACTGTTTTTTTCTTTTTTTTTTTTTAGGTTTTTATTTAAATTCCAGTTAGTTAACATACAGTGTAATACTGGTTTCAGGTGTACAATTTAGTGGTTCAACACTTCTATACAACAGCCAGTGCTCATCACAAGTGCCCTCTTTAATCCCCATCACCTATTTAACCCATTCCACAACCCTCCTCCCCTCTG
Source organism: Lynx canadensis (assembly GCF_007474595.2). Taxonomy (NCBI): domain Eukaryota; kingdom Metazoa; phylum Chordata; class Mammalia; order Carnivora; family Felidae; genus Lynx; species Lynx canadensis. The sequence goes on from NC_044310.1 coordinate 41,183,367, forward strand.
GTAACCATAAGTTTGTTTTCTATAGTTACGTCTGTTTCTTGATTTGCCTCTCTCTCTCCCTCTTTTTCTCTATGCTCATGTGTTTTGTTTCTTAAGTTCCACATATGAGTGAAATCATATGGTATTTGTCTTTCTCTTTTCTCTTAGCATAATAATATACTGTCACTCCATCCACATCATTCTGGCAAGATTTCATTTTTATGGCTGAATGATATTCCATTGTATATCTATTCCACATTTTCTTTATCCATTCATTAGTTGATGGACACTTGGGCTATTTTCATAGTTTGGCTGTTGTAGATAATACTGCTGTAAACATTGGGGTACATGTATCCCTTTGAATGAGTAAATACCTAATAGTGCAATTGCTGCATCATAGGGTAGTTGTATTTTTAACTTTTTTGAGGAACCTCTATACTGTTTTCTAGAGTGGCTGGACTAGTTTGCATTCTCACCAATAGTATAATAAGGTTCCCCTTTCTCCACATCCTTGTCAACACCTGTTGTTTCTTGTGTTACTGATTTTAGTCATCTGACGGGTGTCAGGTGCTATCTCATTGTGGTTTTGACTTGTATTCTTGATTATGAGTGATGTTGAACATCTTTCCATGTGTCTGTTAGCCATCTGGATGTCTTCTTTGGAAAATTGTCTATTCATGTCTTCCACTCACTTTTTAATTGGATTATTTGTTTTTTAGGTGTTGAGTTTGTTGAGTTCTTTATAATTTTGGATACTAACCCTTTATCAGATATGTCATTTGCAAATATCTTCTCCCATTCCATAGGTTGCCTTTTAGTTTTGTTGATTGTTTCACTGTGCAGAGGTTTTTTATTTTGATGAAGTACCAATAGTTATTTTTGCTTTTGTTTCCCTTGCCTCAGGAGACGTATCTAGTCAGAACTTGCTATGGCTGATGTCAAAAAGATTACTGCTTGTGTTCTTCTCTAGGAGTTTAATGGTTTCATGTCTCACATTTAGGTCTTTAATCCATTTTGAATTTATTTTTGTGTATGGTGTAAAACAGTGGTACAGTTTCATTCTTTTGCATGTTGCTGTCCAGTTTTCCCAACACCATATGTTGAAGAGACTGTCTTTTCCCTATTGGATATGCTTTCCTGCTTTGTTAAAGATTAATTGACCATATAGTTGTGGGTTCATTTCTGACTTTTCTATTCTGTTCCACTGATCTATGTTTCTGTTTTTATGCCAGTACCATACTATACTGTTTGATCACTACAGCTTTGTAATATAACTTGAAGTCCAGAATTGTGATACCTCCAGCTTTGCTTTGTTTTTTTCAAGGTTGCTTTGACTATTCAGAGTCTTTTGTGGTTCCATACAAATTTTAGGATTGTTTGTTCTAGCTCTGTGAAAAATGCTTATGGTATTTTGAGAGGGATCGCATTAAATGTGTAGATTGCTTTGGGTAGTGTAAATATTTTAACAATATTTGTTCTTCTAATCCATGAGCATGGAATGTCTTTCTAGTTCTTTGTGTCCTTTTTAATTTCTTTCATCAGTGTTTTTATAGTTTTCAGAGTACCAGTCTTTCACCTCTTTGGTTAGGTTTATTCCTAGGTTTCTTATGGTTTAATATACTTACCATTTTTGTGACTCCATTCTTTCCTGCTTCTACCACCTTCCATCAGACATTATCCATGTAGGCATGGAGAATACCTTTCCAAATTTTCTTTTTTTTTTTTTAAGTTTATTTAGAGAGAGAGGGAGGGAGGGAGAGGAAGGGGCAGAGTGGGGGGGGAAGAGAGAATTCCAATCAGGCTCCACCTTGTCAGCGCAGACCTTGGCATGGGGCTTGGTCTCACAAACTGTGAGATGATGACCTGAGCTGAAATCAAGAGTCGGATGCTCAACTGACTGAGCCACCCAAGTGCCCCTCAAATTTTCTTTAATGAGTGTCTGCTGGTGACGAATTTTTAGTTTTTTTGGTCTGAAAATGACTTTATTTCATCTTAGTTCCTGAAGGACGTTCACCAAATTCTAGATTGGAAGCTATTTTCTTTTATCCATTAAATATAGTACTCTGTTGTCTTTTGGCTAGCATTGTTTGAGAGTTTAGCTCAATTGCTTGCTGAGCTTTTAAAAAAATTTTTTTTTAACATTTATTTTTGAGAGACAGAAAGAGAGCATGGGTGGGGGAGGGGAAGAGAGAGAGGGAGACAGAGAATCCAAAGCAGGGTCCAGGCTCTGAGCTGTCTGCATAGAGCCCGATGCAGGGCTCGAACTCACAAACAGTGAGAACGTGACCTGAGCCGAAGTCAGAAGCTTAACTGACTGAGTCACCCAGGCGCCCTGCTTACCTTTTTGAAAATATTTTCTATCTGTTTGACTTACTGTCTTTTATACTGATAAGTTTCTTCTGATCTCTCTTCCATTTCTCTAATTGTCTCTTAGTTGATTTATTCTGCTGTTAAACTCATCCACTGAGTTTTAAATTTTGCTGATTATGTTTTTTTAAGTTTATTTATTTATTTTGAAAGAGAGAGAGCATGAGTGGGGGAGAGAGACAGAATCCCAAGCAGGCTCTGCACCACCAGTGCAGAGCCTGATGTGGGGCTCGAGCTCACAGACTGTGAGATCATGACCTGAGCCGAAATCAAGAGCTGGATGTTTAACCTTCGGAGCCACCTATATGCCCCTGTATTGTCTTTTGATTTTCATTAATGTATAGTTTTGTATCCTTGTATACTTGGCTATCTGTACTTATGTGCTAGATATTGTATCAAAAAATTATTTATAGAGATGATTCAGCAGTTGAAATGATGTTATCTTCCTACAGAAAAGATTTTGTTTGCTTTTGTTAGCCAGGTACCTAGAGTCACTAATAACATGGGGTTGTTTTAATCCATTTTGGGCATGAAGATTTTTCTTTGCCATTCAGAACTGAGCAGTTAATTTAATTGTTTTATTCTTAATCCCTCTATTAAGTGTAGCCCCATGACACCCTAATTGAAGCATGACTTATTCACTAGAGACCCCACTGGTGGTGGGCCTTGGTTTCCAACTTTTGCCTTGACAAGGCTTTTTTTTTTTTAATAGACTATTTTTTAAAGCGGTTCTTGGTTCATAGAAGAATTAAGCAGAAAATACATAGAGTTCCCATACAGCTCCTGCCCAAACATACTGACAAAGCTTTTAAGTACGTTGCTCAGTCTACTACTCCTTTGGTGGAATTTATAAGGAGAAAAGTGGCCTTCAATATAAGGCTTATCTTCTAGATGTTTGTCTTTTAGACTTTGGCCTGTTATTTCTTTATTACCTTGTTATTTTCTATTGTCTCCAATCAATTATTTTTTAGTAATTTTTCCAGCTTTTCTAGTTGTTCTCAGTGAAGTGTAGCTTGCTATTACTGACCATAATTATTCCCTTTGTTATAAATTGCTGCAAGTGGATTGCATGTTTAGAAAGGATAGGAAGATGAACCTATTAAGAAAATGGCACAACTAAAACCTCTCCCATTAGTATTGAGGTTTAAAATTTTTACTTTAAAACATGAAACTGTCTTGTAGAAATTAGCGGTTTAATTTTTATAATATTTTATTTCAGCTCGCGATGCTGATGAGCGAGAGAAGTGGATCCATGCCTTAGAAGAAACAATTCTTAGACATACTCTTCAGCTTCAAGTAAGAGTCTTTACATAGCTTCTGGATAGTTCGTTAGTTTTTGTTTGTTTACTTTCTGTTTTTTTAAAATAACTGTGATATGATATAATGAAAATTTCTTATTTCTGAGTTGCTTATTCTTGCCTTTATAGTGTTATATTAGTAAAGGTATATTCCTTTTCTTCTGCTTTCTATGGGGTAAAATACTGATTTTTATTTAGAAATAAGACAGTTCAAGGCCATATTCAATGTGAAATTCTGTGTTAATATGTACCAGATCATTTTTAAATTTAGTATCTATGATTGGTTATTGATACAACTAAATTATGCAGTAATGTATAATAATACATAAGTACTGATGAGTTGACCTACTTTTCTTGTTACTGGATTTGGCAGTTACCATATGTGTTAAGTAGTACTCTTTGGGGTGAAAGTAAAAGGGAAAAAAAGACAAATTGGGTTTAAGAAAAATGTAAATCTGGCTGAAATGTGGTTTGAAGTAGGCACTTAATGTCATGAGGACCCAAATCCACCATTTCTATTTCTAGGCCTCATTTCTTCTGGAGTGCCTTTATTTTTAGATAAGTTCTTTTTGTTGCAGCAATTTCAGCCTCCCATTGTTGAGATGTACAACATACTATCAGGAATATATTGTAGGAATTCCCAATTCCACAGAAGGTTATTGTTCTTTCTGGACCATAGTAAGACCAATAGGATTAGTGCTGATCACCTTATCTCCAGTCATTTTCTTAATCCTGACCAATCACAATTTCACAGTCACATCTTTCACTCCTGGAGCTGGGCTGTTACCTGCTTCACCAGAAACATATTGCTTATAGGGTAGAAGATGGTGCCCACAAAGCAAAGTCATAATAGGGAAAAAAGATGATAGATGACAAAAACAACAAATGTTTACTCCACCATACTGCAGATAGTTTTCCAAGTTCATTCTTAAATGAAGGAGCTTATATTATGGCATTGGAGGATTTTATTTTAATTATTTTGATTTATAGGGTTGAGTTGTAGAAAACTGATATTTAATAACTCTTTTTCTCTACTGATTTTTGTCCTGTACCAGGAACTGGCTTGATTATACAAAGTGGTATATAGGGCATTGCAGGTCCTACAAGGTGGAAACTCCTCATCACCTGAAACTGTTCAAATAGAGACTTAAAAAACATTATTCAAGGATGTGGCTATTAAGAGATTATAAGAATGAATATGGAGTTGAACTAGGAGATCTGTAAGTTATTCTTTGAGCTATGCTTTTTAAAAGCAATTTCATAATTTCTGAAGGCTTGCTTTTAGGCAGTTTTATAAATTACTGTGACATCATTTTAGGAAATTTGTGATTCAGTAGGAAAACAAGTGTTTTAAGAATCCTATTAACCTGAATGCGGCAGATGAGATTCCCTCTGTGGTTGGTGAGACTGACATTCAATTCAAGTCCCTCTGTGATCTGTTCTCAACCTGCCTTTCTAGACATTTCTACCATTATACCTCTATGTCAACTTTTTACTAGAGTGCTGCTGCTGTTTACTTAATTTCCTCTGAATGCATCTTTTCATTTCTGGTCTCCACATTCTTGCACATTATGTTTTCTCTCCTCTCTGAAATGCCATCTGCCTCCACTCTGCTTTTATATACCATGGCTTTTCTTGAAAGCCCAGTTCAGAACTGATCTCTTCTGTGGAGCCTCCCCTGACTGACCCCTTCCTACCCATCCCCCAAACTCAAAATGATCTCTTTACTTAGAATGCCATACTTGTCGCGCAATTCACTAAGTCCTCATGATATATACATATATATATTTTTGGTTTATCTTTTAAAGTATGTGTTACTCCAGCTTCCCCAATTAGGATGCAGACTCCTGAAGATCGGGTACCTAGTTTGATCCATTTTTGGAATTTCTGAGTTTTCACTCAGAAGAAGTAACAAGAAGAAAAGAAAAATTTTAAAGTCTTAGACTCTGATAGCTTTGATATTTTAAAATACATGTAATACAAGAGAATATATATTTTTAAATAAAGTTTATGTATGCATAAGATAGGACATTTAGAAATATGTAAGTAAATGTTAATTTGATTGGCAAAAAAGTAAAGATTTTCCTCCCAGAGATAGTGAAGTGTGGTGAAGAACTTGACTCTGGAGCCAGAATGCCTTGGTCTGTATCCCAGTGCCACCACTTAGGTTTAACTCTTTACATTGAACTTAGTCTGAGTTCCACTGTCCTCATCTGTAAAATGAAAACAATAAAAGTACCTACCTTTATAGAGTTGTTTTGATGATTAAATTAGTTAAATGCAAATTTGTTGTAATCATTCCTAGCTATAGTGAGAACTTGATAAATGTTAGCTGCTATTACTAACACAGCAACTACTCTCACCATTTTTACTCCCAGTACCTGACTGACATTCTAAAGAGTGCTTAATAACTGTCAGTTGGATGAAAAATAATTGAAAGAATTAACAAAGAAACAGATGATGTATAGGTTGCTTTTCCATTGCTGTTTATCGAGTACTTTGAGATGTATAGTGTACTATTAGGCACTATGGAGTAGGCACTCATGGAACTATCTTGCAAATGGTCACAGGAGAAGGCTTTACATGTCTTCTTTTTCCATTGAATTTCATCTCTACTTTAGCCATTAAGTGATACTGCTTTGGCCTTGTTGTTACTGAGGGCTGCACTACCTCCATAATATTGAATTTAAAAGTGTTTTCTCTTTGACCACAGTTTTCTTACCTTTACCCTCTATCACTTTACTTCTTCTGAACTTTTCTTATTTTGGTCTGAGCTCTACTTCGTTTTTTCTGGCCATTTAATACCTGTCTAATTTTGCTTACGTCATCCTCCCATTTAGACCTTATGCCTGCTTCTCGAGCACTGATTTTGCTATCACCCTTAGAATTTTTTGTCACTTGATGTTTTGTGCTGTATACCATTCTGGTTTCCATTCCCCAAGGCCCCCATTGTTTGGTTTGTCAGCCTCTAGTACTAGTAGGGGTCACAAAATTGAGATGGCTGTATTTAAATTTTGTCTAACTGTAATTGGATTTCTATTTAACAGTCTTCTTATTGACTCCTTGATTTTCAATTAAATCCCCCCAGTGAAATCTTTAAAGTGTGCAGTATCTAACACAGCCTGCTCCCTTCTTTATAGAAAAAGGTCTCACTGAAATAGTTCTTAGTGATTTCACCTATACTTTCTTTCTCTGCTTTGCATTCAAAGAAAAATATGCTTACTTTCTCAGAGTTAATACTACATCCATCCTCTTGAATGTATGATGTTTCCTTTGAGACTATGACCTTACTCCCTCTGCCTCCAGTAGCCCTCACCATTTTCATGGATTCATCTAAAACTTTTATGTAGGTGACTTCTCCTTACCTCTCACCCACCCATTTTTATATATATCTTTTCATATTTGGTTTTAGTCCTACACTCTTTCCTTTTGGATTTTGCCAGTTAGATGTCCCCCTGGAACTCAACCTCAACATGGCTAAATCTGAGCTTGTCATCTCCTTCTTCCTCACACCCATCTCTTTATCCCATTTTTCTGTTTCTGTTAATGACAGTGTTACTCTCTGAGCCATTGAAGTTTCAGAGTTGAGAGTCCTCTTAGGTGATAACTTCCCACCTGCCAAACTGTGTGTGTGTGTGTGTGTGTGTGTGTGTGTGTGTGTGTTGTCCTTTTTTTTTTTTTTTTTTTTTTTTTAAAGTAGGCTCCATGCCCAGTGTAGGGTTTGAACTCATGACCTTGGGATCAAGAGTTGGATGCTCTACCAACTGAGCCAGCCAGGCACCCCAGTGTCTTTTCTTTTTAATAGAACCGCTCATACTCCTCTTCTCACTTTGACTACCATGTAAGTTGCATCTTGCTAACTCTATTTCTGGTACCCTTGTAATATTCCTGAATTTATTCTCTTCATCTTATAAAAGAGCACCTTTAATAAAAGACCTTAAGGTATCGATAACTGTGAAAAACCTTTACATTTGCCTGTAGGATGAAGTAAAACTTTTTAGGGGATTTCTGTCTCCTTTTAATGTGACCCCAACCTACCTTTCCACTTGCTGATCCTACATGTATCTGATGCTCCGCATAGAAATCTTCTCTGGTTCCATGCTTGTACTCATGCTACTCTAAGTCCTCACCATCCTTAGTCCTCAAATTTGCCTCTGAAAGATTAATTCCTGTCATTCAAGACCCAATGCACATATTACCTCTTCATTTCATCTCTTTCTTATCACTGTAATAAAAAGTAGTCTCATGTAGCCACTCTGGAAAACAGTATGGAGTTTCCTCAAAAAGCCAAAAATAGAACTACCCTATGACCCAATGATTACACTACTAGGTATATATCTAAAGGATACAAAAATACTGATCTGAAGGGACAAATGCACCCCAGTGTTTATAGCAGCACTGTAAACAGTAGCCAAATTACGGAAAGAGCCCAAATGTCCATTAGCTAATGAATGGACAAAAAAGACACACACACACACACACACACACACACACACACACACACACACATATATGTGTGTATGTGTATATTGTATATATGTACATTTGTACATACATATGTACATATACATATGTATGCATGTATATACATATATATGTATACATATATACATATATATGCATACATATGTATATATACATGTATATACATGTATATATATGTATGTATATGTGTGTGTGTGTGTGTATATATATATATATATATATATATATACACACAATGGAAGATTCCAAAAAGAATGGAATCTTGCCATTTGCAACAATGTGGATGGAACTAGAGTGTATTATGCTAAGCAAAATAAATCAGAGAAAGATAAGCACCATATGATTTCACCCATGTGGAATTTAATAAAAGAAACAGATGAACATATGGGAAGGGAAGGAAAAATAAAATAAGATAAAAACAGAGGGAGGCAAACCATAAGAGACTTAACTATAGGGAACAAACTCAGGGTTGCTGGAGGGGAGGTGGGCATTAAGGAGTGCACTTGTGATGAGCACTGGCTTTTATATGTAACTGATGAACCACTGAATTCTACTCCTGAAACCAGTACTAAAAAAAAAAAAAAATTGCTCTGCCATATATTCCCTCCCCATGTCTGACTGCTTGAGCTTGAGCATATTCATAGCTTTCTGGTCAGAGTTATAAGAATAAGTCTTATTTTGGATTTTAAAACTGTTTTAGGTTAAGAAATTCTAATTCAGCCCTGTATCAAAACTTTAATTTCTTATTCAACTCATAGTTTGCCTGATAACTCCAACTGAGGACTGAGGAACTTGTATTATTGGGACAATGGAAAGGATTCATTTTTTTTCACTTGTCTTCTGTCTTCATAGGTATTCCTTCTGAGTTAGGGCAAGGATATGAAAAGGGAGTACAGGAAAAAAATAGGCCAAGTCTTATATGACTGGTGACTTATATGTGCCAGGTGCCTAAATATTAGATTTTTTAAATTGGGAGTGGGAGAGAGCCAAAGCATAAGAAACTCTTAAAAACTGAAAACAAACTGAGGGTTGATGGGGGGTGGGAGGGAGGGTAGGGTAGGTGATGGGTATTGAAGAGGGCATCTTTTGGGATGAGCACTGAGTGTTGTATGGAAACCAATTTGACAATAAATTTCATATATTAAAAAAATAAAAAATAAATAAATTGGAGTTCATCAGGGAATTCTTTGGACATCCTCCCATTGGGATATCCCATGCTACACAGTTCATTGACACAGGCATTTTGTTATTTGCTCTCTGACTAACCACTTGCTCCCTTCACACCCCAGTTTCTATTTTTGGCAGAACATTTAACATTCTTTTAATTCTTAATTCTGAGTCTCATTGTGGTAGAAAGTAGCCATCTTAAGGAGGATTCCATTATCCTTCTACCTTACTAACCTGATCCCTGGGAAGCTCATGCATCTTTAACACAACAAACTCTAGTTGTAACAGCCACTCCTGCTAAGGCCCCTTTCCATTGCCCTGACTTAGGATAGCTCTAACCATACTTCTGGCACCCAAATTTATTAGATAGGAAGAAAATACCTAATTTAGCAGTTATGCATGTCCCCATATTCTAAGGAATACACATTAATTTCTTTTTCTCCTTATTTTACATCTATTCCATGAAACCACCTGCTGATTTAGTTGCTGAATAAATATCCAAACATGGAGGAAAAAAAGTACTCTCTTACCTCTTTAACCTCTGCTGTAATTTTCCCTCCTTTGTGGTCCATATAACATTCTGGTATGTAGTAATAACAGTAGCAACTAATATTTGAGCATTTCTTATGTGCCAGGAACTATGTGGGCTTTACATGCATTATCTTTTAATAATACATTATTGTTTAATTCATCTCCCATTTGAGATTATAAGTTTCATGAGGTGAGAGCAAACCTATCTTTTTGATAGTATTTTTATCATAGCACCTATGTGCCTAGCCCACTAGGCACTGTCTAACTTGAATATGGTTTAAGAAGCAGTATATTATAGTAGAAAATCTGTAGAGTTAGGCTTATCAAGACTTGGGTCCTGGCTCTGCCCTCTTACTAGCTGTATAATGTGGGTTAGTAAGTACTTAATTTCTTTTAAGTCTGAGCTGATCTTTAAAGGTAAGTATAAAGCCTCAATAAAGTTGTGTTCAGATTTATAATATCTCTAATATATTCTACCTTGTATGTAGAAGGTATTCATAAATATTAGTTCCATTCTTCCTTTTATTCTGATTAACTGTAAATTCGTCTAGCATCTCTTGTACCTTTTCCCTTTCCTTCTATCTTTCCTCTTTTCCTGTTTTCCCTGCTTCTCTGTGGGTATCTTTTTTTTCTTTTTTAAGTTTATTTACTTATCTTGAGAGAGAGCACGCATGAGCAGGGGAGGGGCAGAGAGAGAGAGAGAGGGAGGGAGGGAGGGAGAGAGAATCCTAAGCAGCCTCCACACTGTCAGTGCGGAGCCTGCTGCGGGGCTCAAACTCAGGAACGGTGAGGTCATGACCTGAGTTGAAAGCAAGAGTCAGCCATTTAACTGACTGAACCACCCAGGTGCCCCTCCTCTGTGGGTATCTTAAAATTGCAATTAGGATAGTCTGAGGATGTGAGAAGACAATTAAAATCTTCTCTCCTTGCAACTCCTATAGTAGTTTAATTTCCATTAGTCATTCTAAATTTGTATGTTAGCTTGTGTTATCTTTGCATGTATTTACAGCCAACTAAATTAGGATACTCCTTGAAGAGGGGCCATAGGGGCTGTTGAGCTTCTTATTCCCCTCTTCTTAGCCTGTAAGAATCCTTCAGTGGATATTTGCTGAAACTGATTAATGGAGGGAAACTTTTAGTTTATTTGCCCTAGTAAGCTTTAGTACAGATAAAATGCAAGAGATTGCCAAGCAAGGAATTGATCACTGGAAGAAGATAGGATGCTACATCCTGTAGGTTTAGCAGTGTTACCTATACTGTGCAAAGTTTTGTGAATTATAGCAGCTTGTCTGGATATCATACAGATGTAAAAAAGGTTTATAATCTTCAGTAAACTAGGACCTATTTTAGAAAAAAAAACAAAATAAAACTCTTGCAAGCTCAAAATTCCAGTGTTTCAAGTATTATATATATCATGTTATTTAATGTGGGCAAAAATTAAGCTAGGCATAAACTTCTTATATTTAAAATTTTATACATCCAAAAGAAAATTGCAAGTTAAATACAAACAAAATACAAAGCAATAAAATCTAAATTAACATTTATTTAATGTGATGAATGATACTGCCTTGTAAAAATGGGTCACTACTTACAATGTGAAAATGGTACTGACTGTTAGGGTATAGAATCTTTTTAAGTTTGACATGTATACACTGCTATGGATTGTGATAACTGTCATCTTGCCACTTTTCTCTGTTCTGACTACTGGGAAACCTTCATTTGTACATCACATCCTATGAGGTTATTTGACCTTCACTTCACAAAATATGTCATTTTCATAGTCAAGGCTCTTCTGTGACAAGTAGTAGTACTTGGTGCCAAGTTGATCATAAACAAAATGAACAATGAAATAAGTTGGTACCACTTGGATTTAAGGTTGTTACTGAGATGATTCAGTTTGTGGCTATATAGGTTATAGAAAAAATGAAAACATAGAAGATTGTGGTAGATACTTTTTTAGATTCCAGTTTAAAAACCTTCATGTAGATGTTTAATTGAGTAGTATAGACCTTTATATTTTTTTACATTTATGCTATAAATTAGTTGATATTTAAAATTTTTTCATACTAAATGGCTTCTGTGATTGTTGTTTGGTCCGAGAAATTGGGCTATAATTGTCCTTGTCTATATAGGTTTATGTAGGCCATTGTAGACTGTATCTTAGGTGGTTATCAAATTGGAATTTCATTGCTACTGTCTTGTAATTTTATAATTTTTGCCCTTTACTGTTCATTCATTATCCATTGGCTTTGATCTCAAGCCCCTAGAAAGGACATGATACCTTGTGTAAGAATATGGCTGAGGGGAATAGAGAGGGCTAGTAGAAACCTCACCAGAAATGCCATTGAATCTGTGGGTAAAACCTAATTATACATAAAGAAAATGTGATAGAATTCAGATTGCAAATCATTATTGAAGCTGAAAAATAACAGAACCATTATAGAGCCATTATGAAGGCTTTTTTCAAAATTAGATACTTCGGTCAATTACATACCTGCCAAATTTTGTATTTAAGGTATAATTTGGGATAGTAGCTGAGAAACTAATCTTTAGTATTAGGATACCTTAATTCTACCCTCTTTTCTGTAATGTCTCATGTGTCTTACTGGGTAGCTACATTAATAGAAATCTTTTGAGTACTATTCTTAGGTGTTAAGCTACTTCACTGAAGATTAGTTTTTTTGAACATATGTTTCAATTTCTCAGTATATAAGTATCTGTTTACCAGCATTGTAGTGTTTCTCCTGTTATCTTAGATTTTATTTTTGTATCATGGAGAAAAATAGATGTGTTTTGTTTTTCTCCCTTGAAACTCTTTGTTTCTCAAAAAAATGATTGCAGTATATATGTGTCCACCTTTTCCATAGGTGAAGTGGTATGGAGAAGTAGCCAGTTACTTGGGTTTCCTATAACAAAGAAAAATTTCCCTAAGGGCTGTTTTCATAGTCATTGCAATTACTGAGGGTAGATAATCTCTGGCTCCCAAATTGGCATTTAGGATTCTAGGATTCATAATTTTCTTCAGTTCTTTTGTCCAAGCAATGGCCCATCTATCTTAAACTCTTAGGAAACAAAAACAGATGGTCCAGGGGTGCCTGGGTAGCTCAGTCGGTTAAGCATTGACTCTTGATTTCAGCTCAGGTCATGATCTCACAGTGGTGAGATTGAGCCCTGAATCCCAGCGTGGAGCCTGCTTGGGATTCTCTCCCTCCCTTTCCTTCTGTGCCTCCCCTGCATGCACTAGTGTTTGTGTGCGCTTTCTCTCAAAAAAATTTTTTAAATTAAAAGAACAGATGATTCAGTCTTATAGCTGCTGAAGGTCATTCCTTTAACTGCCAGAAATTTATCATAACTGTGTTTTTATGGAAATCTTTTAGAATTTATTATATATTTTCCTGCCTTCTCTGTATAAAAGTAAGGTTTAAAAATTAAAAAAAAAATAGTGCATGTTCACTTCAGAACATATGGAGAATACAAAAAAGTTACGCATTTGGTAAATACCACACAGTTAATGTATTCCATGCACTGTACTAGTTATAGAGGATATAATCGTGAATAAGTGCCGTGTTGTCTTTGACTTTACAGAGTTCAGTCTAGTATAAAGTAGAAAATAAAAATAATGAGGATTGAATTTCTCATTAAAAATGAGAATTTCAATTTTAATTGAAATTAAAATAAAATAATGACATAAGTAAGTCATGCTTCTAAAATTTTTTTTAAATATGTAGAAGTATATAAAATAAAAGTAGTAGTGTTTCCCACACCCTTTCTTTAGAGATAAACACACAGTTTGTTAACTTCCTAATTTTACATAAAGTTGGAGGACATAAAAGCAGGAGCATTTAAAATGAAGAGTAATTACATAATACAAAGCCATCTCATCCATTTTGTAGCAAGGAGCTTTGTACTTCTAACCAAATTTGGCAACTCATGTGTCTTTTTTTTTTAATTTTTTTTTTTTTTTTTTGAGAGAGAGAGCGTGAGTGAGCATGAGTTGGGGAGGGGCAGAAAGAGAGGGAGACACAGAGTCCGAATGAAGCAGGCTCCAGGCTCCCCGCTGTCAGCACAGAGCCTGACGTGGGGCTCGAACTCACATACCATGAGATCATGACCTGAGCCAAAGTTGGACGCTCAACCGACTGAGCCACCCAGGCACCCCAGCAACTCATGTGTTTTTAAGGAAATCTACAAGTTGCAGAATTTTATGTGTAAAAATTGGGGCACCAGTACCTAATATAAGCTTTTAAAATTAACTAGTACTAAAGGGCTCATACAGTAAAACAACAGCCTTCTGTCTCTGCTTTCTCTGTTCTGCTTGCTTTACTAGCCATTTTCAGGCTTTTTAGTTGTTTATACTGCTATTTTCATAGTATAATACCTGGCATTTCATTCATTTAACAGATATTTATTAAGTACCTAATATATTTCAGTCCCTGTGTTAAGAAGATACTAAAGATATATTGGTGAACAAGGCAGTACACTATCATAGCCATTGTGTGGTTTATAAAGGGTGTTTATTCCTAACCTTGAACCAAATAATTCTTCTGTTTGATAATGCACTGAGAATTGCAAATAAAATAAACTTTTGGAATATGGTCACCATGGTCACGAGATAGTACAGACTGCTTCTACCATATGGCAAGTGGTGTTTCGATTCCATATGACCAAAGTTTCTATGTGGAAATTTGAGACTTTTGGATACTGGTTAAATAGTGGAGCTGCATGTTCTTCTTCCAAGAGTTGTCTCTTAATGTTACCTGTTCCAGTCATTTGGCCTGAGTTGCAAAGCAAATTCATAGGTATATATTCATATACTATGAATATAAATGTGATATATACATAAACATAATTGAGCCCTCTAGCAGAATATTTTTGAAAGTAGTGGATGAATTCTGTATGGTTAAAATTTTCTTTTCATCTTAATAGCTGTAGGTAAAATTGGCCTATTTTTTGCTTGACCTCTTGCCATTTGAAAGACCCCCTCACCCTGAATCTTTGTGTTTTTATTTTTCTCAGGTTGTTTTTTGTACTCCTTATTCATCCTATTGTATTCTTCTTTATCTTGAACAAAAACAGAAGTACTAATTTAATCACATAATAGCCTTAGTTATGTAGTTCGAAGATAAGTATTGAAGACTTTTTTTTTATGCATACATTGGAAATACATTGCTATATATGGGTTTAAGGCATTGGTCCCTTAACTTTCTTCTGAAATAATTTGTAGATTTTTTAAAACTTTTTTTTAATGTTTATTTTTGAGAGAGAGAGAGACAGAGCGTGAGTGGGGGAGGAGCAGAGAGAGAGGGAGACACAGAATCCAAAGCAGGGTCCAGGCTCTGAGCTGTCAGCACAGAGCCCGGCGCGGGGCTCGAACCAACGAACCGTGAGATCATGACCTGAGCTGAAGTTGGATGCTTAACTGACTGAGCCACCCAGGTGCCCCAATTTGTAGATGTTTTAAAAAACAATTTGAGTTGCCAAATTTGCTTATGAGTCCTCTAGTTTCTTGAGATAAAATGGGTCAAGTTGCCCTGTATCACGTAATTATTTTTCATCTTAAATAGTACATCTTTCATGCACGCTAACTTTATGCTAGGATTAGGAAAATGAGAACTATATGTAACAAATAGTTATCTCTAGCATGAAACTAGATGGACGGGTAGACTTTGGATTGTAGCTGTGGCCTCTTTAAATGTGTAACTAGAAGAACCTTAGAGGAGAAAGCAGGAAAAGACCTCTCTGACCTCAGCCGTAGCAATCTCTTACTCGACACATCCCCAAAGGCAAGGGAATTAAAAGCAAAAGTGAATTACTGGGACCTTATGAAGATAAAAAGCTTCTGCACAGCAAAGGAAACAACCAACAAAACTAAAAGGCAACCAACGGAATGGGAAAAGATATTTGCAAATGACATATCGGACAAAGGGCTAGTATCTAAAATCTATAAAGAGCTCACCAAACTCCACACCCGAAAAACAAATAACCCAGTGAAGAAATGGGCAGAAAACATGAATAGACACTTCTCTAAAGAAGACATCCAGATGGCCAACAGGCACATGAAAAGATGTTCAGCGTCGCTCCTTATCAGGGAAATACAAATCAAAACCACACTCAGGTATCACCTCACGCCAGTCAGAGTGGCCAAAATGAACAAATCAGGAGACTATAGATGCTGGAGAGGATGTGGAGAAACGGGAACCCTCTTGCACTGTTGGTGGGAATGCAAATTGGTGCAGCCGCTCTGGAAAGCAGTGTGGAGGTTCCTCAGAAAATTAAAAATAGACCTACCCTATGACCCAGCAATAGCACTGCTAGGAATTTATCCAAGGGATACAGGAGTACTGATGCATAGGAGCACTTGTACCCCAATGTTCATAGCAGCACTCTCAACAATAGCCAAAGTATGGAAAGAGCCTAAATGTCCATCAACTGATGAATGGATAAAGAAATTGTGGTATATATACACAATGGAATACTACGTGGCAATGAGAAAAAATGAAATATGGCCTTTTGTAGCAACGTGGATGGAACTGGAGAGTGTAATGCTAAGTGAAATAAGCCATACAGAGAAAGACAGATACCATATGGTTTCACTCTTATGTGGATCCTGAGAAACTTAACAGGAACCCATGGGGGAGGGGAAGGAAAAAAAAAAAAAAAAAAAAGAGGTTAGAGTGGGAGAGAGCCAAAGCATAAGAGACTCTTAAAAACTGAGAACAAACTGAGGGTTGATGGGGGGTGGGAGGGAGGGGAGGGTGGGTGATGGGTATTGAGGAGGGCACCTTTTGGGATGAGCACTGGGTGTTGTATGGAAACCAATTTGTCAATAAATTTCATATTATAAAAAAAAAAATAAATGTGTAACTAGAATGTAGAGTTTTATACACACACACACACACACACACACACACACACACACACAGTAGAAGAAAACTCAATTGTCTTAAGAGACCATCATAACTCATGTATTCTATTGCCATTACCCCCTAATCTTAATACTTCAGCTTATTAATAAAAAAAAAACTAATGATAATCAGGTCCACTAAAATCTTACTAGAACTTTACTATTTACCCTATATTGTCAAAAATGATAGTGCATTATATTTTGAAATGACTGACCGATGATGATGATGATGATGATGATGATGATGATGATGATGGTGGTGGTGGTGGTGGTGGTAGATTTGGAGAACACTTTTTAAAAAAGTGTGACACTTTGATAGACACTGTTAAATATGAAGTCACTGATGACACCATGGGTCTTTCTGTCTAGTTGGGAGATAAGACATAAGCACATGATGGACCTGGTAAGCAAGAAAGATATAAATAAGTATTATGTCTCTTATGGGGTTAAACAGTACAGTACATAGAATTAGAGATGGAGGCTTTTTTCCCCTGGAGAACTGTTGGATCAGCCAATATTGAATTACATACTTTGGGCTGCTCAAGCACAAAACTGCTAGAAAGGCAGATATTAAAGGAAAATGTTAAAGGGTGTTAGTGAAAGTTGCTAGACATTGACCTTGTCCATCTGGCAAAATTCATGTATTTTTCTACATCACTGCTTATGGTTTGATATTTATCATACAATTGATGTTTATTTTCATAATCTATTAACATAGAAAATCCATTATTAAGCATTTAATATGTGCCAGGCATATGGCTAAATATTGAGGATATAATGTTGAACCAAATCAGATAGATCCTTGCCTAATTAAGCTTACAGTCTAGTGTTGAACATGAACATTAATGAAAGAATAATGCAAATAGAGCAGTGGTTGGTGGGATTGACTGCTTGAGGGGCTTAAGAGAAATCCTGGGGTGATAGAAATATTCTGTGTCTTAATTGTGGTGATTACATGTATGTATACATTTATCAAAATATGTTGAACTGTACATCTAAAATAGATGTGTTTTATTTTATGTAAATTATCTCATTTTATGTAATTAAAGAGTATTTTATGAAATTAAAGAGTATTTTATGTAATTAAAAAGAGTAACTCAAATACATGTAAAATTATAGCTGTGATAAGTTTTGTAAAGGAGAGTTATAGGGGCCATGAGAACATAATAGGAATTCACTTAGGTGGGGAGGATAAGATGATGAATAGCAGTAAATTGAAGATTTGTGTCAAGTGGATAAGTGTAAAAGAAGTAACAGCCGGCTCCAAGGCTATGAGCTTGGAAAGTCCATGGCAAATTGAAGAAACTTGAAAAAGGTCATTATGTGAAATGCAAAAAATGAAGGAGTGGAAGGTGTAAAATGGACTAAGGGTGTAAGTAGAGCTAAACTTTGTAAGCCATTGTTAAAGACTGAATTGTATCCTAAGCACATTGGAAAGCAGTTGAAGTTCTTTAATTGGTTGTGGTAGGGGGTGAGGAGGGGGTAAATTGGCTTTGAAAACCAACTACTGTGGCTATAGTGTTAAGACTGAATTGGAGGAGCTAGGGTAGATTCAGGAAGTTTATTGCAAAAGGCCCAGACCTATAACCGAGTGGTGGTAATGGGGAGAGGTGGGCATAATTGAGAATGTATTGGGGAGGTAAAAATGATGGAACTTGATGGATTGAAGGTGGAATGAGAGAGGCAACATGGACTGTCCAGTTTATGGTTTGCATATTAGAGTGGATGGTAGTGGTTATCGTTTACTGACATAGAGGGAGTACTGGAAGACCAGGGTTTTGAAGCATGGGTTTGGGAAAAAGAGATTGTGTTTGGTATTAGGCATTTTGGGAAAAAAAAAAAAAATTTACATTAAACTGTACGTATCTTGAGTGCAGCAAGCATTTATTGAGCCTTCTGTGCAGGGCACACTATGCTAGTTGTAGGGGATAGCAAGAGCTAGAAAAATTAAGGTGCTTAGGAATTTAGTAGTTGCAGATATACAAATAACCAGAAAGCAAAATAGTAAGGGAAAGAAAAGGAGATTGTCCTCCGGAGCAGTAAGTTAATCATTTATGCCTGTGATTCCCTGCATTTTGGATAATTATCTGTTAAGGTCCTCTAAATTCGAACTTTTGATCTAATGTGAAGTTATGCCATTTAGTTTCTTGAAGCATCTTCACAAACCACCTACATTCCTTATGGAGCTGTGGCATAACAGCAGGCCTACGATGTTTCCTGTATTAATAAAACAGGCACCCACGCTTTTGTTTACTGATGAAGTATCTTTTTCTCCCCTCAACTCCTTCCCCCCAACCCCCCCGCACGCGACACAAACAACTTTGCGGAAGTAAGCAAAAGCAGCGAGATGAAACTTGGTTCCACAGCTGCCAGATTTTTAGATAGTAAACTAGAAGTCGGTGGGTGTAGGTGGAGCAGTTTTTCGTCGGTAAATTCTTCTCCAGTCGCCACGTTATGGGAATTCCTGGGGCTGAAGTTCTCAAGCCAAGCCCAGCTCCCTTGAGCAGTGACCTCCCTTTCCTAAGGAGTGCGTGGGCTCAGCTGGCAGCAGCTGCACGTCTCGAAACATAGGTCCTGCAGCAGGCTTGGGTTCCCAGCTCACAGCCCCCGAGGGGGTACCCGGGCTCCGTGAGGAAGCAGCAGGGGTTGAGTCTGGGCAGGAAGGCAGGGGGGCAGGCTCTACGGTGCCCACCGCAGCTGCCCGTCCCTCCCGTGAGTAGACGTCTCCCTCTCGCCTCTCCACCCAAAATTGGCCTAACGGCCAATCATCAGCCGCTCACCTCTTTTACAGCAGGTGACCTATGGCCAATCGCCAGGGGTTTCTTTGCCAGGAGCCGCCAGGGCCAGCCAATCGGTGCGGCCCTTAGGCCCGGGCGGGGGGCGGGGCAAGAATGGGGGGGCGGTTAAAGGGGTGTCCCGGGGGACTGGCGGAACCTGAGTGGAGAGACTTCACTGCATTCTAGGGGATACGGACTGGGGGAGAGAAAAGGGGTGCTTGGAAGCGGCACCTAGTTCCCTCCTCTGGAGGCACAGAGGGCGGGGGCCTTGGCGAATGGCTTTCTTGCTGGCCACTTGCGGAGTGAGTAGACCCAGAGGGTCTGGGTAAGGGGCCGGCCCCCACCCCTGAGTCCCCGGGGTCCCTGCTGCCTGGCCGGGCCGGGCCGTGGGCGCGAATGTCGCTCTCTCCCCGCCTCCTTTCCGCTGCCCTCTGGGGTGAGTAGGACGACGTGGCCACCGAGGCCCTCTCTTCTCGGGG
This sequence comes from Lynx canadensis, assembly GCF_007474595.2. Taxonomy (NCBI): domain Eukaryota; kingdom Metazoa; phylum Chordata; class Mammalia; order Carnivora; family Felidae; genus Lynx; species Lynx canadensis. The sequence continues at coordinate 41,203,354 of NC_044310.1, forward strand.
AGCTCTCCTCACTTCTTCGGCTGAGATGGGTTGGAGGGTGAGGCTAGGGGCCTCTTGTTCCACAGAGAGGTCATTCGCCACCAAACCAGACTGGAGGGTATCTCTTCCCCTTTTTCTCATTTCTGTGGAACTCACTTTCCTTTTCGAAAGCTCTCTCAAGATATAAACACACAAGTTAAGCTTTCTCGTAGTGTGAAAGCTTAATTTTGACCAGTTGCCCATTAATAGAATCTCCAGTTGCAGGCCAAACATTTTATTTTTGGCCCTGTTGTTCTTTTAGCCTGGCCTAGTATTTTTTGTGTGTAATAATTATAGGTGCTATTATTTGTGAGGGGGGGGTGTTTTTATTCTTATTTGGTAGCTTGTACAAAAAATTAAAAACTTTGGAGTAATATGGGGTTCTCAGAAAAACTGGAGGTAAAGGTTTAGGTTCTTAGCACAACTCAGTAATGCAAAGTTGAATATAATGAATAGGGTAAAAAGCATGTTTGAATCATGCAATTTTTTCAGCATTCATACCGTACTTCACAAGTATTTTTGTTATGAAAGAGCTGTATTGAGCCAGAAAACTTTTTGCTAATTTGAAGTAACATTTGGTTTTGCTTGTCCGTTAAATTGTTTACTTTTAGCTGTGTTCAGGAAATTAAAAACCAATCAAGTAATTATTTCTCCTACTTTTCAGTGGAGAAGTTTAGGCATGTAGTTGCAGTTTTAAGAGCTTTTGTAGTGATATTTAAATTGGAAAATTTCAAACACTGTTTGTGAATCATTTCTCAGAACATTGCCTGTGTTGAATTAAGTGATAAAACCCTTTAAGGATTAGGATCAACATCTTTCATCTTCTTAAAAAAATTTTTTTAGCTTTCATTTTTTGTGCAGCTTAGCAAGAGACAAATAAAATAATATATTACCTTCCCTAACTCAGGGAAAATACAAACCACCAAAACTCGGACTTTTAGTCTGAGAGCTTAAATGAGAAATAAGGAATATCACAGACAAGCCAGATCTGTTTCCAAGTGTCCTGAGTTTGGTTTTGACAGAGATGGCATTATGCTTGAAGTGCCTCTCAATAAATACTAAGCTGCAAAGGCTCTTGGTCACATCCATTTTGATATTTCTAAAGTTCTAGGTGGATTTTTTTTTTAATGCAAAAAGATTGTATTCAGTAATAATCTAATCAGCCATCCCCAGATGATATGAAGATCATATCAGGGAGTTTAAGTTTGATTCAACCAGGAAGGAGCATCATGATCCAGCTATATTCTGCTGATTGGAAAATCAGGCTGTTGCAGGGTGTGCAGTCTGTTGCTTGAGGAAGATAATACCAGGCTTTTATTCTGAAAGCAAATTCTAGGGTATACCCCTGCGATATGTTGAGTTCTATCAGTGCCTAGACTTTGTAGTATGGAATGAGAACTGATGTTTATGTGGATTCTATAGAAAAAGACAGTTTTAATGTAGTTAGCCTATTATATTCAGCAAGGTTTTTCTTTTTTTTTTTTTTTTTTTTTTTTTTTAACGTTTACTTATTTTTGGGACAGAGAGAGACAGAGCATGAACGGGGGAGGAGCAGAGAGAGAGGGAGACACAGAATCGGAAACAGGCTCCAGGCTCTGAGCCATCAGCCCAGAGCCCGACGCGGGGCTCGAACTCACGGACCGCGAGATCGTGACCTGGCTGAAGTCGGACGCTTAACCGACTGCGCCACCCAGGCGCCCCTCAGCAAGGTTTTTCAATAAAGATTTAACAAAGGTTATGTTTGAAAGAATAGTTCTTAGCGTGAATATATAATTAAGCCAAGTAAGTCTCCCTAAATATGTTACTTATTTATATCTTAAAGTTTATTTATTTTGAAAGAGCACAGAGGGTGTGGGGAGTGTGACAGAGGATCCGAAGAGGATCAGCTCTGTGCTGATAGCAGAGAGCATGATGTGGGGCTCCAACTCATTAACGGTGAGATCATGACCTGAGCTTAACCAGATGCTTAACTGACTGAGGCACTGAGGCGCCCTGCCCTCTCCCTAAATATTTTAATTAATTGAAGTTCCACCATACATAGGTAATTAGTCATTTAAAGCTGTTTTCCATCTCCCTTATTCATGTCCAGTCACCAGATCCTGTTAAATTTGCGTTAGTAATATCTCTTGGATTTGTCCTTGTTTTCCCACATGATAATGCTTTAATTTAGGCTTTCATCATCTCTTACCTAGACTTTTGCAAAACCTTCTAACTAGTCTTCCCTCTCCTCACATTATTTATCCCTAATCAGATCAGACTCAGTCATCAGTGCTTAAAAATCTGTTTTGAATCCATTTTGCCAAAGTCAGCTGTCTGTCAAGTCCAAGGCCCTTCACAACCTGGTCCTAATTTATCTCTCTTTAGTCTCAACTTAGCTAGCTGCAGGTGCTCTACCCAAGTTATCCACTCCAGCACTGTGAACTGTTAATTATTTAGAACATGACTTAGCCTCTCAGCTCTTTGTCCTTAAACAGCCTTTCCCTCTTGCTTAGAATTATAATTGCTTAGAATTCTAGCAAGTGATAAACCTCCAGTTCTTCCTTTCACTTACAGCTCACATCTTACTTTTTCTCTGAGGTCTTCCTTCAGACAGAGCCAGTTAGAGTTGCTCTTGTCCTTTGTCTGTGTGCCACTATAGCACTTTGTTAATATCTCTGTATTTGAGCCTTCATTGGATTGTATTGTAGATTTTTTGTTCACATGTCTGATTCTTGCATTACACCCTGACCTCCAGAGGTCAAAGGTCTTTACTCATCTTTGTATCCCCAGGGCCTTTATCTGTAGTCCAGTGCTTGGCACATAGTAAGTGCTCAATGAATGCTTGTTAAATGGTCAAAATATATGACTTAACGATGTCCTAAGTGTGCAAACTCAAACTTAGCTTTATCCCCTGTGAGGTAGAAATATTTCCTAAGTCACCAAGCTCCCTAGTTGCTGCCACTTCTGAGAGACAGGATTGGAGAGAATATTTAGAAACAGTGTTATAAATGGTGAGCAGATTCCTAGGCAAACTTCCTCTGCCCCCCAGTCTGTATGATCTCTGATGTATTTTGAAGAATACTGATTACAGTACCAGCACTAATTAGTTCTATGGTAGTTAGTATCGTAGGAAGTCAGAGTATGTTGCTTGGAAGGGGTGAAATTTGAGCTCATTCCAGAAGATTAGGTAATGATTAATTATATTTGCTGTTTTCTGTATTGTCCTTAAAGATGTCCTTTGGAGACCATGATAGTACCTGGCACATAGCATATTCATTGAATATCTGTGTCGTGAAGAAATTGTTCCCAGGTGTGTGTGTGAGAGAGAGAGAGAGAGAGAGACAAAGACTTTACATTGGAGTTCATTTATTTCTGAAGACACCTTTAAGAACTTTGCTTCTTCGCTATATTTTATCACCTCATTTTGTTTTTTCCAAAATGTGCCACTTTAGTCAAGTTATTCTGCTTACTCCATTGTTTCTTTGCATTCTCTGCATTCCAAAGCATGTTTTAAAATCTGGTTACATTGGTCTTACTCAGTTTCAAGGTTATACTAAATGATAGTCTGCTTGTATTTTAACATTCTTTGTTGTATTTTGCAGGACTTGGCTGCAGTTGGAACCTACAAGTTCTTATTGTCTTTATTTAAATGAAATTAATTTTTTATAAAAGTAAATAAGTGGACTCCAGGTTTTTCCAGTGCAGAAAGGTTATTTACTCACTTGATGAACATGCTTATTTACCTGGAGATACTGGCTTTACAGGCTCCTAGAGTTGGAAGGGATCTTAATGTTATAACACAACCTCTACCTATTTTTATAGTTGAAAAAACAGTTTCAGAGAAGCCAAAGGACTAGCCCAAGGTCACAGTTAGAGGCTAGATTAACTAGGCCTAGAGTCCTATGATTCTTGCTCTTTTGACTATAGAGAGAACCAGAGTGCTAACCTGCTGCTGTTCTCTATCCTTTGCTCTCCTACCTCCCCAAACCCTAGTAATTTTTCCAGTTAAGCCACTAATTTTGATTTCTTTTCAGATTCAGCATCTGAATCTGAAAAACATGTTCTCCTTCCAGAGCATATTGTCCCTCATTTGGCCTCCTTCTCTTTACAGCCTCTCTATGCTTATACTAGCCCCTGAGTCTAAGGATGCCTTTTCTGGTTATTTTCCATTTTCCTGCAGATTGATTCTTTGCCCTTCTCTGCTCTTTGCTCAGGAAGGCTGACCTTTACAGCCTGTGTCACCTGAGGCTCTTTTTCCTTTGGATTCTGGTTGGGGTTAGCCAGTGGGAATGGGAGGTAGTGACAGACGATGGAAGGAGGAAAAGAGAGAGCTCTTGCGGACTTTATTCCTCTTGCTACTCTGTTTTGATGCATTTCTGGCAGTGGGGCAGTGGCTATGCACTATGTTAGAGCGTCCTTTGATTAGCTCCTCCTCCAGTTCATCCTAGGTAATGTTTCCTTCCTTGTTCCTTTAGGCTTGAGGTGGTGAAGGCTTCCTGCTGTTCCTCATTCCTGGGTCCAGCATCCCTTGTTAGTTTACTTAACCCTGCTCTCATTTCTATAGCCCCATCATTGAAGAGAAGTTCAAATACTCCATTTCATTATGATGTTTCCTGCCTCTGGCCACTGCTGTAATACTTTCCCCCTCACATGTCAGTCCAAATCTTGTACTTCACAGTGCTACCTCTGTGAAACCTTTCTTATCCTCTCAACTTTCCCCTCTGATCTCTTAGCACTTTTCTCATAACACTTATTTTACCACGTTTGAATCAATTATTTGTAGACAGATGTTTATCTTCTCTTACAGATTTGAAACTCTTAGGGCACGGTCTACATCTGATTCATCTTGGCATCTAGCACAGTGCCATAGTCAAAAAAGATACCCAATGAATAAATCATTATTGTAACACTGAATTCCAACCCTAGAACGGTATAAGTTTCCTCAGCTTTTTGAAATTAGAGTGTTCTTATGAAATCTTTCCTAAGTCAAAATGGTGTAAAGTGAAGAAGCAATTACCATAAATTTAAGTGGAAAGATTTCTGAAGCATCTCAGACCCTAAAAATAACCTCTCAGACTTTTCTGACACTTTAGGTCGTCTTGCTAATGGATGCTCAAGAAATTTAGATAAAGCACAAATGCTCACAGATACAGTTCAAGCTGTGGCAGCATAATGGCTGAGATGCTTAGTGTAGTTCCCAGAGAAGGAGCTTGGTGGTGCCATTCTTGATTGTGGTATTTGCTGCCTCTAACAGCTTGCTGCAAAACAAATGTTGAATGCTGTTTTTGCTTTGTGCCTTTTTTCATAAAAGCAGATACCCTCTTCAGATATCTTTTGGTTAGTGAAAATAAGTACTGATGAAGGTCTTTTGTGAAAGCAAAGTGGTAAGGTGGACTTTTGAAAGGTCAGGGGATACCTGCATGTGTAAAACTGCTCGTGAGAAAATTTGGCATGAGAAGAATGAGGTTTTAGAGGGGTAAGTCAGTTGTCATTGCCTGGTCTTGTTTTTTGTTTGTTTGTTTTTGTTTTTAGTTTATTTATTTTGAGAGAGCATGTGGGTTCATGAATTGGGGTGGGGCAGAGAGAGAGGTAGAGAATCCCAAGCAGCTCTGCACTGCCATTGGAGAGCCCGACACGGGGTTTGATCACATGGACCAAACCATGAGATCATGACCTGAGCCGACACCAAGAATTGGACGCTCAATCAGCTGAGCCACCCAGGTGCCCCTGCCTGGTCTTGTTTTTTGTACTGCCTGTACAATACAGTGTCTTATCTGTTACTTCTTTTTTTTATTTAAGAAGTTTTACCTAGCCATAAAAAAGCCAGCTTCCATTCTTGTAAAATAATAAATCCTTTAGAGTAAACAAGTTATTTATGCTTTTTTCATGATACACTGATTTATAATTTCTTTGATTACTTTTTATGTTTAAATGCTAATAGGTAGGGACATTTCAGAATTCCTTCATTTGCAAAATTTTTATTGAGCACCTCTACAAACCAAGCACTGGCCTTGGATACAGTTGAGAACAACACTGAGTCCTGTCCTGATATATTCTAGTTATGTTTTAGACCATCTTGATAGATTTGTGACCACAATTAAACTAAATTAGGGTAATTTTCTATGACACTTTTAACAGCTTTAGCAAAAACTGAACCTGTTCTGTTTAATGTTCACTGGCAGCTAAAATGAGATATACAAAAACTGCTTTGGCATATATGATTTTTAAGGGATATATGCCAAACCAATTACAGTATTTATTCTTTTTCAGTGTTGTTCTATTTTTGTTTGGTTGGTTTATGTGAGATTTAAGCCTTTTAGTACTTGTCTGTTGGTCTGACTAGTTCATCATTTAGCTCCTGTTAGATATTGTTTCATTTTCAGTGTGTTATGTTTTGCCATACAGAGAGATCCGGGTTTGTTAGAGGAATATATCAAGTTTTGTTTTTGAAAACATTTCATAATCAAAATTTCAACAACTATTATGCTGTGAGAATTCTGCAGTTATTTCAAAAATTGACCTACTAAAATACCCAGGTTAAGGATTCATGTGTTTGAATATGAGTTTCTGTTATGCTTAGAGCAAATATCCAGTATTTACCTAAAACTTTCATTTCTGTGGGCACTTAACAATAGTGAGACTTTTTTGCTTTCCAGAATGCTGTTAAACCGCATGCTAGGTAGTAGTCTGAGGTTGGGGAAAGGAAGAATGCATTTTTTCCATCCCATAGTAGTTAGTCACTCAGAGCTTATATAAATCTTGGAATGAGTTAACCTGTGACTTGTAAGAAAGAGATGGCCAATAGCCTGACAGCTAGTGTGTGAAAAGAAAAGCTTTGGCTGATTGCCACCATCACATGGTCAAACAGGGCTTTGTTAGAGGGAGTGATGTAGTGGGTGTTTTTGTCTTTCATGAGTTTGCTTTCTTGAATGTTGAGTTATTATGTTATTGGCAGGAAGGATATAGAAAAAAATAGGTATTCTGCTTTGTTTTACTGGCTATTTTTCTTCTTGGCATTTATTTCAACATAGTGTTGATTGCTAATTTTTTAGTGCCCTCCCCCCCCCCTTTTTTTTTTAGCTAGTTTGTGCTTTTGATCTGTAAATGATGTTATAAATCTGTTATGCTACATTTTGCTTGGAAAGGTGTACCTGAGCAGCTGTATTGTCAAATTTACTCTCAAGACATTTTACGTATTTATAGATAATTGTAAGAGAATAATTTTGCAAGCTAAAACAGTAATAAAACTTTTGAAAAATATTTGTAAACCTGCAGTTTCCAAATATTTTTACATGTTTTTGAATTAAAATAAGTATATACTTATTTTTAAAAATTAGAGACAAGTGAATGTATAAACTAAAAACTATACCAGTCCCTGTCTCATATACCCCCTTTCCTTAATCCCCATCCCCGGTAATAATACATGATGTATTTCATGTGTTTTGTTACTTGCATTTTATTTCAGAGGGGAATATGTGTATAAATAAGATAACTTTTAAAAAACGTAGCTTTTATATTATTTACGTCTCCATTTAGCCAGCATAAGGTGAGCACCCAGTTAATATTAATTACCTTGAGTTATGTTAAAGCCTTACTTCTGTAATTGGCTTTCTACATTGAGAGCCTTTAACCTCGTTTTTCATTTAAAACAATGTTTTAAGTAATTTGCTGCATTCTGACAACTCAGAGGCAATCTCACACACTTTCCAGGATGCTAGCTACATTCTTTATAGAGAAGGAGCCCATACAATTTATTGTCCAGACTGGAACACTTTTGAGATTGAAGGAGGCTGCTAATAATTTTTTTCTGAGACAACAGGCATAAACATTGATTACCCCAGACGAACTAGGATATGTGGTCATCCTATTCATAAACTTCAGGTTTTTATTTGTTGTATTTAGTTTCGACAGGACTTTTTATATGACTTTATTGAATAAATTGAGAGAACTCTTGGAAAAACAAGCTATCAATGATTTAAAAACAGAGGAAAATGGTACAAATCCCAAACCTCTTTTGTGCAGTTGTAACCAAGTCATTTTATGCAGTCAATATTAGTGTTTCCTTCTGTAAGTTCTTAGGGTCAGCATTAGATGAAGAGATCATGAAAAATAAGCAGTTGTGCTAAGAGTTATGATTCAAGTTCATGAATTTTGACACCGATGTCTGTACATAATTCCTGTTTGACAAAGGAGTTCTCTTTCCCAACTGTATGAGCAATTCACGTTTGCTTTGTGGTATATATTTTTTTTAAACAGAAACTTAATACTATGCATAAGCCATTTTTTTAAACTTAAAAGTGATTCCTTTTTTAAAGAGCTGATGTACTTTCAAAAATCAGTTTATTTTATGGTGAAAAAGGCTTTCTCTATGTTGTTTGACTCTTTGTGACCACAATAATAATTCAGTACAATTTACCTTTTATGATTCAGGCTTAATACCCAATACTTTCCTGAAAATCTCATATGGAATTTTTTTTCTGATCTATTTTCTATAACTGTATTTTATGACTTGTTTTGTGTATTGCTCATATCTTTATTACTATTATCTTCAGAATTTATCAACTTACTGTTTTCCTTTTTTAAAGGAACATTAAATACAATTTCACTTAGGCTTATATCCTTTTTGATTATGGGTCTCTATTAAAATTGCATGTTTTATGGTATTATCTGGTTATTAATCAGTTTTGTTTTTATCAAATATTCATTGAGTGCCCTCTTTATGTTAGGCACTAGTTAGGCCCTGGAGATAATGAATCCTGGTTATTTATGATTCCAGATTATGAAGAGGAAGTAGAAAACTTACTGCTGTGTTACTTTACAGATATTCTTTCATTTCATTTATCCAACAACTTTGAATGGTTTGTTATTATGCCCATCTCTAGATGAGAAAATGGCAGTGGGGAAAGTAGCTTGGCCAGATCATACAGGTAATTGGTTAGGAAGTTGCAGATTCAGGATTTAAAACTAGATCAGTCTGACCTTAAAGCTTGTGCCCATTTTAGCTACCTCAAGCTCCTTCAGGCAGTTTTTCTATTACATTTTAGTGCTCTTATGCCATGAATTCTTTTCAGACATTATTGTGATTTAAGAGAAAAGTTTAACGGGTTAAAGTCAAAGGACTGGGTTGAAATCCCAATTAAAGAAAACTCCTGCCTCATGACTTGGGTAAATGCTTATAAAAATAGGGTTAATGTCTGTCTGCCTTACTGTCTTGTGATAATCAAATGAGAAAACTTATAAAGTATCTACCAGAGGACCTAATACTGTGAAAAGATTTTAATATAGTACATCCATGGTGAATCGATGGTGTTAGAACTACAGAAAAAAACCTTATAGGATATTCTTGGGGTACCTAGCAGTGCTGGTAAGTTAACTATAGCTACCATGTTGATAAAAGAGAACTTGCTTTGGAGCCTTAGGTTATCAGAACATTGACTTAAATGGAAAATAGCGTGAAGTTACAGTGGAGGAAAGTATTTAGTAATAGGCTCAGTTTTGTTGACAATTTTGAATTGATAATCTTCACTCCAAATGAATTGATAGTGGAGTAGTCTTTAGGATTAAAAATAGAAATTCTTCCCTCAGAAATTCCTTTAGGTGAGGTGAATAAACCACAGAGACAATAGGGATTATAAATATTTTCAGGTTTTCAGCAATCCAAGAAAATCACAGAGTAGTATACTTGACATAAAATCATAATCTGATTAATATTTCTGGTTTCTTTAGTATACTATTTTCATCATTAAGCCAACTTTTAAGTCATTTGATAAGGAGACAAAATGGTGTCATTTCTCAAAAAAACTTAATTTGCAAATAAATTTCTAAGGAACAGAAAAGCCATTAAGTTTGGCATAAAATATTCTTTTTTTTTTTTTTAATTTGCCACTTGCTGCTCACGTACCTACTTTTCCTCTGAATATTCAGTTACAGGTTTTTCTCTTATTATTCCTTTACTTAATTATTGATGTCAGACTCACAGCATGGTAAAGTAACTTTCTATTCTCTCTTTTCCTTACTTTTATGGAAGATCAGTACCACACTTGCTTTTTTCCAGTCTTCTGGTATCTCTCCAGTTCTTGAATTTTCAAAAATAATTGTAAGTGATTGAATTGTAAGTATGCTCTATACTTCTTTCATTGGATGAAAGCCTATCTGTGATGCATGTCATCTCAAATTGCTAATTGTGAACTTAAACTTTCCAAATACTCTCATATTTTATCAAAACGACATTTCTGCAAAGTTTTCATTATTTTAATTATCGGGTGTGTATTTTGCTAATTTTTAAAAAATCATCTACTTTTGTCTGGATTCATGTTGTGTTTTTTTTTTCATTAGGAGACTTGTTTTCTTTGGTGTTTTTCCTTTGTTAAATTTTTAAGCTGCTACTCCCCTTTACAATTCTACTGTTGATAACTTATTCTGTTTTCTTGTTATTCTGAAGTTTTCTGTGAGATTTACATGGTCTGATTTCTCTAATATATTTTCCTTTTCTCTTTTTGCAACATATTTTTATTATATACTGTTCCTATATAAGAGACAGCAGAGTATAGAGTACTTAGTCCTTTATGTTTTTGCTGTAAAATAAGATTTGATATGAAAATAATTACTCATTTGTTAATTTCACAGTGTTATTTATTCAGCCATAGCCCTTCCTGTTCTGTGTTAATCTCCTCCGTTCCTCAGATTACTCATGACTTTCTTACTTCCTGATTCTGACCTCCTTTAACCACCTTTTACCACCTTTACCTCCACTGTTCATTACTCTTCCTCTGTCACCAGGAATTACTTTAAAAGCTCTTAACTGCCTGCCTCAAAAATTGCCTCCTGTACTATTTTACTAAAAGAGTACCTCTACAAAGCAGTTACTGTTCATATGTACTTCAGTTTTAAGGACGTCCTTGCAATACTTTTTTTTTTAATGGAGGTGAAGCATTTGGTTATGTGTGTGTATAAATAGTGTTTAATGGCCCCAACTGAAGTCATTAATAGGGATTCATTTAATTTTGCTGACATTTGTTAGCTTTGAAGTGCTTTCTGAGAAGAGAAGTGATGCTATTCAATATAAGTATTAAGAAGATAGTAGGAAGTACTTACATACAGCTCTGAGGCAGTCTGATGTTCTTCTGGCAGTCTAGATATTATTTTTGAAATTGGGCCAAATGTTTCTCTCTTTATATAATTTAAACTGAATATATAGATCTTGGCTGGTGTCGAATCATGTGTTACTCTTTATACAGCTATAAAGTCTTGATTTTATAGCTTCCTTTATTAGCAAAGGATTCTTTTTTGTTGTTGTGATTTTTGTTTTTAAAATGTTCATTCATTCATTTTGAGAAAGAGAATAGGGAAAGGGCAGAGAGGGAGAGAGAAAGAATCCCAACCAGACTCCACACTGCTAGCGCAGAGCCTGATGCAGTGCTCGAAACCCCAAACTGTGAGATCATGCCCTGTGCCGAAACCAAGAGTTGGGCACTTAACCGACTGAGCCACCCAGATGCCCCTATTAGCAAAGTATTCTTGAAAACTAGAGACTGTTTTGTTTTTAGTATATTTGCCACATAAAGGGGCTTTTTTCCCCCTTTTACGTTGATTTCTAATTTTATGGATGTATGTAACTTACAGGTTTCGTTTCTTTTGTTCCAATTTAATTTCTTTTACATCACAGATCATTTGCCTTTACTTCTCTGTAATAGTTGTGTTTAATTTAAACTTTAGGTTCACCTGGGTGGCTCAGTCGGTTGGCTGTCTGACTTCGGCTCAGGTCATGACCTCACAGTTCCTGAGTTCGAACCTTGCATCGAGCTCTGTGCTGACAGCTTAGAGCCTGCAGCCTGCTTCAGATTGTTTCCCTCTTTCTCTGCCCCTCCCCCACTAACGTTTTGTCTCTCTCCATCTCTCAAAAATGAATAAATGTTAAAAAAAAAAAAATTGAAACTTTAAATGAATTCACACAGAAGTCATCAAATGAGAACTATGGCTCATCAATATAGTAAATTAGGGAGCAGCAACCTCTTTGGTTCTGACTGCCAAAAGTGCAACAAAACCACTTTGGTCACTGCTAAAGGACAAAAGGGAAGAAAAGAAAGACCTGAAGAAGGGAGTGAGGGGGTAGACAAAGGGGAGGATGAAGACAACAGAAAGGCAAGAGGAATCTTAGGGAGGAGGGGGAGTAGAGTAGACCCTTGTCAAGGCATCAGTAGCTGCCAGATGCTGCAGTCAGTGCCACACACATTTATTCAAGGCTGAGCTATCCCTGAGGGTATAGTATTGAATGAGTGGTACATCTGCTTGACCCAGCCAGCTTGTTCTCAAGAGTTACTATTAGGTGCCCCTGTAAGAAATAAGAAGTCACACGCTGTCTTAAAGGATCTGCTCTGTTTGTTCTTAGTTCTTTTGAAGAAAGACCATTCTCAACATGGTGTAAAGGGCTATATATTCTGATAATTTGTTTTAAAACAAAATTCCATTAAAAAGGACATGAATAAGTGTAGGGTCTTATTGTAAATGTTGAATAGAAAGAGGAATAGTTATGACTTAAAGGGAATTTTTATGAAATAGTATATGTTAGGAGGTAACAAGTTCCTTGTCTGTTGAGATATTTAAAGACTAGAAGACTTATTTATTTATTTATTTATTTATTTATTTATTTATTTATTTTTTTACATTTATTTTTGAGCAACAGAGTGAGACAAAGTGTGAACGGGGGAGGGGCAGAGAGAGTAGGAGACACAGAATCTGAAGCAGGCTCCAGGCTCTGAGCAAGCGGTCAGCACAGAGCCTGATGCAGGGCTTGAACCCATGAACTGTGAGATCATGACCTGAGCCGAAGTCGGACGCTCAACCGACTGGGCCACCCAGGCGCCCCTAGAAGACTTTCAAAGACATTGTAAAAGTAACTTCAGGTGGGAGGTTTTAGAGATGGCTTTGTTTCTGTGTACTTACTGTAAGTCACAATACATAGTAACAACTTGGTATTTTCTTCTAGTGTGAGGAAGCAGTTTAATTACTGTCAGTTGTCCATGTTGATAAATGTGTGCATGTTGTTTTATTGATTGCAGATTGGGCAACTATACATTTTCTGTTTAAGTACATTAGAGATGTATGAATTACTGTGCAAGGAAGTTTAGGCTAATGCTGGGCTTTTACGCTAATAACTCTTGTTATAAACCTCCTATTATACATTACATAAAAATAGATTGGTGAGTAGATCTTTGACTTGGATGTTACGACGTGTGGAGTGTATTCTGAGGTTAAAGGAATGTTGTGGAGGACTATCTAGAGGCAGGTCTAAGAAGAGAGCCAGGTTGAGGTTCTATGATTATAGCAACATCAAAGGATTGTTTTTTAAGAATTAATTTAGGTGGGTTTTAGATCTCAGTAATTGAAATCCGGTTTATTTCTATTTACGGGAGGATTTTTAATCAGATTTGTTCAAAATAATATGTTAATTACATTTTGGATTCAAAAGAGGGAAAATTCTTAAAAGTTACATTTTCTAATTATTTAGATGCTTTACCTTTTATTTATGACTACGCCATTAACCTTTCCAATATTTAGCAAGCATAATGTATTTTACTGATTTTTAACTAGATCTTATAGTTACGTTAATGGCGGTTATGTTCTATTGCTGTGTGAAACAAAAACTAAGCCAAGCAGTTCTAATTTTTCTGTGGTACAGTAACATACAAAGAAATTACTTCCTTCTTTCATAATGCAGTACTGTAGTATCTCTGAAATGTAATGGATCTATCCTTCCTTTTCCACATCTTTTATTATCATGCTCTATATAGTAAATGTTTTTAATAGGAAGTTTTTTGGATTATCTTTTAAAATGAAAATGTTTAAACCACAGTTTTATTATACACGATGTTTATTATGATTTTTCTTAAATTTTGTTTTTATGCATGACATTTCATTGGGAAGGGATATTTTAATACTCATTCAAGCAGTTTCTTTACATGTATATATTTTAAAAAAACAGGCAGTTGTATTGCCTTTGAATTTGAAAAAGAAAATGGGTTACAAGCTAAGTTGATTTTCCCATGGTCTAATATGACTTAAGTTTTTGTTTTCGTTTTTTTTTACTGTTCTGATTCAGAATTTGAAGCAAGAGCAACAATAAATGCTGATAGTAGTAATTGATTGTATTAGTAATTGTCTTAAGTACTAGCTGTGGTATCAATAATAGTATGAGGAGGATGCCTATATTTGGCAGTTAAGAAAACAGCTTAGAGAGACCTGTTAGTGGCTGAGCTGCAATTAGAAACCAGGCTTGCCAACCCATTGTTGTTTTCCATACTATACAGTCTCAGTCTGGTGTTTGAGATAATGGTTGTAAAAGTGCTTTAGTAATAATAAAGTATTGTGCAGAGATGAGGTGTTGGTATAATACACAATGAACCCTGGCCTCAATTTACTAAATTGGGAATGTGAAAATGATCAGCATGTTTTGGCCAATAAGTGAAAATCAAGTATGGTATGTTTAACTGGTATATTTTACCCATTCAGTGCTGAATTCTGTGGTTGGGTTGGGATTGTGACATTAGTGGTTTGTGACCCTTTTTAACTGCATGACATTTGGGCATGCAAGTATGGCAGGCTGGTAGTCTTGTTCAGTCTCCAACTTTGTCTTTTATTTTTTAAAAGATTTTATTTTTAAGTAATCTCTGTATCCAACATGGGGCTCAAACTCAAAACCCAGAGATCGAGAGTTGCACACTCCACTGACTGAGCCAGCCAGGCACCCCACTTTTTGTCTTTACACCTAGGATTGATGTGTTTTTCAGTCGGAGATGATTACTTTTGAGTAAAGTTAAAACATAAGAATCCCATGCTCTTGAAGTTAAAAATTTTTAGTGTACAAAAAGTGGGACATGCAAATGCTGGACCCTTAAACTGTGAAATGAGTGGGCCCTTTAAATAAATAAACATTTACACCGTGTCCAGAGTGTAGTGTTCATGCCAAGGGTGAAAGTGAGTAGGGAACTTGATTAAGACAGAAGTATTGTCATTTTCACTTAGAGAGGGCCCTGTTCTTAGAAGAGGTGAGAATTTTTAGGTTCATTTTTCTTTTTTAATAAGGAAGGAGGAGAATGCATCAGTGCTAATGGGGTGGGTTAGGGAATGAAAACTAAATAGAATATGAAGTTAAGATAAGGGACTGGAGGAATCAAAGTGGGGGTAAAGTAGGAGGTAATCAAGGTGGTGATCGAGGTTATTTATCTAAATTACTGTTGCTCTGGATATCACTGGGAGCCATTTTGGGAGAGAAGAGAATGATTCTGAAGAACAGGGTGAATCCTAATTTAAGCAGCAGCACATGTTTGATAAGGGAACAGGGCTAGAAGTTCATGAGGGAGATTGATGTACCACTATTCTTGGAGAATTTAGATAGTTTAAATATGCCTATTATTTATGTAAAAGTACTATTTTTACTTCAAAAATTGAAATGTCATGTATGAAGGATGAAGTATCTATCTTCTGTACTATTAAACATTGCATGGGTACTGTTAGATTTATTACAAATTTTCTTTTTCTCTAGGGTTTGGATTCAGGATTTGTTCCTAGTGTCCAAGACTTTGATAAGAAACTTACAGAGGCCGATGCTTACCTACAAATCTTGATAGAACAATTAAAGGTATGGCATTAGTTTATATACTGGAGTGGTATAAAGTAGTAAATGTTACTGAGCTTCATTCTGAATGTAAAGTTATTTGATGTTAATTTGAACCCCTAGATGGTTCCTCAGCAGTTTTTAAAGCTGACTTATTAAAAGATCTGGGTGACTTATTCATAGATCTTTATCTCTGATTTATATTGATAAATTGTATAATGCACTTTTTTGGCCATTAAAAAATAAATATCTAGACATAATTAGAAGAAAGCATGATAAGATTAGATTCATATTCTGTTTTAAAGTTCTTTGAAACTGGTAAATTTTAAAGTCGTTCAATTTCAAAGGCCTTGGTTTTTCCATTTTGGGGATTGGGGGTTGAGAGAGATGATTTCTCTACTTCATTTATTATTACTGAAATTGTCTTTTTCAATTCCTACTTTAAAATTAATTACAAGCAGGAGCTTCTGGGTGGTTCAGTTGGTAAAATGTCCAACTTCAGCTCAGGTCATGATCTCGTGGTTTGTGAGTTCAAGCCCTGTGTCGGTCTCTGTGCTGACAGCTCAGAGCCTGGAACCTGCTTCAGATTCTGTATCTCCCCCTCTCTCTGCCCCTCCCATGCTCATGTTCAGTCTCTTTCTGTCTCTCAATAATAAATAAATGTTAAAATTAATTAAAAGCAAAAGTCCTGGGAAGAAAAAGAAGTGTTAATAAACTTGGATCACAGAGCAGAAAAAGCTTAGGTTTCAGTTGATATTTTAAGTTCAGAATGTTTTCTTTTGCTTGTAATTCTACCAGAGTAATTGAACTTGACCGTTTAAAATAATTCAGTAGAATTGGATTTGATACAGTCCTTTGGAAAAATGTACGTTACCTTAAAAATACATGTAGATCATCCCTGGAAGAAAAGTGTTCAAGAACTAAGGTTTGCTGTTTTATGTTTAGTACATGTATACAATATAGCAAAGTGGCTTGATACTATAATTGTTTTCTTTTTAATCCTGTAGCTTTTTGATGACAAACTTCAAAACTGCAAAGATGATGAACAGAGAAAGGTAAGTTCTATAATCATTATTTTGCCTTAAACCATTTTAAAACCAAGAGCCTTTTAGAGAAATAACAGAAGGACCTCAGTGTTTTGGCTACTATAATAGTACTGTTTACTGTTTATGGTAGTACTGCTGTACAGACCAGGGCGGGGCAGAGGGGGCAGGGGGTTCTGGGGAATTTCTGTTATGGTTTCATAATTAAATGAAAGGGTAATGTACAAAATTTTTAATATGATGCCCATTTTGTTAAGTATCACCTTCCTAGGAGTAAGTTCTTTGTTTAGAGGTTTTTAAATGTTGAAGGTAGAAAGTTTATTTTATTAAATTGATTTGTGGTCACTTCATATAGTAAACTGGCAAGAATTTGCAGAATAAACAAGAAGCCACAGTTGAGGAAACAAAACAAGTGTTGCTTTAATTATATTTCCCCTACTGCCCTCTGTGAATTTCTGACAATTACTTTGTATTTTGAATATTGCTTTCTTCCAGTTAACATTTTTTCTTCCTTGATTAGATTTCCTAATGCAGTATCATTTATTTTTGTGTGTGTTTCTTTTGACTGTAGCTTTGCATTTGGCTCTTTTACACTTGATAATAGTATCTGTAACTCATGTTTAGCTCCCTTTCCATTCTTAGTTTTGGAATTTAGTCCCATGTCATTTTTAAACAGCTTGGCAAAGTTTAAGGTAGTTCTGAAACACGTGTTTTAAAATCATATAGTGAATCAGTCTATAGAAAAGAGACGTTTTTTAATAAAACGAATAAAAATGTTTTGTATTCTTACAAATGTTGAATTGAATCACATGAATTTTATTTGCAGATGTAATCATTTTCTTTTTAATCCTGTAATCCATAATCCATAAAATATCTGAATGTTTTATTTAATGTTTGATATAAGTTTTAAAAAGTATAACCAAAAGTACTCCCTTTCCAACTTGCTTGTACTCAGAGTTATGAGTACATTTTAGTAAAATTCTTTAAATGATGAGTAGAAAATAATATCTCTTTGTGCTTCTGATTATTTCTGTTTAAAACATTTCATTTTTCACAGAAAATTGAAACTCTCAAAGAAACAACAAATGTAAGTTATGTGTTTGATAAACTCTGGCTTTGCATTAGAAAGTACTTTAAAATGCTGTTTCTATTTTAAGCTGCCACTATTAAGAACAATTGAGATTTTAATTTTTATGAATTTTTTACAAGGCTGTTTAAGAATTTTATTATTTTCAGGGAGCCTGGGTGACTTGGTTAGGCGTCTGACTCTTGATTCAGCTCAGGTCATGATCTCATGGTTCATGAGCTGAAGCCCCACATCGGGCTCCGTGCTGACAGTGTGGAACCTGCTTTGGATTCATTCATTCATTCTCTCTCTCTCTCTCTCTCTCTCTCTCTCTCTCTCTCTCTCTCCCTCCCTCCCTCCCTCCCCCTCCCTCCCCCCCCCGCCCCTCCCTGCTTGCTCTCTCTCAAAATAAATTAACATTAAAAAAAAGAATTTTATTTTCTAAAGGAGTTAAAAAGACTAAATAATCCCTCTAATTGAAATGGACTTCATGTGCCATTTTATTTGTTTCTGGTCTTGTCTGTCTGAGATTCTTGGATAAAAGGTGTCATCCATGCACAACGTATATTCTCTTATAATTAAAATATATTATGATTCAAGCTTTCTGATGTACTGGCCTTCTGACATTATGTAATAGGCTACTCATAAGATCTACATTTTGATAAAAGCCTTTTTGAAAACAAAGTAGTAGTATTCTAGGTTCACCAGTATTGGGGTTAGAATCCTTTACTCTCCATAATTCCATAAAAGTCTTCAATAGATATTTTAGGAATTTACATTAGGGTTACCTGCCATTGATCTAAGAATTTGGAAGTTAGTCAGCCCCCTGTTTCTTTCTGTTTGAAGTGTTGAAAATCCGTTTAGAATGTTCTCAGTATAAATTAACAATTTTTAGCATTCTTTTTAAATTTTTTCATGTTTATTTTTGAGAGAGAGAGAGGGAGCACGCACGAGCATAAGTGGGAGAAGGGCAGAGAGAGAGGGAGACACAAAGTCTGAAACAGGCTCCAGGCTCTGAGCTGTCAACAGAGAGCGTGACACAGGACTTGAACTTGTGAACTGCAAGATCATGACCTGAACCAAGGTTGGACACTTAATGACTGAGCCACTCAGATGCCCCTTTTTGGCATTCTTTAATGATTTATAGAATTGCTAATGATAACTTCATCTGACACTGTCAATATAGTAGAACCCACCAGATAACCAGAGAGGGTATTTCTTGTATAGTATAGACTTAAATCTTGTACATTTGAACTGATTTTTATATCTAAAGTTGTATCAAAAGACCATTTTATTTGGTGCAGGATCCTAAAATCAGTGTCCTGTTTTTACAGAGCATGGTAGAATCAATTAAACACTGCATTGTGTTGCTGCAGATTGCTAAAGTAAGTAAATTTTACTTTTGATTCCTTTAATTTAATGAGATTTAAAAATTGTAATAGCATTTCTCTTTAATAGTCCGGTGACCTGGTTCTGAAATATATTACCTTTCTGCAGTAAATTGTGGGGTTCCTAGTACTATTGAACAACTGTGTATTTGGGTGTTACCTTAGCAGCATGTGCCTGATTTTGATAAGGTAATTTCTGATATGATGACTGGGAAGGAGGGGAGCACATTTGAATGACTCACTCCTTTCTTCCACTTTACCCATTATACTGCTTTGGAACAAGGGCATACTTTGCAAAACTTTTCACAGAAAAGTTTTTCTTAGGAAAAAAGGAATTAAATTTTAGCAAGAGTTCTTTCTCTCATCCATAACGAAGAGTATAAAAGATATATATGTGTGTGTGTGTGTATTATATGTATATAATATATATATTTTTAGTTGTTTTTTTTTTCTAGTACTAAACTACATCAGTGAACCACTACTTTAATTGCTGTTCCTTATTCATGCAATAAAATGTATTTTGAATTATTGTGGTGAGGTAAAAATTTCATGGCGTTGTGCCTGCTTTTCTGAAAAATTTTGGTGTATTCAACTTAAATGTAGATTTGATTGCCTGGTATTTTGAGAAATAGGCATTTTAGGGTTTGAAAATAAGAATTTTAAAAAATGTCCCCTGATTGTTTCTATCTGACTGTACCTCTGTATTTCTAGCCAGTGGCTAGAAGAGGGTGGGCAGGCAATTCAGCAGCCAAGTTGGGAAATGATGTTTGCATGAGTTTTTAATTACTGGCCTGTTTTACTTATTCAGTTGCATATATTTGTTTGCCCAGTAATGGTCACTTTTTACCTAGTATTGTTAATAACACAATTGTATAGGACAATCCATTTGTGCTTAGATAGTAAGGATATTCACCATATAAGTTAAAGGAGGTCAATATCATTTTCTTAGGCTAGATCCAGTATTAAAGTGTCTGAATTTAAGGGCTTGTGTTCACTTTCTAGGTTTTTGGTGTATTTTTTTTTTTTTTATCACTATGCCTGATTTCTTGTGTATATGTCTAAATTTTTCATCTGCTTCTGTGGATGAGAATATATTATAAAGGGAGGATAGTGTTGGGGGTATAAAAGAGGTGGTAACGTTTCTGTTTTTCTTGACTGTAAAATTACATGGGTAGGTGGGCACCTACTGTTACCCGAAAGCCTCTACAATATATAGATAAGCAGTGAACTACACCATGCTCAGTGTGAATAGGTAGGTGTTTTAGAGATTCATACTGCCTTCTCTAGAAGATTGAGGAAATAGAAGAGCTGATAGTGTTTAGCCCAGTTTGGATAATCTCTACAAGTCATTCAAAACTTTTAGATAGATGTAAAACAAGACTGCCTAGCTTCTTTGAGTAGCTCACCTTTTAGCTTCCCATCAAGAACATTTTCCGTGTTCTGTCTTTGGAATGAGTTACAATTCAAATTACTAACACTCCTTTTTGGAAGTTTCTACTATTTTTTTTAAAGATTTTTCATTTTTTAAGTAATCTCTACAAATGTGGGACACACACTCACCCAAGATCAAGAGCAGCACTCGCCACTGACTGAGGCAGCCAGGTGCTCAGTTTCTACTGGAAGTTTCTACTGTTTAGTCTGTACTTGCTACCTCTCTGTGTTTTTTTGTTTTTTTTTTTTAGCCCAGCTTGATAGACTTCTATTTCAAGGTCCTTCAGAAGGGGTAACATAGATTAAGTAAATGGAGTTTGGCTTTTTAGTTTTTTCCATAAGGAAAAAGCCTTCATTAAAGGCTTTCAGTGTACAAAAACATCCCTTAAATTACATATGTATTCTATATGAATTCTATGAGTATCTTTAAATCTAAATGTAAATCAGATCATTTCACTTGCCTCCTTAAATCCCCCTAAATGGTTTTGCATCTCCCTTGGAATCTAAACTGCTTATAATAACTTATATCAATTGAACTGTCACTACTCTCTCACCTCATCTGCCCTCACTTGATCACGTTATTCCAACAACATTGGCTTGTTTTCTTTTTCTCAGGCCAGACGCTTTCTGCTTCAGGGATGTGTATTTACTTTCCCCTCTGCCTGGAAGGCACTTCCTCCATATTTCCAGGACTCACTCTCTTGCTTTACAGATTTCTGCCCACATGAAATCTCTTTGAAGAGACCTTCCTGACCACTCTACCTAAATAATGTCTAACTTCCCATTGGTGGTCTTTTTCTTCATGGCCTTGCATCACTAGCCAAATTCACTTGATATATTGTTTGCTGTCTGTTTACACCTGACTGTACTCTCCTTAAGGACTTTGTCTTATTTACCCTTGTATTAGTCTACTTGGGCTGCCATAACAAACCATCACAGACTGGGTGGCTTAAACAACAAATTTATTTTCTCACAGTTTTGGAGGCTATAGAAGTTCAAGGTCAGGGTTCCTGCCAATTTGGTTTCTGGTAATGACTCTTTAGCTTGTAGACCACCACCTTCTCACTATGTCCTCACGTGGTCTTTCCTTGATGGTGTGCACAAGGAGTAGAGAGAGAAAAAGGGAGGGAGGGAAGGAGAAGGAGAAGGTTGAAAGGACAGAGGGATATAGGGAGAGAGATGGTGAGGAGAGCTCTCTGGTATCTCATAAAAACACTTAATTAGGTCCAGACCCCACTTTTAGGACCTTATTTAACTATAATTTACTTCAACAAATGCCCCCATCTCCAAATAGTCATACTGGAGGTTAGGGCTTCATCTGAATATGGTAGAAGGCAGGGCACACAAATATTACTGTAAAACACCACTGTATACTCAGTGCCCAGAACAGTTGCCTGCCACATAATAGGGGCCCAATAATTGTGAATTTTGAATTAATGTTTCTAATACATAATTAAAAAAAATTTTTTTAATGTTTTTGAGACAGAGAGCATGAGCAGGGGAGGGGCAGAGGGAGGGGAAACACAGAATCTGAAGCAGGCTCCAGGCTCTGAGCTGTCAGCACAGAGCCTGATGGGGGGCTCCAACTCACGGACTGTGAGATCATGACCTGAGCTGAAGTCAGACGCCCAACCGACTGAGCCACCCAGGCGTCCCATCTAATACATAATTTTTTATGGTTGCATAGTTTAGTGTATCCACTCTATGTATGATTTTTTTTTTTTTAAGCCACCTCTCTGTTGTGCTGGGAGGACTTCTGTCTAATACTGATGGGAATATGAATTATTACAGTCACTTTGGAGGACTGTTCTTCATTGGTGGGTTAATAAAATCTTGAAATAAGCTACTTTTAGAGAGTGCCACCTGAGACCCCAAAGGGATATAAGAGGATAGCTAATTTGATGCCTTTGTTGTTTGGAATTTATTTAGTATTAGCTTGTTAGAGGCAGAATGCTGTAGGTAGGATTTTCAACTCCTTCCAGTTTTGATTCTTTCATTTTAATTCTCCCACAAGTTTTCCTCCTCCCTAAATGATTAATGTATTGACTCCCAAACTTTGCTACCTGTTGGAATCACTCGAGAATCTTTAACAGTTCTCGTGTCTGGCTCCCATTTCCAGACATTGTGTTGTAGCTGCTGTGGGGTGTTACCTGGGCTTTTGGGATTTTAAACTCCCAGGTAGTTCTAATATGCAGCAAAATTTGGGTACCACTTGGGTTAGTGGGATTTTCAGGTGGGCAGTGTTCAGAAAATTTCATTCTTCCTTTGTACCATAGATAGAGGCAGCTGGTGTTTCACTCATGGGAAATTGCAGAGGAAGTGGCCGGGAGGGGGGGCGGGGAAGGTGGAGTAAAGCAGAAATAACCTGGGAGGCCTCTACATTGGAGGACTTGACCAATTCCTTATCAAGATTAGGTGATAAGACCATATGCCATAATTCATATAAGCAAGTGAAATTAATTTTAATAACGTATTTTCTATTTAACCCAATATATCCAAAATACTATCATTTCAACATACTTCATATTCTGTCTTTTTTTTTGGTGCTAAGTCTTCAATATCTTGGGTGTATATTACACTTTGAACTAGCCACATTCCAAGTGCCCAGTAGCCTCGTGTGACTAGTAGTTCCCAAACTGGACAGTACAGGTCTAGATTATCCTTTCAAAGTAGATTGTATATTTAAGTTGTCTTGGGATCTCCAGTTCTCTCCCCAGAATATTTTTCTTCATAGACTTTTTGTTTTTCATAAGTATTTGTTAATTTCTCATCAGACTTTTTAAAAACAGATTTATTGATACTAATTTATATACCATAAAGTTTACTCATTTAAAGTATACACTTCAGGGTACCTGGGTGGCTCAGTTGGTTAAGTGTCTGACTTCGGCCCGGGTCATGATCTCACAGTTCACAGGTTTGAGCTCCACGTAAGGCTCTGTGCTGACAGCATGGAGCCTGGAGCCTGCTTCAGATTCTGTCTTCCTCTGTCTCTGCCCCTCTCCCACTCACACTTTGTCTCTTTCTCAGAAAATGAATAAACATTAAAAAAAATTTTTAAAGTGTACACTTCATTGGTTTTTGGTATATTTACAAACTTGTGCAGTCATCGCCATATTCAAATTATAGTACGTTTTTATCACTCCAAAAAGAAACACTGTATCTATTAAGCAGTCACCCCTTCCCTGTTCCTCTTTTCTTTGCTACCCTCACCCCTGTTCCTCCTCCAATCCCTGGAAACCACTAATCTACTGTTTCTAGATTTGCCTATTCTGGACATTTCATATAATTAGGAGTATACAGTATGTGGTCTTTTGTGACTGGCTTATTTAGCATAATGTTTTCAAGGCTCATATTGTCACATGTATCAGGACTTAATTCCTTTTCATTTCTTTTTTTTTTTTTTTTTTAATTTTTTTTCCCAACGTTTATTTATTTTTGGGACAGAGAGAGACAGAGCATGAACGGGGGAGGGGCAGAGAGAGAGGGAGACACAGAATCGGAAACAGGCTCCAGGCTCTGAGCCATCAGCCCAGAGCCTGACGCGGGGCTCGAACTCCCGGACCGCGAGATCGTGACCTGGCTGAAGTCGGACGCTTAACCGACTGCGCCACCCAGGCGCCCCCCTTTTCATTTCTGAATAACATTCCATTGAATAGATATACCACATTTTGTCTATTCAGCAATTAATGAATATTTGGGTTGTTTCCCTTTTTTTTTTTTGGCTACTGTGAATAATGCTGCAGTAAATGTCTACATTTTGTGTGGAGATATGTTTCATTTATTTTAACTGTATACCTAGAAGTGGCATTAGTAGGGTTATATGGTAATAACTTTTTTAGAAACTGCTGAACTACTTTTCAAAGCAGCTACACCATTTTACAGTCCCACTCACAATCAGTATGTTAGAATTCCATTTTCTCCACATCCTCAACCAATATTTGTGATTGTCCTTTTTTTTTTTTTTTTAAAGTGGCTTAAAACAGCAGTCATTTATTAGCTCACAGTTCTGTAGATGACTCTAAGGTGACTGGGCTGGATTGTATGCTTAAGGCCCAAATCAAGGTCTGGACAGGTTGAACTATTTAGACGGTCTGGGAAAGAATCCACTTCTAGGCTTATTCAGGTCCTTGTTGTAGGACTGAGGTCCCCATTTCCTTGCTAGTTGTTGGCTAGAACTCATTGTCAGCAACTAAAGGCCTCTGTCTCATCCTTACACAGTCTCCCTCTATCTTCAGAGCCAGCAGTGGCATATCATATCCTCTCATGGTTCACATTTCTGACCTTATTTCTCTTCTGCAACCAGCCAGGGAAAGCTCTCTGGTTTTAATGGCTCATGAGATCAGATCAGGCCCACCTGCGTAATGCTTCTGTCTTATGGTTAACTGTAAATGTAAATACCATATGATTTCACTTAAATATGGAATCTGAAAAAACAAATGAACAAACAGAAACAGACCCATAAATGCAGAGAACAGCTGGTGGTTGCCAGAGAAGGGGGTGTGGGGGTGGTGCAGAATGAGTGAAGAAGAGTGGGAGGTACAGGCTTTCAGTTATGGAATGAGTAAGTTATAGGGATAAAAGGTACAGCACAGGGAATATGCTCAATGATACTGTAGTAGTATGTTGACAAATGGTAGCTGCACTTACAATAAGCATAGCGTAACGTACAGAATCATAGAATTACATAGAATTACTGTGTTGTACACCTGAAACTAATGTAACATTGTGTGTCAACTATACTTTAAAAAATAATAATGGATTCATGGAACCTCTGAATATGATGAGATCACTCCTGTGATTGTCTAGCCATTCTTAGTGGCATCTCAGGGTTTTCATTTGCATTTCCCTAAGAAATAGTGATGTTCATGATCTTTTCATGTGCTTGTTAGCCATTTCATAGATCTTTGGGAAAATGTCTATTCAAATTCTTTGCCCATTTTTTAGTTGTTTTGTTTTAAATCTCATTGAGTTTGGGAGTGATTTATATGTTCTAAATACAAATCCTTATCTATGATTTGCAAATTTTTCTTCAAGTTTGTGGGTTGTCTTTTCTCCTTCTTGATAGCATCCTGAGAAGCATGCATATTTTTATTTTTGATGAAGTCCAATTTATCAGTCTTCTATTGGTTGTGCCTTTGGTGGCTTACCTGAGAGAGTCATTGCCTAATCCTAGATCACAAAGGTTTATTCCTGTGTTTTGTTCTTAGAGTTTTATAGTTTTGTGATCCACTTTGAGTTCATCTTTGTGGTGTGAGGTAGGGGTCTAAATTCATTTTTCTGCATGTGGATATCCAGTTGTCCCAGCCTCATTTGTTGAATCTCATCAAACTTGAATTAGAAATTTTCTGTCATCAAAAGATGTTTATTTTTTGTTTCATATAATAAGTGTATTGGTCCATAATTATGAAAGCTTTTACTAGACTATACTGCCTTATTAGAGAGATGGGGATATATTTCATGTATTTTATTGGTAGGTATGGTTTTAAAAATACTGGAGTCTACAGTTGTCAGAAATCAGAAATCCAGGTTATGTTGTGCTGATGTTTTTGTTCATTATCATATTTCCAGATCTCAGTCATGCTGGTATGTTCAGAGAAGAGAATAGCCTTTGCATTAAGGAATGAGGGACTTAGAACCAGATAAACGTATGGTATAATTTAAGTGGGAAGTAGCATTAGACCCTTTCTTTGTTTCATTAGCATAGTTCATATTGAATTCAATTAAATCTCCAGTTCAGTAATACTTGAGGTTTAGCTTTAACTGATCCTAATTAAAAGCCATTTGTGGTATACTTAAAAACAGGATAGTTTTTAAAAAGAACAATGGGGAAGGGGGGATCAATATAGCTTTAATTTTAAATAGTAGAACAAAATTCCTAAAGTACATGATGGGAATGGATTAATAGGAAAGCATTTAATAGTCTTATGGGTTCATCTAGCTTTGACTCTGCCTTAAAAGACAAACCACAACAATAACAAGAATAATAAACCCTGATTTAAAATACCCTGTAGATGAGGTGCCTGGTAGCTGGCTCAGTTAGTTGGTTAAGCGTCTGACTTCGGCTCAGGTCATGATCTCATGGTTTGTGTGTTTAAGTCCCACATCCCGCTCTGTGCTGACAGCTCAGAGCCTGGAGCCTGCTTCAGATTCTGTGTCTCCCTCTCTCTCTGCCCCTCCCTCCCACCCACTCCCCCGCCTCTCTTTCTTAAAAATACACCCTTTAAAAAAAATTAAAATTCCCTGTAGGTATCATTCATTATTAATGGGCGGGGGGGAGTTTGTCAGATATTGAAATTTATTTTAAATTACACCAGAATTAAAAGTGGTTTTTTTAGATAACATACGTGTGTATATATAACATAGTATTTCAGTAATCAATCACTGCATAACAGAGCAGTCTAAACTGGAGTGTCTTAAAATAGCAGTAGTGATTTAAATTTTGCTCACAAATTTGCAGTTTGGGTAGACCTCATGACTTGTTCATATTTCATGCAGTGTCACCTGTGATAATTTGGGGGCGGCTAGAGTATCTACTTTTAAGATGGCTCACTCACACACTGCAAAGTTGGGCTGGGGGCCTAGATTCTTCTCCATAGAGTCCTCTTTACAGATGCTTGGGTTTTCTCACAGTATGGTGGTTGGTTGGTTTGGTTGTTTTCTGCTAGAAAACAAGGAGAAAGAAAGTTTGTGACATATCTATGAACTAACGTTAGAAATCACATACAGTCATTTCTGCTGTAATTACTGGTAGAGACTGTCACAAAGGCCCACCTAGGTTTTAGTGTAAGGGACGTGAACACTACCTCTTGTTGGGGCCATTTCTGGAAAATTTAATCTATCACATGTGTATAATACTCCTTTCTAAGAAATCCTTTGGAAAAACCAATATTTAGAAATTAATAGGGGAAAGCCATAATTAAATCAAAATGTCATCTGAGCAAGAAACTTTCTAATTTCCTTCTCTAGAATTCCCAATAATTTATTTTCAACTATCTTCATTAAGAATTACTGAAACTTTGGATATTCTAAATATATAGTTAATTTTTCAAATGGGGAAAACCCCAATATGAATTACATAGATAACAAAATGCCAGATATTCTCAAGGATATGTGAAAGATACACACTGTGCTAGAAGTTCTCACAAGCACCTCTAGGTTTGATGATTTGCTTGGAGGACTCACAGGACATGATGGATATTCATAGGTACAGTTTATTAGAGCAAAGGATCCAAAGCAAAATCAGCAAAGGGAAAAGGCACATGGGGCAAAATCCAGAGAAAACCAGGCACAAGCTTCTGTCTTCTCCCAGTAGATTTGCATAGAATGTGCTTAATTCCTCCAGTAACAAATTGTGACAACATGTGTAAAATGTCTACCAGGGAAGCTCATTAAAGACTTAACACCTTGGAGCTTTGTCAAGTAAGCACTTTCTACATAGCACTTATCAAGATTCCAGACTTAGAGAAGGAAAACAGGTTGTCAGCACAAACAAATTGTTTGCTTATACAGTTTAGGTACAGTGAGCCACCCTTATCAGATAGAATGGTCAGAGGCCAGCTTTGCAGGCAGACAGGCCTGCTATGTTAGTGTTAACTTATTCCCAAATCTTCAAAGTGCTCTTGGTTGACACTTCAATATGAAGATTTCTGAGTAAACTCAATAAAGAAAAAGTTATAGGTACGTGAGATAGAACGTGGACATTACGTTTAAAACCAAGACCAGATACTGGTTTCTATTCAAACTTAAATATCCTCATACTATGGAGTTGAAACATTAAACAGTTTTATTTAAAATTAAACATATTATCTATATAATGCAAATAGGTGGATTATAATTACAGAAATGATTATGTGTTGGTAACTTTCCACCACCTTCCTAAAGTATGTGCTTGGAGAAGCAAGGCAAAATAGCATATTAGTTAATTAAGAACATGAGTTCCGAAACTGGACTGTGGAATCCTGGCTGCCCACCTTCTGTCTCAATTTTCTCATATGTCCAATGGGAATAATAATAGCACCTACCTTATAGAGTTGTTGGTGGAATAAGTGAAATAATAAATGGGAAATATTTGCCAGGCATTCGCTCCTATGTGATTCCATGGATACAGTGATTATATTTACTGAAACAAAAATCAGACCATCTATTTAGAAACGTGTAATTCTGGGCCCACAGCCAGATATAGGAAATTGTGTTTGTCCCAAGTTTTTAAGGGTATATGATTGTCATCTCTTTAAGTTGCAGTGAGAGTTTAAGGGTTGTGGGTAGTTATAACATACTATAAAATTAAACCCAGAAATATTCAGGGTCTTCCATCCTAAATTAGTGTATCTGCTTTTAATAGTTGGTACCAGTATGAGTACACAGTTCCATAAGTTATTTCTATAATGAACTTAATTAAATACCTGTAGAGAAAAAATAATAGTTGGTGGTGTTTGTTTTATAGCCAGTGATAGAATTGTGTTTGGTTAGCAGTGTACAAATAGAATTACAATTTTAGTAGAAGCCAAGAGATAGTCTAACGTTGTTACTTACCTATAGTAAAATAAGCTTTCTTAATAGGGAAGAAAGTACAGAAGGAGTTACTTAAAAGAATGAAGTTAATATTTTTAACATTTCTCCTTAAGGACCAGTGTAATGCGGAGAAGCACGCAGATGGAATTATAGTAAGTTTAATCTAATCTTTTTGTTTCCCTTTACTTCTGCAGAGCATTATAACCAGTCATGTCAGGAGAAGCCTGAACTTCTACTCATTTTTCAACACAAATTCCTCTTTTACCTACTCACTGCTTTTTGTTGTTGACTCTTGCAATTTTCTTTAAGCTTCTAAAGTTGGCCATCTTTCAGCAATCATTTGGAGGGGAAATGTTAAAATTTTTCTAAGTATTGATTCAGATTGAATCACTTTGCATGTGTTAACATGAAGGGTTAATCATGGTGTGAAAATGCAGCTTTTATGACTAAGGCATAACTCACAATGCTACTATCAAACTTTTTTCTCAAATGAAAGCAGAAGGGGAAGGATACAGTATTGAAACATATCTTAATCTATTTCAATATGTTTATTGGTTTCCATTTTATTTTTAGATTTTGCTATTGCAGTATATATTGCATCTTTATTAGAACAAATTGCACCATGAATTCTTTCACTTGTAGCCATTTTCTTATTCTTTCCTCCCCCTTGGCTTTTTACTCTTCGCTTAGATTCAACTTCTACTTTAAGAAGAAAAGAAAATTTTATTGTTGGTATTTCCCATCTGGAAATAAAAGTTCGAGTTTGAAGATTTATAGTTGGAGCCACCCTATTTTTATGATAAATGAGTGACTTCTGTTTAGACTGTGCTTCTAAAGCAGGAGACAGCCTCTTTTTTTTTTTTTGTTTTGAGACTTTACAAATGCCAGCTTGTCTGAGATCTGGAAACTCTTCAAAATCTTCAAAACCATCTCATGATTATACTTGAAAGGATAAGCGTGTTAACTTTATATTTGTTTTAAAATGAAAAAAGTTAAAAAATCTGTGTTGTTTGCATGTTTCTTAAGGCAGAGATAAGAGAAGCATTTTTAAAATATGAATTAAAGGCATTGGAATTTTTATCTCTCTTCACAGTGTGAGTTCAGAGTTCGAGGCATGGTGATTTAATACGAATATGTCATATAAATACAATGTAATGTAGTATCTCTTCCTGAGATATCACTTAAGATTGTAAGCCTCATAGAAAATGACAATTTATGTTGTTATTATTAGTTATTTTTTTATTATGTTAAAAAAAGTTGGCTGAGTTTTATAAAGCATACCCAAAATGTTTGGTCATTTACAATTAAAAACATCTAGAAAATTTATACTTAAAGAAAATCTAAACCTGTAGAAAACATATCTGAATCATTTGATCAAGGACTATAACATTTTTCCCTAAGAGTTTTTATTTTTAAAAGATAAAGGAAATGTTCATGGTTTAGATCTTGGACCCATACAGCTAGAACCTGGCCTTCCTACTCACTAACTGTGACCTTAGTAGGCATGTTACTCAACCTTTGAACCTTAGTTTTCTCATGTATAAAGAAAAGTGGCTAGATCTACCTCAAAACATTGTTGTAAGGTACTGAATGAGCACAGAATCAATAAATGTTCACTATACATATATACATTTATATATAATTTATAACATTGCATGAATTCTATAAATGTTATAAGATTAGAGCTGAGGATTATTGTTTGTTTGCACTTCTAAAGCTCTGCTTTAGAATTTCTATAATTTCTATAGAATTAGAGTTTCTATAATTTTCTGTAACAACAAGCAACAAAAGATATGTGGTACCTTTAATATCCATGCAAAAAAAGTCTAAAAGTATCTTCTTTGGTTGACTAGCCTAATCTTTAGAACATTTCACCTGGAAAACAGATTACATTCAAAAGATAGAATTCTGCTGGTCCTTTTTCCCAAAATTATTTCTTAGTTGCTTCAGTAATTTTTCTTATATAAAAGATGAGGATAATAAGGAGGTGACACATTCTCCTTCCCATGGATCACAGTATTAATGGCAAGATTTTGACTTTAAACCACTTGGAGTTCTTTGGAGAAAACCACTGGGTAAAAATGGAATTTATTCTAAGAACAGCTCCAGGACTTGTTGAGACACTTGTTATTATGTCCTGGTCCAGTATCTGAAAATAGAATCACAAAGTAATAAGCAGAAAGCCCCTATAGAACGTATAATCCAGCCATTTCTTCATTTTACAGACTGGGAAGGTGTGGACCACAGCAGATAAGAGACTTGCCAAATTCTTGGTAGAGGAAAGATTCTAAGGAATTAAAATTCTTAGTCTGTTTCTCTGCTTTTCCCAGTGCTTCAAAACCTTCTGTACTTCATTTTAGTGGGGTTTTATTATTAATGACTGTTTTCAGGGTCTCTTCTCTAAGTGTCCTTTATTTTTCCGTTAGAATATTTATGTTAGGTAAGCTATTGTAGTGACAAGCTTCAGAATTCTTATGTTCAAATCAGTTGATTTAAGAGATCTGACTTAATGCTTTTAAAATTTATGCAGAGAGGTAGTTTAAGAAAAAAATTTTTTGAACTTAGACATTAAATGAGAATGCGATAAAAACTGTCCCATTTTCGGGGCGCCTGGGTGGCACAGTCGGTTAAGCGTCCGACTTCAGCCAGGTCACGATCTCGCGGTCCGTGAGTTCGAGCCCCATGTTGGGCTCTGTGCTGACAGCTCAGAGCCTGGAGCCTGCTTCAGATTCTGTGTCTCCCTCTCTCTCTGACCCTCCCCTGTTCATGCTCTGTCTCTCTCTGTCTCAAAAATAAATAAACGTTAAAAAAAAAAATTAAAAAAAAAAACTGTCCCATTATCTCAGTTATTGCTAGGGGCTTCTAAATTTTTATGAATACTATTGGAGCTCATTCATCAGTAAAGTATTTCTCTTCTGATTCTATTTTGATATTTTCTGTTATAAGCCCTAATATACATTTAAAATTTAGTTTTCTGGATCAAGGAAAGCTAAAGAACTGAAAATTTTATTTCTTGGGTTTTATCTGATGTGGTATTCTAAATGAGAGATCAAATTTAACTCTGACAAAGACCTTATTTTAATACCACCCACCTCCTCCAAATAAAAAAGCATCAGTAAACTATGGAGTCTGGTTTTTAAAATACCATCCTGCTGGCAGAATAATTTCTTGGCTTGAAATTAGAAACACCTAGACTTTTTTTTCCCTCTAAAATTATAACTACATTTATTTTTTTTCTTCTAATCTTCAAAAAGGAAGGCTTTTTCCCTGCATCCCCCAATTAGAATATACATCTCTTTGCTTTTAATGACTGTAAAATTAGATGCTTATACTGTGTGTACACAGTATTAGAAGGTGGCAATAGTATGAGATGGAAAGATAAAATCCTAGTGGTACAAATAAATTTGCAAGTCGTAGTTTATATATGTATATATATATATATATATATATATATATATATATATATATAATGTGTGTGTGTATATAACTATATATATAGTTACATATATATAGTTATATATATATAGTTATGTATATAGTTATATATATATTTATATGTATATAACTATATAGTTATATAGTTACATAGTTATATATATTTATATATATAATTATACATAGTTATAGTTTTTATTTATATAGTGTTTATTAATATAGTTTAGTGTTTATTAATACCAAAGCAAGAGAGAGTTTCTCTATCTTTGATAGAGAAGCAGTATTTGTGGTGAACTGAGAATTAAGTGAGAAGCACTGAAATGAATTGAGAAGTTATTGCTGTAGCTTCCTGAAATTTTCCCACACCTTTTTACAACTCTATGCAAGTTTTTCCATTTTAGCTTTACCTATCTATATGACAGAGACTGTCATTTTCCTTCCTTACTACGTTTTTGTTTTTTTAGGAAATTCTTCTGTATTGTAAAAGTGTTTTATTTCTTCCTTGCATTTTGATCAGCGTATCTATATAGCTACCCTCAGGACTTTGCTGTCAGAAATGTGGGCATTTCATACATTTGGGAGGGTCAGCACTGGGAAAGCATTTAATTAAAAATAACTGTATTGTGTTTCTTTATCTCAGAGTACTATTAATCCTGTGGATGCAATATATCAACCTAGTCCCTTGGAACCTGTGATCAACACAATGCCTACTCAGACTGTCTTACCTCCAGGTATGATATTTGGAAAGACATTTCACAGATTCATTGATTAGAAAAAACTTAATTTGTACGACTGTCATGGTAATCTTGAAGGGCTCGTTTTTGGTTTTTTGATAAGTAAAAGGAATCAAAGAAATGGTATAACAGAAAATGAAATAGAAAAAGATATATTTTGGTATTGGGCTTTTTTTTTTTTTTTTTCTTTTTTTTTTTTTGCTTTTCAAGGAACATTTAATAACAAGGTAGGTAACATACTTGTCTAACATGGTACCTTTAGATCATGGAAGCTAAAGCAAAACATCCTGTTCATTGGGTGAAAACAGCCTGCTTAATGGTGTACACTGCAGTGAAATTTAAATAAATACTGTAATAATAATTTCAGAACTTCAAAATTTGAGTGTCAGTGTTCTCTTTTTCGTATGGGAAAGGAAAATGCTTTTGAAAATCATTTGAAGCTTGGATGAAAATTCCATAGCTACATTCTTAGGATCACTTTGTAGTCTTCATGATACAAATGACACAAGGGAAGCTTCAATTCAACCTTTTAGAGAAGACATTCCAGCTCGCATGATCTCATCAACCAGGAGAATGTTGGTGGCAATCACAGTGCAGGAGTGAAGAAGCTGTTTCTTTACACAATAGTTATCCCATATGCCTACTTCAGCAACTACCACTGGCTCACCTGTGTTCAAGTCCACACCTACAAGTTGACCTGATTCTGAATGTTCTGCTTGAACTTTAACTAGTGTTTCTTGAAGGTCAAAACCAGAATTCTGAGCAAGAACCTTGGGAATAATAAGCAATACATCAGCAAATGCTTGCACTCCAAGCTGGGCCCTGCCCTTTACACTGGGCTTATATTTAATCAAGGCTTCTGCCATTGCCACTTCCACTGCACCAGCACCTGGAACTACACAGCCATCATCAATAGCATTTTTAACAGCCCTCAAGCCATCTCTTATTGCATGAGTGTGTGCTTATTTGGTCCTTTGACCAATAATGCGACAGAGCGAGGGTTGTTAACATTTCTCAATAAAGGTGAATTTCTCTTCTCCCAATGTATATTCATAGACAAGTCCTGCATGTCCCAAACAATCAGGATTTAGGTCATCAAAAGAATTTAGAGCTACTCCACCACAAGCAAGAGTCAGCCTTTCCATATTTCTCCTTTTAGCCCTCCGCAGAGCTACTATGCCTTCTTTTGCAAGAGCATCTAAGGAAAAGGGGTCAATTCCCTTTTGATTAATAACCACGAATCCTTTATCTGAATCACCACAGACTTTCTTTTTCAGTTCTATTATTTTTGTAACTCTATCTTCAATGAATTTTCTTTCAGCTTTTACAAGCTTCTCTCTCTCTTCTGCACTCTCGTAAAAAAAAAAAAGCCTGAATTCACTTCTGTTTTTTCATATTCTGATGACGCATTGCATGTGAGGATGTATGAATCTTCTACTCTTTTTTTTTTTTTCCATATCAGGATGCCGCACCCCATGGTCTAAAACAAGACCTCTGATTAAGCTTCTGTCAGTTTCAGATTTATGTTTTATCTCCATAATCTGAACCATGAAGAGGTCAATAGGTTCATCTTGTTTTTTAATGGCCAAAATGGAATCCACCACAGCCTCTGTTAAGACATCAGCAAGTTCAGCATGCACTTTAGTACGTAGAGATGTTCTGGCCACATCTATAAGTGTTTCTCTGTCCATTTCTTTGCTTACTTTGACTTGTTCCAAAAACTGAAGTGCCTTTTCCTTTGCAGCTTCAAATCCTTCTGTTATTATTCTGGGATGAAGACCTTCAGAAATGTAGAGATCCGCCTGTTTCAGTAGTTCTCCAGTGATTAGGACATTGGAAGTGGTACCATCACCAGTTATGTCATCCTGGGCTGTTGCTACTTTGGCTATTAAGGAGGCTGTTGGGTGTTGAATTTGCATTTCATGAAGCAGCACATTGCCATCTTTAGTAAGCTTGATGTCTTCAGCACCAGAAACAAGCATCTTCATGGTGCCTTTAGGCCCCAAGTTGGTCCTCAGCACATCCTGCAGTCCCCGGGCCGCGCTGATGTTGACCGCCAGCGCCGCCTGGGCTCTGGCTACCTCGGCCTTGGGGTTCAGGGTCTTAACGGCCGCCATAGCTAACCACCACAGGAAGAGGAGGACACCCAGCGTGCGGAGTGCCTAAAGCCGGCTCAGTGTGGCCTGGAGGCGCTACCCGGGTCTTCTCAGTATTGGGCTTTTAAAAATGTTTCTTTTATTTTATTTTTGAGAAGGGCGCCTGGGTGGCGCAGTCGGTTAAGCGTCCGACTTCAGCCAGGTCACGATCTCGCGGTCCGGGAGTTCGAGCCCCGCGTCGGGCTCTGGGCTGATGGCTCAGAGCCTGGAGCCTGTTTCCGATTCTGTGTCTCCCTCTCTCTCTGCCCCTCCCCCGTTCATGCTCTGTCTCTCTCTGTCCCCAAAATGAATAAACGTTGAAAAAAAAAATTAAAAAAAAAAAGTGTTTTTATTTTATTTTTGAGAGAGAGGGAGGGCACAGGCAGGGGAGGGGCAGAGAGAGAGAAGGAGATGCAGAATCTGAAACAGGCTTCAGGCTGTGAACTGTCAGCCCAGAACTCGACACAGGGCTCAAACCCACAAACTGAGATCATGACTGACCCAGAGTTGGACACTTAACTGACTGAGCCACCCAGGCACCCCAATATTGGGCTTTTTTAATACAGTGAAAGGGCTTTCAAAGAAAGAAGAAAAACATGATTACTAAGACTTGGGTTAGCTGGTGGGACAGAATCCTATGACTCAGGATTCATGCTACCAAAGAAAGCTTACTATACCTTGATATATACTTGAAGGTAATCCAGGAACTTTCTATTTGGGGGTATTCTTTATAGCTATGAAGAATACAAATGGTTTCTTCTTCATGGTGGATTCTATGGTAATAGAAGGGAAGAGTGAAATTTGTGATGCCTACTGATTATATAGACATGAATTTTTAAGTATAGAGTAAAAAATAGTAATTTTTTTTTGAACTGGCAAAAGAAGGCTTAGGGGCAACACCCAATGTATACCAATTCCTCCTCTTACCTTTTGTGGCATCCAACACTTTTGTGTTTTCAATGATTCAGTTAAGTCAGAAATTATAATGAAAAAAAATCCCTTTAAAAATACTTCCAAGTATGTGAAATCCTTTTGTGAATTTTTTTTAATGTTTATTTTTTTTTTATTTTTGAGAGAGAGTAGGCGCGTGAGCAGGGAGGGGCAGAAAGAGGAGAGGGGAGAGAACCCCAAGCAGGCTCCATGCTTATTAGCACAGAGCCTGATGCAGGGCTCGAACTCACAAACTGTGAGATCATGACCTGAACCAAAATCAAGAGCCAAACGCTTAACTGAGCCACCCAGGCACCCCTGTGAATTTGACTCCTTAAGAGAATGAGTTTAAGTATCTTGTGGGGCTAAAGAGGAAGTACTGTGCCCCATTTTTAAATGATTTTATGTGGTTTGATGCTTAGAAAGACCTTATCATTAGAAGCATTTGCTAGTTTTACAGAGCATTTTTACTGAGGTATTGGCCTACCTTGACTAGTCTCTTGATATCTTGCCTAATGTCTTAGTACTGAGTAGCCTATCCTCATTGAGTTTAAAGGGGATTGAAGGTCATGAAGGAGTAGCATAGAATTTGACTTAATAGAAGACAGTTTCATAAATTCCTGATCTTTATGATTTTGAATTGCACACAATTGCAGCTAACAGAGTTGTATTTGGCTTTTTCTCTAACTTATTTTATATGTTTAAATCTTCTAGAACCTGCTCAGTTGTGTAAGTCAGAGCAGCGTCCATCTTCCCTACCAGTTGGACCTGTATTAGCTACCTTGGGACATCATCAGACTCCAACACCAAATAGTACAGGTACAGATTGTGTAACTTTCTTTTTTTTTAATGTTTATTTTTTGGAGTGTGCAAGTGGGGGAGGGTCAGAGAGAGGGGGACAGATGATCCAAAACAGGCTCTGCACTGACATCAGTAAGCCTGATGTGCGGCTCAAACTTACGAACCAAAAGATCATGACCTGAACCAAAGTCAGAGACTCAACTGACTAAACCACCCAGGTGCCCCTGTATAATTTCTTTAATTTTCCTAAAGCCCCATTAACATTTAAGATGTGTTTGATTGCTGATGGGAAAGAGAATGAAGAAATGTGTATTTGTATTGGAGCTATCCTAATTTTACCGTTACAGTTCTGTACATGAAGTAGTTAACTTTGTGATAGAGCTAGAAGCTTTAGTAATAATTGTATTTTACATAAAATATTCCAGGATTTTGTTTGTTAACCTTAAGAAAAGATTTATTTTGGAGCACCTGGGTGGCTCAGTTGGTTAAGCTTCTGACTGTTGATTTCCACTCAGGTCATGATCTCACAGTGAGTTCAAGCCCCGCATTGGGCTCTGTGCTGACAGTGTGGTGCCTGCTTGGGATTCTCTCTCCCTTTCTCTCTGACCTTCCCCTGCTCGCACACACTCTCTCTCTGTCTCTCTCAAGATAAATAAACTTGTTTTTTTTTAAAGATTTATTCTGAAGATCTGTATTGGCTTTTTAAAAAATTTGCTCAAGTCAGATTTGTATACTTTATTATTGTAAAGAAATCAGTACAAAAATATAGAGAACAAAAGCTAAAAGTCCTCTTTATTCTTCCCTCTGTCATTTGCATGTATTTACACGTAATGCATGCATATATGTACACATATACCTGTATATGCCTTTATTTATTTATTTATTTATTTATTTATTTATTTATTTTTTAGTTAAACTATTGTTTTACAATTTTTGAGTATAGTTGACAATGTTACATTAGTTTCAGGTGTGCAACTTAGTGATTTGACAGGCTTAAACATTATACTGTGTTTCCCCAAGTGTAGCTACCACCTGTCCTGTTATATCACTATTACAATAGCGTTGACTATATTTCTAATGCTGTGCCTTTTATTCCTGTGGCTTATTAATTCCATAACTGGAAGTCTGTATTTCCCTCTCCACCCATTTTGCTTACCCACTCCCTTCCTGTCTGGCAACCATCAGTTTGTTCTCTGTATTTATAGGTCTGATCCTGCTTTTTGTTTGTTTATTCATTTGTGTTCTTTCTTTCTTTAAGATTGTGACCACTCATGAATGGAGTCATGTGGTATTTGTCTTCCTTAGTTAGACTTGTTTCACTTAGCATAATACCCTCTAGGTTCATCCATGTTGTCTCAAATGGCAGTGTCATCCCTTTTATGTCTGTGTAATATTACTGTGTGTGTGTGTGTGTGTGTGTGTGTGTGTGTGTGTCACATTTTCTTTCTTTATTCACCTAATAATGGACACTTAGGTTGCTTTCATATCTTGGCTATTGAAAATAATGCTGCAGTGGGCATGAGAGTGCATGTATCTTTTTGAATTAGTGTTACCATTTTCAACACTTGTTATTTCTTGTCATTTTGACTTTAGCCATTCTGTCTGGTATAAGGTGATATTGTGGCCTTTGATTTGCATTTCATTTATTTGTGATGTTGAGCATCTTTTTTGCCTGTTGGCTATCTGTATGTCTT
Organism: Lynx canadensis; assembly: GCF_007474595.2. Classification (NCBI taxonomy): domain Eukaryota; kingdom Metazoa; phylum Chordata; class Mammalia; order Carnivora; family Felidae; genus Lynx; species Lynx canadensis. The sequence goes on from NC_044310.1 coordinate 41,242,132, forward strand.
CTTTGGAAAAATGTTTATTCAGGTCCTCTGCCCCTTTTTAAATCCGATTATTTGGGGTTTGGTGTTGAGTTGTGTAAGTTCTTTATATATTTTGGATATTAACCCCTTATCGGATAGGTTATTTGCAAATATCTTCTCCCATTCAGCAGGTTGTCTTTTTGTTTTGTCAAAAGTTTCCTTTGCTATGCAAAACTTTCTATTTTCAGGGGTGCCTGAGTGGCTTAGTGTCAGACTCTTGATTTCAGCTCAGATATTGATCTCTCAGGGTTGTGAGTTCAAGCCCCACATTGGACTCCATGCTGGGCATGAAGCGTACTTAAAAAACAACAACAACAACTTTTTATTTTGATGTAGTCCCAATAGTTTATTTTTGCTTTTGTCTCCCTTGCCTCAGGAGACATCTAGAAAAATGTGCTACAGCCAATATCAGAGAAATTACTTGCCAGTGTTTTCTTCTAGGATTTTTATGATTTCAAGTCTCATATTTAGGTTTTTAATCCATTTTTTAGTCTGTTTTTATGTACAGTGTTAGAACATGGTACCGTTTCATTCTTTTACATGCAGCTGTCCAGTTTTCCCAGCACCATTTATTGAAAAGACTGTCTTTTCCTCATTGTATATTCTTGCCTCTCTTCCTTTGTCTTTGTCATGGATTAATTGACCATATAGTGGTCTTATTTCTGGGATCTCTGTTCTGTTCCACTCATCTGTCTGTCTATTTTGTGCTAGTAACATACTGTTTTGATTACTGCAGCTTTGTAGTACATTTTGAAATCTGGTATTGTAATACCTCTACTTTGTTCTTCTTTCTCAGGACTTGCTTTGGCTATTCAGGGTCTTCTGTGGTTCCATACAGAGTTTAGTATTATAGTATAATTTCCATACAGAGTATTAGTATTATTAGTTTTGTGAAAATATTTTGTATATTCTTATTGCTGTTTTTGTTTTAACCTGAATTGAGATCATGCATTTCTGTGACTTTCTCTTTTCATTTAACAGAGAACGCTTAAACAGCTTTCCATGTTCATACAGTTAGATACATACAATGTTCTTTTTATGGCTGCCTGACCACATATTGTTTTTCCACTGATGGACATTTAGGTTGTTTCCAGTATTTTCCTATCTATAAGCAGTAGTACTTCAGTGAATATCCTTGTGCAGCCACTTTTGGTACATACATTTTTTTTTTTAAGGAAGATTTATCATTCTTTCACATATTTGTCATCTCACAGGCAAAAAAGTGTACTTCATTTTAATTTGCATTCTCTTTATTTAGACTTATGGTCATTATTCTTTCTGTAATTTACAGAGTTGCTGTCAGTGTTAGTATTAAATTTAGTTCTTATTTTGAAACTGATTAGTTGTATATTGAGGTGCTTGTTGAACCAAACTCAAAGGAGAACTAAGTGCTTTTGTCCCTATTATAACTTGAGGAAGTAGAAGATAAGCCCCTGTTTGTTGCTCCACAGATTTCTTTCCTGGGCAGAACTTTTCCTTGGTAATAATGAAAAATTACCTTGTGACTTTAGTCCATTTTGAAATTTGAATTAGTAAAGATGCTGATGCTATTACTTTGTTCTTTAATATTTAATAGCATGGGCAGCTCTCTCCTGAATTTTGAAAGAAAGAAAGCAAAACTAACTCCTCTTATTTGAAGCTCTTGGGAAAATGCTGATAAGCAATTTGAGTAATGAGGTTGAAATGTTTGCCCAACTTTTTTCTGTATTTCATTACTTTTATCTTCCTTTTTTGTTCATTTTAAAAACAGTACCTGTGTTTTCTTGTGTTTTTATAAGAAAGGATACTCTGGTTTCTCTTTAGATCATATAAATCTTTTGCCTTTTACTAAAAAAAGGATTATGTCAGAGTTTTAAAACACAGCCAAAATAGGTCTATTTGAAGATATGTAAAATTCGTTACAAACTTTAAAAAAGTGAGCACTCTTCCTATGTACATTCACTTTAGCATAATTACTTAATAAATAATAATTTAGGATACATTGTTTCAGATGACATTTTTAAAATATAGCATTTTAGAGTAGGTAGATTTAAAGAAATTTTGGAAATTAAATTAACATATGATTTATATCCTGTTTGATTTTTCAACCTAATTTCTTCATCTTCTCCACCTAAGTCTTTCCCCAATACAAAAAAGAAATAAGGTAATAACAACTGAGAAAAGAAATAATATTGTTTGTTCTCATAAGGAAAACTCCATTCTTTTGTTTGCATTTCCCAAATTCATTTTCTTCTTTGGACACGTTTTCAATTGTGTGATCATCTGGAGTGTTTGCATGTTACTTAATCATTTTTGATTCCTGGGTGGGTTGATTGTTTTTCCTATTTTAGTAAAAGAAAGTCTCTTTCCCATCTTATTGCTGCTATTGCAGGGGGCAGAGAGGAAGAACTTAAAGTTATTTGCTAAGATGAACTATTTTGGAATCTACAATAAGATTACCTTTTTGGGGTTCCAAACTCTTTGTTATGTTCTTAAAAATATCTTGGGGTGCCTGGGTGGCTCAGTCGGTTAAGCGTCCGACTTCGGCTCAGGTCATGATCTCGCGGTCCGTGAGTTCGAGCCCCGTGTCGGGCTCTGTGCTAACAGCTTGGAGCCTGGAGCCTGCTTCGGATTCTGTGTCTCCCTCTCTCTCTGACCCTCCCCCCCCCCCCCCCCCCGTTCATGCTCTGTCTCTCTCTGTCTCAAAAATAAACGTTAAAAAAAAATTAAAAAAAATATCTTTGTGAACATGGCAACTAAATGTAGCAGATGAATTTGCTTTTTAATCTGTAGCAGTTTAGCATACATTGCCTGAAAGCCTTTAGATGCTCTGTAAACACTTGTTAAATTAATATCTCAGTAGTCCTCCATTATTTGATACTTTTATTGTTTTACTTTGTTACTTAGACAATCCAGTGATCACAGAGATTAAATAGTAGTATTCTTTCTGTGGATCTCTGTTAACTTCCATTTCCTTAGACTGTTTAGGAATAGAAAAATGTTCCTCCTAGTCCTTTCCTTTTCCACATTCTTCTCACAGTAGACCTCTGTTTTTCTCTGCCCCCGAGTCCCAGGCACCTGATTTTTGACTTAGGTAGGAAAGAAGTAAGGAGTTTGGATGGTGAGTGCTGGGGCTTTGTGCGGCACTTCTGTGTTTTCATGTGACTGCCAAAACAGTGACTGATGTGAATATGATATTCTGGATAGCATTTTAACATTCATGTGGTCTTTAATATTCTTTCCATATGCGTTCTCATTGTCTCACTGCTGCACTTTTTAAATACCTGGATCTGCAGTATAAAGTAGGAGCCCTGGCTTGTGTCTTTTGTGGGACTTCTGACCCCAGAACTCACACACTGAGATTATAATCAAAAGAGCTCCCTAATTATAAATAATTATGGAGCGGGAACATAGCAATTTTTCGTTTAAAAGGCTGTGTCCCCTTCTATAATATGATTTGCCTTTGTCTAATTTAAATAGTGATTTTCTTTAAAAATAATGTAGGGACTTCTACCAACTTAACTTTTTCTTGATTTTAGGAAAGTCTGCTTTGACTCCATCTCCCTAATTTTTCCCCCTCTGTTACCAGCATTGTCTCCCAATTTAAAATGTTTTAATTTCCTAGGCAGTGGGCACTCACCACCTAGTAGCAGTTTGACTTCTCCAAGCCATGTCAACTTGTCTCCAAATACTGTCCCCGAGTTCTCTTATTCTAGCAGCGAAGATGAATTCTATGATGCTGATGAATTTCATCAAAGTGGCTCATCCCCAAAGCGCTTAATAGAGTAAGTAAATGAACTATGTGTTTAAGTGACTCTTTTGATTTTAAAAATTAATTTGATTTTGAGACAGCTGTTAATGATGGACTCCCTTACAAGTTATTAGACTGGTGTTGACATACTCCCTTATAAGCTTATTTTTGGTTATTGAGCAAAGCCATTTCTGTGAGAATGTTGATTTTACTTTTGATTTGATTCAAATGGAAAAAAAAAAAAACATCAGCTCAAGTAATATGCCAGTATTGTTCATTAAACTCTAGGCATTATTTCTATAGCACCTATGTTCTATAGAACATTAGGAGAGAGTTAAAGGAGAGTGAGAAAGCTAGCAAGTATTATACAAATAAGAGGTTACCGTTACTTGTTTTGTATTAGAGTGGAGATATTAAATACCTATAAGCCAGGCACTATACAAGTGGAGGGAATGATCTAGAGGTTAAAAAAGACCTAGTTCCTGCCTTCAGGGAATTTAGAGTTTGTTGGGAGATCAAACAGATAGTTATAATCCAGTGGGATACATGCTATGGTAAGAATAATCAAAGGCCATGGGAACCTTTTGAAGTCCTTAGAAGTAAGGGAAGGATTCACAGAGGTGGCCGGGGGCGTGATTCTAGGTAAGAATGGGAGTGAGTAGGAAGAAGGGATGTGGCGGTGATGAAGGGGAAATAGAAATATTTTCATGGAGGTAGAACCCTATTAAGGCAGGCCAATAGCTACACAAAGGGAGGGGAGTTGAGTTTCTTGGCGGAAACTATAAATTGTTGAGTGTGACTGGAGCATAAGTTGTCTTAAAAAAGGATACAGAAGTGGTTGACAAGGGCCAGGTCATTTAAGACTCCTTTAGCCTTGGGTGCCTGGGTGACCCCATTGATTGATGGTTGAGCATCCAACTCTTGATTTTTGATTCAGGTCATGATCCCACGGTGGTGGGGTTGAGCCCACATCGGGATCTGCACTTAGCATGGAGCCTTCTTAAGATTCTCCCCCTCCCTCTGCACCTCTTCCCCACTTGAGCACTCTTTCAGAAAAAAATAAATAAATAAAAGGCAAAAAAAAGACTCCTTTAGCCTTTTATAAATTTTGAACATTTTCTCACAAAAAATAGCTGTTACTGGTCAGGTCTGCATTTTAGAAAAATAGATTTGCCTAGATTGTTTATAGAATTGAATGAAGTGGGGCTGCATTACAGGTAGGAAGATCAGCCTAAACCAGGTAGTAAGTTGAGAAATGTTGATAGCTTTAGCTAAGGTACTAGCATGGAAATGAGGGAAACGTGTATTCCAGAGACATTAAGCAGGCAGATTTTAATAGATATTAATGATAGAGTTTCCCTCATTAGAAAATATTTGTCCTTTTTTATACTATTGAAAAAGCTAGTTAGGTATGTTCCATTGCACAGACAAGGCTTTTTTAGGTGTAAAGTCATTTATCTGATAGCTGATAAGCAAAATATGCCCTATTGGCATATAGGTTGCTATTGTTAAGACTTTGGATTCTGGAATCTCAGAAAGAAATAGGTTCTAAATCTGTTTTGCTCTTAAGGTGTGTAGTCTTGGTCAAGTTATTTACCTGTGTAATCCTCAGTTACCTCATTTGTAAAATGAGGTTAATAGTTTCAACTTCAAGGTGTCATTGTGAACATTTAAATGAGAATAGTGTCAGTCAAGTGCTTAATAAAGTATCTGGCATGTAATAAGCACTCAAATATATAGAAAAAAATTAATATTTATTTGCTTTAATGTTACTTATGTTTATTGTAGATATAGTTGGCTTAGTTGTTGTTGGGTATTGTTTCTGATTCTGCTTTTTCAGGACTTGGTACTATTGTTAGAGCTTGGCATTTGCTTTGTAGAAAGTACAAATTTGGAAATAATTATATGTGAATCTGTAAGCCCAGTACCATCAGCCAGTCCTTAAGCCTCAAACTTTGTTTCCTTTTAATAAATACTGTGTAGGACTCTAGTTTTCTTTTTTTTATTTTATTTTATTGAATTTTTTTTTTTTTTTTTTTGCTTATTTTTGAGAGAGAGAGCGAGAGACAAAACATGAGCCAGGGAAGGGCTCAGGGAGCACAGAATCTGAAACAGGCTCCAGGCTCTGTGCTCTCAGCACAGAACCCAACGCAGGGCTTGAACTCATGAACCAGGAGATCATAACCTGAGCCAAAATCAGACACTTAACCGGCTGAGCCACCCAGGCACCCCAGGACTCTACTTTTCTCAAGTGTACACATGAACTGAAAAATACAGTATTCGTATATAATTTCATCATAACTGCTCAAAATCTCAAAACTTTTAAGGAAAATGATTATTGGTTCAGGAAGTTTTATGTCTTAGTGGATCAGATTCAGCTTTTTAATGTGGGAAAAGTGAAATCTCTGTGATATAAGTAAACACATACAGTTAAGACATGAGACTAAAGGAAAAGAGGTTTGAACCCACAGCTCAAGGCCAGGTTAGCAGAAAGGCTTGGTTTAGTATCTTTTTTTAGTGTTGTATGTGGAGAAATAAACTATTGAGAAACCATTATAAGCAGTTTGCCAGTAGGGATTTCACTTTAATTTTAAAATTGTTTTTTTATGATAGTGGAGGAAACTTCCAAAGTAAACTGATTTGTGATGTTTTTAAGTAAGTTTCCTTTAAACAGAATTAAGGACAATCTTACATCAAAAATTTGGTATTACTTTAAACAAAGTACAGTTGAATATCAAAATGGACTCCTCTATCCTCTAGAAGCATATAACTGTATTCAGTTAGTTTGTAGTATGTGGTTAACTTCCTTTTAACAATACTGATAGTCTCCGGCTATCAGTTTCAAGGGATTCTCCTGAAATTTTTATGAGGTAGGAAATTTTAAAATACTTAACTGTTGTACCTGTAATGGGCATATTTAGAAAATCACCTGTAGGGTCATAGGCTTTTCTTTTTTCTTCTTCTTATAAGGTGCTGTGCTCTCCTGGTACCCATTGCATGACAAATACAGTTTATGAACCTCCCATTTGAAAGGATCCAGAGTTAAATTCTGTGTCCTGCTAGCCCATTGGGTTCCTTTTCTCCCTCAATTTTATGCTCTCCTTATATGCCCTAATGTGGATTCCCAAACTGGTAGGCCTACAGATGTTTTATTTGGCCAGCAAAGTGTTTGTTGACTTTTTTTTTTTTTTTTTTTTTGGAGGGGTGGGGTGTGTTGTTTTTTAAATGGGGCTTTAAATCCCTGCAAATTGAGTGTGTTGGCCCCAGGTTTATATTGCCTTGTAACCTAGCCCTGTCCATGTATTTATGTTCTCTGCCTGACCTTGGTAGGCATTGAGTGTGTGACACTTGCTGGTCATCAGCTACTACTATTTGTTTTCTAACTCAGGTCTAAACAGTTTTTCTGTCTCTCACTGAAGGAAGAGAACTTAAAAGCTAAAGTCTTCTCACTGTTCACTTTCTGAAGAACTGTAGTAATGATACTGTGTGAACTCTGTTATCGAGCAGTATGGTTGTACACAGTTATAAACTAAAGTGCATGTTGGAAAGAACTTGTGCTAGGAGCCAGATGTGCATTTGAAACAGCTCCACTGCTTACCAGCTATGTGACCTCAGGTCAGTCACTGAACCTCTGGGCTGAGCATCCATGCATGATGAGAATAATCCTGTCTACTTTGTAGGATTGTTATGGAGGCTCGATTGTTATGGAGATAAACACAGCATTTGGCAGGTGCCTAGGTACTCAGGAAGACTTTGGATTCTGTTACTCTAATGCAATTCAGTACTTTACATTATGTGCTTTAGTTTATGATATTATCATTAGATATTTATACAACTTAGCCTGTTGCAGATAAACGTTTCCTGTATGCATATGATTTTTGTCAATATTGCTGTTATTTTTTAACTGTATTCTTTAAATTCTTTGTCCTGATTGAAGTAAATTATGAAATGGATAAATGAGAATTTATACCATTTAAAAATTTTGAGCTTTATTGAGCATTTCATTTGGCCCAGACATGGTTTCTAACCTGAGTAAGAAAGAAAAGCCCAGCATAAATCTGACCTTTGGAATTGCACCTAAAATAAAGTAACGTGTTTTAAAGAATTCGGGGGTTTTTTGATCAATTGATTTAAAAGATTGACTCTATTTTAATGATGTATCAAAGAGCCACAAAACATTTTGAAGATAATTTTCATGCAGCTCCTTTATTTAATGATAATTTGATTTCTCTTACCTAGGTCTTTTACTCATATTTTCCATTGGCTCTCAAAACTGGTGAGGTAGACATTAGTTACAGTACCTTGTGATGTATACTACTAAATTATCAAAGAAGCAATATTTAGTTACCTAAGGATTTTTGAAAAGTAGATCAAAAGGAGGTAAGTAACCAGGACAAACTATGTCTAAATTAGAATATACATTGTTCTAATACTCTAATATTAGATTGTTCTAATATTCTAATGTTCTAATATAGGCAGAGTACATAGGATTTTTAGGGTAGTGAAACTATTCTCTACAGCACTACAGTGATGAATACTTATCATCATCCATTTGTCAAAATTCATAGAAAGTACATCACCAGGAGTGAACCCTAATGTAAACGGTGGATTTTGAGTCAGAGAATGATGTGCCAGTGTAGGTTTATAAGTTGTTCCAAGTGTATCACTCTGGTGTGGGATGTTGGTAGTATGGGAGGGAGGTTGTTCATGTGTGGGCAAAGGGGCACATGGGAATTCTGTACTTTCTGCTCAGTTTTGCTGTGAAGAACTGCTTCTGAAAACTAGAAAGCTTACTATTAAATAAAAAAATTGAAGGTAAGTAATTAGGGCAAACTATGTTTAAATTAGAATATATAATATGTTTTGCACCCATAAATGTGTAACAAGACTGATTATGTGTGTACTATTTTATAAATAGTATCTGCAGTGTAAAAATTTTGGTTTTCTTTTTATATTTAATAAGTAAACTGTAGGCCCTGATTATTAATATACAACTAATCCTGGGTAAGTTGTAATCACAGGTATAACAGTATAATAGAGGAAACTTTCCTTAGACCCTGTTAACCAGCTCATAATTCCAGTTACCATCAATTTACTTGTAAAAAATAATATGCTTTTTTATTTTTTAATTTCAAATACAGTTTTTAAGGGACTGGGAAGAGTGTTATGTACTACTAGCGTGGGCTTTTATCAAAGGATCTCAAAAATATAGACAAAGCATCTTTCTGAGACTAAGTAATACACTTGCAAGTTTTGAGGTTCTGAAAATTGTTGCAGAGAATTATAGGTAACTTTATGCAAAGTAACACGATAAGAAAGTGAACTCTAGTTTTAAACTTAGATGCAGAGGCAAAAATCTTACTAATTTTTGATGACTTTTCAGCATGGCTTGGTTGACCACACACTATGCAAAAAGTAGAGGATAAGAAACCTAGTCATCACACTTTACAGTCATGAGGGTGACAGAGAAAGAGTTGGAAAGTGTGTGTGTATGACCAGCTAACTGTAAGTCTAGCTTATTTCTGTCACCTATCTGCCTCTATTGGTTTTAGGTAGCTTTATAGGTTAATGTCTTACTATGATTCTAAATTGCTTTCTTAAAAGCTTATGGATGTGATTACTGTTTTTTTAGTTCCTCTGGATCTGCCTCAGTCTTGACACACAGCAGCTCAGGAAATAGTCTCAAGCGCCCTGATACCACAGAGTCACTTAATTCTTCCATGTCCAATGGAACAAGTGATGCTGGTAAGTAGCCTTGGAGGATTTAACTTTTTCTTAAAACTGTTTGAAAGAAAGATTTGTAACACTGGTAGCATCACAGATTGGCCCAGTTTAACACTGGTCTAAGCAGATCTGTTTTGTTTTAGACCTCTTTGATTCACATGATGATAGAGATGATGAAGGGGAGGCAGGGTCCGTGGAAGAGCACAAGAGCGTTATCATGCATCTCTTGTCACAGGTTAGGCTTGGAATGGATCTTACTAAGGTAAGAATCAAATTTGGCATTTGCTAGAAGTCTTAATGTGTATGCGTGGATTCTCGTGATTGTACAGCGAGTGTGCCTGCAAATGTAGCATAATGACATAACTTCTGTTTATACTTTTGTGGTTTAATATCTACATAGATGAGTAAACTGAGAAGTTTTATAAATGGATAAAATATGTAAAGCTAGAATTCATAGAGATAGTATATGTGAATTGTATGAATTAAGATTTTTACTGGGGGAAACAAGGAATAGTGTTGGGCTTGATGAGTTATTTGGATAAAACCTAAAGTAGTGTGGTGTGCACAGAATCAAATGAGCAGAGTTCTGAAATTGGGGTTAGAGGACCCTTGTTTACATCCTGCCTCTGCTATTACGAAACCATGTGTTTGCACAGGTCCCCTCCTCTGTGATCTTTACATTTCTCGTGCAAGATGAACATACAGTGGCCACTTCACAGGGTTGTTGTTAAGGATTGGAACAGGTAGTAAATGGGAAATTATATGACATATTGAACCATACACTTACTATGGTCTGCATTTTAATTTGAATTTAAACTTGGTGCTCTAAACAGAAATGACCTGTTGATTTAGGAGACTAGCATGTGGGTGCCTTTTGTATATCCCTGCCACTGTGCTGGAAGCCATATTCTTTTTTTTTTTTTAAACATTTTTTTAAAATGTTTGTTTATTTTGAGGGAGAGAGCGCATGAGTAGGGGATGGGCAGAGAGAGAGGGAGGGACAGAATCCCAAAGAGGCTCTGCACTGCCAGCGTGGAGCCCAACCAGCGTGGAGCCCAACGTGGAGCTCAAACTCACTAACCGTGAGATCATGACCTGAGCCAAAACCAAGAGTCGGACACTTAACCAACTGAGGCACCCAGGTGCCCCTGGAAACCTTATTCTTGCACTTCATTCTCATCACAGCTCTGCAAAGGTGTTACTGTTAACATTTTATAGATGAGGAAACTAAAACCCACAGAGGCTGAGTAGTTTGGCTGAGTCCTATTAAGTGGCAGAACTAAGATTCTAATCTGGTCTGTGACTTCAAAATCTGCAGTCTTTCTACTACTGCCTTTTGTCCTAAAGACTTGAGCTCTAGTAGTTTTCATATTGGTTAGATTATTATTTTACCTGGCTTTAGAAAGTTAATAAAATTTAGGACTCTCACTTTTGTTAAGACCAAATCAGCTCCAGGGCTATATATAGTCTTCATCAGCAGTCAGCTTCATTTTGGTTTTGGATTTAGAGGGTTATTGAGGAAAAAACTAATCCTTAATACTTTCCAAGTAAGTGTCCATAATAAAACCTTTTACCTTAAATCTAAATGAGAACATAAACACAAGGATAGCATTAATTTGTGGAAATCAGCATATTTGCCAGGTATGAGAATATTTTCAGGTAAGAGAATATTTGCAGAAGTTTGTCCCAGAACTTTTTTGGTGATCATTAGATTGCATAATTGCTGGGACAGAATTGTCACTTCAAATTTGCAAGTTATAGTGTAATTTTAGATGTTGACATCTAAATATTTCTTTTCTGTATTTTCCACCTTGGTCTGTCTTGGTCTTCAGTAATGGATGACTAACCAGAAGATATCTTGAACAATATGAGATTTATTATCTCATATAATGAGAAGGCTGGAAGTAGCATAGTTCTGGGATTAATTCAGTCAGTTGTGTCTGAGAAAGAACCTAGGTTCCTTCTGTTCCTCCGTCCTTAGCATGTTGACTTTCACACTCAGGCTTGTCTCTTTGTAATTGCAAAATGGCTGTCCCACTTCCAGTCATCACATCCTTAGGCAAATAATGTCAAGAGCCAGAAAAATAATTGCTTTTCCTGGATTTGTTATTGTTATTAGGGAAGGGCATTCTTCTGTAGTGGCCCCTCAGACTTCCAACTGAATCTTATTGGCCAGAGTGATGCTTGTGCCCACACCTAAACCAGTACCTAGCAAGGGAGGTTAAATGATAGGTACAGATTTATCCGCATTCACCCCTTGAGATCTGGGAGGACCCTGTGACTTTCATGAATCTAGATTCTCATGAATCTTGAACTGAATCAGAATTCTCTTACTAAGGATGAAGCAGGGATGTGCATAGGCAACCAAAAGTGTCTGCCACAATCAAGTTTGTAATACTTGCCTCACATAATTTCCTCTGCCAGTTAATCTACATTTGGTCCATAGTTACTATAAGCTTGTTATATTATCAAAGATGTGATAATAATTGTTAATTTTTTACCAAGTATGTTAATAATGAGTTATTTTAGTTATTGGCACAAATGGCTGTGATTGCCAACAGATTCTGAAATCTTGATGCCTTTATGCATTCCAAAATATTACAGTAATGCCTTAAATTTTTCTCATTCTATTTTTAAATGTATCTTCTCACTTCAGATACTTTCTAAAAAAGAGTTCTTTCCTAAGTACTTTGTAGTGTTCAGAAATACTACAAAGTCACATCCCATTTACCTCACTTGATCTTCCAAACAGTTCTAAGGTAGAAGCAGGGCATGTAATTATCCTCCTTTTATACAAACTAACGGAAGTTGAGTTAATTTTCCAGGGCCTCCTCATACCTAAGGGGTGGCAAAATAAGTACTTGAACCCAGGTCTAAGACAACCTAGCCCTGTTCCAGTGACTTGACATAATGGCATGTATCAGTATATTGCTAAAAACATTGAAGAAGAGCTGTTGAGTGAGAGTTATCAAGAAAATTTAAGTAGGGAGAAAAAAATCTTTTCTTTTTTCTTTTATTACATGTAAATTGGGTTTTGGCCATTTCTTCTTTTTGAATTACCTGTTCAGTACTTTTGTCCATTTTTCTCCGAGCAGTAGTAATCTTTTTCTTGTTGGTTTGTCAGTTATTTATATATTAAAAGTATTTACCCCTGTTTTGTTCTTTAACATTCTTAATTAGCAGTTTGTAATTTGTTTTTGAAGAGTGGTAGGAAGTTGGTTGTACAAAGTCAGTACATAAGCTTACCTACCAGTCTAACCATCTTTAGATTATGAGCATATATGGGAAAGAAACATACATAGGAGAATGTTTACTTAACTGTAAACTCTTGGGGCATCTGGGTGGCTTTGTCGGTTAAGTGTCCCAACTTCAGCTCAGGTCATGATTCACAGTTCCTGAGTTCAAGCCCTTCATCAGGTTTTGTGCTGACAGTGAGGTACCTGCCTGGGATTTGCTCTCCCTCTCTCAAACAAACTTTAAAATATAAACTCTGGAGTCTGATAACAAAGATTCTAAATGTTAGAGCCATAGTGTTGTTTCTAAACTGTGTTCCATCATTCTCGTATTCTTAATATACCCAACCACACTGGTCCACTGGTCAATCCCTGTCACACACTATTTCCTGTCTCCATGTCTTCCCCCTTCCCCCCGCCCCCACCCATGACCATGTCTTGTTTTTCTGTTTTCTCTTCTATTACAGTCTTATTCTTTTCTAAGGCTTTTCTGTAGTGCTGCCTCAGTGAGTCATTTCCCAGCTCTGCCCTCATTCTGGTTGCCTAACAGAACATGATCTTTCCTTCTCCTAAACTTCCAGGACACTTTGAACATCTCTTGTATGATATTATTCTCTCAAACTTACCTTTGCCTTTTCTACAGGATTTTAACACAGAACCTTGAATGTAGTTCACATGCAGTAATCACTAAATTTAAGGGAATTTTTGCTTACTGTGGTGCTCTATAATGAATACTGTAATTTGATAGACATATCAAAAACTGTTCTTCCATTCCCTAATTAAATTCTTCTCTTTTTAATTGGTTGTTCCTAATATTCCTCATTCCTTCTTCCCATATTCCAGTTTCCTATTTACTTTCTCCTCTGCCATATTCCCAGCCCCTCAGCGTTTCTTCATGGGCTCAGTCCCTGGTAGAAAGAGTTCATTGATTCCCATCCTTATTCTCTTCTTTGTTTATTCCTTTAATGCTCATTTAAAGATTTCTTACTGTGTAATAGTAGCCATGAATGCAAGTGTAAGTAAGTATGGTCCTTGCATTCTAGGAGATCATTTATTTGAGGAGACAGGTTTGTAAGTATATCCATTACCTAATACAACTAACAATAACAGAGAAGCAGCATTATTAGAAAGTGCACAGAGCCCTCAATGTAAGACTCAGTTTTGAATTCCACAGCAGTACGGAGCAATGTGAAAATTTCTTACTCTCTTTGAGTTTCATTTTTCTTGACTGTAAAATAGGGGTATTAGTTTTTTCATAACAGGATTGTTGTACAGTTTAATAACATAAAGTATATGTAGTGCCCCAGCAGGTAGAAAGCATCAGAGAGTTGGTGCTGAGAGTTTGTCATCGTTATACTGATTTGGGAGCAATAGGGAGGTTGCACAGAGGAAGTGACGTCTGAACATTGAAAATCTGTTCTTCATTTCCCATCTGCCGGACAGGTTAATGAGCATTTCTGAATCAGAATAGTTTGGAAAGTAGGTATCAGAAGCATGCTGGGCAGTACGTGGTGGGTATTACCATGATTGGAATGAAATTTTTTTGGTTTTGGGTTAAAAAAATTTTTTAATCAATACAGTAGTCTGTTTATCTGTAGTGGAATTTGATCCTCAAGGGTCAAATGTGTATGTTTTTCAGGTAGTTCTTCCAACATTCATTCTTGAAAGAAGATCTCTGTTAGAAATGTATGCAGACTTTTTTGCACATCCGGACCTGTTTGTGAGGTATTTGCCTGAACACTGTAGTTTCCAATTTTTAAGATGTTACTTGGTAGCTTTGTGTTTGTACAGGATAGGTGGATTCCTTTTATCCTTTTTACCTTTCAGACATTTCTGGGGAAAGCCATTAAATACTTTGTTTTATTAGATACCTGTCTGTTTGCTTAGGTTATATGGTGGTGATGTTGTTAGGCAACCAAGTTAGATGCTAAAAAATCTTGAGAGGCAGTGTTTATAGAGCCAAGGCTATGAGCTTATTTGATCCAGGGATTGGTAATCACTGTTTATACTATATCCTGACGAAATTCAGTTAATTGAGTTCAGCAAACCATTCTAAAGCACCTCTTATTTGCCAGGACTTTGTTATGAGCTGGAGAAAGAAAAAGTCACAATGTCTGCCCTTGAGGAGCTTACAGTCTAGTGTCCAGATTACAGACCGACTCATTTTTTAAATATTGCAATATTAGATATATGTACAAAGGGGAAAGTATTCTAAAGTTGACATTGATTTACAAGGAGATGAGTTCACATTGTTTTTCAGTGGTAGCAGGAAATTTTTCTTTATGGCAGGATGTTCTAATCCATCTTCTCTGACTACATTCTTTGGCCTTGGACTGTGGTTTACTGAAGCCAGATAGAAATCACTTTGAGGTTTCATGATGGTTGGGCACACTGATTGACATTGGTATTCACTTGGCCCTTGGATAACATGGGGATTTGGGTTGCTTATCCCCCACACAGTCAAAAATCTGTGTGTACTTTTGACTCCCCCCAAAACTTAACTAATAGCCTGCTGCTGACCAGAAGCCTTGCTGATAACATAAACAGTATTACCACATATTTTTGTACATAACATGTATTATGTATTCTTACAATAAAGAAACCTAAAGCAAAGAAAACATTGTTAAAGTCATAAGGGAAAACACATTTACAGTACTTTACTGTATTTATCGAAAAAAATCCACGTGTAAGGAGACCCAAACAGTTTAAACCCATGTCATTCAAAGGTCAGCTATATCCATTTATCAAATTCATCAAACCAAACACTTAAGACTAGTGTGTCTAATCATGTATATTATACCTCAGTTTTAAAAAGAAACTTAGAAGTAACTCGTTGTCTTGGGTCCTCTCAGCCTAGCTTAGGGTGGACCATGCTGAGGAGTGCTGCATCAGCTTTTCTGTTACTAGAAAGTAGGACATTACATTTTGTCTTTCTCCCTTGCAGCATTAGTGACCAGAAGGATGCCAGAGATCGAATGGTTCAGGTTGTGAAATGGTACCTCTCAGCCTTTCATGCAGGAAGGAAAGGATCGGTTGCCAAAAAGCCATACAACCCCATTTTGGGTGAAATCTTTCAGTGTCACTGGACATTACCAAATGATACTGAAGAGAATGCAGTGAGTTCTACACTGACATTTTTAATAATCTTAAGTTGCATACTGATTCAAGATTTCATTTTATTTGGGGGCAGATAACAGTGGTGAAGGCAGAAATCAGAAGATGCTCAGCACTCACAGAACAGTGCTGTTGGAGCAACATACTCTAGATACAGTGAGCAGGGAAGAAGTGGCAGGAAATGAGATTCACAGATCAGGTCATGGAAGGCCTTGTGGGCCATAATGGTAATTTTATGGCTTATCAGGATTGTATTTTTATTTTGAAAAGATCGCTGTAATGATTTTGTTAAAAATAAATTGGAAAGGGGCAAAAATAGAAGGAAAGAGACCACCGAGGAATTTTTGGCATTATTCCAGGAGAGACACAGTTGATTTAAGCTATGTATTGTGGAGGTAATACTGATAGGTGGACTGGAGAAGTAAAAGAAAGGGGACAGAGATGAACCCTGCATGTGGGCTTCAGCAGTTGGTTGATGCCATTTACAAAAAAGGAAAAAAATTATATTTGGGGAGGAAGAATCAAGAACCTGAATTTGAAATAAAAAGTATGAGTTACACATGTATGTGGAATTATCAGGGAGTTAGAATTTTAAGAATCTGGAGTCTAAGGAAGAGTCTAAGGGGAAAAATGGGTCTTTTAGAGATTTTAGTATACTTAGATGACATTTAAAGCGCTGGAATGAGGTGAATGATCTAGGAAGACAGCATAGAGAAGAGTAAGTAACCCAGACCTGAGTCCCCAGGGTCCCAACATCTAGAGGTTGGTTTGAGGAAAATGACCAACAAGGAATACTCAAGCAAATGTAAAAAGGCCCTAGCCCACAGTGCCTGATACATGATAGCCTGAGTAAACGTAAATCTCCGTATTTTTCCCTTTCCATGTGATTTGTTACATGTAGTCCTTACCGAAGACAGGCATTGTAATTTGTCTGTTCTTACTCATTTGGCAGACATTGATAAGTGACCGCTGTCTGTTCTATGCTGCCCCTGAGTTAGGCACATGATGCTTGCCTTCAAGGATGTCTCAGGGAGACCTAGTCAAGGCAGACTGACACAAAGCCGTAATTCCAGTAGTGAAGTTAAGTGCCATAATAAAAGTGTGTATAAGGTGCTTGGTGTGTGTGGAGGAGAGAACAGTTAACCACCTTGGGAGGCAGAGACTCCAATTGTTAGACTGTCCACAGTGTCATTTGTTTCCACATCAAAAGAAAATGTTGTATTTGCTTACAGGAGCTAGTTTCAGAAGGACCAGTTCCCTGGGTTTCCAAAAACTGTGTGACATTCGTGGCTGAGCAGGTTTCCCATCATCCACCCAGTAAGTTACAGGGCTTTTCTGTACCATCCACTGTCGAACTGTTCAGTCTAAAGGGTCATGAGAAGCTTCATAGCTGAGGTCACTCAGCTTTACCTCACTCAGCTGAGATACCAGTTTTATGGCTGCCTGTATCTTTGTAAGGAGGATTAGTTTCTCCTGTCTGTCTGTTCCTTGTATAAATGCCAAAGATTCTATTCACTGATAAACTGTGTATAGAAAGCAGGGATTTAGGAAACTAACTTGGTGCTTCTAAAGTCCTCTTACACATAACAAGTTATGTTACAGAGACTTCAGCAATTTTGACAGTTTATAAAATGAGATGTAGTTTCTGCGCAGTATATTCCTGACATAGTGGAGAGAATGCACATCCTTAATGTCTTAATTGTTCAACACAGTGTTAACACTGGAAATACTGGATGGTCCCAGGTTGGGCCTGTGGCGAGGACATGCTTACTGACCAGAAGAGTTTTAAGCTTCCAGGATTGCTACAGCGTCATCATTCAGGAAAGTTCCTTCTTATATGGCCCTGAATGGTGCTTGCATTGGGAGAAACAGGGTAGAAAAGGCAGTTAGATACCTTCTGACCTCATTTGAGGCTGTTCTTTGAGGGCTACAAGGATTTTCCCAGTGGAGCTTGTTCTTTCTCCAAGTTGTGTTGGAGAGGTGACTATAGCTATGTAGTGCACTAATTGCAAATAATTTCTATTCAGTTTCAGCTTTTTATGCTGAGTGTTTTAACAAGAAGATACAATTCAATGCTCATATCTGGACCAAATCAAAATTCCTTGGGATGTCGATTGGGGTGCACAACATAGGGCAGGGTAAGTCTGTGGGCTTAGGGTGGACTGCACTGTTAATAGAATTTTATTCAAATATGTGCTGGACCCTTGTCCAGTGAGGGGAAATGGCACCAGAAAGCCAGACTGGATCTCATCATTTGCATATAAATATGCGTATTGGGGATGACAGCAGGGGTGGGAGATTGATTTTCCCTAAATTGAATGGAGTATTCTGGAGTATCTATCAACCAGACAACAAAATCTTTATGGCCAGTTGACACTACTCATCAGAGATTCTATCCCTTCTCTCCACAGGCTGTGTCTCATGTCTAGATTATGACGAACATTACATTCTCACATTCCCAAATGGTTATGGAAGGCAAGTAGAGCTATGCCCATTTCCTCTGACCAGCTGGCAGCAGACCCTGCTGTTCCTTAAGCTACACTCCTCCTTTTTTTCCTCTAAACTGTCAGCCTTACGTGCACTTTTGGTTTTGCAGGTCTATCCTCACAGTGCCCTGGGTGGAACTAGGTGGAGAATGCAATATCAATTGTTCCAAAACTGGCTATAGTGCAAATATCGTCTTCCACACTAAGCCTTTCTATGGGGGCAAGAAGCACAGAATTACTGCTGAGATTTTGTAGGTATTTTTTTTCCTGCTTCAGTGCTCTTGTGCTTCGCTGAAATACTTTTCTTTTTGTCTTGAACTATAACTTACTAGGAATTGACGGTTTGACTGGTTCTTTGTAAACTTGTTTCACATCTTGTATGTCATGTCCCTACCTAAAATCCTATTATCAGAAGAAGACCTAAAGTCTGGATTTCAGAACACTCACAGGTCATTCATTGGTGGGATTTCCTTCCCAGAAACCTGAGGGGAGTCTTCTTAAATTGCCTAGTTAATGCAAATCGTAGATATCTGACTCATTACTGCCAGATTGGATGATGGGCTAGTCTGTACAGTAGACTCTGTGATTCCTGCTGCATTGTCTCCAAGACCTCACAGTCCTTTTTTCTGTGCCTTTGCTGGGGGAAAACATCACATCTTGGCTTGCTTCCATCTAGGGTCAGATGAAGACAACTGTGCTGTCTGGGTAACAGACAGAGCCTGCCTGGAAAAGGAACATCTGCAGGACTTTGTCTTCCCTGAAAGGCCTTATTGGGAACAGTGTTGCAGACGGAAGATACATGACTGGTTAACCAGTTTTCCAGGGAGATAGATGATTGGGATGACAAAATCAGCACCCCCCCCCCACCCACCCAAATCTGGAGCAGGAAGCACCACAAATTTAAGATGAAGTTTGCTAAGGATCAGTGTAAAATCCAAAAAATTACTGCAGTCAGAGAATATGGGCAGAGCTCAGAGAGTAGCATAAGTCACCACTGTAATGCATCTGTGCCTCCAAAATAGGCAGGTGGTGGAAATTGGATGTCCAGAACAAAGGCATGGATGCTTCTCAGTGTTCTTTGGAGGTAACTAGCACCAACAGGAAATGCTGGCTCAGCAAAATCTTCTGCCAGTCATAGCCGTATATAGAAAACTTCCCTCAAAGTTGGGAGCTGAGAAGAGTACTTGGTAGACTCTAAATTAGGGATTTGAGCACAAGATGATGAATGGTTGTACCAGCTGGGTGGCTCTCAAAGTTTTTGGTCTCTGGACTGCTTTTACACTTAAAAATGATTAAGAGCCCCGAAGAGCTTTGTCTATGTCTATTATATCCACTGATATCTCTCACATTAGAAATTAAAGGGGGTGCATGGGTGGCTCAGTTGGTCAAGTGTCGGACTCTTGATTTCGGCTCAGGTCACGATCTCATGGTTTGGTTCGTGGGATCAAACTCTGCATTGGGCTCGGCACTGATAGTGTGAAGCCTGCTTGGGATTCTCTCTCTCCCTCTCTGCCCTTCCCCTGCTCGAGCGTGCGTTTTCTTCCTTAAATACTTTTTAAAAAAATAAATTAAGACTTAAAAATACTTGTAAATACATTTACAAATGACAATAGTATTTTTATGAAAAAACTTTTCCAAAACTTTTCTTTAAAAAATTTGTGAAGAGTGACATTATACATTTTTTGAATTTTGTAAATCTCTGATACAATAGAAAACAGCTGGGTTCTCCTAACTACTTGTTGTCAGTCTCTTGCTATATATCATGTCTCTGGGAAACACTGTACCCTTATGGGAAAATTAGAGTGAAAAAGGCAAGTAATGTCTTAATATTATAAAAATAGTTTTGACCTAAGAGGGTCTTGGGAACCCCCAAGAGTCCCCAACACACTTTGAGAAGACTGCACAATGAGCTTCTAAACAAGGGATTCGTCCATTTCTTTTCCCCTTTGTCCCTCTTCACCCAAAGCCCCTAAATCATAGTGGAAGCTTGTTTCAGTCCTGTGATGGCAGTTTGCATCCTTCTACCCTGTGTATTTTTTTCTTTCTGACCTCTTTTATAGCTCCTCCTATGTTCATACCTTACCCTTTCTAACCTGTCCTTTGCTGTGATGCTTAACTTCCCAAATTTCATACCTGCCATACATACTATTGTCATGTCCAAGTAGAGGCCTGTTGGGGTTTTCCTCAAGAAAAAAGGTCAAACCATTTGACCTTTGGACTTCAGGATCCTTCCTAAGGATGAAAAGCCTGGTCTCCAGTGTTACATCCTTAAGTGAGACCTTCCCTGACCTTCATTCCAACTTTTGCCTTTGATCTCCAGTGCTCACATAAACTCACCATAGCACTTACCACCCAGAATCTCGACGGTGAGGTCTCCACAACTAGGCTGTGAACAGCTTGAGGACAGGGACTGTCCATCATCTGCTGTGGCCCCTGTACCTCCAGGACAAGGCTCTCTTGCTCATCTCATGCCCACTGTTCATAGGATCTTCAGTTCATTAGCATCTTGTTTAGGGCCCTCATTCTTATAGTTGGCTCAGGGAAATCCAATTTTACTAAGCTGCTTTCACCAGAGACTTATTTCACAGTTGCTCTTCTATGTTCTGCTCTGTGTAGAAGGCCACACCAACCAGATTCTTTGGTAATTTTTAAATTAAGACTAACAGAAATGTTTCCTTTTCTATTTAGTTCTCCAAATGACAAGAAATCTTTTTGCTCAGTTGAAGGGGAATGGAATGGTGTAATGTATGCAAAATATGCAACAGGGGTAAGAACCTGTATTTTATACTTGTTTTAGGCTACGTTGAATTATAGCCTTCCTTCATCTGGAAATTTAAACACTGAGGCCAGCTCTGATGCCAACTCTTCAGGGAAATCCTTTTCCTTCCCCTACTTTTTCCCCAGCAGTACAGTGATTTTTATTTTCTCCTCTCCTCTCAAAATACTCAAATATATATATACACACACACACACACACACACACACACACTCAAAATACTCAAAATATATGTGAAAAAAATGCTTGGCATACTGTATGCCAAACCCAGTAAATGGGTTTAGCTATATCATTAGAATATGTGGTATATTTATAAAATTAAGTGCTAAACTAACTCGTCTGTTTGTATACACAGCTTGACTCTTTTACAAGAAATGTATTTACTACCTAGCTAGCACCAGGAATGCAGAAATGATTAAGACAGTCCTTGACCTAAAGGAACTTGCAAGTAGTACCTAATTAAAGTAGGGAGGAAGGTGGAATGGGATTAACAGGAGGAGCCAATGAACTGGATTTTGGACTTGGAGAATTTGAAATGTAAAAATGTAAAAAGCACTTCATTAACATTAGAAGTCATTGTTTATGGGTCAAGCTTTCCTAAGAGATTTAATACTGAGCATGTAGCACATAGCCACATTGAAAACCTCTGTTGAGCTTCTACCAAGACTTAAGATACACTAATATTATTTTATGCTGATAGTAGCATATGAAACTGTTTATACGTTGTCTTCCAATGTGGGATTTGATTATTAAATCTGTTCAGGACTTCTGGGAAGAGTTGACTTTTCCTCCTAGAACAGTTTGAACAATAAAGTATCTACCTACCTCTTGTTTTTTAGGAAAATGCAGTTTTTATAGATACCAAGAAGTTGCCTATAATTAAGAAGAAAGTGAGGAAGTTAGAAGATCAGAATGAGTATGAATCCCGCTGGTAAGAGAACTTTGCTAGAGCTGTTGTGGCAGTGCCCCTGCTAATGGCTAGGCATAGGCAGGGCTGGGTTTTAGAGACACAGTAGCACAGTGTAACAGCACAGACTAATTTTGAATACCTGGGTTCATATGGAGCTCCACCACTTAGTAGCTGTGTAACCATGACGGTAAGCTAGCATCTCTTTGCCTTCTTTCCTGAAATGGGAACTACCTCAGAGTTGATGTGAGGACTAAATGAGATAATCATGTAGTATATAAATGATGTAAGGATATAGTAAGTATTCACTGTGTCGTTGGCTTATCACCTTGTGGTTTATACGAGAAGGCAGTGAGGTTTCCAGTCGAGGTGTGTACAACACCCTCAGGTTTTTTGTTGCAAAAAAAACTTTTTTTTTTTTTCCTTAAAGTTCATCTCTAAGTATTTCAGTATGTATCTCTAAAGTGACTTTAAAGGGATGCCTGGGTGGCTCAGTTGGTTAAGTGTCCAGCTCTTGGTTTCAGCTCAGTTTGTGATCTCACGGTTGGGAAGTTCAAGCCCTGTATCAGGCTCTGCACTGACAGCATAGAGCCTGTTTGGGATTCTCTCTTTTTCTCTTTTCCTTCCCTGCTCATGCTCACTCTCTCAAAATAAAATAAATAAAGTGACCTAAAAACCACTAGCCACAATATCATGATCATGCTTTAAAAAAATTCCTGGGGCGCCTGGGTGGCTCAGGTCAGGTCATGATCCAAGGGCTGTGGAATCAAGCCCACATTGGTCTCTGTGCTCAGCATGGAGCCTGCTTAAGATCCTCTCTCTCTCCTTCTGCCCCTCTCCCCCCCTCACACTCTAAAAAAATTTTTAAAAAAAGGTTCCTTAATATCATCAGATAGCTAGTTGATACTCAATATTCCAGTGGTTTCAAACCTAATTTTTTCCTTTTCCATCTGCATAGTAAAATCCAGATCTTTCAGTGGTTTAAGGAATCATGCACTAAAGTTCTTTGTTTAGCATATTAGGGTATTTCTTAAGTGAAGGAAGAGGATCTTACAACACCCAACTATGGTCTCTGACTTAACAGTCTGCTTGGCTGGACGGCCTGGTCATATTAGTAAGTGGAAATCTATAGAAATCCATAGGGGATCTTAGTCATGGCCACTTTTCTGGTTCCTAGGCATCTTCATTTGTACACTGACACTAGTCTTACCTAGTTGTCATCTTCCAGGCTCTGAGAAGAAGCCACATCTCTTACCCCGATAAGCCTCTGTTTCACATCTTAACTCTTACTCTATTCACACAGTTTCTCCAAGATTTCATTGTTCAGGGGAGTTTTTCTGAAATGGAACTTCTCTCCCCTGATCTAATAACCCTTTTGGTTTATAATACAGGAAACTCAAGCCCCATGGAGAGGTAAACATACCCCCTAAAGTTGCATAGCAACTACAGGTCAAGCCAGAAGTAAAATCCCAGGTTTCAGTTCTGTTCTTTTTTCCTGTTGTCTCTACCATATCCAACTTTCCGCCCATCCTTTATTTTCTTCCTTTGACACTAACAGTGCAATCTTCCAAGCCCATTTCTCTGTTCTTTGCCACTTTAAGGAGATTGTCTGTGAACTATACTCAAAGTTATTTGACTTATACTTTCATTGTGCTGTATTTAGTGAGGCTCTAGACTTTCATTCTCAAGTTTGCTAACTCCTTTGTCCGTCAAGTACTTAGCACCTTGACTTCTTTTCTTTAGCCTTTGGAAGGATGTCACTTTCAACTTAAAAATCAGAGACATTGATGCAGCAACTGAAGCCAAGCATAGACTTGAAGAAAGACAAAGAGCAGAAGCACGGGAAAGGAAAGAGAAGGAAATTCAGTGGGAGACAAGGGTAAGCTTGTTTGGGTTGCCTGCCCCAAGGTCCCAGCTCCTATTCTCTCTGTATCCTGAGGTATATAACTCATTCATTTCAACGAATGCTGAAGTGAAGGACCACTTTTAAATAAGCATGGCGATAAACAAAATGAGCCTTGCTTGGTCCCTGCCTGAAACTCATTTTAGTGTAATGGAAGAAAATATAAAATAATAAAAAGTATAATTCTAGAAGTACAGAGCAAGTGAGTAACTGAATTTTCCCCCATTTCTTTTACAGCTATTTCATGAAGATGGAGAATGTTGGGTTTACGATGAACCATTACTGAAACGTCTTGGTGCTGCAAAGCATTAGGTTGGGAAATGCAATGTTTACACCTGATGACCAGGGCAATAGGCATAATTAAGCAACAATCTTCCTTTGGGAGAACCTATTCACTCCCTTCTTATTGCAGTGGTTCCTATCTCAGGGATACTGGACTTTCTGATGCAGATGAACAATTAAAGCAAGAAAAGCTTCCCGTTTTTTCCTTTTCTGTGGCAGTTACAGTTTTGACTTCAGTCCTGAGAAAAACTTCAGGTTTTGAAAACAAGATGTCTGCTTTTTTCCCCAAACTCCATGCTTTGAAAAGCATTTATAAATCCCAGTCTTAAATCTTGCATACCAGTATGGCTGTTAAGATCTACATTTGTTTCCTAGTTCATATTCTGGGATGGATATATATATATATATAATTACATACACACATATATAAATATATACCTGATGCCAGAATTTTCATAAATGCTCCAACTACTGTAAATATTCCTGAGTTGTTTTAGAAAATTAGTGCAATGTATTAAAATCAAGTGTTAGGAAATTTCATGGCCTCACCTATAACAACTTTTGTTTTGGAATTGAACTATTATTAGGAATTGGACTATTAAATTGTATCTAATGCGGGACTATATTTAATTATACTCAGTGCTTCTTAAGGCTTCATAAAGTAATTTTTCCAGTTTTTTTTTAATGTGTTTCTTTTATTGTTTGGCAGCCTGGGATCTAAGAGTTAATTTACATAAGGACTCTCCAGAAATAATAGAGGATCTATTCTTTTTTTTCCACCCCTCCTTTATACCTTGTTTAGCCCCCACCATGCTATCCTCCAGAGTCTTCCTTGAACTCTCATACAGCACACATAGGGCTCCCAACATTTTATACAAAAATATT
Source organism: Lynx canadensis (assembly GCF_007474595.2). Taxonomy (NCBI): domain Eukaryota; kingdom Metazoa; phylum Chordata; class Mammalia; order Carnivora; family Felidae; genus Lynx; species Lynx canadensis. The sequence continues at coordinate 41,267,190 of NC_044310.1, forward strand.
TTATTGTTTTAGAGGGTTTGGGAAGAATAATTAGATCCCCCCCACCCCACACTGAAACAAAAGAATGCTACAGCAGCAAAATGGCTCATTCTGAAGGGCATTACAGAACTATCTTTATTTAAAAATACATTAAAAAAAAAAACAAAAAACCACAGGTATTAGCACCTAGCATTTAGGCACTAAGACATCGGTTACATAGGGCCTCTCAACGTTCTCTTACAGACCTCGATCCTCCATCTGAGAGAACCAGGACATGCCAGGGCTTCTCATATTGCTCCTGCAAGCATTTTTGGTCACACTTGGTGCACCCTGCTACTTTCTCTCTGCCAGCTGCTATAGTAACCCCTGGTTTGTTAGTCATAATGTGGTGGGTAGGAGGAGAATAAGTCAAATTCTATGATGGCAGTGCAAAATTTCAATGGCACTACTAGCAGTATAACTAACTTCATAAAATACAAACACATTTTTAAATACACAATGCTTCAGGCCAACGGGACTGCAGTTTATTTGACTATTTTATGGTAGGGGAGAAGGTTAAGTGTTGATGTGAAAGCCCTGATGTCAGTAATGGGGATGGTAGACTCTACCAGCAAAGGAGAGGTTGGCAGGTAGGTTAGCTGCATCACTTCACAAGAAGAGTTTGAATCTTCACCAGAAGGGGAACCATCTTCTTCCAGCTCATACTTCCCAAATCCAACAACCTAAAAGAAGCCAAAAACTTGAGGTGAGAAAGGCTGACCAGATTTGGGCAAAGCCCTGTTAGAATCTTTGATACCAACCCCAACTCAGTGAATGGTAACTGGGCTAAATGACAGCTCTGAAAAGGATAGAGCTACAGCCTTAGATAGCCATACTCACATGAACACTGAGCATTTTACTTCCTGGTCCTCTATGAGCCTTGAACCAGTTGACTAGGTCTGACTTTGAGAATGACTTCAGTGCTTCAATCTTACAGGGGAAAGGGAAGATAGGAAAAAACAAAGAAAGCAAGCTATAAAAAAGACTAGCGATGCATTTTCTGGAAAGACTGTTATTAAACTAACACACCCGAGGTGGATCTCTTTGGTCCTGCTTAGCACCTGAGCACATCATTTTATTCTTCCAGGTATCAGCTTGCCTTCAACCTTCCAGAGAAGGGTGAAAACAAGCCTCTGAGACACACCTTCATCTGTTTCACAGCAATAATTAACCCTGGCAAATAAGCAAGAGAGGGTAGCAGATGCTGTAATTATAGCTGAGTACTACACACAGAGCCAAAACCCACTACTGCCTCAGTGTCACCTCTCAGGTACATGGTAACTGTATATTCTAGCTTGCTTGAGAAAATATAGTAACAACTGAAGCAGGTAAAGAGAATTTTAATTTTTGAGAGAGTCACAAAGTGCAAGCAGGGGAGGTGCAGACAGAGAGACACAGAATCCAAAGCAGGCTCCAGGCTTGGAGCTGTCAGCACAGAGCCCCGACGCGGGGCCTGAACCCACAGACTGCGAGATCATGACCTGAGCTGAAGTCGGTCACTCAACCGACTGAGCCACCCAGGGGCCCTGAGAATTTTGTCTTCTAATAGGAAAACTGGAGCACCGTATGAGCTGGGCTGAAATCTCTTATTAAATAACTTTCTTGCCTCTGTGTCCTTTGCTAATTCACCTTATACAGTTATATTCTCAGCGCTAGACTGCAAGTTCCAGAGCTTTTGTGCGTTTTACTACTTGGGGCTAGAAGCTATCAAAAAGACCACAGCCAGAATCTGGAGAGGAATTCCTAACGACCAGATGTTCTCAATTTTCTTTAAATAGAAAACCCCTTTTTCCCCCCACAATCCTGCAGTGAACCTCAATATAAATACAAAATATAAAAGTATTTTACAAAAACAATATAAATACAAAAATAGATCTGCTCACTTAGGTGCTAGACAGGCCAGTCTGGAAACAGGATTTGATTTAGTAAAAAACCAAACTTAGAGGAACACCCCAGGTTTCTCTTCCACACAATATTGATTTGCTTGGGATTGGGACTCCTATAAAATCAGGAGTCCCTATCAGAGCTCTGTCACTCAAAACTGTGTTACTACTACCTCATGGGCAAGGCGGTCAAAGAGATACTGCTGTGTCACTACTTCGTTCCAGTTCCTGTCCACCTCCTCCCCAAGGTGGGTATCTTCACACTCCTTCAGCTTGATCAGAGCTGTGACCTGTTCCACCAAAAAAGGAGACCCTCAGGTATAGTATCACACCAGATGCCCCAGAACACACTTGGCCCTGTTCAATCTGGTTAGTGACAGACCTGCTATGGTCCCTTTATTTGGGACCTGCAGCACGATGGGGAAGGATAAAGCTACGAAGACATTATGACCATGTTAAGGTGGGGGCTACAAAACTCAAAATCTGGCCAGCAGGTAGCACTGGCAAGAATGGTATCAAGCTGTCTTATGGGCTTGTGTGGGCCAAGGAACAAAAGAGCAGGTCAGCACAGTTACCTGGGTGTTGAATGCATCCTCAGTGAGGTTCTCGATCTTCTCCTCAAAGTTTGAAAGAAACTCCTCTATCTTCTTATCAACAACTTCAGAACTGAAACAAAACATCTTCAATTAAGAGTCATCAGAAACCTGGTCTCAAGCAGAATGCAGAGGAAGAAAAGGGCTAAGGCATATTTCTAGGAAAGAGACTGAAGTATTTTCCTCCCAGGCCTCAGTACTCCCCTACGCTGAGGGAGATACAGGAGAGAACCCAACCCCTACCTCCAGCCCAACTTCCTGATATCCTCAATACTGAAGCAGTGACAACCCATGCTTGACCACCCCAAAGCTGAGAAACAAGGCTTGTTTGTAACTCTGGTTCTAGTATGAATGCTAGGCCAGGCATTCTTTGCTTTTGTCCTCAGACCTGCCTAAAGAGAGGAAACATTGGCAAGCGTGCACAGTGACCACAGGACTCGAGTCAAGCCTTATAGGATCACCAGAACCACGGATCTGTCCTGGATCACGTAGGCATCTCTGAATCACCCTCCATCCCCACCCCCTTGTGACTAAGTGAAGCAAACCCTATTTTGGTCAGAGTTGCCTGAGGTTTAAGGAAGCACCTATAGCCCCCACTCTCCAGGCCAAGAATAATAATAGCTGGGCCCATCTACTCACTTGTATTTAGTTGCCTGAGTCCCCACAGTGACAGAAAATCCTAGAATCCCAGATGTGTTCCTACAGGTAGGGTAGACATGGTACCTACAACCAGAATGAAAAGTTCTATGAACGCAGGTAGTCACCTGGGCCCTGCCCTCAGAAACTAGAGGTAAGTAGGAAGGGTTTCTGCACATCTTTACTGGACCTGGAGGTCCTGAAAGAGAATCCACAAACGTATATGCATCTATTTCATTCTCAGGTTAGGGTGTCCACCCCCTCTCCTGAACTGAGGACTACAGGCTAGCTTTTATCCTTGCTAATCTCTGAAACTTAACTGAAAACCTGATCATAGACAGTACAAGATGCAAATTCTAGAAGTTGTCTTGACCAGTAGGTATGATGATGATGCTAAGGCATGGAAGGACCAGCAAGCTCTGAGGCTGCTCAGTCAGGATATCTGATAAACCTCAGCCTGCAAAGTAAGCCCCAGACCTTTATTTGAGCTCAGTGCTCTTGCCAGCAGACTTACCCAAGGGTCTGCTTGGTTCGAAGGAAGTCAAAACAAGGCTCTTCCATGTGCATCTGTAATTCAACATACTACCCATCAGCCCAACTCCTCCCAGCAGAGAAACCTCCATTTCTAACCCCCAAGTGTTCCACATACCCCAAGTCCATCCTTCTTTACTGTCGTCTTCCTAAATCGCCCAGGCCCCCTGTCCATTCTCATGCCGGATGAGAATACTAAACATAACCATCTCACCTACCAAACAGGCCTCTGACCTCTCCCAAGTCCCTAGCTCCCAGGCATAAAGGCCAGTCCTCGTAGTGGGTCAAGGGCTCCTGAACACCTCAACTCTCCTTTATTACAACTTACCACAAGCAGCTCCATAAGAGTGTATTCTTTCAGACTCCTGGTACCTGACTGAAAGGAGAAGTTGGTCAGACCAACTGAAAATCCAATGGTTTATAGGGCTTTTTAAGAATCCAGTTATTCTTGGCAACCATTTATTCAGGTATCCATCCCATTCTTCTCTTCCCCCCAAAGAGTTGATCACACCCTCTGTTGCCATACTTGCAACAACTTTGTTTATACATCTGCCTTTCCACTAGACTGCAGGCCTGTGAGGACAGAAATCATGCTTGATCATTTGAATTCTTGGCCCATGCACAGGACTGCAGGCACACATGAAGGGAAGTCCAATAATCCCCACCCAACCTGCCAGTTCCTGCCCAAAGGACCTAAAGGATATAACCTAAAGTCAAGTACATGCAGTTCAGGGTCCTAAGAAGAAAAGCAGAAAATGGGATCAATGAACAGTATCTGGAGCTATTCCTTCAATAGGAAGGACATGAATAGAAGTTTTTAAGGCCACATACAGGGACCCAAACCAGTTGCTAAGAGAAATACCTAAGAGGCTGATACCATACTTGGAGACCACATGCTGGCAATCCTGAAGAGTAGCAAAATAATGCAATTAGAATGAAAGGGCAGGAGGCCAAAATCCAAGGATGTTGCTAGTACATTATATAGTCAGGCTCTTGCAGGCTCCTCTGACACGTACTCATTGCTATTCCTTCCCACTTCACCAGAGGAAGAGGCTAAAGCCTGTGTGCCCTGCAAGTCCTGTTTAGTCAGGCAAAGAGATTTCCTGTTTGCCTCTAAGAGGACTGTAGCAAAACTAGTTGAAACCTTGTATCAATTTCCAGTTTAAAATGTTGTCTGGCGGGAGGGAAGTGGTGCCCTAAAGAAAGCAGTTTGTTTTGGAAGCTAGTGCTAACAGTTGATTGATAAACACTTCGACAGACATGGTCACACATGGTCTTATGCTATGAAATCCTGCCTAAAACAGAAGTACTATGGTTTTGAGCAGCAGAAGCACTGGAAATGTGGACAAGGCTAATAAGCAGGGCCAGGCCGTATTATTTATGAACTTTGGCGCCTGGTAGTCATTTCAGCTTCAAATAAGCTGAGAAGCTAGATGAAAGCAAACAAACGAGGCAGCTATAGTCAGAAAGAGATGGGCTCTACAGACAAACTGGATCTCAATGGAAAGACTTAGGTCCAGGCCAGAAACACAATAAAAGGACAAAGTGACAGACACTAAGGCCATGTAGCCCTGCCCAAAGCCCCGACCAGAGAGCTCTTCACAGGGCCTGACACAGAAGGGACTTCCTCATGCAGGACCTTCAAGGAACTAGAGCAGCAGCTAGCAGTAGAAGCCCCAGAGTGTAGGAAGTCTGACATCAGTCTAGACAAGCACAGGTCCCCCATAGTCCTAGAAGTAAGTGGGCTAACCACAAGCTACGGACCAAATGAGATTATTGCGAAGCTCTACCTTATTTTAAGCCCAATCGCACCTTCCCAGAATGATGTGGAAAGAACAAAGGATCTGGGGGTGTAAGGAATAAATTCAAGCCCCACTTAGTATGACCTCAGGCAAGTAAGGGACTCTGGACCTCAGATTCATCATCCATAAAACAAGAGATAAATCCTTTATCTTAAATGCTTTGAAATTTTTAATTGGAATTCTGGTAGTCATTCTTTTTGCTATATATACTGATTACTTGGCTATGTTTACTTTTGTCTCTTTCAAAACTGTCCTTTTAACAAATGTCCTCCTGCTGCCTGGGGTTGGTTCTGTCAGGGGAACATGTAGGAACTCCCAACTACTCTTCAGTCTCTGTCCCTCTGGCCCAGTGGTTGAAGGATTCAATGAAGCATTATGATTGAAAAAGAATCCATTTCACTGATAGGAGCAATTTTTAAATGCAATTGCTTCAATGGGGCACCTGGGTGGCTCAGTCTGTTAAGCGTCCAACTTCAGCTCAGGTCGTGATCTCACAGGTCATGAGTTCGAGCCCTGCATCAGGCTCTGTGCTGACAGCTCACAGCCTGGAGCCTGCTTCAGATTCCGTGTCTCCCTCTCTCTGCCCCTTCCCCGCTCAACTCTGTCTCTCTCCCAAAAATAAACATTAAAAAAATTTTTTAATGTAATTGCTTCAAGAAGACAAATGACTGCAAGGAAAAAACTAAATGCAAAATAAAGGGCCTCGAAAGTCATAGGGTCACTACTCCAAGGTACTCTGGACCTTCCATCAGGCTCTTAGCCATGAGGATGGCTGTGTGTAACGGGGCCAGCTGACCTGATAGTACACAGTGACTTCAGAGTTGGCATCACCCTTGTTCAGAGCTCTCACTTTGCACAGGTGGTGACCACTAGGCAGCTCTACCACCTGGAACTGCACAGGCATCTCCTGCTCCAGAGGCATGAAGTTCAGCTTACTGCAAAAGAATGAGTGTGGATCACTGAACAGTGCCTTTATCCTCTTACCCCCTCCCAAAAACTACTATGAAGAGGTGAGGCCATCCACAGTCCCTTCTGAATTGCTTTGTTTACATAACCAGCCTCAAGAAAACCTACTACAAGGAGTAGTATCATCCCCTGTGGATTTACTAATAACTGAGCTGTGGTTCAAGGCCCTCCTGCTGGTAGGAATATAGAACTCCTACAGAGAAAACTCATACCAATACTTACTCAACAACATATTTCAGGAAATCCACTGATTCCTAGGAAGCAAAAGAGAAAAAAATAACTGTATTGGGCACTTATAACATTAATTTCACCCTGAACCAACTACTATCAACATTCTAATTGCTTAAGAAGCCCTGGATAGCATAAGGAAAGCAGATATAATCTGCAAAATTCATCAATTGGGCTCATCATTCACTGATTTAATATTATGTTTGTTGAATATTAAGTGGCTCTCAACTGAACAGCTCCCTCTCTTTTTTCCCTTTGGCATTCTGTTAACCTGTACACTGTGACACGATCAAACTTAACTGTTCAGTTAAACCCACTAAGCTGTGTCCTCTAGGATACCTGTGACTATGTTTTAGAAACCTAGGTCTATAAATACAGAACCTGGCATAGAATGAGCAAAAGAATAACACTTAACACTAAGTGAATGCATCCTCTCCCAAGACTTCTGTTTTCTAACCTATAAAATGGGGGATAACTGAAGGGGTGAGCTCATCTTTACAGTGGTTTCTATCTGGGGCAATTCATGGTACTAAGTTGTTCAGACCAAAAGGACCCCAGCCCAGTACTCCCACTGTGTTCAGAAAAGCAGGCAGCTATCCTGCTCTTCTCTATGTGGGTTAAAGCTTTTAAACTTCTTTCTGAGGAAAGGAAAAGAAACTAAGGCTGGTTTGGGGGTTGGAGGAATAAAGACAGAGGAAGTACAGAGGAGACAGCAGTCTCAAGAGTGGCCAGTTACATATTCCATTGAAGGAACAGTCCTGAGAAACTAGCAAGCCATGAAGGAAGATGGTCAACAGGCAAAAAATTTAGGAAGAGTCCCAAACAAGCATTCTTGGCTGGAAGAGGCCTCAGGTAATTACGAGGTTCACAGACCTATCCCACTCAATATATATCAGAACAAACTCCTCATATGCCCCCAAACCTACTATTTTTCCTACTCCTCCACCAACCCACTGTTTCTAAGGCAAGAAATCCGGGCATCATCTTAGACTTCTCTCTTCTCCCTCACCCCAACATCCAATCAGTCACTGAGTTTTGGTCATCTTCTATCTCACTATTTCTTTTTCATTTATTTGTGTAACTTTGGGCTTTATCATTTTTCCCTTCAACTTGTGTGTGTGTAATGGTAAAAGCACATAACATAAAGTTTACCATCTTAACCATTTTTTAAGTAAACAGTTCTACAGTATTGAGTATATTTACATTGTTGCAAAATGGAACTCCAGAACTTTCTCACCTTGCAAAACTGAAACTCTATACCCATAAAACAACTCCCCCCTTTTTTCCATCTTCCCAACCCTTGGTAACCACCATTCTACTTTCTGTTTCTACGACTTTGACTACTATGGATATTTCATATATTCTGGAATTATACTTCATGTCAATTCTTATAACAGCCTCATAACTGGTCTCTCTGCATCTTTCTTAACAACAAATCCCCATTTAAATGCTTCAGTGATTTTCTATTTACTACAGGATAAAACCCAAGCTCCTTAACTTGACACACAAGCTTGATATACAAGTTCTGCCTGTGTGTCTGTTTGTGTACACATCCCTCACCACACCCCAGATCTCCCACTTTAATCTCTAAATTAAACTGGTGTTTCCACACACACTCTTCAACAAGTAACCATCACCTTGTATTTACTGAATCATTTCACTCAAAGCCTTGTCCATTATCAGCAGTCTTCTTCATTAAGGAAGTCTTGCCCAGCATCAGAATGGCTGTGCTAGGACAACTCTGATCTGCGAAAACTACTACAGAGCTTCCCTTTTCGGAGAACTAATGCAATTCCAGAGCCCACAACAGCATTCAGACCTAGCTAACAGCAACAGAGCACCTCACACTCACTGTGCTTGTGACATTTCCTTGTACCAAGCCTTCAACAAAGAGCTGGGATTTGAACTCCTTGACAAAGCTCAGCAGAGACTCAAGGGAAAGGCCATCCATCAAAGCCCGGTACTTGTCAATCATAGACCAACGGGCATATTCCAGGATTAAAAGCCGTACATCTCTATATAGAGGGCAGAAAAAAGACACAGTTTTATCATTTTGAAATGAATCTTAAGGTAAAAAAAGATTCTACAGATGATGTGTTTCTAAAGAGACACAATTTCTATCATAACTTAAGATGGGAGAAACAATGTCATAATCACCAAAAAGTATTTATAAAATTACATATACAAAATTATGCATAGATTTACTCACTGGTACAGCTCAAGTATCTCAGTTGCAAAATAAAATACTTCACATTAGGTTAACACATGAGTCACACACACCAATTTAAAATTATTACTATTTTTACTTCAAGTCTCACTAACATTTTATTAATTACTAAAGGCCACCATTATGGGTATCTATTACTACAGTAACTATACAGTATAAGTAGTGGCTCTGGGCCAGAATCAGACTAACTCCTACTCCTCACCACCCAACTCCCCTCTCCTCACACTAAGCTATCTGAACTTGTCAAGTTACTTCACATCTGTGACTCAATTTCTTCATTTGTAAATAATAATGGCTACCATTACAGGGTTTTGGAGAGAAATAAATATATACATCTAACGTTTTTAGATTTAACAAGTAACAAATCTTCAATAAATAGATATGATTATTAGTTTACCACATTTTAATAAAGTAGCATTCAGTAGTTATTGGATACATAGGGCTATTTTTCATATTGATAGCTCTAGACAACTCTCCTTTCCAACTTATACTTGGTTATTAGTTTTTATAACTTTTTGTGATGAGATTATAAGTTATTACAGATTTCTCAACTGCTCCCTGCCCTGCTTTTGAATTTTGTTCATTTATGGGCTCCTTATGACTATGTCAAAAGTAGGGCCTCTATATAACGTTGTGCTGTTTGTTCACCATTTATAGATGTCCAGCAAGGAGGTCAAGCCATGTGCACAAAGGGTGGTATCTACTCAGAGGGGACTTCTTTTTCCCCTCCACAAAGACTCCACCTGCTGATAGAGGCCACCCCAAAGGGGCACTTCTTCTGATTCACACAGAGGTACCTCTGGGCTACCATTAGCCCTAGACAAAAGAACAGGCTCTAATGAAAGGCTCAGGGTGTTATGAGCAGGAGGTTTAAGCATTATTCTACAGACTGTCAGAAGCTTTTTGCTATCCTTTGGAAACCTGGCTGAATTCTGGGTAGTTGCAGTTGCCAGATAAACTATGGATTAAGCAATTTAACTCAGCTACCTCATCATAATACCCTACATACTACAATCATCAGTAAAACAATTTTGAGTTATAACAAAGCCAGCATTCACCACCTTTTACTTACAAACTTTGGAAAAAGCACCCAGGTTGCTTGCCTTTAGCCTATAAATAAGTATAGTAGGCTTATTTTAGTCCTACTCACAAATAGCTACTTAAGCTGGGTTCAGAAATCCTATAATCCAATGGACGATTTCCTAAACCACAGCCAATTCTAGTATGTCTGAAAAATAGCACTGAAACTATAGGCTCATCCCCCACACCTAACCCCTCAGGAAGGCAAATACTTTCAGGCCTTCAAAATATAAGCTGATTCTGGGGCACTTGGGTGGCTTAGTAGGTTAAGCGTCTGACTTCAGCTCAGGTCATGATCTCACAGCTTATTGAGTTCAAGCCCTGCATTGGGCTCTGTGCTGACAGCTCAGAACCTGGAGCCTGCCTCAGATTCTGTCTCCATCTCTTTCTGCCCCTCCCCGCTTGCGCTATGTCACTCTCAAAAACAAATAAACATTAAATTATATATTATATATATATGTGTGTGTGTGTATACACACACACACACACACACACACACACACACACACACACACACACACACATATATGTATACCCACTTGGCCAGAGTCTCAGGCTTGATGAGGATGTTAAAGTAGGTCTTCTTCAACTGCTCAGTTATCATTGTAAAAACAGCTGGTGTGGAACTGAATTCCGCTAAGTAGTCAATAATGAGCTGAAATAGTAGCTAAAAAGAAAAGAAAAAAGCACTTTAAGTAGAGAAGCATGAAATTCACTACGTTTTGGGGCAGGGATGAGGGGGGAAGGTTTTTCCATTGTTTTTTACCAGGGGCCCAGCATGGTAATAGGCATTTGTAGAGGACATAAGAGAAGTATGTGACTCAAGGATCTTTAGGAGCTAAAATCCTCAATAACTGTGAAATTTGGAGCAATGATTACTTCTTTTTTTTTTTTTTTTAAATAGTTTTCATGGGTATTCTTAAACATTTTTTTTCATCCAAATAAACTTAAATCACTTTTTATTCAGCATCTCTATTGCCCCTAATTTGACGTTAACTGAGAGGGCATTACATATATATATTAATTTTGGAAGTAATGACAACTTTCTATCAAAGCTATTCTATCCAGAAACATAATGAGTCTCTCTTATTTAAAGTCTTTTATTTATATGATTCTGTAAGATCTCTGGTTTCCTTTAGAGAGATTCTGTACTTTTCTTCCTTATTCCTAGGTATTCCATTTTTCTCAATATCATATAACGGAGTACTTTTTCCATCCATTTCTATGTGGTTATTGCTACTATAGGAAAAAGAGCTATTGATTTTGATATACCGATCTCATGACCAGCCACATCATGTTATTTTTTAAACTTCAGTAGACTCTTAGGTTTTCTAAGAATACAATCATATCATCTGCAAAGGGGTATACTTTTTCTTTTCCAACTGGATTTTTTTTTTCCATTTTAATGTAGTAGCCAGAATAATAGAGATGATCATGTGCTTCCTTGGCTTGTTCCTGATTTTAGTGTTCAGCATTTCATCAGTTACTGTAACATTTGCTGTTACTGTTCTTAATGAAGGTTTTAAATTTCTCTTTAATGTTTTATTTTTGAGAGAGACAGAGTATGAGTAGGAAAGGAGCAGGGAGAGAAGGAGACACAGAATCTGAAGCAGGCTCCAGACTGAGCTGTCAGCACAGGGCCTGACATGGGGCTCAAATCCACAAACCATGAGATCGTGACCCGAGTGGAACTGAGACGCTTAAATGACTGAGCCACCCGGGCGCCCCTGAAGGTTTTTACTGTATTTAATTTCCCTCTATTCCTACTTATTAAGAATGCCTACTTACATTTATCAGATGATTTTTTAGCACTTATCATATAATGTTTCTCAATTGACCTGTTATGATGATTTGTGTTCATCAACTTAATACTGAACCAATCCTTTGCATTCTTCCCATTTGATCACATGAATTATTCTTTTTGTTACATTTTTAATTTAATTTTATTTTTTAAATGTCTGAGTCTATATAATATAGGTGAAACTAGTGTCTACTTAGAGAGAGAGAGAGAGAGAGATTGATAGATTCTATACCAGGTTTTAATATTAAGGCTAGGTAAGCTTCATAAAATTAAGAGCCTCAAATACTTGCCTATACCTTACATATATATTTTTTTACATTTATTTACTTAGAGAGAAAGCACACACATATGTGTGCGCTCAGCAGAGGAGCAGAGAGACAGAATCCCAAGCAGGCTCCACACTGTCAGCACAGAATATGGCTTATATTTTTTAAAAGCTCCCCAGGTAATTTCAAAACATACCTCTTAAATGACAACCAATGTTATTAGGCTTTAATCTGTTTGGCTCTAAGCTACCTTACACTTAGATCTTTGAAGGCTGATAAAGGTTAAATATTCCACAGTATCTCCTCCTAAGACCAATCTTTGTTCTCTGGGACAGTAATAGGGACAAGGGTACAAAGAAGAGAACTATAGTCTGCTCTTGGGTTTGGCTATGACAGAGAGGCCTCTTAGCACAGGTCTAACTTCTGCCAGGTCTTTTCCTCCACAATTTTTCTTGTATGAACCTAGTTCCGCAAATCTTAATATATGTCCTACACAAGAAATCAAGATATAAAATTTGTTGATGGACACATATTATTTTAGCTGGTATTTAATGGCATAACCCTCTTAGCTAGCATCCCATATTATTTCTTCTTCTGCTTAAGAAGTTTTTGACAAATAACACTGAAACATATTCCTTACCAAAAGATAAATTAACCACAAGATACATAGACCCTGTTTCTAAAAGGCTCAAAAACTTAGAAGGGAAATAAGACACATACTTGAAACAAAGGGATAGAGTGAAAGAGGAAGAAGGAAAGATACAAATATTTGAGTTCTACTCTGTCAGGTAATGTGCCACATGCTTTAAATTTGTTATTACTGTCTGAGCATGAAATTAAGCTCATACCAGTCCAAAATGCCAGTGTTGGCTGCAGAGGAACTGACAGCAAAGGGAAGGAAAATCAAGCCTGAGGCATAGACTGTACTGCATGCATTGCTAATAATTAATGAATGTATATTGCTCTTATGTGTGGCCCAAGTTAGAATAGCTGTCACCAGCCAAGAATCCACATTTTGTTCTATGTATAGCAACGCATGCATAAACCTCTATACTTTGTGCTTTAGGGGCAACAAACATAAAATTTCAAGCTCTCTATGAGGAAAACAGAACATGTGTACTTACAGGTAGTTTGTGGTTGAATCCTTTCACTCGAATAATTAAACCATGTTCTCCAGCTACCAACTTATACTCTAGCTGTGCCACATCTGCTTCATAAGCTGGTTCCGCAAGGTTATGGGTAAGGATATTGACAAAGATATCAAAGAGAACCACACTGAGAATATAAAATACAAATAGCACTATTAATTAGCAAGAAATAAACACAAATAAATGTACTTTGATTTAACAACAGGAAACTTCACTTTTAGCAAGATGTTAATTCCACTACTCCAGAATGTAAAACTGTGTACTGAGTTAGAGTTTACCTAGGATTCAATTTTACAGGGACATTACAGACACCTACCTTTAGCAGTGCTTCCCAATCTTTTTCATGTTATATACACATACAAAATGTTAATATTTATACTGAAAAATGGGGTAAGTGTAAAAGGCATACAAGGCAATTGGCCCAAAGGCTCTGGCCATCCCCACAGCCTAGGTTTTCTGACTGACAAATTAAAAATCTGAGTGAAGGGGGAGATTAATACATTTTTTATGTGGTATTAATAAATGTTAGTGCTGCTTATCATTTTAAGGTTAGATTTTACAATTTATTTATTTTTATTATTAATATCTTTTTTAACATTTATTTATTGCTGAGAGACAGAGCATGAGCAGGGGGAGGGCAGAGAGAGAGAGGGAGACACAGAATCTGAAGCAAGCTCCAGGCTCTGAGCTGTCAGCACAGAGCCTGACATGGGGCTCGAATTCATGAACTGTGAGATCATGACCGGAACTAAAGTCGATGCTTAACCAACTGAGCCACCCAAGCTCCCCAGATTTTACAGTTTAAGTAGCAAAGGAAAGAAGTACAGTAACATTTCCTGAGCACCTCCTATGTTTCAGGGACATTTTAGGCTCTGACCTCCCACAGTGCAGGTATCTGTATAAATATTTAAATTATTTGCTAAGAACAAAGTATAATCAGATTCCTTGCCAGTTTCTAAATATAGGATCAAACAGATCCATTCATTCTCATTACAAACTAGAAGCTAATCCAAACGCATCTTTAAGGAACTTTCTCAGTCCAGTAATCCTATGATTAGCCTATACCATCAGCATGTTTTATAAATGGGTGGAGATGGAACGGCCACAATTCCATTTTAATGCTCAGTATCAATACAAATAATTTGTTTTGGGTACAGAAAAAATACACAAATCAGCAGCATAACTCAGTACTCACAGAGAAAATAACAGAATGATTCAGAACAAAACAAACCAAATAGTTTTTCCATAAGAAATATATTTTCCAGAAAAGAGGACACCTGCTTACTTTGCTGCAGACTTCTGTATCAAAGGTGAAATCAGATGGAAGCGTATATATGCTAAAAGAAAAAAAAAAAAAACAGGTAAGAAATTACAGGCCAGAGGCCTCAAATATTTTATACACCTGCTATTTGACCCTAACATATTTTCTAAAAATTCTTTTTTTTTTTTAAGTTTATTTTTATTTAGTTTGAGAGAGATAAAGAGCCAAGGGGAAGGGGCAGAGAGAGAGAGGGAGAGACAGAATCCCAGGCAGGCTCTGCACTGTCAGCGCGTGATGTAGGGCTCCAACTTACAAATCATGAAATCATGACCTGAGCCAAAGTCAACAGTTGGACGCTTAACCGACTGAGCCACCCAAGTACCTCTAAAAATTCTGAAATAAGCTACTAGCCCTTAAATCCGCATTACATTTTTATCCTGAAGTGTCTTTAAAAAGTTATATTTACCAGTCTAAACAGTGTTCAGAAGGCACACTTCAGTCTATGGGAAGCACAAGTATATAGACAGATACACAAAGAAGCCTAGGAATAGTCATCTTTATTAATAGCTTTGGTCAGAGAAAATGTTTACAGAGGTATACATGTCAAAAACAACGGAACAATCCCAATGTTCAGAGAGAGCTATAGCAGAGACTTTCTAAAGAAACACTAATAAGCTATTCAAAAAACACCCTCCCAGTAATCTAAAAAATCCCTCAGAGCTACGTTACAGTTGTCTTGAGGTTAGGAATATGGGTTAAATAGCAATGAAGAGCCCTCAGCCTTTTTGATTCTAAGTTGCTTCCGTAAATTCCTATGCTATTCACAAGAACAGAAAATAAAAATGCAACAGTTTGGGTTAACACATTAAAGACTAGAACTTTGGAGTCTATTTCTGTATACCATGATTCCTTTATGATGAAAAGCAAAATGATAGAGGGAGAGAGAGGGAGAATATTTCACATTTGTAATGTTGGAAAAGGCTATCTATTGTGTCTCAGAATAATTTCCTTCAGCATACTTTTATCCTCTTGTTAAAAATAAAGTTTAAAACATACCACCATTCCCTAAGATGGCCAAACACCTGGCTCTGCTTTCATTTAACCAGAAGAAAAAATATTTGAAAACAATTTCATTTTAGCCTTGAATCTTTACTTATTTCCTAGAATCTGTAAGGTATACAAGGGTTTCTGTGACAGCACTGGAGCACAGTATGAATCTGATAGATAAGCCTAGAAAACATCTTCAAATGAAGAGAAAGGAGAAAGGGTGATAGAGGGAAATAAGGTTGCTACCAAGTAGAGAAAGAGTTGATATACTTATTTCACTCCAATTAGAGAGGGAAACATTTTACCTTTGGGAATTTTGAATTTGTTGTCTTTCTTATACCACAGGCAACCTTGTAGAGTATTCACAATTTTAACAGGGTATTCTGTCTCAGGGCAATCAAAAGCCTTCAACATGAAGTCCGTGGCTAACAACAGAAAAGAGTAATCATTAATTCAGGTATTTCAGCAAGATTCCCAACAATCTTCAGTTCTGAAGTCTAGGTAACTTTTGTGGCAAAAATAAGCCAAATTAAGATGCTAGAGAACAATAAATTAGTAAAACAATACAGAATAGAAAATTCTCTTGGTCTTAAACTAAATGAACTCTGAAGATTTGTAATTTCCTAAAGGTCAATTCTGATCTCTCTGCATTCTGCTTCATTCCCTTTCTCAAAGACAATGTTAACTGTAAGAGGGACCTTTAGTCAGGATGGTTGTATAAACCAATTTATAAATGAATCCATTCTTGAATGTCTTTTACCAATCTTACAGACTTCTGAAAGGTAACAAAAAAGTGAAAGTCAAACTTGTCCTCTCAGTTAATGAAAACCTAAATTCTTTCATCAATATGTAGGTGAGACATAGCTACTTAAGAGAAAACTATAGAACAGAAAAAACTACTGGTTATATTTATTAAGAAGAATTGGGTTGTTTAGATACTTAAAGTTCAAGATGTGGAAATGAATGGTCTAAAATATGTGAGACTTTTTTAAAAGGCTTTTTTTCCTAATTGAGGTTAGACTCACATAACAAAATTAAGCATTTTAAAGTGAACAATTCAGGGGTATTTAGTACATGCACAATGTTGTGCAACCACCACTTCTATCCAGTTTCAAAACATTTTCATCACCCTAAAAGAAAATCTTTAAACCCATTACAGTCACTCCCTGTTATCCACTTCCCCCAGCCACTGGCAACCATCAATTTGTGTTTCATCTATGGATATATATATATATCCTGGATATATCATAAATGGAATCATACAACCTATAACCTCCTGTGTCTGGCTTCTTTAGCATGTTTTTAAGGTTCATCCACATTGTAGCATGTATATACCTCATTTCTTTTTATGACTATTACTCCTTTGTATATACTTACCACAATTTGTTTATCCATTCATTCACTGATGGACATATGAGCTATTTCCACTTTTGACTACTGTGAATAATGCTGCTATGAACATGCATGTACATGTATTTGTTTGAGTACCCATTTTCAATTCTTTTGGGTATATTCCTAGGAGTGGAATTGCTGGGGAAAATTCTGAATAAATTAGTTATATACAACTGTAACCTTTGACTTAGGTAGCTTTCTCATAGTTAGAATGTTTCCCACTGCAAGCTAGTACACAGGCACAGATACAAACATATATACCTACACAGAATAAAAGTTCTTGAAATAATACTTTATGAAATTAAACATTTTGCTATTTTCCATCCTAATTAATTTTTTTAATGCTTTCATAACTCATTACACAGAACTCACAACCCATTACACTGATTTCACAAACCTTGTAGTTTGAAAAACACTAGCATGGCAATTCCTACAGAGATGATAGGGAAGGATCAGCTATGACATACAAAAAAAAGCAAAAGCTTCAGAGTCCCAAGATCTACATTTAAGTCCTGTTTCCTCCATTTACCAACTGAA
Source organism: Lynx canadensis (assembly GCF_007474595.2). Lineage (NCBI taxonomy): Eukaryota > Metazoa > Chordata > Mammalia > Carnivora > Felidae > Lynx > Lynx canadensis. The sequence continues at coordinate 41,284,606 of NC_044310.1, forward strand.
TAGTCTGGGACATGTTACTTTCCTTTTTTAAGCCTCAGGTTTTCTCATTCAAAAAAGTAAGAAAACAGTAATCCCTATCTCAGAGTGTTACACTGGGAAGCTGAAATATGAATTCAAATGATACTTTGGAAATGTACTATATAGATGCTATTTGTTTTGTTTTATTACTACATAAATGAATTATGTATAATTATTGCTATTTCACTGACCTATGTACTTGTTTTCAGCTGGAAGATGAAGATCTGGATTTAATTCGAAATTAGACTTCCATAGGTCAGCCCACGAGTTTTCAACATCTGTGGAGATGAAAAACAAACTGATCCAATAAACAAGCAATGTTGAGAATTCTCTTAATGACAAACCAGTTAACAACCAGCCTTCACAAATCGATTCTCTTTTCTTAGGAAAACTATAATATATCCAGGCATTCTAGCTATTTACCACTCAAAGTGTAGTCTTAGCAGCACTGGTATCACCTGGGAGCTTGTTAGAAATGCAGAATCTCAGGCACTACTCCAGAGCTAGCAAATAAGAATCTGTATTTTAATAAGATTTCTAGGTGATACTATATGTACACTGAAGTTTCAGAAGTACTTTGCTAAAACAATCAAAAAACCCTTCCCCAAACTATCCAGAAAACAGGATTTTTTTTTACTAGTTAATAAATAGCTATAAAACACAGCAGAAAATAATTTTCTGTTAAGCAGTATAATTTTCATTTCAAAGTCAACTCCTAAAAAAAGGATATACTTTTTTCCCATAGGAACCATCAGATGAAATATTAAGGAATAAAAATTCTCAGTTGAGTTAGATAAATGTGGGACTATTATTAAAATATTTTACCTTCCATACTATACTGAGTCCCAAACCATTTCTCCTTGAGGTCACATTTTCCCTCATTAGCACCAGACAGTAGAACAAGATTTGCTTTTTGTGGCAGTAGCTGATTAAGAGCTTCAGCAATGACCTAATCAGGGGAAGGTAGAGAGACACACACACATACACAATAATAACTTTAACCTAATACATCTCTGTTAAAAAGGCAAAATCATGTTATGGTAGGCATCCCCAAGATCCTAGCATCTTAATGCTCATGAAATTATCGTCATGAACACCATAATTTATAAAACTTTGTTAGTCTATTGTTTCAAATGTTTCTTGATAAGCTATAAACAGTGCCCATCTCAAATCCTACGTAATAATAGTGCTAACAGTAGAAACAGCTCTCATTTATTAAGTTTTACTATGTACCAGGTAGTGTTTAATATACATTATTTCATTTAATCCTAAAAACAACTCTAAGGCATACCCATTTTATAAAAAATAATACTCAGGTTCCTATTAAAAATTAAGTAATTTGTTCAGGTTAAAGATTACATAATCTGCACAGAACAACACATCTAGAAGTGGCAAAGGTGGAGTTCTAAACAAGTTCGTACATGATTCCAAAGACTATGCTCTTAACCCCTAGGTATTATACTACCTTCATCCCCAAGAATCAGTAACATGATACCATTGCAGGGCCTCCTTCAATAATCCTTCAGCTATGACAGGAATAAACAAAAGATTTTGTGGGTAAAGTTTGAAACCCTGACTAGCATTTAAATACCATTTCTTTGAGAAACACAACAAATGGAGGTTCAGAATAAACTACTTGGGCCCCTGGACACAATATTCCCAGGAGATAACAAGAATATTATCACTGCCTCTTCCTTTACCTTTCCATTATCTTTTTTTTTTTTTAATGTATGTTTATTTTTGAGAAAGAGAGAGAGAGAGAGAAAGAGAGAGAGAGAATGAGTAGGGGAGGGGCAAAGAGAGAGGGAAACACACAATCCCAAGCAGGCTCCAGGCTCTGAACTGTCAGCACAGAGCCTGATGTGGAGCTCAAACTCACAAACCATGAGATCATGACCTGAGCTTAAGTCAGACACTTAATTGACTGAACCACCCAGGTCCCCCACCTTTCTGTTATCTTTAAAATTAGTAGTTTTGGAATACCCTAATCAAGATTTCTCAATCTCAGCATTATTAACATCTTGGACCAAATAATACTTTATTGTGGGGTGCTGTCTTTTGCACTATAAGATGTTTAGCTGCCATTTCTGGCCTCTAACCCACTAGATGCCAAGAGCATCCCACAGTTATGACAACTGAAATGTCTCCAGACATTGACAAATATACCCTGGGGGCAAAATCAGCCAACTGAGAACTGCTATCCCATATGGAGCAAAATGACTTCACCCCAACGAGTAAAGGAGGAAAGACCCAAACCAACTATTTATTTGTATATAATAATTATCTCTAAGTCACATGTTTCAAATTCAGGGAATCTTTTATTTCTTTTTTTTTTTTAATGTTTATTTATTTTGAGAGAGAGCAAGCGGGGTAGAGGGTCAGAGAAAGAGGGAGAGAGAATCCCAAGCAGGCTCCATGCTGTCAGTGGGGCTTGATCTCACAAACTGTGAGATCATGACTTGAGCCAAAATCAAGAGTCAGCTGCTTAACTGACTGGGCCACCTAGCGCCCCAGGGAATCTTGTATTTCTCAGAAACATTTTCAAAATGGTTAAATTTAATTGCCCAGAGTATCTGAGTTAGATAAGGTAAGCAAAAACAACTCTCTAAGTAAGGTTACCAAAAAGGTGAGCAAAACATCTCCCTAAGTAAGCTTAATAACCAAAGCATGTAATTCTTAGGAATCACTTTAATTGTTTTAGTAGATGTTTCAACACTTGAAAAACAGTGAGAATAATAGTACCTAAGAAACGGACTTGGTTTTCTCCTCATATTAAAACATAATCATATATAACAATCATGAAAAACTGCCAAAAAAAAAATACTGTTATTTCTTCCATTTAAACAAACAAAAAATCTGACATATTTAACCAAGTTTTCTACATTCTCACAGTTCCTAAGTCATGTCTGCACTTCTCCCCCTTCTCTCTGTCTAAAAGTAACTCTCAGAAATGAAACGTCCTTACTTCTGGCTTGTATTCAAAAAGAAGCTGATCTCCAGTGAGGAAGTCCTGTAGCGGATACAGCTGCATGTTTTCACACATATTTTCCACATACTCAACTGGATCTGTCTGTAAAGAGATATAATTATTTCACACCAGAAACTTCCATTATCCTTAATTTACCACAAAATATACTTTTTCTCTTTTTATGAACAATGAAACCAAGAGCTTCTGAACAGAAATAACCAGATACAATTTTAGCTTAAGCATCTGATGCTCACTTGAGCTCCCCATGGGGAGGGGGGGGGGGAGAGGGAGGGGGGGAGAGGGGGAGAGAGAGAGAGAGAAAGAGAGAGAGAGAGAAAGAAAGAGAGAGAGAGAGAGAGAGAGAGAGAGAGAAAGAAAGAAAGAAAGAAAGAAAGAAAGAGAGAAAGAAAGAAAGAAAAAGAATTTGATGCTCTGAATTCTAAGAAAATTTAGCCAGAGTTACCATCTTCAGGAGTTTAATCTGACACCCCTCCAATCCCCAACCTGAGCCCAACAACACACAAGGCTCTAATCATGTCATGACCTCTTTGTGAGAATAATTACAACACTGAATTGTAAATGCTTATTTATATGTCAAGTACCCCATATGACTGATGATGCCCATAAAGACAGGGTCTTCATCATGTATCACTACAGCACTATCACTTGAAAATTATCTGTAAACATGAATCAGATCAACGTAGAAATCAAAATGTGTCATTAAAGTCTTGATATAAGAAATTATATTAATCAGTATATTACCTCAATTTAAAAATGAAAGAGTGACCACAAGTTCTCTAACCTATGAAATGGAAATACTTTTTCAGAGGAAAGCAATCAATTCAAGTACTTATTGAGCACCCAGAGGCACAGAATCTTAAAACTGACAAGTCCTTCAGACACCAAGTGGTTCCATTCCCACATTTTATAAGGAAATACACCCAGACTGATTGGATGACTTGCCCAAAGTCACACATTAAGCATCAGGCAGAGTAGACACTAGAACTCAGGGCTCCTAATGTAGCAGCAAACACGCTTTCTAAAATACCACACTATCCAGTCCTTTCCTAGACAGAATGGGTTGTTCTCTCATCTAATGGAAGACACAGGAGAAGTGAAGGTTACTGCATTTATGGAGAAGAACTAATGCATGCATACATCAAACTAGAGACCATAGGTATATATTATCTACTATATTATCACATAAAAATAGAATAAGAAGAAAGTAAGGAAACACTGTTAGGTTTTGTTTTTGTTTTTTGCCCCACTTCAGGAAACATTCCTGAATCAAGTTGACTAGTCACTAAGGTGCTATTATTATTTAAAACGATTCCTCCTACTCTCTTCTACTTTTTAAAAATAAGTTATTCTCGGGGCGCCTGGGTGGCGCAGTCGGTTAAGCGTCCGACTTCAGCCAGGTCACGATCTCACGGTCCGTGGGTTCGAGCCCCGCGTCGGGCTCTGGGCTGATGGCCCAGAGCCTGGAGCCTGTTTCCGATTCTGTGTCTCCCTCTCTCTCTGCCCCTCCCCCGTTCATGCTCTGTCTCGCTCTGTCCCAAAAATAAATAAAAAACGTTTAAAAAAAATAATAATAATTCTCACTAGCCACTTAGTTATAAAGTAAGTAAATGGTCAGTATGCAACAAAATTGAATGATTCAAAATATTTCCAATAAAAAAACACTAAGGACCTTGGCTAAAAGCAGATCTCCAGTACCAAAGCAATGGAGCAGGTATTAAGAAAAACACTTAAATGCTATCCTCTAATTTTTTAAAGATATTAATCCACATACCATAAAATTCACACTTCTAAAGTGCACAATTAAAAATGAAATAAAATTTAAAATAAAGCGTACAATTCAGTGGTTTTTAGTATATTTACAAAACTGTACAACCATCACCACTATTTAGTTCGAGAATATTTTCATCACCCCAAAATGAAACTCCCATAACCGCTAAGCAGTCACTCCCTGCTACCTACTCCCCCTAGCCACTGGCAACCATCAATCTGTGTTGTATTTCTATGAATTTAGCTATTCTGGAAACTTCATATAAATGGAATCATATTAATATGCAACCTGCGGTGACTGGCTTCTTTCATTTAGCATGTTTTCAAGGTTCATCCATGTTGTAGCATGAATCAGTACCTCATTCCTTCTCACAGCTAACATTCCACAGTATGCATATTCTACATTTTGTTTAACCATTCATTTGTTGATGGGCATTTGCGTGTTTCCACTTTGGGCCTATAATGAATATTGCTACTATAAACACTTGTGTACAAGCATTTGTGTGGACAGTTTTTCTATTCTCTTGTATATACCTAGGAATAGAACTGATGGTACAGCTTATATGGTAACTCTATGTAACTTTTTAAGGAAATGCCAAGCTGTTTCCCAAAGCAGCTGCACCATTTTACAATCCTACCAGCAATATATGAGGGTTCTAATTTCTCTACTTCTTCTCCAACACTTGTTATTGTCTGTCCTCTAATTTTTTTATCTACTTCTTACTGCCTTCCATTATTGTTACATTATTGCTGTTTTTCTGCCTGCAGAAAAGAACTTAAGCAGCTTTTTCTAATTCAAATTATTGATTTATAAGATATATGGAGTTCAAGTTCCTACGGAAAATAATTTTTTAGATTTCTTAATTAAATAAGACTGATGTGAATAGCTTGGAAAGGGAATTCCTATTTGCCTTTATTGATGAAAATCAGAAAGTCTAAAGAGGAGGCATTCCAACTTTGTTAAAAAAAATTTATAAAAGCCTTAAAAATAATTAAAATAATTAACTTGAGTTAGCAGTTCACACAGAGATATAGACCTTTCTGATTTGTTCTCACTTTTCACTGATTAGGTTTAAAATTAAGATGTCTTGGGCACATGTTTTAAAATCAAGACAAGTATTCATGAATATTGTTAAAGGTAAAAAAAAAAAAAAAGAGCTACAAAATGGGGAGATTTCAGTAAAAGATATCCGAAATGTTTTGCTAAGAAGAAACTGGAGGGACAGAACAAAAGTGTCACTCACTCAACCAATGCTAAAAAGCCGATCCTCAAAAAAGGAATGTGGGTATCACATATGGTTGTATTCCACAATTCTTGATCCCACTCCTTCCCTGCCATAGTTCTGACCCACATGTTGCCACCACAGCTGATAAGGACACTGCACAAAATCACTCCTGGTAAGGTAGGAGGCAGGTCTTGTGGAGTTCTATGCATATCAGTCCACTTATAGGGAAGAGTGTTTATAGAACACTCTAATGGCCAATATATGTGTCATAGCAGCCTTTCTGATTTCATAGAATAAGATTTTCTTTTTGGTTTTTTGGTTCTTGGTGGTGGTGGTTGTTGTTTTGTTTTGTTTTGTTTTTTTGAGAGCATGCACGCACGTGTGTAAGCACAAGTGGAGGAGGGGCAGAGAAAAAATCATAAGCAGGCTCCACGCTGGGACACAGGCCTCAATCTCATGATCATGAGATCATGACCTGAACCAAAATCAAGAATCAGACACTTAACTAACTGAGCCACCCAGGTGCCCTTAGAATAAGATTTCTATTTCGATTTCAATGATTCAAGTGCAAAGAGCAGGTTACACAGGAATCAACAGCAACGGGACGCTTACAGTTTTTGTGACCTTGTCACATATACCTAAATCTTCTTTACTTATAGTAAATATTCCGAGAATTGTCTCTGGTGATGATCCAAAAAGGCAGCTTCAAGATGCTCTGTGAAGCAGTTCTAAATCAGAGGCTTTTAATCCAGGGTCCACAGACATCTCCCACAAGATAGAACAGTGGACAAATTCAGGGGCATGTACGTGCACAAATTTGGGAAGAAATTACATATTTATCTTCACTAACCTCTAAATTAGCATTTTTATTCTATTATGAATATAGGCAACAGGTCACAGTTGTATTAGCAGCATCTATGATGAACCAATAAAAAATCACAATATAGTTGTAGATATCTCACACTGCTACTTAAAACTGAAATAATTGTTAGACCTACTGCTAGACCTTGTTATTTAATATGTTAAGAGATACATTACTATTTTTTTTTACCGTTTTAAGTACTTTATACTTCAACAGTCGTTTGTAAACTGCTGTATTTTATTTTATGCACTTAAATACAATATTTTATGAATTGTATAATATTCAACAATATTGTTTCAATGTGATTTCCCAACTATGACAATATTAGTGAGGTTATGCAAGAGAATACATTTGTGTAGCAGATACATGCTAAAATAAAAAAAATTTAGATGTGAAGTACCATGGTATCTGTAATTAAATCTCAAATGTTTTGGGAAAAAAGATACACATACACACATATATATATAAGGAAAAGAGACAGAAGAAAATATAGAAAACTATCCACAACTGGTGAACCTAGATGAGAGATAAACCAGTAACCAATGACAATTTTTCTGAGAGATTAAAAATTTGAAGGGATGAAATATTATTCTAAGGAGAGGTCCACAGGATTCAACAGATTCAAAAGGATCCAATACACAAAAGGGTTTTAGAGAAATCCTGTTTTAAACTCCTTACCTTTCAGCCTTATATAATACCTTCCTTTCAAATACCCTATCCTACAGATACCCAGGATCATTTACTTTTTCGCAATATTCCAGAGTTCCTTACTTAATGTTTTCCTTGTTGCTTACAATGTATCCAAACTTTATCCATTTTTTAATGCTGAACTCAATTCAAATTTACCACATCCATGGAGCCTTCCCTGATTCTATTCCAATCAAGGCAAATGCTCTCCTTGCCCTGAAATCCTAAAGCATGCCATTTCTAATAGTACATATGGTAATTACTAGAGATTATCCTACAGAATTTCTTCATGTCTTCATAATATTAGAATTTCCCAAATATCAAGTACCATAGCAAGCTCTCTCTGTTTATCAAAAGGATAAACAGATGGATGAGTACATATATAAAATGATTGTTGCACAATATGATCTATGTGAATCTGCCCACCTCTCACTGTTACACAATACGCATAACTCAGAAACACAAAAGTTAATTTTCAGATAACCTCAAGGGCATCTTGGGACTCACATGACACAGAGTGGCAGAATTAAAACTCCAGTGACACTTCCAAAAAGAGGAATAATGTCCACACGAGTTTCAACTTGATCACAGAAAACATTCAAAAAGAATTTAACTTCCAGTACCTGTTCTTGGTAATGAAATTCATTATCCTCAATTTTCTGAATCTCTTCAAAAATTCTGTGAAAGAAGAAAATTATAAGTAGAAGATATATTTACATTTCTCATTCGAATCCTCAGCAAGAAAAGAGAAAAAACAGACTGGCCACATAAACGTAAACCCTTAACGTTTCGTGTTCTCATGTAATATTCACAGGTAGAAGAAGCAGGATATGGAGCCAGTGAAGGAACTTAGGCAGGAAATGCCTAAAAAACTATCTTGGTGGGACTAAAGCATGTCTATTTGTCAGTCTGAATGCTAAAACACACTAGGATTGATTCCTAGCCTAATTCTAGTATCTATATATTACCTTTTTTCTGGGCCTAGCTTCTGCAGCATTTTCAAATACTGGAAGACAGTATGAGCAACCTGAAAACAAAATATCTGATTATGCTTTTGCATAAAGTAATATCTATATTTTTTTAATTCCATTTTAATTATTTACCTCATAGAAATGTTCATAACCCTCATCAGTCAATGTAATAGAAATGCTGAACACTGAGTAAGTAGAATTTTGCTCAAATCCTGTCTCACCATTTCCACCAAATAGTGCAAGAGCCCAGCACCTATTGTTAGGAAAAAATGAATCCAATCAATATCTTGGGATTGATAGCCTACAAATACTTCAAATTAACAAAATAGGTAGGCTTTCTATATAAAATTTGGGAAGCTCAGTCTTTGAGGCAAATGTACTTTCCAAAGGTAAGTTTAAAAGTACAAATTTCTAAAGTACAAGGCGTCCCAAACAATTGCACTGCATGCAAGAATCACCAGAAGGAAATAACAGCCATATTTATTTGTTTAATGGAAACAAATATATATATTACAACATAGTAAAACAGGTTTATGAAGACATAGTTATTATTGTTGAAGAGAACAGTACAAAATATTAAAATTATGGTTGCTGGGAGGCATTTCACTCATCCCTCTCGAACCCGTCTCCCAGAAGCAGCTTAAACACTTCAGATACATCTCTCCTTAGGATGTCAAGTGAGCCCTTTGACACTATCAGCTAACCTCTACAGGTTGTTTAAGAAAGAAGCAGTGAAACTGTATCTTTTCCTGACTAGAATAATCCTGAAAACCTAAAGAAAGGAGGAAGCCAGAATGAAGAATGTGAAATTCTAAAAAAGTTCAGTAATGTAGAGAGATTGAGTACATCTCAAAGCATTTTGCATTTATTATGTAAGTCATATATGTAACTATTATCATTATTCTTTTGTAATAACCCTGGCCTTTTAGCTTTCTTTGAATGTTCTGGTCCTATCAGTACTTTAAAGTACTTATTTATAATTCTCATCTTCCTTTCCATTCTTGAATTACTCTACAGAAAAATCAAACAAGGACGTACTTTAATTATTGGTCCTGATTTAAAGCTAGATTTCTGTGATTTGGCTAGGCAACTTAAGCAAATGCTTAAATGTATTAGGAAACATTCTGCTAACACAGCTGCACAGAATGTTTATAGTCCCACTATTTGTTATGCTTTCTCTGCCCAATGTAGTTTTAAAGTCCACCTTTTGGGTTAGGACAGTCTGGAGATCCATAGCATTTAAATAACCGACTTCTTTACTATTCAAATATAAATACCTGATTAGAGCTAACCTTCTATGTAACTCTGGAATCTATTTTTTTATGATTTTTTTAAATTTTGTGTACCACTTCCAACAAGGGCTAAAAGGTGGCTCCCAAGGAAATAAATATAATAGGACTATTAACATAACCTAGGTATTAAGTGACTATAATTAAGCATTAGATTTGATGCTAGGCTTTCTGGCAAATAAAGTCAAAAGAATGGGTTATAGAATGTTTACTATTATTTTTCAGACATTGGTATACTAAAAATACTTATTAATTAAATACTTGCTTTTTTCTAAGGTAAGAAAGAATGCTGCCTTTGCCTTCATGTCCAACCAGCCAAGAGATATAGTGAAGTGGTTTCACCCTTTAAAAAAAATATTAAGGTCAGAAACAAAAATAATTAAGGTATAAGCAACACCAGGAAATCTTATTTCAAAGGTTATGATATTTAAGAATATGATTATAAACTTATTATCACATAAATTCCACCACACATGAAATTATTATTAATTTGACAATAGCAGGATAAAAACAGAAAACATGGTAAAATTTAACTTCTTTATTTGAAATCACTGAATGAGTATAATCATTCCAAAATTAAGACTACTGCTTTTTCTCTTGGACACTCAAACTTCTTTTCATGGTAAAATCTTTCATTTTTGTTTCACCCAAAATGGAAACTACATACATTCCTTATCATTTTAAAACCTAATAGAGACAATGAATCACTCAGTATCTGAAAAGCTTTCAGTATTGCATCAGGCTCTGTGGTAAAAATAAATGTGTTGCTTTATGGGTCAGATAATCTAGCATTTAGTTTTAGTTTTTCCTTTAAGTAAATGCATGATCCTGAACAAGAGACTTAACTTCATTGTATTTTTCTTTATCTCTTCACTTGGCCAACTACTTACTCATAGAGTGTTCATGACAATGTAATATAAGTGCAAGAGGTATAAAAATGCTACATTATATAACAACATACTTTAAAATCTGAGTAGTTGTATATATATTATTTAAATTGTCTTTTCCCACTGACTTCTGCTATAATTTCATAAATGTATTTCCACCAAAACAAAAATATATAGAAAAATAAAGTTGGAAAAGCTAAGAATTCTTAAATTTTAAAATTAGTTTACAGAATTATATTCAGTAAACTCTTAAAAACCAAGATATAATATAATGATCTCAACTACATTAAGCAATTCCCAAACCCCACATAAGATTGTTTAAAATATGAACTTGAATTACACCTATCCTAAGACTGATGTAAGGGAAGTACATTAGTTAAAGAATGAACTCAGTAGATTACACAGTATCTGCATCTGAACTAACAGTTTTGTATTTGTAACTCTGTAGGGATAAAATTTGCTTTTTTGTAAAAACAAAATGGGTCCCTCAAAAGGCTAATTCATGTAGAGATTTGAAAAGATTCATGATGAAAGTCACATTAAAACAAACAGTCCATAAAAAATAATAACTGGATGAAAACATATGGAAATTTTAACATTCTTTGGAAAAGACAATCATGAATGACTTTTTTTTCTACTTTTCAGTGATTTTCAGGATTTCTACAATGAATCTACCTTAGTAATCAATATGAGGATAAATAAGCCTTTGTTAATTAGAAAACTAAGCATTACCCAAAAAAAGGAGGAATAGTATATATAGTATGATTTCATTTTCATAAAAAAAGGTATGTTTCATTTCATATTCAGTTTTAATGTCTGAAAGATATATAAGAAACTATTAATGTTGGGCCTTTTAGGAAACAAAGAAATGGGGAAGCACAGCTTTACTTTTTACTAAATACTCTTTTGTCCTATTTTAATATTTTACAAGTATTATTTTTATAGTAAAAACTTTTAAATATGCATATAATAGGGGCGTGTAGGTAGCTGAGCCGGTTAAATCTCCAACTCTTGATTTTGGCTCAAGTCAAGTTCTCACAGCCTGTGAGATCTCACGTCAGAATCCCCTACCTGGGATTGTCTCCCTCCCTCTCTGCCCCTCCCCTGCTCACACACACACGTGTTCTCTTTCTCTCTCTCTCAAAATTAAATAATATGCACATAAGAATTTTAACACTTTTGGGCACAATCTACCATAACTACACAATCAATGTCCACTGCTTTTTCCTGTATTATCCTTGCACCAAAAGCAAGTAGACAATACACACATGTCCTCTACTTTCTCACTGTAAGTGAGAATGGTATCATTCTTGATTGGATGTTTGAATATTCTATCACATGTGAAAAAATTTTTTACTGAACTTAAGCAACATTACTTCTGCTTGTGTGTTTATTCTTATGGTTTGGTTTTGTTGGTAATGGTTTAAAAAAAACAAGGTAAACTTTTATCAGTTCATTAGCATTTGTTTTTAATCAGAAAAGTATTTGTAGGCATTGACTGATCTTTTTTTTTTTTTTTTTTAATTTTTTTTTTCAACGTTTATTTATTTTTGGGACAGAGAGAGACAGAGCATGAATGGGGGAGGGGCAGAGAGAGAGGGAGACACAGAATCGGAAACAGGCTCCAGGCTCTGAGCCATCAGCCCAGAGCCCGACGCGGGGGCTCAACCTCACGGACGGCGAGATCGTGACCTGGCTGAAGTCGGACGCTTAACCGACTGCGCCACCCAGGCGCCCCATCATTGACTGATCTTTAAAAAACATCTTAGCTCAAGCTATACTGCTCAGTTGAAATGTTTTCCTAATCTGAATAAATCTTCCCTAACTCATTACCACCTCAAATGTGTAGGTCCTTAAGATTTCAGCTGTAGTCATATTCTAGGCTCAAAATTATTTAACTTTACTTTTAACAAGATCAAATTGAGGGGCGCCTGGGTGGCTCACTCGTTTAAGCGTCTGATCTGGAACCTGCTTCAGATTCTGTGTCTCCCTCATTCTGTCCCTCTCTCTCTCAAAAATAAAACATTAGGGGCGCCTGGGTGGCGCAGTCGGTTAAGCGTCCGACTTCAGCCAGGTAACGATCTCGCGGTCCGTGAGTTTGAGCCCCGCGTCAGGCTCTGGGCTGATGGCTCAGAGCCTGGAGCCTGTTTCTGATTCTGTGTCTCCCTCTCTCTGCCCCTCCCCCCGTTCATGCTCTGTCTCTCTCTGTCTCAAAAATAAATAAACGTTAAAAAAAATAAAAAATAAATAAAAAAAAAAAACATTAAAAAAAATCAAACTAAATGATCACCCCTGACAAATAAATCATAAGCTAATATATTTTTGTACTCAAAGTACTAAAGAAATTAATTACAAAAGTTAGCACTCGTACAAAGATATTTAATTTCAAAGACTCAGAAGAGGTAACCAGCTGTAAGAAAACTCTAGTTTTTATTCCAGAAGACATTAAAATATACAGCACAGTTTGAAAACTCTAGGAGTAGTGAAGTCCCAGTTTATCACATTACAGAACACTCAAATTTAAACCATTTAGTATTCTTTAAAAATATGACTCTCATTCAGTATGTACTAGAGTAAATTTGCCCGTCAACTCTTACCTGTAATGTTGCTGTTGAGGGGGAAGCGCCCATGTGATGGTCAGAGCATGAATTTTCCTGATTGGAACAACTAAACAAAAATATTTTTCAGAAAAACAGATATAAGTGTCTCTCCATAATTTTTATTATGCTACACGATTTTTTACTGCAATATATTTCATCCTCCAATAAACAGGGGAAGGTTAAATACAATGCAATTATTATTTCAAGTTGCCAATTTTCCAATTTGAATAGCGCAATTTTTAGAAATTTCTCTTCAATTTGGTTTCACAGGTGGAGAAAACATGGATAAAAAAACTACAACTGAAAATAAGTTGTCTCTGGGAAGAGTCAGCTTAGATAGAATGGAACAGAAGGCAGGTAAAAGGTGTGACAAAAAGCCATTGATCAAAGAAAGGGAAGAGGAGAGAGACAGCCAATGGGGTGAAGGAGGAAGTGGAGGAAATACCTAAGCAATCAGGAAAAAAAGAAAAAAAACCTGCCATGTTAAAAAGATCAAAGAAAGAGAAAAGCTGAATTAAGAATATTTCTGGGGGTGCCTGGGTGGCTCAGTCGGTTGAGCGTCCGACTTCAGCTCAGGTCATGATCTCACAGTCCGTGGGTTCGAGCCCCGCGTCGAGCTCTGTGCTGACAGCTCGGAGCCTGGAGCCTGCTTTGGATTCTGTGTCTCCCTCTCTCTCTGCCCCTCCCCTGCTCATGCTCTCTCTCTCTCTCTCAAAAATAAACATTAAAAAAAAAAATTAAAAAAAAAAAAAGAATATTTCTGCAATATTCACTATGGGCAAATTATTAAGTAAATTATAGCAGAGCTCATTGGGAAATTATTACCCATATTAAATGAAAAAAAGCAAGAGACAGAAGTGTACATATTTTATGATCTTGAGTATGTTAAAATATACCTATAGAAACTTTGTCAAAAGGAAATCTGAGAAAATGACTTCTCTACGTGGTAAGCTTTAAGGGTGACTTTCCCCCCTATTTCTTTACACTTCATTTTTACTTTTATTTTTCTTCATTTAACAAAATTGTTTTTATAATTAAGATAAAAGGAAATAATTTGAAAGTCTTATCCATCCTGTATTTTTCTCTTTTTAAAGGTAATAAAGAGCAGAGCATAGACTAAATGAAATAGGAAAGAAACAAAAACCAAAGAATAAAAAGAACAAGGAGAAAACAGGGACAAAGCAAGAAACAGACTCAAGTAGCAGCAGGGTAGCAGACCAATCTGCTGCCAGTTACTGGCCTGTCACTAATTGGATCTCCTCTGTCCTTATACTTCCTTTCCAACCCAGCTATACTTTCTGTTATCATTTTCAAAGAAAATTGGCAGCCTCAATTATGTTTTAGAGAATGCGCTGAAGTTATTTCAAACAGTTTTAAACCTTTGGTTCACGAACCTCTATAAAGTTTGTTAAATGCTGGTGTGTCAAATGGATCCGTTAAATGGCCAAAGTTTGGTTTGGGTAACCCACTGAAAATAAAACACATACATTAAAATTTAATTGGCAAAAGCCTTTATAAGCAGTATCTTTAGGGATGCCTAACTGATAGGTATTTATAATTATAATCTATTCTATATACTCCTGGCTGAAAAGCATTCTAGGCATAAGCAAATAGATGGCAACAAAGCCACAAAATCCTGAACTGTCATGTCAACCTCAGTCCTAGTAATTCAAATGCCTTTAAAACTCATGGGAGACAGAAAACAATTGAAGGGGCCTCCCTGCCCAATATTTACTACCTCTATCAGCCCCATTCAACTTCAATTCTCCTCCTGTATAAAGCTACTTCAGAAAGAAAACATACTAGAGATATTTTTTTAATTCAACAAATATATATGAAATAATTATTAGGTATGAAGCACTGTATTAGGCATTGTGGTATTTAAAAGACATGGCCTTTCCTTCTGGAGGCTTCTCATGTGGTTGAAGATATTAACTATTTCTTCTAAAACATGGTCAATATGAATTATTATTAAATACCTAGAAGATTTTTTAGAACCAAAGTTATTAGTGAGTATTATTTAAGAGAATTTCTAAAAGTGCTTATCAGGGATTGACAGGACCTAATGAATCTCTCCAATCAATATACCTCTGATTTTATTGGCAAAGTTTCACAGTAAAACACATTTCAATCTGCCATTTAACATTTCCATAGCTCATACTCATTTCTTATCAAAACAACCAAAACCAAACAAAACAACCCTACAACTATGGCATGACTTTCACTATTTTTCCATACATAAAAGTACTGCTAATTATCAATGGAAATTTACATAAAGCCAAGTTAATAATAATCATTCAGCTGTTACTACAATATTCTAACATTTTCATAGTGAATTTTTCTTTCATAAACTTAAATTATGCCCTGGAATGAGGAACTGGAAGAAATCTAGCTTACTCACCTGATGCAAGAAAAAAACTTTTCATTTATTGTATTAAAATGCAAACTACTTAGGAGTAGAAAAAAGGACTTAAGTACTTCAGAATTTATTTTTTATATTCTTTGTAACAAAAATGTAGCAATAAAACGTATTTTAAATAACTATATTTTGAAGAATTTGAGGTAGATAAAAAGTAGTAGTTATTTGAACTGGAACTCTATATACAATTTCTAATAAAAGATAATTTGGTTCAAATATATGAAACAGACTTTTTAGCTTGTATGGAAAGTCAATCATCACCTACAAGATTATTTATTTTATGGAGGAAAGCAATCCAAGTTCCAAACAACAGACTTAAAAATCAAACTTTCAGGGGCGCCTGGGTGGCTAAGTGTCTGACTTTGGATCAGGTCATGATCTCACGGCTGGTGAGTTCGAGCCCCACGTCAGGCTCTGTATTGATAGCTTAGAATCTGGAGCTTTGTTTGGATTCTGTGTCTCCCTCTCTCTCTGTCCCTTCCCTGCTTACGCTCTGTCTCTATCTCAAAAATAAATAAATACTAAAAAAAAAAAAAACAAAAAAAAAACTTTCAGAACAAAATTTGTTCTGAGGCAGGGTATACAAGTATATATATAGGCTGCCTCTCGATATAATACTTGCTTTCAAAACACAGTGTCAAACACTCTACACAATAACAGAAAAACTCTGAAAAACTGTAAAAGGAGAAAGAGCCATAAATTCTTCAGAATTATTACTTACTGTAAGATTGCAAGCTTATAAATTTTGAACTACAGACATTATGGAAGCTTGGGCTCTCATCTTGGTTTCCCAATCAAAAAGCTATGTGATCTTGCTAAACCATTTTAGGTCTTAATCACCTGTTTAAAAAATAACACCCCTTCCCCAGGCAGGAGGGGTGGGGGGACCACCTCTAGGATTCATACAAGAAGATGCCTCTTTAATTCTTTAAAGCATATGGTTTATGAAAACTAATGTCTTACTTGTTTGGTATCTGAGAGAAGATTTCAGTCACCCACTTTTCCAAAGTATCCAGTGTTTCTTTGGGGAGGGCAGGTAGGAGACAGGGAAATACAATGTTGTTATTGAAGGAAGAAATGCAATTAGATTTAGGTATAAAATCTTTAGGTATAAAACAAAGGGATACTTTAATTTGGGCATTACTTGCCACTCCTTAACCAGTAATAAGTAGCAACAACAACAAAAACAATAGTTAAGAAAACCTTAAGACACATAATTTTATTAGACTCCTGTATTTCTAGCTGGTAAAGTTAGAAAATGTACACAAGTTTTTGTTTTGTTTTGTTTTGTTTTATAAAAAAAAGGAAAGTTTTTGTTTATCACTAGGCTACTGTGGAGAGCCAAGAGTAAAAATATCTCCATCCTCCTACTCCATTCTAAAACTTAATTCTTCTAGGAAGGTTGCTCCCAATTAATCCACACTATACTGATCATTCTTTCTCAGGATTTCATTAGTACTGTCAACATTCCATTTATTTTACATTAATTTATACTTGCTGAGGTTTTAATCTGTAAGTCTTCCTCTCAGGTTGCATATAATATGATTTCTATCTTCTTTTGATTCCTGTATTTCATACAAAATTCTTTTTAAAAGCAGATCTCGGTACAAAAAGAAACCTTTTTCCTTTATCCCACTGACTCATTACTATTACCGAATAGTATTTGTTCTTCCACCAGACACAAGTTTCACTAATTTTCAAGAGATGCCCCATTATGTAAAACACAAGATACAAATTAGACTAATCAAGTTCTGAATTTATTCTATACTATATATATAGATATTCAACTCTTAAATGGATAAATGCTAAAGCTTAAAAAACAATTGAATTTAAATTGTATAAGGTTCTCTTATCAAATATCTAGGGTTTATTTTAGAAATTTGCAACAAGCATTAATAAAGGAAACAATACATAGTTGAAGAAAAATGCGTGTTTGTGACGCACTTGGAAACAGGAATTAAAAACTGTAAATTATATACTGAATATGGAACTGCCTATTTTAACAAATGTTGTAAAAGGAATTTAGTTACACGTCTGTAGTCTGAACAAAAGAATCTAGCATTCTATAGCCATAGCTTTAGATTCAAATCAACTTTTAGTGGACTAATTTTGATCCTAAATGCAAAAATGTTTCATATTTAAGTGCCAGGTCAGCTTCAATTTCAATTTTGACAACGAAAGAACAAAATCTCATGAAAAGGAGAGTCATAGGGTGAGAAGATTACTTTTTCAAAATTAAATGTGCAAACTATAGTATATGTCAAAAGGAAGTTTGGCAACTTCCTGAAGTGTAAAGAAAACAAAAGAAAGCTACCATGATTTCTTTAACGATAAAAAGTTAACACAAATTGCTGAAGATAATGATAAAAGAAGGAAAAGAAGTACTGATCAGTATTTTACATTTTGCTATTATCACCATGATGGATTTCAATTAATCATGCCATTTTACTGGACCCTACGTAAAGATGAAAAGACAGACACCTTGCTCTGTCAGAGTTTACAGAGGCAGCAACTAAATGTGACCTAAAAGACCAATTCATGGCCTATTAGAACATCAGTAAGCTCATAGACCAGCCTAGAGATAAGACCTATGTCTATAAAAGAAAAAAACATTTGCCTGAGAATCAGATGATTTTGTGATTGCTAAGCTGTGCCACTTGCTATGTGACTTTTCCAAACCCTGACTTCCTTTAGGTCATATTAAGGTCAAGCACTAAAATAATTAATAATACCCTGCAACACTAATCAAGGCAAACAAATCCTAAGAAAGCACTACTTCAACATAATTCTAAGGGCCATAAAAGACAATATACTACCTTTGGATTGAACCACTAAAGTCATGTAATGAGCAGAATAGTAACGCATCCAGAATTCTCTCAATCTAGCATGTGTATCAATATTATTCCTTTTTGGCTCATGTTTCAGTGTCTCAGCATTTCCTGTAAAAAAAAAAAAGATGAAAAACATCACAGAAATAAGTAGTTTACTTTGAACCACACTAAAATTAAAATATTTTAAATATGTTTACTTTGTCAAAAGCCTCTATACCAAAAATGCATGCTCTGCTACTGATACATAACTAATGAACCTAAGTGACTCAAGAATATAGAATCAATGCATTACAATAATATCAATATAGGACAAAAATTCAAAAGAAACAATTCTGAAGTGTATTTTAACACATAAGGAATTAATCTCCAATTGGCAATACCTTAACAACAGTAATTGTCTTCAGCTTCTTCTCTTAATCATTAGTCTAGCATCCAATTCAGGTTTTATCTCTGAATTATTTTAATAATATTCTACATAGTCCTTAAAAATAAACCACATAAAGCAAGGCTGTCATATAAATTGCATATAACTGTACAAGATATACAGGGAAGCAGAGCAGCCTTTGAATGAAGTACTATTTAGATCAACTCATCTCAGATTCTACCTTATGGTCAAAAGCATTAATATAAGGCTATAATTGAATTCTAACACTAAGAAAAAGCCATTATAAAAAACATACCATTTAAACAAAATTTGGTCACATTGCTGAATCTGTTGATAAAGGGAAATACCAGGTTGGGGTAGAGCACAGACTTTATAATCAAATAAAAATAGAGGTTCAAATCTCACACCCAACACCGTGTGATTTAAGCAAATTAAATAACTTCCCTGAACCTGTTTCTTTAACTTTAAATGGATATGATAATGGGACCCAGCTCATAACAATGTTAACAATGATCAAATGAGGTAATTCATGTAGTGTTAGCAGAGTATCTGGCACTCAAAAAGCATTCACAAAACTTTAAGTGCTATTCTTGATATACCTAATGTCAGAAAACCAAATACATGCATGCTCAACCACTTTCTATTTGAGAAGCTGCCTACCAATCCTAAAAGGTGCCCAGCTACTCTGCTTTCACAGTCTTCCATTCTTAATCAACTTTGCATATTCTCAATCTTCCTCAATTAGAAAATAATCTAATCCTGAAACCAAGATTGCACTGTATGTTAATTAAAATTTAAATTAAAAAAATAACACTTCTGCCAAAAGAAGAAGGAAGAGGAGGAGGAGGAGGAGGAGGAGGAGGTGGAGAAGAAGGGAGAGGAGAGGGAAGAGACGGAGGAGGGGGAGGGGAGAGAAAGAAGATGAAGGTATAAAGCATCTTACCCCAAAAAAATTTCCCCATAGGATGTCCAGGTCTAGCAAGGCTTCCAAACAACATTTCCTTTCTGTTTGCATCAGAAGGTCTTGCAAGTTGATATTCTGTCAGTTTTAAAGAAACACTTTTAATAAAATAAATTCAGTATTTGCTTTATTATTAGAAATTCAAGAAATGAACTGCACAGGACTGAAAGTAACGAAGTAACAAAAATTAATTTTATGAATTGTGTGTTATAAGACTGAAGTGGAGAACTCAATGACCCAGGTCAGGCTCTATGATTTAACACATTCTGTATCTTTAGGCAGTCAATGCACCTTCCTAGAGGTTTTCCTTTATTTTCAAATGAAACAAGATAGTTAATGATCTGAAGGTTTCAATTCTAGGATGCTATGTCCAAGAATTTACTGATAAAGTGCTTTAATAAGATGTTAAAGCAAATTTCTCATTACCTGGGAACTCTGTCATACATACTGTTTAAATTTCCTCTAAAACCAGCTGTGTCGTTAATAAAATATTAATTGTTCAGAACAATCACTTTGAAGTCAGAAATATCTTGTCTAGAATCCAATTCTGCCATTTACTACGCTGTACAACCTTGAGGATAGGATGTTACCTAACTTTCCTGATTCTATTTCTGCATCTATAAAATAGAGTTACTGGTACTTAGTTCATAGGCTTTTGATAAGAAATAAGACAAGATATATTCCTTCAACAATTACTCACTGAACATCTTCTATGAGGCAGGTAGTACTGAACCAGTTGCTAGAGGCAGAAATGTGAAAAAAAAAAAAAAAAATGGACCCAGTCCCTGCCCTCAAAGAGTTTACATTCTAGTAGAGGAGATAAACAATAACTAAAACAAACAGATTCTAGACATAATGTCAGTGGTAGGTGCTAGAAGAAAAATAAAACCGTGTAAGAGAATGGAAAGTGACAACAGGCCATAAAAGGCCTAAGGTGGTGACAAGTGAGCAAAATCCAAATAAAGTGAGAATGATGTCATAAGAAGTTTTGGGGAAGTTTTCCAGGTATCGAAATTATAAATTCAAAGGCTTTAAGACAAGAAATATTTTAATGAATTCAAAGGCAGCAAAGAGGCCAGTGGAGTAGTTTAATAATCATTAAGAGCTTAGGGTCAGTAAAAATTACAGTTTGCTATGGGTAAGTGCTAAAATGCATAGAGTAATTTAAATATATATAAGGGCTGTCACTTAACCTAATTTTGTCTTATTTGTGTGTGAATTTATTTTGGGTAAGGGGGAGGCTCAGGAAGGTTTTCCACAGAATGACTCAAGCTGAGTATTGAGGGACAAACTAGGGTCTTCTAGGAAATAGGAACGGAAGGAGAAATGGGAGTGTGTAAAACATTTTAAGGAGAAAAAACTTAGAAGGAGGTTATGGCACCTCTGAAAAACAGACACAGTTTTTGAAAAAAATTGGGGAAATGACTGATTCTGGAACTTTGAGTTAATTACTTCACTTCTGTAAGCCTGTTTCATTACATGTCAAATAAGGACAATGGGGATAACAATCACAATAATGCACATAAGTAGTGCTCAAACTGTCAGCTATTATCATTTATCATAGGAGTAATGGCAAGGCATTGCAGATGTTTAATAAGGAGAGTGACATTATCAGATTTGGACTTCAGTAAGTTCATTCTGGTTGTGAAAGTAGAGAATGGGTGGTAGGAAAGCAAAAGTAGAGACAAGAAAACTGATTAGGGGCCATCACTGTAATATTTGCTGAAGAGAGTAGAAAGTGGTGACAATAGGGATAGGAAGAAACAAAAGTAAACATATTCAAAAGACTTTAGTTATAAATCATAAAGTCTAAGTCAACAATGAGACAGCAATATATATATATATATACCTTCAACAAGTAAATAATAAAAAAAACTGTTAAAAAAATATGAAGATATGGCTATAACATGAGAAAAACAATTCCTAAGTGTGGCAGATTGAATAATAGTTCCCAAAGATGTGCACATCCTAGTCTCTAAAACCTGTGAATATGTTACCTTACATGGTAAAAGGAACTTGGTGGGTATAAATTAAATTAAGGATCCTGAGAAGGAGAGGTTATCCTGGATTATCTGGGTGGTCCCAATGTAATCATAAAGATCCTTATAAGAGAAAGGCAAGAGGATCAAAGTCAGAGAAAAGATCTAAGGACAGAAGCAGAGTTCAGAGAGGAGAGAAGATTCTACTCTGATGACTCTTAAGATAGAGAAAGGAGCCATAACCTAGGGATGTAGATGGTAACTAGAAAGTGGAAAAGGATAGGAAACAGCTTCTCTCTTATGGCCTCCAAAAGGAATGCAGCCTTAATGAAATAATTTAGACTTCTGACCTCCAAACATTTAAGAAAACAAATTTGTGTTATTTTGAGACACCAAGTTTCTGGTCATTTGTTTCAGTAGCAAAAGGAAGCTAACAGACATGTAAACATATCCACAAAAAATTATCTATCCACAACAACTGATAAAAATAGAGTATAAATATCTGAACACTTAGAGAACACATTCTGCTACTTGGTTAGATTAAAAAGGTTTTGGATATATCCTCAGTCTCAATCACTAAGACATATTCTGTAGGAAATTACACATATTTATGTGAGACCATGAACTATCACTAAAATAAAAAGCTAATCATTAAGAACATTTTTTTTTCCTCTACAATCTTCTTTTAGGAATAAGCTAATCCCATTTTAAAACCTACCCTATAGACATTGACATGAGTTTGTTACCAAATGTATTCAAGAAAACTGTAAAACACTAAACACACCTATCTGCAATGGGTAAATAAATGCTTATAAATATAAGTGTATAACCACTCCTTTGAAAGATTAGGCCCAAAACAGATTGCCAATGCAGGGCACAGTGATAAGAGTAATGAAGTTAGATCTACATAATAAATTAAAAACCCAGGAAAGAATCTTTTTTATAAGCAGGTAGAGAGGAATTATTTTAAAAAAGTAAAATGAGAAGAGGAATCTGCCAGGAAAGTTGAATCTCCCTTCAACTCCTCTTACATGGAATGGGCCATCCAAGCAAGCAGGCAACTGAAAACATGCAAATGAGTTAAGAATGATAGAAGAAAGATTATCACAGCTGAACAGAAGAAAACAACACCAGATTATTGAGCTTTCAAAACTCGTTAATGAATACTAAAGTTATTACACCAGTTACAACTTAACAGCAACCTCATCTCCCTGATCTCAAGTAAACCCTTCACACTTAGAAGGTTAAGTGACTAATGACATATATCTAGCTATCTGTATCAGGTCACAAATTGAACTAGGTCTCCTATCATCAAAACAAATAGATTAACAAAACAAAAACAAAAAAACAAAGCCTTTACCTTAAGTCCATTTTAAACCAAAACTACTTAGTACATGTGTATGTATGTACATATATCACATGTATATGTCCATATATTTATTTCTGCATATTTCAAAATAAAATATATTCTAACTTAAACTTATAAAAACCAAATTAAAGATTGTGTAAACACCAACACTTCAACCCAATCTAGAAACTGTATGAAGAAAAATACTTCAAAGTACTTAAGACAGAAGGTGCTTTCTTCAAAAGTAAGAAAGACTTTCAGAGTTTTCCTTGGTTATTTTGGTTTATCAACCACTCAACAAATACTTATCTGGGCTATGATAAAAGAGATAGTGTGGTAGGCAAATAACGAAAGTGAAGAAAATAAATCTTTGATTGTAAGGAGCTACAAGAGCTAAGAGGAATACAATTCCGTCCCACCCTCTTTTACAAATAAGTTGAGGGCCACAGTCAGTTAAATTTCTAGAAGTAAAACAAAAATCTGCTGACGTCCAGGCAGACGGCTCTTTCTATCCATCTACAGTTTACTCCTCTTAATGAATGCAGTAAGTCATTATTACAACCCAACAATGAATTAAGACAAAGAAGAGAAACAAGAACAGAAATCTGCCTCTTAGGCTGTGGCAAGCCAAGCCTAACCTATATGAACCGAAAGTCCCCTCAAGTCTAGTATTATTTGTTTTCAATGCTAAAATAAGGCAAGCAGGGCCATTCTATGGTGGTGCTATTTACCAGTACTCTGTAATTAACGGTATTTATAGCATGGCTCTGTAATGAAGCCTCACCCTATATAAGTACAGTTTTTCCTTATGGTCTTCATTCTTTAAATCCTAAAGACAAGAAAAACTGTTAACAAAATTAAATGCATTTCCTATTCAGGGATTTAGTTTCTTTATTCATAAATATATCACAACTGTTTTCAGAACTACCAAAATTCAAGCCATAGACCTAACAAAAGATAAACCATTTATTTATTTGTTTATTTTGAAGGGGGGAGGGGCAGAGGAAAAGGGGAAGAGAAACTCTTAAGCAGACTCCATACCCAGTGCAGAGCCCGACATGGGGCTCAATCTCACGACTGTGAGATCATGACATGAGCTGAAATCAAGAGTCAGAAGCTTAATAGACTAAGCCACCCAGGCACCCCCCAGTATAAGCTATTTAAGTATCAGAATGTTACTTAAAGCTTCAGAGAAAATGTCTCTTCATTCAGAAAGAGTTATGTTAACTTTTAAAGTTTTAACACCTGGTATTAACTTTAAGAATTAGGCTACCGTCCTGGGGCACCTGGGTGGCTCAGTTGGCTGGGCGTCTGACTTCTGCAAGGTCATGATCTCGCTGTAAGTGGGTTCAACCCAGCATCGGGCTCTGTGCTGACTGCTCTAAGCCTGGAGCCTGCTTCAGATTCTGTGTCTCCCTCTCTCTCTCTGCCCCTCCCCTTGTCACGCTCTCTCCCTCTCTCAAAAATAAATAAATATTTAAAAAAAAAAAAAGAATTAAGCTACTGTCCTGCAAAAGATTAGTCACTATGGTAAAATGCTCAAAAACTACACTGAAAAACAATAATCTATCATTATTTTATTCCAAATCTACAATGAATTACATTTTAATGGTTCAAGAATATGACACATTTATTTTAATTTTGCCCTTTATGATAAAAGGATAAAATGGTCCAGTGATAATAATGATAAATGTGCTAAATAACTAGTCAATGCAAGAAATAGTCGTAAGATATAAAGCACTTCTCTTACCACTATCAACAGCTTCAACTTCACGGTCAATTGCATCTCTGATCATTAGTGGATGGATGAAAAACTGAGCCCATCTGAAAAACAAAACACAAAAAAACCCTAGCATTTGTTTTTGTTCATAAAAATCTTTTCATCTGTTCATCTGTTTTTTTAAGAAATTTACTAAGTTGGAAATTTAGTTCATAATCATGATATGTAAAATCTAAGTAATATTCTGCATTTCTGTATTTTAAAGTCTACAAACTACCTTTTTTTCATTATGATCTATAATACCCATACAGAAAAGTTCATAAAACATGGACATAAAGACTAATGCATAGGGGCACCTGGGTGGCTCAGTCGGTTAAGCATTGGACTTTGGCTCACATCATGATCTCATGGTTCATGAGTTCCATCAAGAGTTCCAGCCCTGCTTCAGGGGACTTTGAGCCCTGCCTCAGGTGAGCTTGAGTCCTGCTTCAGGTGAGCATGAGCCCTGCTTCCCCGCCCCACCCCACTCTCTCTCCCTCTCTGCCCCTCATGGGATTCTCTCTCTCTCCCTCTCACTCCATTGCACCCTCTCTCTCTCAAAAAACAAAACAAAACAAAACAAAACAAAACAAAATAATGCATAACTACAAGGTAAAAGTCTGAGCGGCTACCACCCAGGTCAAGAAACCAACCCAGGCCAAGAAACACTGTCAGAACTCTAAAAGCACCCGGCACCTGTATCCTAAATGTTATGATAATCACTTCTCCGCTTTATAGTTTGTACATATAAGTACATGTATGTACTTCTAGACCAGTATTTCTTGACCTTTCTTTTTCCCATTATCAACCCTAAGGAGCCTTTTCAGATTTTCTCCTAATCACTCTCTTTGAACTTTTAATATCACAGATACACTGTTTATCTGTATGTATATCTGTGATTTCATATAAGGTATATAAAGCCTACTCTTATTCAATGCAGGGTTACAAATTATTAACTTTTTTAAGTTAAAAGTTAAAATTTTAAAGGCTATCAAATATTTTACTTTGCTTTATAATTGTATTTGCTTTTTAATGTAATTTAAATTGTGATGCATCAAATTACATGTGTATCCATTTATTAATAATAGCAATGCAAATAAATTTTAATTAACATCTGTTTTTCCAGCAAAAAAAAAGCAATTGAAAAAATTAATTTCCTACAATTTTTAGTAAACTTTTCACTTTTGCTTGATACAAAAAGAAACTTCTAGCTTAACTGGCTACTAGATATTAAGACAATCAAAATTTTCCTTTCAGTACTTGGCATAACTAATGGGTTAAATAACTTGTTCAATTAAATAAAGTAGAATATTTTTATTTAATTCCAAAGTCATATACAAAAGCACAGAGTATCAATACCCACAAAGCAGGTAATGAAACCAACTGGCACATGCAATGCAGATCACCTCTAGTGATGACTCCAAGATCAAGCAATCATTTCAAAGTTCTCCAATCATCTATGCACCAGTTTTGTAGCACTGACAGTGAATGTGCTTTGTATTATCTTCTATGAATGCTTATCACTGTAAATGGTGCTCACGTGATACTCAAGTAAATTAAAAACAGAAATTAAATACTAAGTAAAGATTTTGCCAACTAGGGTTAAGCTTTGGAGGGCCACAAACCATTATAATATTGGACATTTTTTCATCTAGAAAGAACCAATTTTTGCCACCAATGGGAACAATATGCTCTCTGCTGAGAATGCGTGTTCTAAACAATCCAGTTTTATTTTTTATTTTCTATAAATGGAAATATATTTTATGTATTTTTAATGTCTGACTTATTTACCTATTTATTTTAATAGTCATCCACAATGGTACATGTGGCTATGGTTCATTTATTTTCACTGCTGTAGAATATTCCACTGCATGAAGTTACTCATCCAAGCTACTGCAAATGGTCATTTGGGCTGATTACAGGTTTAGACCATTACAATCAATGCTACCATAAATTCTTACAAATGTGTAATATGCACATTTGCACAAGTTTGTCTAGGTATAAATCTAGGAAAAAACTCCTAGGTAATAGTATATGCAAGCATATGTTCAACATCACTAGCTAAAACCAAAATTTTCATCAGCAGTTCCAATTCCTCCATTCCTCCAAAACCTCACCCTCACCTGGTATAATCAAACTTTAAAATTTACTACAACTTTCAAGAGTACAGTTAAATCTCATACTGGCTTTAATTTACATTTTCCTGACTCCTAATGAGATTGATTACCATTTCATACATTTATTAATCATTTGAATTTTTTCTTTGGTAAAATACTTAAGGCTTTTTTCTACTATGTTGTATTTTTTCTTGATTCTAATATATATTCATTTCATATAATATTTAATTATGTTACATACAATTATACATATAATCTAATAATTAAAAATTAATGACAGTTACTTTTAACTTTTTTAAAATTAAAGAATTATTTATTTGGCGGGGAGTGGGGGCAGAGACAGAGAGAGAGAGGGAGACAGAATTCCAAGCAGGGTCCGTGCTGTCAGCACAGAGCTCCATGAGGGACGCTTCAACTCACAAACCATGAGATCATGACTTGAGTCAAAATCAAAGAGTTAGACACTTAACCCACTGAGCCACCAAGGCGCCCCAACAGTTATTTTAAATATAAGTCCTTGGTTATGTGTGTTGTAAATATATTCTTCTACTTTATACTTGTTTTTCCCACACTCCTTATGGTATCTTTTGATGAACATAATGTAGTATCATTTTTCTTTATTTTTTGTGCTTTTTGTATCTTGTTGATAATTCTTACTGGGGCTAAAGTTATACTCATCTCTAAAACTTTTAGTTGTACTTTTTACTTTTTGGTCTATAATCCACCTGGAATTGACTTTTTGTGTATGTTGAGAAGAAGTCAAGTTTATAGAAGCCCAATTATCTTGGAATCATTTCTTTAAAAAGTTCTTTAATCACTGCTACACAGTGCCCCTATCAAAAAGCAAGTGTCGGGGCGCCTGGGTGGCGCAGTCGGTTAAGCGTCCGACTTCAGCCAGGTCACGATCTTGCTGTCCGTGAGTTCGAGCCCCGCGTCAGGCTCTGGGCTGATGGCTCGGAGCCTGGAGCCTGTTTCCGATTCTGTGTTTCCCTCTCTCTCTGCCCCTCCCCCGTTCATGCTCTGTCTCTCTCTGTCCCAAAAATAAATAAAAAACGTTGAAAAAAAAAAAAAAAACTTCAAAAAGCAAGTGTCTACATATGTGTTGGTCTATTTCTAGGATTTCTGCTCTGTTCCATTGGTCTCTTTGCTTAGCCTTCTAATACCATAATGTCATAATTACAAAACAAATCTTAGTATCTAGTAAGTCCTGCTATCCTGTTATTTTTCCTATGCAAAAATAATTAGCCCTCTGCCTTTCCTTATAAATTTTAGACTTAGTTTTTTTTATTTAAAAACTACATAAATCTTCTGAGATCTTGGTTGCAATATCGCTGAATCAATACATTAACTAAAGAAAACAGGTATCATTAAAAATAAATTAAGCTTCAAATCCATGAATAGTACTTTTCTCCAATTACTTAGCTCTTCCTTAAAATCTCACAATAAGGTTTTAATATATTCCCCAAAAAGAGTCTTTATACCTAATTTTTGGAATAATTTCTGAGTGTTTATTTTTTATAGCTTTAAAGGTATTTTAACTATCACTGCTATGGAGAAATACTACTGACTTTTATATATTAAACATTATCAATTTTATCATTTTTATTTTATGTATCCAGCCACACTAATAAATTATGTTAAATAGAAGTGATCACAATCTGCATCTCCTTCTTATATCTGATCGCAACTTGAAAGCTTTCCAGGTTTTACCATTAAATATAAGGCTTGGTTTAAAATATCAAATATCATCTTGAGAAAGTTGACTTACACTCTGTTAGCTAAGAACATCTTGATGACCAGATACTGAATTTCACCACATATTTTCTACATACATTTTTCCCTTCAATCTGACAATGTGATGAACTGCATTAATTGATTTTCTCATGTTAACCCTACCTCATAATTTTCAACCCAACTCAGTACTACTGTATCTTTATTGCTATTTGTATGTGAGTATGGTCTACAGTTCTTTTTATATTACACTTTCTTATATCAAGAGGTCATACTACCTTCATAAATGAGGGAGGAATTATTTATTCCTTCAATTTTTTGTAGACCTCTAAACCTAAAAGTTTTAAATCTAAAAGATTTTTGAGATTTTTGATTACACATTCATTTCTTTGTTATAAGATTATTCAAACTTAAAAAAAAATTTTTTTAATGTTTATTTTTGAGAGAAAGAGACAGTTTAAGTGGGGGAGGGGCAGAGAGAGACGAAGACACAGAATCCAAAGCAGGCTCCAGGCTCTGAGCTGTCAGCCCAGAGCCCAACACAGGGTTTGAACCCACGAGCTATGAGATCATGACCTGGGCCAAAGTTGGACACTTAACTTACTGAGCCACCCAGGCTCCCCAGATTATTCAAACTTTTTAATTATAATTTCTCTTGTGTGGGTTTTATAAATTATATTTCTAAGAATTACACACTTCTCTTTTTTTTTTTTTCACTTACTGGCATAAGTATTCAAAATATCTTATTATATTTTCAATATCTGAAAAATCGTAAGTCATATTCATTTTCATTCCTGACATCTGCAAGTTACTTTTTCTTCCCCTTGACCAGTCTCGTGAAAGGCTTATCTATTTCATCAGTTTTTTCAAGAACCCACATCTAACTTTCTTGAAACTCTGAGAAATAATTCACATACTGCAAAATTCCCCCTTTTAAAGTGCACAACTGGGGCACCTGGGTGGCTCAGTCGGTTAAGCATCTGACTTCAGCTCAGGTCATGACCTCACGGTTCAGGAGTTCAAGCCCCACGTCAGCTCTGTGCTGACAGCTTAGAGCCTGGAACCTGCTTCAGATTCTGTGTTTCCTTCTCTCTCTCTGCCCTTCCCCTGCTCGCACTCTGTCTCTCTCTAAAATAAATAAAAATTAAAAAAAATAAATAAATAAGTGCACAATTGAACAGATTTACTACATTCACAGGATTGTGAAAACATTAACACTAATTTCAGAAAATTTCATTGCCCACTAAATAAACCCTATACCCGTTAAAAGTCATTCCCTTTCCCCATGTTCCTAGTCCCTGGCAACCACTATTCTACTTTTGGTCTCTACGAATTTATCTAATCTGAGAACTACAGATTAAAGAGACATACTGCATGCAATGCATGTACCTTGATTGGATCATAGATCAAAACAGCTAAAAAATAATTGGAGGACAATTCAATTTGAATACACTCTATATATTAGATAATGTAAGGGACTATTAAATTTTCTTAAGATATGGTATTATGGCATTGTAGGAGAATGTCTGTTTCAATAGGAGATGCACATTTATGTATTTAAGGGTAAAGTATCATGAAGCCTGGTTACTTTGAAATTGTTCAGAAAAAGAATATATAGAGAGATAAAGCAAGTGAACAAGAAAATGTAATGGGTATCATTTGTACTATTCTTTCAACTTAAAGGTTCAAAAAATTATAGAAAGATATGTACTGATACTATGCATTTAAGTGAAATAGTACATATGGTATGATAATTCTGTTTTTGTAAAAAGAAATACATACACACACATACACACACACACACACACAAACATATAATATTAACTGCTATAACAAAAGGGCCAAAAATGTCATTAGTCAATCAAAACAGAAGTTTATTTCCTGCAATTTTGACAGTCCAGGCTGGATTGAACCAGATTAAGTAGGTAGCTCTCCTCCACTCAGACTTTCAGGGACTCAGGCTTATAATGGCACTGTTGTTTTCAACATGTGACTTTCAGAGTCATTTACTTTCCAGCTGAGGTGTAAGTTCAGACACTATCTCTCTTACATTTACACTTCAATGGTGAGACTTTCCACAAGGCCACTCCTTGTTGTTGCAGGGGAGGCTGAAATTTTTCATTCAAGTTGGGCAGCCATGTCCCAACTTCAACTCTTAACACTTGAGAAGAGATTTCACTGGAAAGCAAGTACTCTATCAGTCATTAAAAAAGGGAACTTGGCTTGGGGTGCCTGGGTGGCTCAGTCAATTAAGCGTCAGACTTTGGCTACGGTCTTGATATCGCGGTTCATGAGTTCGAGCCCCACACTGGGCTTTCTGCTCTCAGCAC
Organism: Lynx canadensis; assembly: GCF_007474595.2. NCBI lineage: Eukaryota > Metazoa > Chordata > Mammalia > Carnivora > Felidae > Lynx > Lynx canadensis. The sequence goes on from NC_044310.1 coordinate 41,315,762, forward strand.
AGAGCCCGCTTCAGATCCTGTCTCTCTCTCTACCCCTCCCCTGCTCACACTCTCACTCTCAAAAATAAATACACATTTAAAAAGAAGAGGGTAGAGGGTCTTGGCTCCTATGCTGCTTCCAGCCCAAACCAGTTTGTACTCATCCTTCAGGTCCTAGAAAACACACCTCCTTCATGTAGCCTCCCTTGATTTCTCTTTTTTTTGTGAGTTCCTTTGAAATTAAGAATTGATGCCACCTAACGTCACTTAATTAAAAAATTTTTTTTAATTATTCCAAATGTCTTCCCTTTGCTGTTTGGAAGTTTTACACTCAAATCCTGTTCTTTTAGAAGTTACCCTAGAAAATATTACATGCATCCTTTTAACTTTTAACTTATCAATGTCTAATGTTAATCAATACCTTACCCCTCAAAATACCTTTTACTGCATTTACCATTACTCCTGACTGATATGCCATTGTTGCTTTAATTTTGTACGTTTAAATTTTCACTATTGTTTTAATCAATGTTCATTTATATTTATTCACATAAAATGACTTTCATTGTTCTTTTTTTCATCTCTGATCTTCATTTTCCTTCTGCCTGAAATAAATTCTTCAGAAATTTCCTTCAGTAAGTTGGCTGGTGGCAAACTTAATTGTGTATCTGAAGGTCTATTTTACAATCATTCTTGAAAGATATTTTTGCTTGGGGTACCTGGGTGGCTCAGTCAGTTGGGCATCCGACTTCGGCTCAGGTCATGATCTCATGGTTTGTGAGTTCAAGCCCTGCATCAGACTCTGTGCTGACAGCTCAGAGCCTGGAAACTGCTTCGGATTCTGTGTGTGTCTCTCTCTCTCTGCCCCTCCCCTGCTCGTGCTCTGTCTCTCTCTCTTTCTCAAAAATAAACAAACATTAAAAAAAAAATTTTTTTTTTAAAGATATTTTTGCTTGGTATAGAATTTGTGGTTGGTAGTTATTTTCTTTCAGGCTATTGCAGATATCCAACTGTCTTTAACCTTTCACTACTCTGAATAGTCATTTATCAATCTAATATACCTTTGAAGGAAATTTGACCTTTAACCTGGCAAACATTTCCTATATTTAGTTTTCTTCAAATCACTGTTTTTCTACATATGAATTTCTTTAATTTTTTTAAAGATTTTATTTTTTAAGTAACCTCTACACCCAATATGCGGCTCGAACTCACAACCCCAAGATCAAGAGTCACATGCTCCACCAGCTGAGCCATCCAGGCACCTCTGGATTTCCTTTAACGTCCACCTTTGGAATTTGTTAGGTTTCTTTAACCTTTAATTTGATGTTCTGGGAAGTTTCCAATGATCAACCTTTCAAATATTGTGTCTTCTCTATTTTTCTCTCCCACCTTCTAAGACTCCGAGATATACTGACATTTCTGCTATATCCTTTATGCCTCTTTTCTTCTTCTCTGTATTTATTCCCCCCTCTTTATGTTGCATTTGGAACATCTTTTGGCCTTTCAGCCTTTCAGTTCACTAATTCTGTCTTCAACTGTATCTACTCTTTTCTTAAACCAGGGAATTAGGTTTTCCTTTTTTTTTTTTTTTTTAAACATTTACTTATTTTGGGGAGAGCACAAGTTGGGGAGGGGCACAGAGATTGGGACAGAGGATCTGAAGTGGGCTGTGTGCTGACAGGCTGACACAGTGAGCCCAATGTGGGGCTCAAACTCACAAACCGCGAGATTATGACCTGAGCAGAAGTCAGACACTCAACCGACTGAGCCACCCAGGTGCCCAAACCAGAACTTTAGGTTTTCAATTTCAATCATCCTATCTCAGTTCAAGATATTTTTTATTTTTATTATCCAAATCTCATAGGTCATGTTACAGTTTCCTATTCCTTGCAACTATATTCAAACTTGTGCCTTCTTTCTTTAAAAACAAAGTGCAAACATTTTTATAATTTGTGTCTAACCATTCCAATGCCTAAGATTTCTAATGTATTAAAAATCTTTATTTTCTCTCTCTGCCCTTCCACCTTCTCTCAATCCAAAATATATAAACATTTTTTTTTAATCCTTGTTTTCTGTTTTAACTCATGTCTTGTTTTGTGTGCCTGCTTACGTTTGACTAAATGCTGATCATTTTACTTGAAAAACTATTTATAGGAGCAATGCAAAGCCTAGGATGAAGAATTTTCTTGTTCTTTTTTCTCTTTTGCACATTTATTTGAAGTACAACTTACCAAAAAAAAACCCTATATATATTTAAAACACACAATATGATGATTCGATTACGTATCCTTTTGAAGTGATTACAATTAACACATCACCCTACATAATTTCCTCTTTGTATGTGTGTGAAAGTTGAAGATCTATTCTTTCAGCAAACTTCAAGTGTACAATACAGTATTATTAACTACGGTCCCCATGCTGAACACTTTATCTTGAGAACTTATTCATCTCATAACTAAAGACATGTGCCCTTTGATCACCATGTCCTCATCTTCCCAGCTTCTGGTAACCACCATTCCAGTCTGTTTCTATAGAGTTTGGATTTTCTTTTCCTTCTTATTTTATTGTTATTATTATTATTATCATTATTATTATTATTATTATTTTATATTTTTTCTTTTTGGTGCCACATATGTTAAGATCATACAGTTTTTGTCTTTTTCTGTGTGGCTTATTTCACTTAACTTAATGTCCTCTAGGTTCATCCCTGTTGTTGCAAACGGCAAGATTTCTCCTCCCCCCCCCTTTTTTTTTAAATGTTTATTTATTTTTGAGAGAGCAAACATAAGCAGGGGAAGGGCAGAAAGAGAGGGAGAGAGAGAATCCCAAGCAGGGGCGGCCTGATAGGGGGCTCAATCTCATTACCGAGAGATCACATCCTGAGCCAATATCAAGAGTCAGAGGCTTAACCAACTGAGTCACCCAGGCACCCCAAGATTTCCTTCCACCTTATGGCTGCATAATATTCCATTGTCTATATCTATGTAGACATATTTCACATTTTCTTCATCCATTTATCTATCAATGCAAGCATTTTCTTTTTAAAGAACTTGTGTTTGCTTCTCTCAGGCATCTGAGAACACTACCAGTTCTGGGCCACTTTAATTCACAATGAAGACTTGAAGTTCACCAGAAAACTCAGGCATTTTGAGAATAGGCTGTAATTTCTTTGGATGCCTGATCCACTTCCTCAACCTGAGTCCCAGATTACTATAAGGAAGATCTCCTGTTAGATACCCCACTTTGTGGGTATTCAGGGTTTTGATATTTCTTGCGCTTGCCCTGAAACGCTGATGTAGCCAAGTCCAAATATATTGAAATTAGCAAATGCCATCAGGGCAAAAGCAGCTTCCATTCTCATTTACTTACCAGAGTAAAAATTCAGTCATTGCCTCAACTTTTTACTTATATGATCCAAGATATTAACAAACAATGTGACCTGTGTGAAGGAATTGGATTTACTGACCTATTAAAAAATCCTACCACTTAATACATGCTATAGGAGTCCTTTCCAAATGATTAAAAGACTTTTTATTCCTTAGTAATTGTAGAAGTATATTATATAAATTATAATGGATACAATACTTAATGCTCTACCACTATCATTTATGTCATAAATTCATGATGATATTCTAATTATTTTCTATTAATATAGTAGCATTCTTTTTATTTCTGGTAGCTTCTTTTTTTCTAAGTAGAAACAAATGTATAAATATCTTCTGATTTCCTACAGCAGTCCTCAAATCAAAAATGGATAGTCTCCAAAGAAGAAATGAAATAAGTTCTTTAACTAGACTTTACACCATGCTTCATTAACTCTGAGGTGGTCAGAATTTATTCAACATACTCTTCACCTAATCTTTTTTCCATCAAAATAGGCTTTTTCCTTCTTTATATTTAGATATAATCAAATGTGGGTATTTTCAGTTTAGGGGTATTGTTATTTGTTGTTTGTTTTGGGGTTTGGTCTTTTGGTTTTTGTTTTTTGGGTTTTGGTTTGTTTTTTTAACCAAATATAAAGTCATGAGAATTCAACTTGACTACCGCTCAAGATTTCTCCACATTTACAAATATCTGTTTGGATTTTGTGAAATCTTGAGAGCTAAGAACTTTGAAACAAGAGCAAACATGCAGTCATCCTCAGAGTATTCTTGATTTTATAAGTTCACAGGAAAGATAATCTTGAACATGATTTGCATTGCCTTAGTTGATTAGTTTTGTCCCTATCTTTTGGTTATTTTCAAATTAAATGTTTAATTACAGAAACTAATACACTGAGTATCAAATGTGTGTGCTATGAGCATGTTCTAAAGTATACAATTAAAAACAGCTAGTTTTTAAATAGTTCACTGAACACAGGCAGCCATATTAGAGATTAAGGAAGAAAAACTAGAATGTTGTATCCTATTATAAATGTTATCAAAGTAATATTGTCAATTTTAATGGTATTTTAACACTGTTTTAGCAAAAGAGTTGTTTACTGGGGATAGAGGAACATAAATATTTATTCCGTTGAGAAGAACAGCATATGCTTTCAACTTATGGGTCAAAATCTCTCAATGGAAAAGACAATTTCTTTAAGAAAACTGAATTTTTGTCATGTTTTGAGAATTTTCTGGTCATTTATGGGTTAATTTTATGGTAATTTTTTCTATAAAGTAACAGTATTAATTCACTCAACAAATATTGGTATAGATTATCTATCAAATTCCGGATGCCGGAGAGATATCAACAAATAAATAGATAAAAATCCCTGCCCTCAGAGGGCTTACATTATATTGATCAAATTCAAGATTTCTTTTTTTATATTTCAATCTTATATTTATCTAGAATTTTCTAGTGTAGACTCTGGTCTGCAACCTTGTGACATCAAAACTCTACTAACACACGGACAGAAACTTTCTGGAAAACAATTTTACAGTGAGTATCAAAAGCTATAAAAAAAAAAAAAAAAAAAAAAAAAAAAGCCTTGCACATGGAACATTTTCCAGAATAGATCACATACTGGGATACAAATCAGCCCTCAACAAGTACAAAAAGATCCAGATCATTCCATGCATATTTTCAGACCACAATGCTATGAAACTCGAAATCACTCACAAGAAAAAATTTGGAAAGACCACGAATACTTGGAGATTAAAAGACATCCTACTAAAGAATGAATGGGTTAACCAAGAAGTTAAAGAGGAAATTAAAAAGTACATGGAAGTCAATGAAAATAACACCACCATAGCCCCAAACCTCCAGGATGCAGATTTGATCCCTTTTGGGTCAAAAGAGGGATACAGCAATCCAGGCCTTCCTAAAGAATGAAGAAAGGTCTCAAATACACAATCTAACCTTACACCTTAAAGAGCTGGAAAAAGAACAGCAAATAAAACCCCAAACAAGCAGAAGATGGGAAATAATAAAGAGTAGAGCAGAAATCAATGATCTCAAAAAAAAAGAACAGATCAATGAAACCAGGAGCTGGTTCTTTGAAGGAATTAACAAAATTGATAAATCCCTAGCCAATGTGATCAAAAAGAAAAAGGAAAGGACACAAATAAATAAAATCAAGAATGAAAGAGAAGAGAGCACATGCACCCCAATGTTTTATAGCAGCACTATTGACAACAGCCAAAGTATGAAAAGAGCCCAAATGTCCATTTACTGATGAGTGGATAAAGAACATGTGGTACATTTACATACAATGGTGTATTACTCGGCAATCAAAAAATTGAAATCTTGCTATTTGCAACAACATGGATAGAACTAGAGGGTATTATGCTAAGCGAAATTAGAGAGGACAAATATCATATGACTTCACTCATGTGGAATTTAAGATATAAAACAGATGAACATAAGGGAAGGGAAGCAAAAGTAATATAAAAACAGGGAAGGGGACAAAACATAGACTCTTAAATATAGAGAACAAACTGAGGGTTGCTGGAGGGGTTGTGGGAGAGGGGATGGACTAAATGGGCAAGGGACATTAAGAAGGACACTTGCTGGGATGAGCACTGGGTGCTAGATGTAGGAGATCAATCACTGGATTCTACTCCTGATACCATTATTGCACTACATGCTAACTACCTTGGATGTAAATTTTAAAAAATAAGTAATAGAAGTATTCAAAAAAAGAAAAAAAAAGAAAAAATCCTTAAAAATGCACATGCAAAAAAAATACACATGCATGAAAAAAATACACATGCAAATATACTCAGCAATTTTACTTCCTAGAACTTAATTAAAAAATAATTAAAGATGTGCACAGAGATTAGGATATTCATCACAGCATTACAAATACTAAAAACGGAACACAGGGGCGCCCAGGGGGCTCAGTCAGTTGAGCGTCTGGCTTCGGCTCAGGTCATGATCTCACGGTCTGTGAGTTTGAACCCCGCGTCGGGCTCTGTGCTGACAGCTCAGAGCCTGGAGCCTGCTTTGGATTCTGTGTCCCTCCCCCCTCTCTTTCTGCCCCTCCCTCACTCACGCTCTGTCTCTGTCTCAGAAATAAATAAACGTTAAAAAAAAATTTTTTTTTAAAAACTGAACACAATTCAACTAACCAATCATATGTAACTTGTTAAACAGATTATGTTATTCCTTATACAATAAAAATAACACACAATCCCTTAAAATTAGGTTTTATAAATTACATCATGATGTATAAAAATGATAGGTCTTGTTTAAAATATAAAAAGGAACCCATTCATATGTGGAATTTAAGAACCAAAACAAACAAACAAAGGGAAGAAAAGGGACAACTCAAAAATCAGACGCTTAACTAACTACCGAGGGGAGGTGTGTAAGAGGATGGGTCAAATAAGTAAAGGGGATTAAGAATACACTTATCTTGATGAGCACTTAGTAATAGTTAGAATTGTTGAATCATTATACTGTACACCTGAAATGAATTTAACACTGTGTATTAACTATACTGAAATTAAAATTTAAAAATTAAAATAAAAATATAATAGAATACGAATAATAATCCTAAATACATTTAAAAATATAGACGACCATACACCAAACCATTAACCATAGTTATCCTTAGATATCAAATTAGGAACAATCTTACCCCTTTTTTGCTTCTGTTTTTCCATATTTTCTACTAAATTAGAAAAAATAATCGCAATAATGAGTCAATAGAGTATACATTATTTATAAAACTCAAAGGTGTTTAAGGGTTTCAGTGTAATCTTCAACACAAAGACTAAGTATATTACAGAACAAGAGCCGAGGTGCATTTAATAGTTTGCTCATTTCTCCAGATAAAGTATGACAATTCTACAGAATTAGAGTACAGCTTGAAAAGAAATACCATAGAAAAATGCCCAATGTCTCCATTTGTAAAATGTCGTTAGATAATTAAAATAAAAATACATTTTGAGTTAGTTACCTATCGAGGGCCTCCTTGAAGTATTTTCTCTGGACATCAAATTGAAAGACTGTACGTTCACAATCAGTTGAAGCATTATCACTACCCCCATGTTTCTTCAAGAAGGCATCAAATCCATTTTCATCTGGATATTTCAAGCTACCCATGAATACCACTAAGTGGAAAGAACACAAAGTCAAAGAACACAAAGATGTAGACAATGTTATTATCAACAATGAAATTTCTCATGTGCAAAACAAAACAAACAGAAGAAATATACCAACATACTAACAATGCTTATGTCTGGATAATACTTTCTTCATTATATTTCTGCTTTTGTAATTTTCCATAATGCTCATCTATTAGTTTTATACTAAAAAAACTAAGCACTTTATTTTTTTTTTTTTATTTATTTATTTTTTTTTATATATATGAAATTTATTGACAAATTGGTTTCCATACAACACCCAGTGCTCATCCCAAAAGGTGCCCTCCTCAATACCCATCACCCACCCTCCCCTCCCTCCCACCCCCCATCAACCCTCAGTTTGTTCTCAGTTTTTAACAGTCTCTTATGCTTTGGCTCTCTCCCACTCTAACCTCTTTTTTTTTTTTTTTTCCTTCCCCTCCCCCATGGGTTCCTGTTTAGTTTCTCAGGATCCACATAAGAGTGAAACCATGTGGTATCTGTCTTTCTCTGTATGGCTTATTTCACTTAGCATTACACTCTCCAGTTCCATCCACGTTGCTACAAAAGGCCATATTTCATTTTTTCTCATTGCCACATAGTACTCCATTGTGTATATATACCACAATTTCTTTATCCATTCATCAGTTGATGGACATTTAGGCTCTTTCCATAATTTGGCTATTGTTGAGAGTGCTGCTATGAACATTGGGGTACAAGTGCCCCTATGCATCAGTACTCCTGTATCCCTTGGATAAATTCCTAGCAGTGCTATTGCTGGGTCATAGGGTAGGTCTATTTTTAATTTTCTGAGGAACCTCCACACTGCTTTCCAGAGCGGCTGCACCAATTTGCATTCCCACCAACTAAGCACTTTATTTTTTAAAAATATTTATAAAAAGGTTAAAATGTAAGTATTAGCATATACGCAGATTGTTACTATGAAAGTCCTAAGGTGCATGTTTACCCTCAAATAGCTTAGAAAATCAGAATATAAATAAATAATTCAAGAAAACAAATATAGACTTAAATATAACTGTACAGCAACCACACAGGTTTTATTTAGGTATATTCATAATTAAACTGAAGATTTTGTTTTGTTTTGATATTAATCATGCCTTTTTATTTTCTGTATTCCCAATGTTTGACAGCCTGGGGCATTGCTAACCCTGGAAGAGGCAGTCCTTCCCAAGGTTATAAGATTCTTAGAGATGGGCAACTATCTCCTGATCTGTTGGCCTTACCATACCAGAACAATAATAAAATCTACATTTTAAAATAGTTTTATAGGTGGGCTTCATTCTAATCCACAAAATTATACAGTCAAGGAGATTAAAATTAAGTCTTCCCCTATGATATTAATAAATGTTTTTCCTTCGGGGCGCTGGAGCAGCTCAGTCAGTTAAGTGTCCGACTTCTGCTCAGGTCATGATCTCACAGTTCTTCCCAGTGTCGGGCTCTGTGCTGACAGCCCTGAGCCTGAAGTCTGCTTCGGATTCTGTTTCCCTCTCTCTCTCTCTCTCTGCCCCTGCCCCACTTACACTCTGTCTCTGTCTCTCAAAAATAAATGTTTAAAAAACTTTTTTAAAATAAATAAATGTTTTTCTTAGTCTTTTATTAAACATATCACATTTCTATAAAACCAGTTATTTATCTTTAAAATCAATTTGTGGGGCGCCTGGGTGGCGCAGTCGGTTAAGCGTCCGACTTCAGCCAGGTCACGATCTCGCGGTCCGGGAGTTCGAGCCCCGCGTCGGGCTCTGGGCTGATGGCTCGGAGCCTGGAGCCTGTTTCCGATTCTGTGTCTCCCTCTCTCTCTGCCCCTCCCCCGTTCATGCTCTGTCTCTCTCTGTCCCAAAAATAAATAAACGTTGAAAAAAAAAAAATAAATAAAATCAATTTGTACAAATTTGGAGGAAAAAACACACTCAGGAATAATATTCTGTAAAGATCTTACTGTGTTCCAAAAAGTGTGCCAGCCCAGGCAGGTCATCTGGATCAGCAAAACTCCCAACTCCAACACAAAGAGCCGCTGCAGACTGTTGTAAGTAGAACACATGCAAATAGTGAGTCAATCCTAAAGGAATAACACTGTCATCACATATTAAGGATTCACTTGGAGATGGATGTTTCCAACAGAAAGTAACAAAATTCTTTCCCTGAGAATCAGGAGGAGCAGCATAGTGAAACTCACCAGAACTGTGTCAGTTTCACCCTGCTGCTCCTCCTCTTGCCATCCTCCCAAATGCTGAACAGGTGCAGACCTAAGGGAAAAAGCAGAAACAGAAAAAAAAAAAGGAAAGGGGACTAGCCAGCCCACCCAAATATCATTTCCTGACAGCATTTCAGAGTTCCGAACCAAGTATGTTTCCTGACTTAATAGATTTTGGAAATCTGCAGAAATAATTTATCTAGGTAGATTATTTCTAAAGATCTTCGCAATTAACGACTATGTGTTCAGTAACTCAGTTATCAGAGGTGAGACTTCTCAATATGTTACTCAGAAAATTTTGTTTTTATTAAAACGGTAAAAAATAACACGTCAGGAAAACATTTAATAAAGATAGTAAATGGTTAAAAAAGAAAGTCTTTATTAAAAAAAACTACAGAACTAAACTTTAAAGAGGCTTTTTAGTTCTTCTTTTCTTATTGATGATATACAGAACATATATCTGATCAGTAGGTATTCTCCCAATACCTTGGGCAAATCAGAGTTTTTAACAAAATGGATGGCCAACAGGTATACCAAATTATGCACTAAAAATGATTAGGGTATACCATTATGTGATTGTAAATTAAAAGACACAAAACAGAAGAGGAAAATAGTCAATTTGAATCCTTGAGGATAGGAAGTTGAATTATTAGCTTTCCCCACATTTTAGAAATGTCAATTTTAAAAGGCTAACATTTGGTGATATAGACTGTTTTGATAAATGGTTACTCCTCTAAAAAGAGAGCTTTCAAAAAATAGCATGTACCTGGCATAAAGCCTGACCATGTGTCATAAATGGAAAATATGTTTACAGAAGAACCAAACAGCCTCATTTTACACTGTAAATCCCATTTTGAAGTTGTAGGCACATAAACTCAGTTAAAAAATAGGGGAATATCCACTTCTTCAAACTACAGTCTAACCTGTTCTGGGATGTTTAATAGGTGCCTAACCTGCTTTCAGCTCCAACTACCCCATAAAGATTTCTTGCTTCGACCAGGGTTGAAGACATTTTTGTATAAGATGACTTAAACCACAGTCTATCAGTCAGCTTTGACCACAGCAAAAACAGGCTCTGCAATTGCTAGAAAAGAAATTCATACTTGAGAATTATCTACCCAAGAAATTCATACTTGAGAAATTCATACTTGAGAACTGACTTAAGAAAACCCTGAACAAATCATAATTCTGTATGTATCATACTTAAATTTCAACCTTGTTAGTTTATCAAACCTTTCAGATCAAGAATAACTTCCTTTTGGGAAGATGAAGATGGAGAGGGCTAAAAATGATGCCTCAGGTAAGTAGTTAATTCTTAATTAGGTAAATGTTCTCCAAAAACCTCAAAATTATTTCTTCCCGCTTCTTTTATTAGCTTTCATATTCACCTTAAACAAGATCCACATTTTTCAAATAAAAATTAAACCATAAAATCACTGAAAAACCCTAAGCTACTCTTTAAGCCATCTCTTACATAGACTATTTCCCTTTTGCATACACTTATTCATTCATGAATATAAATCATTTCCAATGTTACAATCAGTCATAGGATCTTTCCTTTCACTAGTATAACCACTGCATCTGAATAAACAATTTGATTTCATCTTCAAACTACATTAGGTTCCTGCATTCCTTTCTAATATGATCTAGAACATTAGCAATCAATATCTTATGAGGGAATATATCAACTGAGTTTTCAGAAAAGAAAGGCAGCATCTAAACCATTTTTAAATGAGCACTAGAATCTGATCTTGCTGTTCTAAAAAAGGTAAACATTTAGAGTTTGATCCACCTAAGCAAAATAAAAAGGGGTACCAAAATACTGGATGCACATCTTCATTAGTCAAAGGGGCTTACAACCCCTATAATAAATCTAAAGTATTTTACTATGTCTTGACAATAAAATCGGCTGTCAAAACAAGTCTTTAACCCTAGAGTTTTACTTATCAGTTGACAGATGATATAAAGAAATCCAAAGTATGGAAAAGTTGCTAACAGATATAGAAGGAAACTTTTAGATAGGAAATATTCACTTATTAAGTTATAACATAATCAGTTTTAGAGCTAAAATAGGACTTAAAAACTATGTATATAATCTAGGGACACCTGGCTGGCTCAGTCAGTAAGAGTATGTGATTCTTGAACTCAGGATTTTCAGTTCATGTCCCACATTGGGGGAGAGATTACTTAAAGAAAAAATAAAATCTTAAAAAAATAATTACCTATATAATCTAATCCTGTTGTTTTAGAAATAAGAAAATGAAAAGGCGTAAAACCATCCAGATAGAGACAGAGCCAGAATTAGAACTCAGGTTTCCTGACTGTCAGTGTTCTTTTCACTTTGTGACTTATATAATTTCTTCCTATTATTGCTCTATTTGGAATTATGAGATCTATTTTAAATTAATGTATTAGTTCCCAATTTATTTATAAAGACCTTAATACAAAGTATCAAGTGGCATATGTATATATATTTTTTTCCTTTCAGTATTTTGGTTTTTATAACTAAAGTTTTCCAACTAAAACCACTTGTCCTAACATGTTACCCCAAAACAGGCATTACTCATAATCTACATAGCAAGGGGCAAATAGCTTCTCACAAACATGACTCAATCCCCTTTCAACAAAAAAGTGAAAAAACTGGTACAATCTTCTTTAAGAAAGTAATTTTTCCAGGAAGAGTGACTATCAAAAGGATTTACTCATAACATATTTACACTACCTATATCTCACATCTTTTTATCTCTGAAGGCTGACCACCTTATGGTAGAATACATTGGACATCTATATTTTAGTCTTAATAATATGAACCTTACTTCATTTGTATGTTGACTGTACCATGTTGAATATATTATCAGTATTCAAAAAACTAGCTTTAACAAACATTTGCTGATCAATCCCACTATAATGCCTCCAAAATATTATCCTCTAATGTAGGTACTCCCTACTGCAAAATGGAGGCATTCTTTAAAAGATATCTAGAGAGGAAAATTCTCCTTATCAAGCCCTATTGATATATTTACTTATTGTTATTATACTTGACCCATGAACAACATAGGTTTGAACTGCCCAGGTCCACTTAACTTGTATTTTTCAATAGATACAACACTGCAAATGTACTTTCTCTTACGATTTTCCTCATAACATTATCTCTAGCTCACTTTACTGTAAGAATACAATACATAATACATATACAAAATATGTGTTAATCAACTGTTTGTGTTATCAGTAAGTCTTCTAGGGAAAAGTAAGCTATTAGTAGTTAAGTTTTAGGTGAATCAAAAGTTATACATGGATTTCCAACTGCACAGGAGGTTGGGACCCCTAAACCCCACATTGTTCAAGAGTCAAAGTTCAAACTGCCCATTTTTATTTCAATTCCTCCAACTTATTTGGTGCCTCCCCATAAAAAGAGAAAAAATACATGAAATTACTAAGCGGAAATTATCCATGAGGATGCTTAGAACCAAAGGCCCAGGTGAGAATTCTACACTACCCTGTTCTTTTTCCAGTCCCTCCAAGGATAATATACTCTCCTATCCCTCTATTCCAAGCTAAGAATTGCACAGATCCTCAAATATTACCAGTGAAAACCTCTGAGACTTATGATTATGAGATCATTACATTTTGAGTTTTTCTTTATTTTCCATTCATTTCTTTTTTTTTTTTTAATTTTTTTTTTCAACGTTTATTTATTTTTGGGACAGAGAGAGACAGAGCATGAACAGGGGAGGGGCAGAGAGAGAGGGAGACACAGAATCGGACGCAGGCTCCAGGCTCCGAGCCATCAGCCCAGAGCCGGATGCGGGGCTCGAACTCACGGACCGCAAGATCGTGACCTGGCTGAAGTCGGACACTTAACCGACTGCGCCACCCAGGCGCCCCTTTTCATTTCTTTTTTATATACATATGAAATTTATTGTCAAATTGGTTTCCATACTCCATTCATTTCTATAATGAGCTTTTATACTTTCCTAATCAGAGCAAAATGTTTTTTAAATATTATTTTTATACAGAATAAATAGACCTTTACTAAAGATCAAAAGATAAATATATATACTTCCTTTTTTACATTAAGAAATAAAACATGAATTTAGGACTTATCCCAAAGAATTCCCAAATCAGAAAAAGACATAATAATAGACAAGATTCACACCTGTTTTTCAGTGGTTTTCTTTCTAGCTTCTGCCCTCTCTTCTAATTCTTCTAATTCATTATCCTCAGTATCAAGATCCTCATCATCATGTTCATCCTCATCATCAAACTCATCTTCATCATCAAAACCCTCTTCATCATCATCTTCTATTTCAGCTCCAGAATCTTCATCATCATCGTCGTCATCATCGTCTTCTTCTTCTTCTTCCTCTTCGTCGTCTTCCTCATCATCTGTTGCATCTCCTGTTTTACCTTCCATATTACTTAGGTCTGAAATCAAAAGTGCCTGCAAGCCATTCCGTAATTTGATGTATCTAAAAAAAAGAGGAAAAAAAAAAATCACAAACATTTTGAGTCAGCTATTCATTACGTCACACAAGTAATCATCTTAGCAGAATTTAAAAAACAAAACAAAACAAAAAAAAAAACAGGGCTCAAACTCACGAACCATGAGATCATGACCTGAGCCAAAGCCAACTTAACCTACTGAGCCACTCAGATGCCCCATCATACTTTTATCAGGCAAAATGGACTTCAAAAGAAAGAAAGTCATTATATAATGATAAAGGTGTCCGTTCATCAAAAGATGTAACAATTGTAAATATGCGTGCTCCCAACACCCAAGCAACAAAATATATTAAGTAAATAATAACAAATCTTAAGGGAAAAATAGACAGCAATACAATAATTATAGGGGAATTCAATACCCCACTATCAGTAATAGACAAATCATCCAGAAAGAAAATCAACAAGGAAACATTCGAATTGAACCACACTTAAAAAAAATGTACTCAATACACATACAGAACATTCTATCCAACAGCAGCACAATACACATTCTTCTCAAGTGCACATAGAACATTCTCCAGGACAGGTCATATGATAGACTACAAGATAAATCTTAGCAAATTTAAGATTGAAATTATACCAACTATTTTCTCTAACTACAATGGTATGAAACTACTCATTGACAGCAAAAGGAAAGTGAGAAGTTCTACAAAATTGTGGAAACTAAACAACACACTTCTAAACAATTAAGTTAAAGAAGAAATCAAGAGGGGAATAAAAAATTATCTCAAAACAAATGAAAATGGAAATACAACATACCAAATACTGTGGAACACAGCAAAAACTCTTCTGTGAAGACAGTTTATAGCAATAAATACATGTATTAAGAATTCAGAATGAGGGGCGCCTGGGTGGCTCAGTCGGCTAAGCTTCTGACTTTGGCTCAGGTCATGATCTCACAGTTCGTGAGTTCAATCCCTGCATCAGGCTCTGTGCTGACAGCTCAGAGCCTGGAAACTGCTTTGAGTTCTGTCTCCCTCTCTCTCTGCCCCTCCCCCTCCCTGCTCATTCTCCCCTCTCTCAGAAATAACATTAAAAAAAAATTTTTTTTAAACAATCAGAAGTATCTCAACCTAATTTTGAACCTCAAGAAACTAGAAAATAAGAAATTAAGCCCAAAGTTAGCAGAAGGAAGGAAATAAAAAAGATCACAGCAGAAAAATATGCAATGTCAATAAAATACCTAACCTAGAATAAATGGATACATTTCAGAAACACAACCTATCAAGACTGAATCAGGAAGAAATACACAATCTGAACAGACCAATAACAAAGAGATTGAATCAGTAATCAAAAAACTCCCAACACAAAAAACTCTGGCCTGACAGA
This sequence comes from Lynx canadensis, assembly GCF_007474595.2. Classification (NCBI taxonomy): domain Eukaryota; kingdom Metazoa; phylum Chordata; class Mammalia; order Carnivora; family Felidae; genus Lynx; species Lynx canadensis. The sequence goes on from NC_044310.1 coordinate 41,331,332, forward strand.
ATCACTGGAGAATTCTACCAAACATTTAAAGAAGAATTAACACCTCAAATCCTCCTCAAATTCTTCTAACATAACAAGGATGAGGGAACACTTCCAAACCAGTTCTACGAACCTACCATTACTCTGATAAAGAAACCTATAGGCCAATATGCCTAATGAATACAGATGCAAAAATTCTCATCAAGATATTAGCAAACTGAGTTCAAGAATACATTAAAAGGATATACACCATGACTAAGTGGGAGTTACTCCTGGGATGCAAGGGAGGTTCAATACATGCAAATCAGAAATGTAATACATCACATCAATAAAATGAAAAACAAAAATCACATGATCATTTCCATACACACAAAAAAAGCATTGTATATTATTTACATAATACATCCTCTCATGATGAAAACCCTTAATGTACTGGGCATATAAGGAACATATCTCAGAATAATAAAGGCCACATGTGACAAACTCACAGCTAACATTATAGGCTTACCTCTGAAATACAGGTCAATCCCAAACCACCACAATAAAGTACATAATCACAATAAAGTGAGTCAAATGAATTTTGTTTCCCAGTGCATATAAAAGTTATATTTACATTATACTGTAGCCTATTAAGCAATAACATTATGTCTAGAAAAAAATGTATATGCCTTAATTAAAAATACTTTATTGCTAAAAAAAAAAAGCTAACCATCATCTGAGCTTTCGGCAAATCATAATCACTGATCACAGATCACCATAACAATTGTAATAATGAAAACATTTGAAACATGTGATAATTATCAGAAACATGAAGTGAGCAAACGCTGTTGGAAAAATGGTGCCAAAAGATTTGCTTGACACAGCTTTGCCACAAACCCTGTATTTGCAAAAAATGCAGTATCTGTGAAGTGCAATAAAATGAGGTATGCCTGTATACTCGGTGAAAAACTGGAAGTATTTCCTCTAAGGTCAGAAACAAGGATGTCCACTCTCACCACTCCTATTCAATATAGTACTGAAGCCCTAGATAGAGCAATTAGGAAAGACAAAGATAAAAAAGGCATCCAAATCATAAAATAATAATTAAAAACCACTACTATTTGCTGAACATATGATCTTAGAGAAAATCCAAAAAAAACAATCCAAAAACTACCAGTAAACTGGCAGGCTACAAATCAACATACAGAAATTAACTACATTCCTTTACAGTAATGACGAAGCACCTGAAAATGAAATAAAGAAAACAATCCCATTCACATTAGCATCAAAAACAATAAAATACTTAATAAATTTAAGCAAGGAAGTGAAAGATCTGTACAATGAAAACAATGCTTTGCTGAAAGAAATTTAAAAAGATGCCAATGGAAAGCCATCCCATGATCATGGATCAGAAGAATTAATATTGTTAAAATGGCCATACTACCCAAAGCTATTTATATACTCAATGCAATCCCCATCAAAATATCCAAGGCATTCATTCATCACAGAAATAGAAGAAACAATCCTAAAATTTGTGTGGAACCACAAAAGACCTTGAATAGACAAAGAAATCCTGAGAAAAAAGAACAAAGCCAGATGTATCATACTCCTGGATCTCAAACTATACTACAAAAGCCATAGTAATAAAAATAGTATGATACTGGCACAGAAATAGACACATCAACCAGTAAAACAGAATAGAGAGCCCAGAATTAAATCCCTGGATATATGGTCAACAATACTCAACAAAGGAACCAAAAATACCCAATGGTGAAAGGACAGTCTCTTCAGCAAATGACACTATAAAAACTGGAGAAACATACGCAGAGCAGTGAAACTGGACCCTACCTCACACCGCTCACAGAAATTGAAATGGATCAAAGACTTAAATATAAGACCTGATACCATAAAATTCCTAGAAAAAATGTAGGAAAGAAGCTCACCACCATTGGTCTTGGCAATGATTTTTCTTTTCTTTTTTTTTTTTTTTACATCTATTTATTTATCTAAGTAATCTCTACACAACATGGGGCTCAAACTCATGACCCCAAGATCAAGATTTGCACACTCCAGGGGCGCCTGGGTGGCGCAGTCGGTTAAGCGTCCGACTTCAGCCAGGTCACGATCTCGCGGTCTGTGAGTTCGAGCCCCGCGTCAGGCTCTGGGCTGATGGCTCAGAGCCTGGAGCCTGTTTCCGATTCTGTGTCTCCTTCTCTCTCTGCCCCTCCCCCGTTCGTGCTCTGTCTCTCTCTGTCCCAAAAATGAATAAACGTTGAAAAAAAAAAAAATTAAAAAAAAAAAAAAAAAAAAAAAAGATTTGCACACTCCACTGACTGAGCCAGCCAGGCACGTCCCTGGCAATGATTTTTCTATACAATGCCAAATGCACAAACAACAAAAGCAAAAAACAAATGAGACTATATCAAACCCAAAACCTTCTGTACAGACCAAGAAACAACTAACAACATGAAAGACAACCTACAGGAGAAAATTTTTACAAACCATATACTGAATAAGGTGTTAATATCCAAAATATATAAAGAACAAAAGTCAACTTAATAACAAAAACAATTCAATTTTACAAAGGGCAGAAGAACTAGATACTTTTCCAAAGAGAACATCAAAATGGCCAACAAATACATGAAAAGATGCTTAACATCATAGTTATCGTTGAAGTACAAATAAAAACCACAATAAGCTATTATCTCACACCTGTCAGAATAGCTATCATTAAGAAAACAAAAGACAACAAGTGCTAGAGAGAATGTGGTGAAAAGAAAACCCTTAACATTAATGGTAGGTATACAAATTGGTCCAACTACTATGAAAAACAATACGGAGGTTCCTCAAAATATTAAAATTAGATCTACCATGAAATGCAGCAATTCCACTTCTGGGCATATACCCAAAGGAAATGAAAAGAGGAATTCAACAAGATATATGCACTGCCATGTTTATTGCAGCACTATTCATAATAGCCAAGATATGGAAACAACCCAAATGTCCATCAATGATTGAATGAATAAAGTAGATGTGGTATGTACACACAATGGAATATTATTCAGCCATGTGAAAGGACAAAATGGACAGAACTTGAGCACATTATACTAAATGAGATAAGACAGAGATAAACATATATCACTTATATGTGGTATCTAAAGAGGTTAAACCTGTAAAAAAGAGAATAAAATGGTGGTTGTAAGGGGATGGGGGTTAGGGGTGGGAAGTAAGAGTGATAGTGTTTAAGAGAACAAACTTATAATGAGTAGCAAATAAGCCACAGCAATTTTACACACAGTATAATGAATATAGACAAAAATACTGTACTATAATTAGGTAAGGTGACAAACATCACCGTATCAGCAATATTACAATACAAAAATTTATCAAAGTAACATACTATACACCTTAAACTTACACAATGTTACATACTATATTTATTCAACAAAAACAGAAAAAGTCAGTCTAGCAGAAACTGGGAAGAATAATGTGCAAAGAAAGATGACTTAAGATGAAAGACTGAACATATACATTTACCTACTTTCATACCAAAAATCACATTTAAATAACCAAAAAAGTTATATTTCATTTTGGTTTTGAGAATAAAATCATGACAGACTCAGAAAATAGAAAAGGACACTGTTAGCAGATCAGAAGTTTTTAGAAATTATTAGAAAACAGTAAGTAAATTTAATTAGACTAATGGAGAAAATAGAAAGGAGAACTGCAGGCCTACCTAAATATACGTGATAAAACATTACTTCTTCCCAAGAAGCCCTGGAGGAAGCCTAAACTACACACCAAAAAATGAAAGTAGGGAGAGACTCAGGGCAAGACGCTCAATTATTTTTTTTTTTCAACATTTATTTTATTTTTGGGACAGAGAGAGACAGAGCATGAACGGGGGAGGGGCAGAGAGAGAGGGAGACACAGAATCGGAAACAGGCTCCAGGCTCTGAGCCATCAGCCCAGAGCCCGACGCGGGGCTCGAACTCACGGACCGCGAGATCGCGACCTGGCCGAAGTCGGACGCTTAACCGACTGCGCCACCCAGGCGCCCCAAGACGCTCAATTATTAACTGAAATGGAAATAACCCAAATGTCTAGTGACAGCAGAATGGAGAAACTGTGGTATGTTCAAAGAATGTATTTCTTTTTCACATAATATTATAATACAGAAAAATACAGGGGCGCCTGCGTGGCTCAGTCAGTTAAGGCCCGACTTCGGCTCAGGTCATGATCTCAGGGTTTGTGGGTTCAAGCCCTGCGTCAGGCTCTGTGCTATCAGCTCGGAGCCTGGAGCCTGCTGCGGATTCTGTGTCTCCCTCTCTCTCTGCCCCTCCCCTGCTCATACTCTATCTCTCTCTCTCTCTCACTCTCTCTCAAAAATAAATAATAAAGATTTAAAAAAAAATTTTAAATACAGGAAACTACATAATCCAACAAAAAGCTACATATCTGGTAAATCTTAAAAATATAATAAGTGTAGGGGCATCTGGGTGGCTCAATCAGTTAAGTGTCCAACTCTTAGTTTTGGCTCAGGTCATGGAATTCTCTCTCTCTCCCTCTCTCTTACCCCTCCCTCCAAGCTCTGTCTCTCTCTCTCTCTCTCCAAATAAATAAGTAAACTTAAAAAAAAAAAAAAAAAATAGGGGCACCTGGGTGGCTTAGTCAGTTAAGTGACCAACTTTGGCTCAGATCATGATCTCATGGTTGGTGGGTTAGAGCCCCACATGGGGCTCTGTGCTGACAGCTCAGAGCATGGAGTCTGCTTCAGATTCTGTGTCTCCCTCTCTCTCTGCTCCTCCCTGTTCATGCTCTCTCTCTTAAAAATAAATAAAATATTTTTTAAATTAAAAATATGAGTATAAAAAGCATATCACAAAGGATTATATACCATATGAATATCATTTATATAAAACCAAAAAAAAAAAAAGGAAAAGTAAAGACTATATTTGGCTATACATATGCATGTGATAAAACTTCTTTTTAAACAAAGGAATGATAAATACAAAATTCAGAATAGTTATGGGGGCAAACAACATGGGAGGGTAGAGGAAGGGGCATGTGGCAGAACACTAAAGTAGATCCTAGTTTTGTTTTTTATTTAAAAAATTTTTTGACCTTTATTTATTTTGATCTTTATTTATTTTTGAGAGACAGAGAGACAGAGCATGAACTGGGGAGGGGCAGAGAGAGAGGGAGACACAGACTCAGATGCAGGTTCCAGGCTCTGAGCTATCAGCACAGAGACTGACACAGGGCTCGAACTCACAGACTGCAAGACCATGACCTGAGCTGAAGTCGGACACTTAGGCTGAGCCACTCAGGTGCCCCTGAAGTTTTTTGTTTTTTTTTTTTTTAATGTTTTATTTATTTTTGACTGAGAGAGAGACTGAGCATGAGCGGGGGAAGGGCAGAGAGAGGGAGACATAGAATGTGAAGCAGGCTCCAGGCTCTGAGCTGTCAGCACAGAGCCTGACATGGGGCTCGAACTCACGGACCGCGAGATCATGACCTGAGCCGAAGTCCGACGCTCAACCGACTGAGCCACCCAGGCGCCCCATGAAATAGTTTTAAGTTGAGTAATAGGTTATCCATTTTGGGGTTTATTATGCACCATAAACGCTGTGTGTTCTCTTTTGTATATATAAAATATCAGTCTTGGGGCTCCTGGGTGGTTCAGTCGGTTAAGCGTCCCACTTCGGCTCAGGTCGTGATCTAGCTGTCCGTGAGTTTGAGCCCCGCGTCAGGCTCTGTGCTGACAGCTCAGAGCCTGGAGCCTGTTTCAGATTCTGTGTTTCCCTCTCTCTGACCCTCCCCCATTCATGCTCTGTCTCTCTCTGTCTCAAAAATAAACGTTAAAAAAATAAATAAAAATAAAATATTAGTCTTATAAATTTTTTTTTAATTTTTTTTCAACGTTTATTTATTTTTTTGGGGGACAGAGAGAGACAGAGCATGAACGGGGGAGGGGCAGAGAGAGAGGGAGACACAGAATCGGAAACAGGCTCCAGGCTCCGAGCCATCAGCCCAGAGCCTGACGCGGGGCTCGAACTCACGGACCGCGAGATCGTGACCTGGCTGAAGTCGGACGCTTAACCGACTGCGCCACCCAGGCGCCCCTTATAAATTTCTTAAGTAACAATCAAAGGAACTTCATTAATAATAGGCCAGTCAGGTCATGCTCCTCTGTGCCAAATAATCAACTCAACAGCAGTAGGATATGTTAAAATCAAAGAGCTATCTTCTAAGAATGTGAACAATCTGTCAAGAAATGAATCCTAGGATAAATCTTAAGACACAGAATCTTCAAAAGGCAAACATCAAGGTATGTAAAAAAAAAAAAAAAAAAAATCGGGTGGGGGGGAACACCCCAAACAGCCTTTGTAAAATGTGTTTTTTTTACTAGCTTCAAATTTTCAAAACCAGAAAAAGAAAAGGGTGGGGGTGGGTGGAGGCATTCTACTTTCAAAATAATCCTAAGCATTCCACTTGCAAAACAGATCACAGGGAGCCTGGGTGGCTCAGTGGGTTAAGCATCTGACCCTTTGATTTCAGCTCAGGTCATGATCTCACAGTTTGTGAGATTGAGCACTGCATCAGGCTCCACACTAACAGTATGGAGCTTGCTTGAGATACCCTCACCCCCTCTCTGTCCCTCCCCCTGCCGTGCATGCTCTCTTTCTCTCTCTCAAAATAAACTTAAAAATCTATCCTCAGCAGTCTGAAAAAGCAGATCAGGTGTGTTATGGGCTAAATTATGTTCTCCCAAAGTCATATGTTGAAGTCCTAACCTCTAGTACCTCAGACTGTGACTATATTTAGAAATAGAACCTTTAAAGAGATATGACTAAGTTAAAATGAGGCCATTGAGGTGAACCCTAATCCAATCTGACTGGTATACTTATAAGACAAAGACATTTGGACACAGATACCAGATGTATCTACACAGATAAAAGATCACATGAGGACAGAGCAAGAAGGCAGCCACCTGTAAGTCACAGAAGCCTCAGAAGAAACCTAACTATTGACACTCAAATCTTGGGACTTCTAGCCTCCAAAATTGTAAGAAAGTAAATTTCTGTTGTTTAAGGCACCCAGTCTGTGGTATTTTGTCAAAACAATCCTAACAACTAATACAAGGCACTTCACTTTTCAAAAATCATCAATGGCTTCCTGTCATACTTGGAATAAAATCCAAAATCGTTACCAGAGCCTAGAAAGCTCCACATAATCTGTCCACCCACTACCTCTCCAACCTGCTTTCCCTCCACTCTTCCCTCATCCTCTTTGCTCTAACCAAATGACTCTTCTTTTTTTTTTTTTTTTCCAACGTTTATTTATTTTTGGGACAGAGAGAGACAGAGCATGAACGGGGGAGGGGCAGAGAGAGAGGGAAACACAGAATCGGAAACAGGCTCCAGGCTCTGAGCCATCAGCCCAGAGCCTGACGCGGGGCTCGAACTCCTGACCGCAAGATCATGACCTGGCTGAAGTCGGACACTTAACCGACTGCGCCACCCAGGCGCCCCAAATGACTCTTGTTTCAAGAACATTCCCAACAGGCTTCACACTGGGGCCTTTGGGCTTGCTACTCCCAGTCCTAAAGCTCTATCCCAAGTACAGTATTTGCATGACTGTTCCATCTAGTTCAAGTCTTTACTGAAATTTCCCCTTTTCAGAAACTTTCTCTGACCACACTATCTAAAATAGCACCCCAATCTCTATGCTCTTTTATCCTTTTACTTTTTTCTCAACATTTGGCTCTCTCCTTCCTTCCTTCCTTCTTACCTTTTCTCCCTCCCTTCCTTCTTCCTTCCCTTCCTTCCCTTCTTTCTATTGTCTACACCTTTAGAATGTTAGTTCTGAGAGCAGAGCTCTTCTTTTTCTTCACAGCCATATCCCCAGCACCAGAGACATTGTCTGGCACTTAGTAAACGTTTTAAGAGACATTGTTTGGCACTTAGGAACCATTTAAAGATTTGTTGAATGAACAGAAGAAGGTTAATGCCTGATACATGGTAGGTATTTAATATCTGCTAAATGCAACAAAATGTCAGATAAAATCTAACACCTACTTTTATAGAAACAAATAAAAATATGTGTATAGGGGCACCTGGGTGGCTCAGCTGGTTAAGCCTCAGACTCTTGATTTCAGCTCATGTCAGGATCTCACAATTCATGGGATTGAGCCCCATGTCAGGCTCTGCACTGAGTGTGCAGCCTACTTCGTCTCTCTCCCCCTCTCTCCCCTTTCCTCTTACTCTCTCAAAATAAACATTAAAAAGAAAAGTATGTGTACACCTGTACACATTAAATATATATAAAGGTATAAACCAAGTATAACATATATATGTACAGAGAGGAATAAAAGTAGAGCAGGATACAAAGAATCTCCATGCTTTAAAAATTTGTCTATAGTCTATCACTTCTGTACTTTTCAATCTTTTGTAATAAAAGTATGTTCAATTATTATTTATATAACAAAAATTTAGTAAAAATCCAAAACCCACTACTCAACAAATTAAGAACACACATATACACACACAAAGCCCTTAGCTTTATAGAGGGTTATCTTTCATAAATCAACACCAAGTCCATTTAAAGAGCCATGGGGAAAAAGTGCTCTTTATCAACACTTTTTTTTTTTTTTTAACAGTGTATTGCTTTATTGAGAGGGGGTCAGGAGGCAAGACACCATGTCAAGGAATGAAATCAATTTTTAAAAAAGTACAGGTACAAGAAGCAATAATGTTAAAATAGTAATACACAAAATGGATAACTGCAATCATTTCTTAAAGAGGACTCGGCTCATGGAAGATAAATTTTAAACACTGTTGCAAAAAACAACTGTATGAAGTAGAAATTGGTTTCAGTAATATTAGTAGAGAATATGTTCTGGAAAGTGGAGGTAAATGGATGTAAAATCCTGGCAGCAATTTAATAGAACAGTCCCAGATGATTAGGCTGAGGCCAACACCTAATGAGGACAAAAAGCCTTGTCTGTGGGGAATTTTGGATGATACATGGAGAAATATTACATTGTGCGTAAGCCAAATTGAATTGTTTTCACAAGTGTTGTAAAGTTTCATATAGTAAAAAGTTTCTTCTACATGCACTTCAATTTCACAGCAAGAGTGGCATAGGATACCTAAACACAGAAGAGAGCATTCATGCAAGATATCTAACTCCTTCATATAATAATGCATATAATTCAAAATGATTACATTATCATTACATCTAGGGCTTTCTGCAGCTACAAGGTGGTGGTTATGGAAAGCATGGCTCCCGGTATCAATATCTAAAAAGCAGCCACCACCTCCTTCTATGTGTGTTCTCTTTTTGCATTTGTTCTTATCAACTCTGCTGTTGTTGATGCTTCTTAGCAAAACTGGTAAAAACAAAATTGTAATCATTGAACATAATGCTCTGGCAAGCAAAACATTTAAAACCTTCAATCTTCTGGGGTGAAGAAAGCACTGTGCAACATTTAGAACTCTGATTTACAAACAGGGTGGTCACAAATTTTCCTGGCTTGAAGACTTCCACAACTTTCCTGACCAGGTCATCATAGGAGGTCTGACTTAAGTTTGTTTCAAAGCTAACATAAGAAAATTCTGACTCTGGAGTGATGTGAATAGTCCAATAAGTTCTATCCGATTTCATTCCATTTATCGAATACCCACAAGGATTGAACAGTGTGGCATCAATGACAGAACCTGGTATCACGTCACGAATTCCACTCTCACAAGTGACATCCTTTGCAGTAATACCATCTTTCATGTAGAACTGGTCCATAACTTCTGGGTCAAGCTCACTCATCAGAATTTCCAGGGTCTGATCTGGCTGACTGATTACCTGAGTCTCTGGAAAATCCAAAGTATACAAGTACCAACAGTCAGAATTCACACGTCCCATACAATATGCTGCTCCATTTGGGAAAACTGCATTAAGAAATTCTATTTCTTCCTGGAAATTCCAGTGTGGGTACCCTTGATGAGAAGACTTTGTGAAATTCTTATGAGAATAAAAGCTTTGAATTGAGTCAAATCCATTGTAATCCCTAGCAAGTTTCAACAGAGGAACCAACATTTTCAGCAAGAGGGTGGTACCACAGGTCTTCAAAATGAAACGTCTCTTAGAGACAAACGTGCTACTCTCACTGAGTACATAAGCTTCCTGCTTATCAGTTGTTACACTTATAATTGAACATTGCACATCCTTCAAAAAGTATGTCCCACTCGGATCTTGGGATAGTGCGAAGATCCCCAGATATTTGGTTTAAGTCAGATTGCTGCCTGGAGAACCAAACCTCCAGCAGCTTCTCAGTCCCTTCGAAAAACTGTGCAGCTTCTATCACCGTGAGACTAGCAAACAACCAACAACCACAGAAAATCAACTAAATTAAATCTCTTCTCCCACCGCTGCTGCCGTCGCTGCAGATTGTTCCAGTTGTGCTACTAAAGTTCAGTTTCCTTTTTTTTTTGCTATAATTTTATATTAAATTTTTTTTAAAAAAGGATTAATAAAATTTTCCTGGCTTTTTTTTTCATGAGTGAAAGTTGAACAAACATGAGCCTGTTGGAAATAGAGGCAGATACAGTTCAGTCTCCTGTAGTCCGCTGTTTCCCCGTTAAAGAGAGTAGAGTGAGCACTAGCTATGTCGTCAGCCATACTGTGGAAACTCATCACTTCTATTCAACATTGTATTGGAAGTTCTAGTCAATGAAAAAGATCCATGATATAAATAAATAAATAGGAACTATGAGGCAAAAATACTGAAAGCTAAAAGAATTCATTGCAAAATATATGATTACCTAGAGAATGCAAGAATTTAGAAAAACAAAACAAGGAGCTGGTGGCTCAGTTGCTTAAGCATCCAACTATTGATTCATCTCAGGTCATGATCCCACGGTCCTGAGACTGACCCCTGCATCGGGCTCCACTGTGGGCATGGAGCCTGCTTAAGATTTTCTCTCTCCCTCTCCCTCTGCCTCTCTCTCTCCCTCTCTTAAAAGAAAAGAAAAGAAAAAACAGAAGAAAAACAAAAATATTAGTATGAAACAGAGTTCCACAAAGTATTCAAATCAAGAACCATGAACAAAAAATCATGAACTTTCCTATATATCAAACAAAACCAATTAAAATGAGATTTAAATATAAGACCCCATTCACAAAAACAACAGAAACTATAAATACCTAAATATACGCTTAATAACAATAGCTAACATATTGTGTTAACTTACAGGTCTTAACCATTTAATCCTCACAATAACCCTAATGAGTTATTATTCTTCCCATTTTATGGATGAGAAAACTAAAGTATAAAAAGGGGTTTTTATTTGCCCAAGCTTAGCACACACTGAACCCAAATAGCATGGCACTAGAACTCATTCTTTTCACTACTACTCAACACAATCAACATGCAGAAAAGTAGAAAACTGCAGAAGAAAATAAAAGACGTGACTAATCATACCATGCTGGTGAATGAAAACACCTGATATTGTAAAGATATAAATTCCTTCCCACATGAAATCTGTAAATTCAAGGCAATTCCAATAAGAAAAAATCTCAAGAAGATTTTTTGTGCAACATAACATACACACTGATTCTAAAATTCATGAGGACAAGAGTCACAAAAAAGGCAAGAACATTTTGAAAAGGGAAAACAATGAGAGGGAAGAGCCTTACCAATTATAAAAATATAAACTTTTAAATGAATTGAAATCAAACAGTATACTGGTACAGGAACACTTACAGATCAATGAAACGATATTCTAGAAACAGCAGTCTTTATAATACTGCTGCCAACACCATTTATTATGATTCATAAATGATGCTGAAACAACAGGCAATATCTACTTCCTTACATTCAACACATATAACTTTCAGAGAGATTACAGAACTAAAAGGAAAAAATGTTCTGAAAGTATTTCTTTTTTTTTTTTTTTTTTAATGTTTATATTTGAGAGCACACATGCACGCACGGGAGGGGCAGAGAGAAAGAGGGAGACAGTGAATCCAAAGCAGGCTCTGCTCTGTCAGCAGAAAGCCAGATGCAAGGCTCAAAATCACAAATCATGAGATCAAAACCTCAGCCAAAGTCAGATGCTAAACCAACTGAGCCACCCAGGCACCCCTACAAGTATTGTTTTAATGTTTATTTCTTCATTTTGAGAGAGAGAGAGAGAGAGAGAGAGAGAGACAGAGACAGAGAGAGAGAAAGAGAGAGGCAGAGAGGGAGAGGTACAGGGAGAGGGAGACAGAGAATCCCAAGCAGGCTCCGCACTGTCAGCGCAGAGCCCGACACAGGGCTCAATCTCACACCCTGAGATCATGATCTGAGCCAAAGTCAGACACTTAACCCACTGAGGCACCCAGGTGCCCCTAATTTAAAACTTTTTTAAAACAAAGCATCAATAAACAAAACAAAGAGCAAACTGCATACAGGCATACCTCAGAGATATTACAGGTTCAGTTCCAGATGCCATAATAAAGCAAATATCACAGTAAAGTGAGTCAAGTAAATTATGTTTCCCTGTGCATGTAAGTTATGTTTACACTATGCTGTCATCTATAAAGTGTGCAATAGCATTGTCTAAAAATATATACATACTTTAATTTAAAAAGACTTTTAGGGCTAAAAAATCATCATCACCCAAGCTTTCAGTGAGTCGTAATCTTCTTGCTGGTGGAAGGTCTTGCTTCGATGTTCATGGCTGCTAACTGATCGTGGTGGTGGCTGTTAAAGCACAAGTTGGCTGTGGCAAGTTCTTAAAATAAGACAATAAAGTTGACTGCATCAACTGACTCTTCCTTTCACAAAGGATTTCTCTGTAGCATACAATGTTTGACAACATTATATCCACAGAACTTTTTTAATTTTAATGTTTATTTTTATTTTTGAGAGAGAGAGACAGAGTAGGAGTGGGGAAGCGGCAGAGAGAGAGGGAAACACAGAATCTGAAGCAGGCTCCAGGCTCTGAGCTGTCAGCACAGAGCCCAATGCAGGGCTCGAACCCATGAATCTCAAGATCATGACCTCAGCCAAGGTTGGATGCTTAACTGACTGAGTCACCCAGGAGCCCCTACCCCAGAACTTCTTTAAATTAATCTTCTCAAACTCAACTGCTGCTTTATCAACAAGTTTATATAGTAATCTAAATACTTTGTTGTCCTTTCAACAATCTTCATAGCATCTTTACCAGGAGTAGATTCCATCTCAAGAAATCACTGTCTTTGTTCACCCATAAGAAGCAACTCCTCATCCATTCAAGTTTTATCATAAGGTTGCAGCAATTCAGTCACACTTCAGCCTCCACTTCTAATTCTCTCACTCTTTCCACAACATCTGCAGTTAGTTCCTCCACTGAAGTCTTGAACCTCTCAAAGTCATCCATGAGGGTTGGAATCAGCTTCTTCCAAACTCTTATTCAGATACTTGCAGGTATTCTGACCTCTTCCCATGAATCACAAATGTTCTCAACGGCATCTAGATCATGAATCCTTTCCAGCGGGTTTTCGATTTACTTTTTGCCCGGATCCAAGAGAGGAATCAATATCTATGGCAGATATAGTCTTACAACATGTATTTGTTAAATAATAACAGAAGCCAAAATTACTACTTGATCCATGAACTGCAGAATGGATGTTGTGTTATCATGCATGAAAACAACATTCATCTCATTGTACATCTCCATCATAGCTCTTGGTGACCAACTGCATTGTCAATGAGCAGTAATATTTTTATTTTTTTAATGTTTATTTATTTTTGAGAAAGAGAGAATGCAAGTGCACACAAGCAGGGGAGAGCCAGAGACAGAGAGAGACAGAGAATCCCAAGCAGGCTCCGCGATGTCAGTGCAAAGCCCAACAGGGAACTCTAACTCATGAACCGGGAGATTCATGACCTGGGCCAAAGTCGTACACTCACTCAACTGAGCCACCCAGGCACCCCAGTAATACTTTTTAAAAATAATAATAAAATAAAATGAGCAGAAATCTTTTTTTTTTTAAGGAATCTTTTTTTTTTTCTCTGAGCAGGTCTCAACAGTAAGCTTAAATATTCAGTAAGCCATGTTGTAAACAGATGTGCTATCATCCGGGCTTTGTTGTTCCATTTATAGAACACAGGCAGAGTAGATTAAGCATAATTCTTAAAGGCCCTAGGATTTTCAGAATGGTAACTGAGAACTGGCTTCAATTTAGAACCACCAGCTGCATTAGCTCCTAACATGAGAGTCAGCCTGTCCTTTGACGCTTTGAAGCCAGGCACTGACTACTCCTCTCTAGCTATTAAAGTCCTAGATGGCATCATCTTCAGCTACACTGAAAATCTATTTAGTGCAGCCACCTTCATTAATTATTTTAGTCAGATCTTCTGGATAACTTGCTGCAGCTTCTATATCTTGCTGCTTCACCTTGCACTTTTATGGAAACAGCTTCTTTCTTTAAACTTCATAAATTAACCTCTGCTAGCTTCAAAATTTTCTTTTGCAGCTTCCTCACCTCTCTCGACCTTTATAAAATTGAAGAGAATCAAGGCCTTGTTTTGGATTAGGCTTTGATTTAAGGAAATAATCTATCCAAACCATTCAAACTTTCTCCCTTATCAGGTTGTTCTGCTTTCTTGTCATTCTTATCATTACTGTATTCACTGAAGTAGTACTTTTTTTTTTTCAACGTTTTATTTATTTTTGCGACAGAGAGAGACAGAGCATGAACGGGGGAGGGGCAGAGAGAGAGGGAGACACAGAATCGGAAACAGGCTCCAGGCTCTGAGCCATCAGCCCAGAGCCCGACGCGGGGCTCGAACTCACGGACCGCGAGATCGTGACCTGGCTGAAGTCGGACGCTTAACCGACTGCGCCACCCAGGCGCCCCTGAAGTAGTACTTTTGATTGCATTCACAATTTGGCTAACTGGCTCAAGAGATCTGGCATTCAGTCTATCTCAGTTTTTAAATTTTTTTTGTTTATTTTTGAAAGAGAGAGAGAGAGAGAGAGACAGGGAGCAAGGGAAGGGCAGAGAGAAAGGGAGACACAGAATCTGAAGCAGGCTCCAGGCTCTGAACTGTCAGCACAGAGCCCAACACGGGGCTCAAACTCCTGGACCGTAAGATCATGACCTGGGCCAAAGTCAGCCACTTAACTGAGCCACCCAGGCACCCCACAGTCTCAGTTTTTGACATGACTTCCTCACTAAGCTTAATCACTTCTAGCATTTGACTTAAATAAAGTAAGAGACACAAGTCTCTTCCTTTCACTTGTACACTTAACTGTAGAGTTATGAACTGGCCTAATGTCAATACTGTTACATCTCAGGGAACAGGGAAGCCCAAGGAAGAGAGAGGCAGGTGAATGACGACTCAGTGGACCAGTCAGAACACACACAACATTTATTGACTAAGCTTGCCATCTTATATGGCCACACTTTGTGGCATCTCAAAACAATTACAATAGTAATATCAAAGATAACTGATCACAGATCACCATAATGTAGTAATAATAAAATAATAAAAATAATAATAATGATGATGAAAATTACCGAAATGGGGCACAGAGACACAAAGTTAGCAAATGCTGCTAGAAAATGGTGCTGATAGACTTGATTGACAAAGGGTTGCCACAAACCTTCAATTTATGGGGGGGGGGGGGGGGAGGGAGAATGCAGTATCTGTAAGGTGCAATAAAGCAAAGCACAGTAAAATGAGGTATGCCTGTGCTGAGAGAAAATATCAACGATATATAAAAGTTCCTTCACATCAATGAGCAAAGAAACAAAACTAAGGAAAACAGGTTTTACTATTTATTTATTTATTTACTCATTTATTTATTTACAGATCAAGCATAAGCAGGGGAGGGGCAGAGAAAGGAAGAGAGAGAATCCCAAGCAGGCTCTGTGCTGTTAGCATGGAGCCCGATGCAGGGCTCAAACTCACAAACCGTGAGATCATGATCTGAGCTGAAATCAAGAGTTGGATGCTTAACCGACTGAGCCACCCAGGTGCCCCAAGGAAAACAAGTTTTACAAAGATATAAAAACATTTCAAGAAGAACCACAAGACATCCAATAAATGAAATGATGATGAAACTCACCAGAAATCAAAGATAACCAAATTAAAACAATAATATATTTTTCATCTAGCAAACTAGCTAAAAAAATAAAAATTACTGCTATCTAATAGCAGTAATGACAAGGGAGAGAATATTCTCACCTAGTTTGGGGGTTCTGCTTACATAAATGGGTTAGAAAAAAGTGCCCAAGGTTAGGTAGCAAAATATTGTAATGGAATCACAAGTGAAATTACTTTCCATCTGACACCAATATACTATTATACTTTGATCACAAACTCCACTTGCCCCCAGACCCTTTGCTTCTTACATATACAAGTTAATGATTACTGTCTGATTGTTTTCTCCACATTTACATGTGTAAATCTTGTTTTCTTCACGTTCACCACATGAGTAATAATCTTGTGAGCTCAAAAACTACAGAGATGAAACCCCTGTTCACCACTCTTGTCTCCTCCCAAACATTAGCCTCTCTCATATTCAATTCTGCGTCCGCTCTCTTTATGGACAAGAGAGAACTCCAGACTTATAGTGTGCAACACTGTTTATAAATCTCAATTGGTATAGTGTTTGTATAGGGAAATACGGCTATACCCATTAAAATGTAAACTCTGCATACTTTTAACCTCATAATTTCATTTCTAGGTATCTTATGGAAATATTCATATACACCATAAAGATATGTCAACAGTGTTCACTAAAGCAACATTTGATAGAGAAAAACTAGAAATTACCCAAATGTCCACAGATAGATGAATGTGCAAATAAATTATTCTACAGCCATAACATAGCATACTACTTAGCCTTCAAGACCTCATTTTCTCATATAGAGAGAAAATAGTGAGGCAAGTTCCAGCCTAAATTGCTATTTTTAGGCCTAGATAGTGCTAAATCATTTTAGTCAAAAGAATACTTGGAGGGCTAACAGTGTAATTACATAAACTTGTCATTACTTCCCCCCAAACGATTTAGTCTCAAATATTTGTATGTATATAAGATGTCACCTATCTCTAAGAAAACTTCTCTTCCTCCAACTTATTCAATTTGTCTTCCTTTATTTGGTTTCATTCTCCCATTGCTCCTGTACTGATAGTGAAGACTGAAGTAGATGGTATTATTCTCTCCATCATAAAGTATCCACCCACTCACTTTTATTTGTTCCATTAACAAGCTAACCTTTTGTTAAGAAGCCCACTTTCAGTCACTAAAATTACCAGTTATGAGCTCACATATTTAAATCCAAAAATACTTGAGACCACATGGTGAGGGTAGGGAGAGCGGGACAAGTACATAGTTACAAAGTAAGCCCTCCCAAATACCCTCTTTTTTTAAATTTTTTTAAGTTTATTTATTTTGAGAGACAAAGAGAACGAAAGGGGGAGAGGCAGAGAGAAAAAGGGAGAGAAAGAATCTCAAGCAGGCTCTGCACTGCAGGCTAAAATTCATGAACCGTGAGACCATGACCTGCCTGAAACCAAGAGTTAGAGACTTAACAAATTGAGCCACCAGGCGCCCCACAATATCCACGTTTAACCTAAAGAGATTTAGCACTGTTTAGACCTAGAATTAACAATTTAAGGCTAGAGCCTTTATCATTAATTACAGCACATTTGGAATTTTAGACATCTTTGCAGTTTAAAACTGCAGGCCTGGTTCAAGAAATCAATAAAAGCATTAAAAAAGCTTTAAAAAATCAAATCCCTGTTTACCCTTGCCTATAATTCTAGGCCAGCTGCAACTCTTGAGTCAAAACAGCCCATATACTAAAACTGACATGACCAGCCTGAATCAACTAAAGTGTTCTTATCCAAGCAGCATTAGTTTAAAGCTAAACATACAACTGTTTTTTTAAAAAGCTATGGGGGGTGGGGGGCGCAGGGAGAAGACCTGCATGGTACAACATAGTTCTTGCAAATAACCACGCTCAAAAAACTCACATGCCTCTTTACTTGTTAAAACATAATACCAAGCCACTGTATTTAGGACCCACCAGAGGTACATTTTGCTCCCCAAATGGCAGTCCTTCCCCATTTATCAAGGTTCCTCAGTTATGGAACAGGTGTTAGGTTATTAGGTGTGACTGATTACTTTAATAATGGCCCCAATTACTGACATAGCTAATCTTCCCACAAGGGTCAGAGGCTATTTCTCCCAACCCCTTAAATCTAGGCTAGTTTTGTAAATTTTGTCCTATATATTGTGATGAAATTGATGTGTAAGTCCTGGAGCCTAGGCCTCAAGATGTCTTGCAGCTTCTGCCTTTACTCTCTTGGGAATCAGTTGCCATGTAAAGTAATACAAGCCAGACTGAATAAGCAGAGATTTTGTGCAGACAGAAGGCCCACTTTCTCACTGTCCTCACCAAGGTCCCAAACATGTGATTGAAGTCACCTTAGATACTCTAGCTCCAGTCAACCCACCGAATGAATGCAGCACACAAGTGTGACCCTAGGCACAAAAGAGTGCCCAGCTATCCCACAGAATTTTAAGAAATAATAAATCATTGTTGCTTTGAGCCACTTAAATTGTGAGGTAGACTGTTACACAACAATACCAATATACTGGGAGAACTCAAATGGTTGAGCAACACCACTTCTGGATATAAAGCAGGGACTCAAACAGGATTTGTAAATCAATGTTCATAGGAGCATTACTCACAACAGCTAAAAGGTGCAAACAACCCAATGTCTATCATTGGATGAATGGATAAACAAAATGTGGTATATGCACACAACAGAGTATTTTTCAGCTTTAAAAAGGAAAGAAATTCTGGAGCACCTGGGTGGCTCAGTTGGTTAAACGTCCCACTTCAGCTCAGGTTATGATCTCATGGTTTGTGGGTTCAAGCCCCGTGCTGGACTCTGTGCTGACAGCTCAGAGCCTAGAACCTGCTTCAGATTCAGTGTCTCCCTTTTTCTCTGCCCCTCCCCCACTCACATTCTCTCTCAAAATGAACGTTAAAAAAAATAATAATAATACAAAAAGGAAAGAAATTCTGACACATGCTACACAATGGATGAATTCTGAAGATACACTAAGTGATATAAGCCAGATAGAAAAGGACAAATATTGTGTAATTTCACTTATACGACATACCTACAGAAGCCAAATTCACTGCAAGAAAGTAGAACGGTAGTTGCCAGGGCTTGGGAGGGGGGCGGAAATGGAGAGTTATTGTTTAATGAGTTCAGAGTTTCAGCTTGACAAGATGAAAAGATATGGAGATGGATGGTGGTGATGGCTGTACAATATAAACATACTTAATGCTACTGAACCATACACTTAAAAATGGTTAAAATGGTAAATTTTGTTATGTCTAGTTTACCACATTTTTAAAAAGCACAACTCTTCCCCACTTGATTTCATAATCAAACAAGAGAAAGTTACAGGAATAGATAAATAGAAAGGAAAATATCAGCTTTATCTTTGATAAAAAGGTAGGATGAAGAACATGGCTTAAGAGTGGTTCAGAAATGGCTTGCAAACACTATGAATTAAAGTTATCAACCAAAATAGAACTATTTCCCCCCAAAGCAGAACTTGTCCTGCACTCAGTTTACTGTACTAGAAAAGAATATGCCAAAGTACTTGCTAGCTACAGGCTGGAAAGAAGTGAGAGATGAACAGGTTTAAATTGGCACATGCCCCAGGTAATTCTACTGCACTCATAATCAGATAAATCACTCCTCCAGTGAAGAGAAGAGGTAAAGAAAGAAGCTACGAGTTTTTTTGTGCCTTGAGGGAGGGAAGAAGAAAGGCTCCACTGCAGAATCCTTGGCTGCAAACCCCTCACCTGTGTCCCCAGCCCATCTTGGCTCTTGCATTTCCCATAGCAAAGTCCCTCCACACTTAACCAGTGTTACAGTAGTATATAATAGTTTCAAAAGAAAACAGAGGAGAAGAACTAGAAAAAAATTTTTTGAGAAAATTTCCTGGCTGGAGTTCCTGAGTGGCTCAGTCATTTAAGCTTCTGACTCTTGGCATCAGCTCAGGTTATGATCGAGCAGTGGTGAGATCGAGCTCCACACTGAGTGTGGAACCTGCTCGGGATTCTCTCCAATCTCTCTCTCTCTCTCACTGCCCCTCTCCTGCTCATGTGCGCATGTATGTGTGTGTGCGTGCTCTCTCTCGCTCTCTCTCAAATTAAATCAACATAAAAAAGAAAAGAAAAACTTCCTGGAACTGAAGAACATACATTCTAGACTGACTGAGGAATAAAGGTACAACAAACAAATGCATTGATTGTTACCTGATATGTTTGACCAAAGCTGGAGAGTTTTAAAGCTCTGGCAGAGTAGTAGGGAAGAATTCATGTTAGATAACAAAGCGCACTAAACAAAAATAATAAGGCATCTTAGATATAACACCAAAGTACACACGGCAAGAGAAAAAAAATAACTAGACATCATCAAAATTGAAACTTTTGTGCTTCAAAGAATACTACCAAAGGAAAAACTTTGCAAATCATTTATCTAATGAGATCCATATCTAAAACACAACAACTATTACTACTCAATTAAACAAAAAATAAGATGAGCAAAGGATCTGAATAGACATTCTCCGAATAAGATATACATGGTATAAGACAACAAGACGACCAAAAACCACATGAAAAGATGTTCATCAGCCATCAGAGAAATGCAAATCATAATGAGATACCACTTTACACCTACCAGGAGGGCTATAATCAAAACTACAATGAGCTATCACCTCACATCTGTCAAAATGACTAAAATTAACGACACAGGAAACAAGAGATGAGGGTGAGGATGAGGAAAAAGGGGAACCCTCCTACCCTGTTGGTGGGAATGCAAACTAGTGTAGCCACTTGGAAAACAGTATGAAGTTTCCACAAAAAGGTAAAAATAGCAATTTTATGATCCAGCAACTGCACTACTAGGTATTTACCCAAAAGATCTAAAAATACTGGTTGAAGGGATACATGCACCCTGATGTTTAAAGCATTATCTACAATAGCCAGATTATGGAAAGAGCCCAAATGCCCACTGACTGATGAATGGATAAAGATATATATATATATGAACATTACTCAACCACAAAAAAGAATGAAATCTTGTCATGTGCAATGACATGGATGGAGATGGAGAGTATTATGCTAAATGAAATAAGTCAGAGAAATACAAACACCATATGATTTTACTCATATTAAGTATTATGAAACAAATGAGAATTTAAGAAACAAAACAGAAGAACATGGGAGGGAGGGGTGGACAAGAGAGAGGCAAACCTAAAAAAGACTCAACTACAGAGAACAACTGAAAGTTGCTGGAAGGGAGGTGGGCAGGGGGATGGGTTAAATGTGTGATGGGTATTAAAATGGGCACTTGTTGTGATAAGCACTGGGTACTGTTGTGATAAGCAATGGGTGTTGTTATGTAAGTGATGAATCACTAAATTCTACACCTGAAACTAATATTGTACTGTATGTTAAATAACTGGAATTTAATAAAAACCTGAAACTTAAAAAAAAAAAAGAGATTGTAACAAGTATTGGTGAAGATGCAGAGAAATTGGAATTCTTTTACACTGCTAGAGAAAATTGTAAAATGGTACAGCCGCTTTGAAAAATAGTCTGAAAAAAATCCTCAAATGGATAACAAATTTCCATCTGATCCAGCAATTATGCCCCTCTTTATTATATACCCAAAATAAATAAAAACATAAGTTCACACAAAAGCTTGTACATATATGTTCACGGCAGCATTACTCATAATAACCAGTGTCCACCAACTGTTGAAATAAATAAAATGCAGCATATTCATACAATGGAATATTACTCAGAAATAAATGAAGTTCTAACACATGGTACAACACAGATGAACCTTAAAAACAATACACTAAATTAAAGTAGCCAGTCACAAAGGATGAAAAATTTATGATTCCATTTACATGAAATGTCCAGAATAAGCAAATCTAGAGAGCAGAAGACAGATGAGTGTTGCCTAGGGCTATGGAGATGGGGGACTGGGGAGACTGACAGGTGAGGAGTGAAGGATTCCTTTTTGAGGTAATACAAACATTGTGGTTATGGATGCACAACTGCAAATACACTAAGAGCTATTAAGTTGTACACTTTAAATAAAGTGTATTGTGTGATGTGTGACTTAGATCTCAATAAAGCTGTTCTTAGAAATAAGACAATTAGGAGCACCTGGGTGGCTCAGTCGGTTAAGTAGTCAACTTCGGCTCAGGTCATGATCTCAGTTTGTGGGTTCCAGCCCCACATCAGGCTCTGTGCTGACAGTTCAGAGCCTGGAGCCTGCTTCAGATTCTGTGTCTCCCTCTCTCTTTGCCCCTCTCTGACTCATGCTCGCTCTCCCTCCCCCAAAAATAAACATTAAAAAAAATTTTTAATAAAAAATTTTTAAAAATAAGGCAATTAAGAGAAAACAGTTGTTCAAGAAAAAAAATATAATTATAGTAGACTACATGTCCCAGTACAAACAATATTTGGATACTGCAAATACTGAATACTGTTTATCAAAAAAACTGGGATGTATTTTACAATAGAGAAAGGGAAGAGGGGAGAGTTAGATATAAATTTCATTACCAGAAAAGACCTGGCTAATGAAAAATAAAAACTTATTTATTTTAGCAACATAATCAACTAGATTAAGATTTGTGTCAAGTAAAATAAACAGTAAGAAATCATTATTGTTTTTGTCTACATAACATGAAGATCTTTTGAAAAACCCTCCCTGCAAGTAAAAAATATGAACTTTTAGGCCATAATATAATGAAATAAGAAATCAACAAAATGGAACGTAGTAAAGATCCCTGAAAAAATATCCATGCATTTATGAAAACCTAACATATGATAGTTAGCATTACAGGAAAAAAAGACATACCAGGAATTAAGAAACTATGGTTACAGCCTTTAAAATAACTGTTTTTTACTTTTTTTGAAGCAGTAGGAAAAAATCCAATGAAAAAATATTTCATGATACATTAAATTCTCTGAAATTCAAATTTCAGTCTCCATAAAGTTTTACTGGCACACAGCCACACTCATTCATTTACATATCATCTATTGCTGCTTTCTCCATCCAAAGACCTTTGTGGCATTTTCACTGTTGTGCACTGCAGGCTCCACACTGTAAAAATTGCAGCAATGCACTTTATCACCCACCAGCATTTCAAGTGCCACATGTATCACTGTAAGTGCAACTTTTTAAAAAATATTTTGAAAATGTTTTATTTTGAAAGACAGAGTGCGAGTAGGAGAGTGGCAGAGAAAGAGAGAGACAGAGAATCCAGGCTCTGAGCTATTAGCACAGGACTTGAACCCACCAACAGTGAGATCATGACCTGAGCTTGGATGCCCAACTGAGCCACACAGGTGCGTGCCCCAGTGCAACTTTTTTTAAAGTGGCAATACATATTCATCATGTCCAAATAAGGAAAGGGAAAAGTGAAATTCAAATGTCACACTTTTAGTGTGGATTTTGTTACCAAATAATAGCAAAATGCTGTGTTTATTATGTAGTATTATAGCTGTGCTAAAAGAATAAATGTTATACCAATACTTAGCACTCATCACAGTATTCACAACTCACAGAAGAGCAACACTCAGAAAAATCAGAAAATTTAAAATGAAATACCTCATTACAGAATTTCTTCACAAAAATTAAAGATGAAAATGAGACTACAACCAAAGTAAGTTTCTGAGTAGCTCCATTTGTTAGCTAAGCAAGGAAAACTATTTACCAATGACGAGTTAGACTGTATTTTATAACAGCTGAAAAAATTTATAAAACTAATTATTAATTAAACTATTAGCCTGTTGATGAGAACTACTGCTCAAAGATTTGGGGACCTTAGTAACTGATAAGCAATTAAAAACAAGGCAAATGATTTCAAGATTTTGACTTTGATGTGCCTAGAGATGTTACTAACAACTCAGCTGTTTACTTGAAGGGTCAGTGCCAAGTCTGAAGTGACTGAGCAATTAGCCTCCATGAATATTCTGTGAGAACTACAGATAAGAATATTTTCAAAGGGGTTGAGAAAACATGAATGTACTACAACTGGAAGTGGGATCTAATATATAGTCCCACTAATGTTGGTAAAATAGGTATGGAGCAGAAAAAAAGATTTAGTTGGACAAATTTACCTTTTGTGAGGTGTTTCAAAGTCTATGATTATTCACGATCTTATCAGCAGTACTCTACAGAAAATATTTGAATCTATCATGTATTAGTGAGACAGTAGTGTCACTTATTCTTGTACACTTCATAATCATCAGTTCTGTGAATTTTTGTTAGAAACAGAGGCAGAATATCTTGAATTACCCTTATTGTAGAGCAGTTTGATGGCTCAGCAATGGGAACATTTTATTGCAATTTTTGAGCTCAAGGCTAAGACAAATTTTTCTGCAAAAAAACCGCCTTCCACCACTATTGTCAAACACCAAATGGCTTTGGAAATTAGCTTTTGCTGAAGGCTCCATAATGTTTCTGAATGAATTCAACCCAAAATTACAAAATAGCACTTATGCAAAACATCTTATGGTAAAGTCATTTCAACAACAACGAAAGTTATCTGAATCACAATAATGGCAAACTGCTTTATACACTTCCCGTGCTGTCAAAAGTTAAAACAAGAAGCCATAGCTCCATTACCACACAAATTTGCAGCAGTTACGTTTTCCAAGCAAACTCTAGTTCCACCAAGTTTTTCAGATTTTGGTGCAAGCATAAGGGAAATTTCCATATTTGTAAGTCCTTTTAACTGTGCAAAGACTCCATCTAATTAAGGAGGTTCCACCTAATTTTCAATCAGAAATGATTAATCTACTATGTAATAACATGCTAAGGGGCAAAAATATCACAAGAATCTAACAGAATTCTATAAATGCTTTCCAAGCAATGAATATGCTAAATTAAAAGCATATACTCAGGGACTGATATCAGTATTTAGTAGTAACTATCAGGATGAAAACACATTTTCAAAGATGAAATCTGTAAAATCTCATTACAAATCAGTATTAACAGATGCATATTCACAATCAACTTTGATTACAAGAAACACTAACTGTGAACCCCTCAAAAAACAAATGTTACCCCAATAAAAAGAATTTCACTGTGGGCACCTGGGTGGCCCAGTTAAATACCTGACTCTTGATTTGGGCTCGGGTCATGATCTCATGGTTGTGAGATCAAGCCCCACAATGGGCTGGTGCTGAGTGTAGAGTCTGCTTAAGATTCTCTCCCTCCTTCTCCCTCTCACCACCACCCCCACCACCCCGAAGCATAAGTTCTCTCTCAAAAATAAAAGAAAAAAGGAAGAAAGAAAACAAAGAATTCCACTCTTCTCACTAGTAAATCTGTATTATCAAAAAAGTACTATTACTATATTTGAACTTAATACAAATTTTATTTAAAATTTGCAAAGGCACCTTGGTGGCTTAGTTGGTTAAATGTTGGACTTCAGCTCAGGTCATGGTCTCACCGTTTGTGAGTTCTAGCCCTACATCAGGCTCTGTGCTGACAGCCTGGAGCCTGGAGCCTGCTTTGAATTCTGGGTCTCCCTCGCTCTCTGCCCCTCCGCCACATGCACTCTGTCTCTCTCTCAAAAATAAACATTAAAAAAATTTTTTTTTAATTTGCAGAAATTTTGGAAGCACCTGGTGGCTCAGTCAGTTAAGTATCCGACTTTGGCTCAGGTCATGATCTCACGGTTCGTGGATTTAAACCCCACATCAGGCTCTGTGCTGACAGCTCAGAGAATGGAGTTCAGCTCCGATTCTGTGTCTCCCTCTCTCTCTGCCCCTCCACTGCTTGCGTGCTCTCTCTCTCTCTCTCTCTCTCTCTCACTCAAAAATAAATATTAAAAAAAAAACTTTAAAATTTGCAGAAATTTTTTAAAATTGCAGAAATGCTTTCTTCCTTGTTATAAAGTACCCACCTAATATCTTTAATTTTGCCTCTTAACTGGCAAAGCCTAAAACGTTACTATTTACCCTTTAAAGAAAACATTTGGTGACTTCTGGGATATAGACTTCAAAAGGTGTATTGGACAACTGGTTGTCCCTATTTTTTAAAAAGTGATTAAAATTAGATCCATATCCTATAAAAAGCAAAACTGTAAAACTTCTAGAATAAGAGAAAAAACACAAACCATAAATATAAAGTACTATGACTAACTTTTCAGACTTTATAAACAAAGGATAAAGATAAGCTATACAGACTTAGAGAATATATTTGCAACTCATATAACCAACAAAGGATTCAAAATATGTAAATTATCAATTTTAAAGAAGAAGAGAAAGAACACTCCCCTCCAACAAAATGGGCAGTTCATAAAAGGAGAAATCCAAATGGCCAGGAAACATGAAATAATGCCTGATCTTATTAGTAATAAGGTAAAATGCAAACAAAAGGACTTTTTGAAAGAGAAAATACGTCCTACAGATCAATTCTCAGTAATTTTTTAAAGTCTGATTTCTTATTATTTCTGAGAAAAAGAGAGAGAGAGGCAGAGGGAGAGGGATAATCCCAAGCAAGCTCCACGCTGACACAGGGCTCATGTGCAGGAGATCGTGACCTGAGCAGAAGACACTTAACTGACTGACCCACCCAGGAGCCCCTCAATAATTTTTAAATCTAACAATATCAAGAGTTGGTAGGAAACTCTATAAAAGCAGGAACACTAATGCTCTATTGGCATAAATGTAAATAAAACAGTACAACCAGTTAGAAGAGTATTTTGGAAACATCTAGTAAAAAACAAGTTGTTTCAGGAAAAAAAAAAAAAGAGAGAGAGGAGCACCTGGGTGGCTCACTTGATCGAGCTTCCAACTTCGGCTCAGGCCATGATCTCCCGATTCATGGATTGGAGCCCTATATCCGGCTCGCTGCTGTCAGAGTGGAGACCACTTCAGATTATCTGTGCCCCCCCCACCACCCCTCCCAGACTCACATTCCCTCTCAAAAATTAAAAAAAAAAAAAAAAAAAAAAAAAAAAAACAACCTTTTTCCCTTATAGGTATATATACTCTCAAATGTGTGCCCAAGGATTCATGTATAATATGCTCACTGAACAGGCACCTAGGGGGCTTAGTCATTAGTCAGTTAAGCCATCTGACTTTGGCTCAGGTCATTATCTCCCGGTTGGAGAGTTTGAATTCCACATCCAGTGAGCTCAAGCCCTGCTTCAGGTGAACGCTGCTTTTCTTTCTCTCATGGGATTCTCCCTCTCTCTCTCTCTCTCTCTCTCTGCCCCTCACAAGACTCTCTCTCTCTCTGTCCTTGCTCATTTGTGCCCTCTCTCAAAAGAGAAAAAGAAAAAATGTTCACTGAACACTAGAAACAAATTAATGTCCAACAATCAGAGAAAAGATAAATTGTGGCATAATCATAAAAAAAAATAACAGAAACCTGGGAATAAACTAAATGACCAATAATAGGAAAATAGACAAATTATGATATAGTCTACAGATATTACAAAGAGCATTTACCATTAATAACTAGAGTATTACACTTTATTAGCACTGATAAATCTCAAAAGCAATGCTAAACCAAAGGAAAAAAAAAGTCAGGTTCTGAGACATCTAATATGACAATTTCTATTTGTATGTCTTAAAAACATGCAAAACAAGAATATATACTGTTTACAGATAATGTACATTTGATAAAAGTATAACAATATATATAGGAATGAATTTTATCAATTCAGATCATGGTTAATACTGGGAAAAGAGGGTAGGGAATGAAATGAGAGAAGCAGTTATAAAGAGCTTCAACTGTATTGGTATGGTTTTATTTCTTTTATTTTAAATTTTTTTTTAATGTTTATTTTTGAGAGAGACAGCAATGAGCGGGGCAGGAGCAGAGAGAGAGGGAGACACAGAATCTGAAGTAGGCTCCAGGCTCTAAGCTGTCAGCACAGAGCCCCAACGCGGGGCTAGAACTCACAAACTGAGATCATGACTGACCTAAAGTCAGCCCCAGGCACTGCAGTATGGTTTTATTTTTTTTTTTTAAATTTTTTATCTGAAACAAAGCAAGAAATCAAATGATAAAAGAAAGACTGAAAAACTTATCTTTATATAACAATCAGAGCAGAGGAGAAAAGGATGAAAGAGTCAGAGATGGAAGCAAGGCTGAGACAGGTACTACTGTAGGCACTGGGGATTCAGCAGTGAACAAAACAGACTTCTTGCTCTCACAAACCAGTAAATATATAGTATATCAAGTGGTAATAAGTGCTATGAAGAAACATAACCATGAGAAAGGGTATAGGGATTGGGAACCTGAGTAAAATTGTTATTTATACAGGGTTCTATTTAAAGCCAATGAAATTAGATGAGATAACGCAGGGAGCAAAGGTAGCCAGGGAAAAGAAGAGGCCTGAGAACTGAGCCCTCGGTACTCCAAATTTAGAGGTCAAGGAGATAAGAAGGACCTTCAAGTGAGGCAGAAAGAGAACTAGAACAGTGCTGACTGACCTGGGAGCCATCTGAAAAAAAGCATTTCAAGAAGGAAAGAATGGTTAACCATGTCATATGATACTGAAAGGCCAAGA
Source organism: Lynx canadensis (assembly GCF_007474595.2). Taxonomy (NCBI): domain Eukaryota; kingdom Metazoa; phylum Chordata; class Mammalia; order Carnivora; family Felidae; genus Lynx; species Lynx canadensis. The sequence continues at coordinate 41,359,912 of NC_044310.1, forward strand.
AAGATAAGAACTTGAGAACGGCTCAACCGTAAAGGATATTGGTGATCTTGAAAACAGCTGTTTTGATATAGCAATAGTGGCAAAAGACCACTCTTGAGTTCAAGAAATTATGGGAGTGTCAACTATACCTCAATTAAAAAAAAAAATTGGGGGGGGGGGGAGTACGTGGGTAGCTCAGTCGGTTAAGTGTCCGACTTTGGCTCAGGTCATGATCCAGCAGTTTGTGAGTTCCAACCCTGCGTCAGGCTCTGTGCTGACGGCTCAGAGCCTGGAGCCTACTTCAGATTCTGTGTCTCCCTCACTCTCTCTGCCCCTCCCCCATTCCCACTCTGTCTCTCTCAAAAATAAAAAACATTTCAAAAAAAATTTTAAATAGGGGCTCCTGGATGGCTCAGTTGGTTGAGCATCCAACTTAGCTCAGGTCATGATCTTGCAGTTCGTGAGTTTGGGCCCCGTGTCAGGCTCTGTGCCGAGAGCTCAGAGCCTGGAGCCTGCTTCTGACTCTGTGTCTCCCTCTCTCTCTCTGCTCCTCCCCTGCTCATGCTCTGTCTCCTTCTCTCTCAAAAATAAACATTAAAATAAATAAATAAATAAATAATTTGGGGGGGTGCCTGGGTGGCTCAGTCGGTTAAGCATCCAACTTCGGCTCAGGTCATGATCTCACGGTTCATGAGTTTGAGCGCCACATGGGGCTCTGAGCTGTCAGCACAGAGCCTGGAGCCTGCTTCGGATTCTGTGTCCAACACCCTACCCCACCCCTCCCACCCCCTCACCCCCGCTTTCTCTGCTCCTTCCCCACATGCGTGCATGCTTTCTCTCTCTCTCTCAAAAATAATAAACATTAAAAATATTTTTCAATTTTTTAAATGATAGTATGGAACACATTAATGGCAATGAAAGCTATAAATCACACATTAAATGAAAAAATATATAAATTAAAATGGACATTATCTCAAAAAAAAGAAATAATGAGAATAGGTGAACTGCAAATTTCAAGTGTAGACAATTCTTTTAACAAGCTTTGCTACAAAGAAAACCAGAAACTTGAGTAGATGGAAGGTATAGCTCACAGAGGAGGTGGAAAAAAAAAAAGTCTTTCCTCTGAAGACAGGAATGATTACAACATATCTGTATACTCGTGGAAATGATCCAGTAAAAGAGAGAAACTGGTAATGCAGAATGGAAGGGGAACGACTGCTGGAATTGATGGACAGCATCAACAAGAGTGGATGTGGCTAGTGCACAAATGAAGAGATGGGTCTTAAGAGGTACAGACATGTGACTCATTAGTAACATAAGAAAAGGCATGCAAAGACTCAAAGAGACAAGTCCCTCCCTACAAAAATTTCAGAATAAGGGGTAAAGATAAATTTAACTTAAAAAATTTAAAGCAGCTTGAAAAAAAATTGCTACAGGGGCACACAGGAGTGTAAATAACTCACATGTGGGAGGGGAAGACTGACCTAAAAGAGTGAGAAAGGATTCACAAGGGGCGCCTGGCTGGCTCAGTCAGTCAAACATGCGATTCTTGATCTTGTGGTCATGAGTTTGAGCCCCACAGTGGGTGCAGAGATTACACACATACATAAGATTCACAAAGGAGGCAATACTTCAACTCACAAGGCAAATATGACCTAAGAGTATAGCATGTGCCAAGAAAGAGTACAAAACAGCACAACAGAAGATGAAACTAGAAAGAAACCAAAATGGACAGGCTTGGAGCTTATCTCCCATGGTAAGAAATATGCTTAGATGGAACCAAATGAGAACACAATCCATTTACACTAATAAGTGCTCAATACCTGTTCAGAATGTGTTTTCACAGAACAGCATTTTAAGCTATCATGTAATAAAAGCATTACCTAATAGGATTACCGTAAAAATTAAGTGAGATCAGGGCACCTGGGTGGCCCAATCGGTTAAGTGTCCGACTTCAGCTCAGGTCATGATCTTGCCATCCGTGAGTTCGAGCCCCGCGTGGGGCTCTGTGCTGACAGCTCAGAGCCTGGAGCCTGTTTCAGATTCTGTGTCTCCCTCTTTCTCTGACCCTCCCCCATTCATGTTCGGTCTCTGTCTCAAAAATAAAAAAAAACGCTAAAAAAAAAAAAAAAATTTAAGTGAGATAATCTACGTAAACTCCTTAGAATAGGACCTAGTATATAGTAGCCACTTAACAAATACCAGCTATTATTATTAGAAGGAAGATTACTGTTGATGGTAGTGATATATATATGAAATAACTTTTCAAATTACAATCTACTTCCAACCCTCGCGAAACAGTTAAATTCTGGTCCAACCATATAATTGAGCCTTCCGATGCCCCCTCCCCCAAAATGCTAGAAATAGACTATACTCAGTTTCCTGTGAGTTGGACTGACTTCATTCTGGGAAACAATATGACTATGAGACCTATGTCACAGTGGAAGTCCCAGAATAAACCAATCGTCTTGTCTGCCAGCTCTCCCAATTACAGATCATCTTTGAAACAGACAAGATCACCAGAGGTTACCCTACATATCTACCAAACTCATTAGGACTGGGTTCATTCCAAAGGACTCTGTAGGGAATAAAGAGCTTCTTAGGTAAAGAAAATTTGACAATATCTCATAAAATGGTAATGATTAAATATGGTATATCTACACAATGGACCGACTTTGTTGGTAGACAAAGTATGTATACCGAAAAACAGTAAGAAAATGTTCACGACATTATTAAATATATACCATTTTTAAAAAATTTTTTAATGAGAGAGACAGAGACAAAATGTGAGTGGGTTGGGGCAGAGAGAGAGGGAGGCACAGAATTTGAAGCAGGCTCCAGGCTCTGGGCTGACAGCTCAGAGCCTGATGCGGGGCTCGAACTCACAAGCTGTGAGATCATAACCTGAGCCAAAGTCGCTCGCTCAACCGACTGAGCCACCCAGGCGCCCCTACCATTTTTTTTAAATGTATAGCAAAACAGTATAGTACTGGCACAACATACACACATAGACCAATGTAAAAGAATTGAGAGCCCAGAAATAAACCAATACATGCTTACATGATCAATTAATCTATGACAAAGAAGGCAAAATATACAATGAGGAAAAGAAATTCTCTTCAATAAATGGTGGTAGGAAAAACTGGACAGCTACATGAAATGAATGGGCCCGAACCACCTTCTTACACCATACACAAAAGTAAACTCAAAATGGATTTAAAAACCTAAATTTAAGTCCTGAAACCATAAAACTCCTAAAAGAAAACATAGGTAGTAATCACTTAGACATCAACCTTAGCAATATTTTCTGGATATGTTTGCCCAGATAAGGGAAAACAAAAGCAAAAATAAACTGGGACAATATCAAACTAAAAAGCTTTTGCACAGAGAATGAAACCATCAACAAACGAAAAGGCAACCTCCTCACTGGAAGAACTGCAAATAACATATGCAATAAGGGGTTAATATACAAAATATATGAAGAACTCCTATGACTCAACACAAAAAAAACAAATAATTTGACTTAAAATGGGCAAAAAAATGGGCACCTTGGGACTTCAGTCGGTTAAGTGACTGACTCTTGATTTCAGCTTAGGTCATGATCTCCCAGTTCATGAGATCAAAACCCCATGTAGGTTCTGCACTGACAGCACAAAGCCTGCTTGGGATTTTCTCTCTCCCTCTCTCTCTCTGCCCCTCCTATGCTCACACACATGTGCACTCCCTCACACTCTCTCCCTCTCTCTCAAAATAAATAAGAATTTTTTTAAAAAATGGCAGAAGACTTGAATAGACATATTTCCAAAGAAAACATACAGATGGCCAACAGAAACATAAAAAGATGCTCAACATTACTAATCACAAAACCACAATGAGAAATGACCTCACACCAGTCAGCATAGCTAAAGGAGTAACAAGGCAAGCATGTGGAGAAAAGGGAACCATTGTGCATTACTAGTGAGACTGTAAATTGGTGCAACCACTATGGAAAACAGTATAGCAGTTCCTCAAAAACTAAAAATACAAGTATCACAGGATCCAATAATTCCACTTCTGGGTATTTACCCAAGAAAAATGAAAACACTAATTCAAAAAGATATATGCACCCTGTATTTACTGCAACATTATTTACAATAGCCAAGATATGGAAGCAACCTAAGTGTCCACTGACAGAGGAATGGATAAAGATGTGGTATACATACATGATGGAATATTAGTCGTGAGAAAGAATGAAATCTTGCCATTCATGAAAAGATGGATGGACCTACAGGTGAAATAAATCAGACAGACAAACACATTTAAATACCATATGATTTCACTTATATACGGAATCTGACAATCAAAACAAACAACAAAGGAAACAGACTCGGAGAGAACTACTAGTGATCACCAGAGGGGAGGTGGTGGAGGGATAGGTAAAATAGGTGAAGGGGATTAAAAGGTACAACTTCCAGTTATAAAATAAATAAGTCACGGGGAATAAAAGTACAGCATAGTGAATACAGTCATAATATCATAATAACTTTGTGTGGTGACAGTAACTATACTTACTATGGTGAGCATATCACAATACATAGAATTGTCAACTCACTATGTTATACACCTGAAACTTACATGTCAACTAAATGTCAATTAAAAATATACATACAAATTACAAATGCATAGCACAAAGGAATAAAGACTATAAAAATGCAGTTACAAGTGGTTAATGCTGGATGGAATGATTATAAGAATTTTTAAATTTTTGTTATTTAAATTTCCTACAATGAATACCTAATACTTTTATTTACTGATCTTCTTTCATTATTAAAAAGTAAATAATCCAAATCAAATTCCTTCTTTCTTTCCCTAGAGAAATAAGCTTACTGAATATCATTCCTAATCATTTCTATATAAATCTAAACATAAAGAACTATATTTTAGGTAAACATATAATGAGAGGCGTTATTTTTTCCTTTTAAAAACAGAATTATAGGGGCGCCTGGGTGGCTCAGTCGGTAAAGCATCTGACTTCGGCTCAGTCATGATCTCACAGTCTGTGGGTTCGAGCCCCCGTCAGGCTCTCTGCTGACAGCTCAGAGCCTGGAGCCTGTTTCAGATTCTGTGTCTCGCTCTCTCTCTGCCCCTCCCCCACTCATGCTCTGTCTCCCTCTGTCTCAAAAATAAACAAACATTAAAAAAAAAAAGAATTATACAACCTACTTTGGTCTGCAACTAGCTTTTTCATTCAACAATATATCAGGACATCTTTCCATTTCTTTTTTATTGCTATATATGACTTTCATTATATAAAAAACTTAATCTTTAGTCACTAATGGGCATTAAAGTTGTCGCCAATTTTTGCTATTACAAACAATGCTGCAAACATCATTTAATTGGGAACATATTGGGGTGCCTGGATGGCTCAGTCAAGTGACCAATTCTTGATTTCGACTCAGGTTGTGATCTCCAAGCACCGCATCATGCTCTGCTCAGAGCTCCCTCCCCTGCTTGTGCTCTCTCTCTCTCTCTCAAAATAACTAAACTTTAAAAAATTAAAAAATAATAAAGTAATTGGGAACATTATAGCTAACATCTGTGTGCTACGTGCCAAACACCACAAGCTTCTACATGAATTAAATACACAATATCACATATATTACTACTACTTGTATAATTTACATTTTGTCTTCTGTAACCTACCCATTCATACTATTTTCCCTGAAAACCAACTAATTATGTTTTAAATTGGCCAGGATACAAAAAAAAATTTTTTTAAGTTTATTTACCTTTAGAAAGAGAGAGAGAGAGAACAACTGAGCACGCACATGAGCAGGGGAGAGGCAGACAGAGAGGGAAGGAGACACAGAATCCAAAGCAGCCTCCAGGCTCTGAGATGTCAGCACAGGACTTTAACCCACAAACTGTGAGAACATGATCTGAGGAGAAACCAAGGGTCGGAGGCTTAACTGACTGAGCCACCCAGACACCCATGGCCAGGATACAAATTTAATCTAAAAAATTTCTGGCAGAATATCCCCATGAGTTCCATGGAAACACCTAGCATATGAGCACTCATGCATTTGTACATTCTACAAATATTATTTGTGAACTTACTATGTGCTGGACACTAAGTGAACAAGACATACTCACTGGTTTTAGCCTAGCTAAACTGAGTTAACAACGAGAGAGGAAAAAAAAAGTAAAAAATAGTATACATCAATTAAAGAAAGACTAGTATCTTATATCAGTGCACACCATTCAAACACCATTCAATACACAATTATAATTACCTCCTAAACCAGTCTTGCCACATCCTATGGATCTGATCTTCAGATTCATCTTAAAACACTGGTTTACTTACGTCATTTTCATGCTCAAGAACCCACAACTTCTCTTAGTATTTCCCAAATACACCTCACCCATTCTCATTAGCTATTTCAACCTTCACCACTAAAGGATTCCTGTTTCCCACTACAACTCTTAAGGAATCACTTAAGTAAACCTCAACGCTTACTTTACAGAACAAAAAAGTCTATAAAGCAAGAATGCTTTCAGCACCTAACTGCCTGCATCCATACTCATTACACCTTCTTCCATTTTCAGTGAAGAGATTTGTTTCCTCTTCTCTAAACCAATCGCTTCATGATATTCTTGATCCCGTCTCCTCACTACTATGTAAGGATTTGTTCCCTCTATTATCTCCTGTATCTTCAACCTCTCCCTCTCTGATTCTTTTTTTCCCTCAGGCAATAAACATTCTCAAGTCTCTTCCGCCTTGAAAAAAATTCTCCCTTCACCCCATATAATACTTTATCCTAAAATTTTCTCTCATCCCCTCCCCTTTAAAACCAAACTTCTTTAAAAATGTCTATCTCATTATCTAAAATTTCTCACCTTGTGACTCAATGAAGTCTAGCTTCTGCCTCCCTATCATTCCTTTAAAACAGCTGTCACCAGGAACAATTTCTTGGGTCTCCACAAGATTGTTCTCAGTTCCTGGGGCACCTGGGTGACTCAAGTCGATTAGTGTCCGACTTCGGCTCAGGTCATGATCTCACAATTTGCTTCATGGGTTCGAACCACCAGACTGTTAGTGCAGAGCCTGCTTGGGATTCTCACTCTCTGCCCCTTCCCCACTCATGCTTTCTCTCTCAAAATAAACTTCAAAAAAAAAAAAAAAAAAAGATTTTTTTCAGTTCTTATAGTACCTGACTTCTCAGAATAATCTAACAATGATCATTCTTTGCATAAAGCATTTTCCACTGATCTTCATTAAAAAAAAAAAAAAAAAAAAGCCCACTATCATCTAGTTTTTCTCCTTCCTAACTGTTCCTTTTCAATTTCAGTGGTTTATGGGCTGGTTTTCTTCTGTGTCCTTAAAGGTCCTCTGCCTTAGATTAATGTGCCCAAGGTCACATAACTAGTGACAGAAGACTAGATACACAAAGGACTAAAAATGCCATACTTTACACATGCTAACAACTCTTACATTTAATGCATTTGTGCTTCAGTATCTGCTCCCTAACTCTACCAAAAGTCTAGAAGAATTAGAATTCTTTTTAATGGACTAGAGAATTTTTTTAGTGCTAAATCTTATTTCCAAAAGAAACATTTTAGTTCAAGCCCCAGTAGGGCTCTGTGCTGACAGTTCAAAGCCTGGAGCCCGCTTCTGATTCTGTGTCTCCCTCTGTCAGCTCCTCCCCTGCTAGCACTCTGTCTCTCTCTCAAAAATAAATTAACATTAAAAAAAAACAGTAGTTCCCAATTTGAAGTCCCTTAATTCTTCCAAATAAGGAAATCAACATTTACTAAACACTTATACAGATCCCTAAAAAAAAAACAAAAAAAACAGAATAGATGTCCTGTAGGTATGTTTAACATTTCACAAAAGCTAAATACAAATTACACATATACATAAGTAAAATTCCACAGGCTTTTACTTAATAAGTGCAGGTTGGTAAGCAAATCTTTCTAGGCATTATTTCACCCTAATAATCCTTTAATCAGGTCTGCCTCTGGTGCTTATTCACACATTCCAAAGACATATAATAAGACGGATATGTACTGTAACAGACGATGTACAAAATCCTACTGAAATACAGTTAAAGGAGGGATTGGTTCTACATATAAAAACTTCACAAAGAATACATCTGAGAGGGTCCTAGAAGGATAATTCAGCTCTCTGGGCTGCAGATGCTTCATGTCTGTTTCTGGCTACAAAAATTCACAGAATTTCACTTTAGGCTGGATAAGTCTTTAAAGATCATCTAGCACTGAGGTTTTCCACCTTTTTTTTTAAGTAACAAAATCTTTTCTTTAGAAGTCTAATTGAAACTTTCAGTATATTAGAGATAAAAGCGGACTTGCTCTTTTGAAAGGAGAAAGTCACTGGAAAATACCTGTACTAATCAACCCCCATTCACTTTAAAATAAGAAAAATGAGACAGTAAGAAGAAACATGATTTGACAAAGGACCACATCGAAATAGAAATACAATATATTCAAGAATTCTTCTTAAGTATTACCTCTTCTTTAAATCTTTCCTAATTTTCTCCCTAAATGCAGTTTACAACTCCTTATATTATTCCTTAATATATATAACATATACTTCCATTATGGCTTCGATAAATTTTTAGCACCCTAATTTTAACTTTTTTTTTTTAACATTTATTTATTTTTGAGAGACAGGGCGAGACAGAGCACGAGTGGGGGGGGGCAGATAGAGGGGAGTACACAAAATCCGAAGCAGGCTCCAGGCTCTGAGCTGTCAGCACAGAGCCCGATGAGGGGCTCGAACTCATGGACCACGAAATCATGACCTAAGCCAAAATCGGCCGCTTAACCAACTGAGCCACCCAGGTGCCCCTAACTTTTTTTTTTTTTTTAACACGTGTGTGTCCCTCTTCTACATTGGAAGCTCCCTGAACACAAAGGCTGTCTTACTCATTTTTGTATGCCCAGCACTGAGAATAAAATTAAGTTATATCCAATCAAGTTTTAGAAAAGATTTAAGATAGCGCAGTGCGTGGCACACAAGACTTTAGTATTTGTCAAATAAATTTGCCAAAATAGGTCATTAAATGAAATAACATATCTAAAGCAGTTAGAACAGTATTTGACACATGGTGTATATTCTTTAAACATTAGCTGTTAATAGTAATTTACGTAGGCTAAAAAAACTGAAGGTATTACTGAACATTTAATCTAGAAAACTAAGCACCTTTAATCAAGGTTCAATTTGCTCATTCACATATTACTAATGCAAACACATCTTTGATGAGAAAAAGATTTAGCCCATCCATAAAGATCTCTTGACCCTGCAGCCTGGAAAAAATAGTACAAAGAATTGTGTACTGTTAATCTCTAGACTTGAAGCTAAAGGAGAAATTCGGCCAGTCTTAAACTAGAAGCTAAATCACCTGTTTCAGTCATCTGTCCAATGGGAGTGATGGGGAGTGGAAAAGATTACCTCCAAGGTTCTTTCCTGTTCTAACACTGTAGAGGTTTCTAACAAATTGGGACCTAGAATCCTTCACCTTTCAACTCAATAGGAGCAAGAACTCTATAAAAATCAGTAAATGGTGCACTGGATTTGGTGTCAAATGGACACGGTTTTTATATCAGTTGTAGTTAACAGTGTAATTCTAAGTAAGAAGCCAACTCTCTGGATCTCAATTTCCTCAACCTGGAAAATGAAGTTGTTGGACAATATGATCTCTCTTTAAAATACATCATAGTCACAACATTCTATGAAATAAGCTACCTCTGAAAGAAATATTCAGGTACATGTTTAGAGGATTCCGGCATAAAACAAAAAGCAGACAATTTCAGAATTAAAAGAAACCTCAGAAGACTTCTATGACTCACACAACTCAGACCTACGTCCTCTCTAATACACTTTGGAAGAGGCCACCCAAAGATTTTAGTAATGAAGAACAACCCATAGAAACAAGCCACTTCATCGTAGGCCAACTATGACGCCCAAGTTTTTTACTGAAGCCACACTACCCTCTAATAACTTCCACCCATTAGTTTTACCCCTTTCAACCAAGGGCACCTATTTATTTGTGGCCAGTGATAATATGCCCCTTAAATATCTTTTCCAAAATTAAAATTCCCAACTCCTTCAACCTTTCCTCATAACCTAATACCAGACTCCCTCACCATCCAGCATGCCTTCCTCAGAGAACCCACCATTCTTAGCGAATGTCAAAATTACTCCAAGAGCCCTTCCCATTCTGACATCCTGATTCCTCGTGAAACTCAAGATTTCCCACTTGTCCGGCTGACACCACATGGAAGCCCCTAATTGCCCTCCACCCAAGGAAGCACCTGTGATGGGAAATGTGCCCCTGTTGCTCTTTCGGGAGACAGAAACAGAGAAGCCCCCACCCAGCTTTCCTCCCGGGTCCAAGCCTCCTCCTCACCGGTACTGCTTGGGGTCGCTGGGAGACTTGACGATCTCAGGGTCTCCGGCATTACTAACAGACCCCCTTCGTCCCTCTTCCTCAGATTCATCAGCTCCTAGACGGGCAACACGGCCGCTCTCTCCCAAATCCTGTCCGTTGGACTGCAGGTCAGGACAGCTGCAGGTAGACTTCGCCTTGTTCCTTCCAGGCATGGTCAGAGTAGGAAAGGGTCTGGCAGCAGCCGAGTCTTCGCACCGACCCCGCGCTCGAATTCTCCACAGCGCCGCGGACTCCCCACCGGCCTCAAACCACAACTTCCTCCCGGTGGCACAGACTGCAGCAACCGTGACTCTCCTCAGCATTCACCACCAAGCTAGAGCGATGGGCATCCCGCTCGCCTGGGCCCACCTCCTCCTCCTACTCCTCCAGCCGCTCCTCCTCCTCCGCGTTCCAGAGGCGGCGGCGGCCGGCGCTGGTGCTGCCGCAGCCGCTGGGGAGGACAGGCCTGAACCCCTCCCCCAATCCGGTCTGCCTCACACCAACTTCCCTCAAGCCCCCGCCCTCGCGGTCGCCGATGACGTTACTGATTCTAGCCAATCAGTAGGCAAGAAGAGAGGTCACGCGCATGCAAACAACCAATGGGAACAGGGAATAAAAAGAACCAAAGCGACCGGGCCGGATTTTTAGAGCACCTAGAAACCTAGGGTGGGCGGGGCGAGGAAGTAGAGGCGGAGAGAGTGGCGTGGAGGACGACGGGAAGAAAGTGCTTGCGCCGCGTTTATGACGTTTCCGGGGTGTAGGTTTGAGGAAGGCTGAGTAATGTTCCGCGGCCTTGAGAAAAATATTCCCCTAATGAGAAAACCGAGAAGCGAGTGGAGAAAATGAATTCCCAAGTTTTTTTTTCTCCGATTATATTTTGTGTATTCTGCCCTTCACAGCCGGCGCGTAGCCATAGGCTGTGACTCAGCATATAAAAAGCGGAACGCCGGAAGTATTTTTCGCCGCCGGATGGGAGCTGCGAGAGAGCTAAGCTAAACTGAATGCCAGATAGCCGTTAAGGTTTTTCACCTTATCTCCAGGCAAACCTTGGTGCTATTTGCCCTCAGAGCCTAAGAAAGCGCTTGAAAGATCAGTGTGCTCATTCTTCCATGCGAAAACATTAGCTACCCCACAGCCTAGAGTCCACAGCATTATGTTCAGCTAACTTTAAGTAGCCACAGCTTCCCTGGCTACTACCCTGAAGTACCTTTTCCAAAGTTTTTTCTGCTTGTAATGGTCTTTGGTGGGCCATCATCTAAACTGTAACTGAAACAGACATACTTGGAAAATGAAAAGCAACTGCCATGTTAATGAAGTACAGGATACTGACACCGTGAGTCAAAGATCCTCACACGTAAAGGGAATAAATATGTATAATGAATGGAGAAAGACCAAGCAGAGGGAGGGATTCATTTAATGGCTGTTAAAGGTATTTAAGTGTTTCTAGGCCGCCTGAGTTCCAGACACAGGGAATGCAATCAGGAACAAACAAAAATCCTTGTCTTTATCAGGCTTGCTTTTTTTTTTTTTTTTTTTTTTTTTTTTTTTTTTTTTTTTAAGTAAACTCTACCTGTAAGGTGGGGCTCCAATTCAATACTCTGAAATCAGGAGTGGCATACTCTCCCAACTAAGGCAGCCAGATGCCCCTGGGGTTTGCATGCTTATGATAATGGGGGGTGGGGGGACAGAGAATAAAATCAGTGATATATTTTTAAAACAATGAATGCTCTGACAACAAATAATGCAGGGTAGGCGAATAAGGAGTTGGGAAGGGTAAGTGCAATGATTCAGGCAGGAGATGATGAAAACCTGAACTAGGGCAGCAGATGAGATAAAATTGAAAAAATATTGTTCAATATTCCAGTTTATTTTCATACATCTTTTCAGGATGATCATCTATCAGTTTTTAAGCTAAGAACTCCTCTGGACTTCCCTCCTTCAAGGAAATGGTTTTTCTTGTATATCCAGCCCCCAGCTTAGCTTCCCAGTCAGTACGCTGTGAAGCAGTCAGTAATGTTTGTTGTTGAATAAATACCTGAAGTGACATGTCTATTTTGAAGGTGTTTTGTTTGTTTTACTTACCAAAGCAATAACATCATAAATAAGGAATCTTCAGATTCAGCCAGTAATTAGAATTTTATAGCTGGGAACAAAGAGAGGCCATATCTAAAGTGCGACCTGGGGGTGCCCAGCTGGTTCAGTCAGTGGAGCATTGATCTTGGGGGTGTGAGTTCAAGTCCCGTGTTGGGTGTAGAGATTAAAAAATAAAATCTTAAAAATAATAATAAAGTGTGACCCGTTAGTTTTTTCCCTTTAGAAAGAGCCCTCTAAATCTTATAGTTGACCCGACTGTAGAGATACGGTAAGAGATATGGTGTGTGTTTATTTATATAAATAAATATCAAGGCATACATTTATTCATTCAACCAACAAACTGAGCTCCTAATATATGCCAGGTACTGGGAATAAAGATACTGGGAATTACAAGAGAACTAGTGGAGAGACATTAACAGGCACACAAATTTTTTCTTTTTTTTTTTTAATTTATATTCTAGTCAGTTAATATACAGTGCAATATTGGTTTCAGAAGTAGATTCAGTGATTCATCACTTACAATACCCAGCGCTCATCACAAGTATCCTTCTTAATACCCATCATCCAGCTAGCCCATCTCCCACTCACCTCCCTCCACCAATCCTCAATTTATTCTTATCATTAAGAACCTCTTGTGGTTTGTTTCCTTTTCTTCTATTCCCCCCACCCCCACCGTCTTCCCATATGTTCAACTGTTTCGTTTCTTAAATTCCACATATGAGTAAAATCATAAGATATTTGTCTTTCTCTGATTGACTTATTTCCCTTAGCATAATACATTCTAGCTCCATCCACGTCATTGCAATGGCAAGATTCTTTTTTTTTGATAGCTGAGTAATATTCCATTGTATATATAAACCACGTCTTTTTTATCCATTCGTCAGTCAATGGGCATTTGGGCTCTCGCCATCGCTTGGCTATTGTTGATAATGCTGCTATAAACATTGGGGTGCATGTACCCCATTAAGTCTGTATTTTTGCATCCTTTGGGTAAGTACCTAATAAATAAGCACAGAAATTTTTAAATTTATCATTGTGAATAGCTCTAAAAGGAAAAATGCAGAGAGACCTAGAATAGTCAGAGTTTCTCTAAACAATAGACATTTAAACTTAAATTTGAAACATGTATAGGAATTAGTGTAGAAATTTATAGGAATAGACTTGTTTAAAAGCTCTGAGAAAGCAAGTCAATATGACCAACGTGTCATAATCAAAGAGCAAAGGGGAAGTGAGTCAGTGGCCAAAATAATACAGAACCTATAAGAATAAAAAGAAATAATTGCATTATCTATTTTTTTAACATTTTTATTTATTTTTGAGACAGAGAGAGACAGAGCATGAACGGGGGAGGGTCAGAGAGAGAGGGAGACACAGAATCTGAAACAGACTCCAGGTCTGAGCCGTCAGCACAGAGCCTGACGTGGGGCTCGAACTCAGGGACCACGAGATCATGACCTGAGCCAAAGTCAGGACGCCCAACCGACTGAGCCACCCAGGCGCCCCTGCAGTATCTATTTTGTGTATCACTGGATTCCTAGCTTCTAGAATAATGTCTGCCACATTAAAGGTACTCCCTAGGGGCACCTGGGTGGCTCATTTGGTAGAGTATATGACTCTTGATCTTGAGTTCATGAGTCTGAGCCCCACATTGGATGTAGAGATTACTTAAATATGTATGTATAAATACCCACTAAATAATGGTTGAACAAATGAAACAGGAAGACAAGATCACAAGTGTTTTCCAGGTAGATCACTCTGGTTGATGTGTGGAAAATAGTTTGGATTGTGGAGGTGAGGACAAGACTAAAGTAAGAAGAGAGGGAATCACTTAGGAGGGTATTAAAATATATAGGCACTAGAAAATGATAATTTGGATTTGAGGAGTGATGGTGGAGATGGAGAGATGTATACATATATGTCATATATTTAGGAGGTGGAATTGACTGGTTTGGGAACTTCTTGATGTGGAAGAAGTGTCAAGTATAACTCCCTGGTGTCTTACTTTCTGGATGAGTATGAAATAGACCAGGAACTGGACTTGGGTCCCCTCTATCTTGACTGCAAAATCTAGTGTTCTTTGGCTTCCTCCATAAGGCGGGGAGCGGGGGGGGGGGGGAGCTAAAACTCTATGTCTCTTAAGTAGCATATCTTGCAGGAAAGCAGAGGGAGTATGCTTACAAAAAGAGGATGCTTACTACAGAGACTGATGAAGACCAGACCAAACCAGTCTGTGCCAAGATGGACTCCAGTGCTGAACTTTCACCGGTATTTTCTCTCAGTATAATACTAAAAATTGTGCTGGTGATGGAGATTTAACACATCAATTAGACATGGGACACATGAAGAACCATGACCTTTAAATGTACAGGTGCTAACAAATCCTAGCGTCTACACACTTAGACATCACCTTTTTCCCATCTAAGTCTCTTTAAAATAACTCTCCCTGACCTCTCCTCATGGAGTCAACCTGAATGAGGATTCTTTCCTTTGTGCTGTCTCCCTTCTGTCCAAGCATAAGCCAGAGTAAAGCCTTGCCTAAAACTCCCTGTGGTCTCCTTTCTGTTTCTATTGTTTAGAGAGCCCAAGGTAGGTAATAGTGCCATACCTCAGTGAACAATTCTGAAAGAGGAACAGGTTTGAAGGTGAAAAGCATAAGCTCAGTTTTGGATATATTATGTTTGAGTCATTTGTGTGTCATGCAAAAGAAAGAAAGATTAAGTCTAGAGCTCAGAAAAGAGGCTTTAACTGGAGATGCCAATTTGAAGTTTATCAGCTTATATAGGTGGTAACCAAATTCTATTGAATGAGATCACCCACACTGAGATTGCAAAATGAAAAGAAAAAAGGGCCAAAGAACCAAGCTTTGAGGAGCTTTTAGCAGATGAAGAATTCCCAAAAGTGACAGAAGGAACTACCTGGTAAGAAGGAAGACCAGAAGAATGTAATATTTCCAGAAAAATACCTCTTTGATGCTTGGCTCAATACCATTCTGACCCTATAGCAAATTGCAAAGTGTCAGATTAGATGTATAAAAGATGATAACTAGTAGAGTATCACAGAAATACTTTAATCTGGCCTCTTCAGATATAAAGAGAAATACCTACCCAGAGAGGTAAAGTTCATAAGCAACCTATGACACAGCCAGGACCTCCAAACCAGAAGATTGGTTTTCCCATTTAAAATACAGCTAACCTGGGGCACCTGGGTGGCTCTGTCGATTAAACTGTTAAGCATCAGACTCTTGGTTTTGGCTCAGGTCATAATCTCATAGTTTGCGAGATCGAGCCCCATGCGGGGCTCTGTACTGACAGCACTAAGCCTGCTTGGGATTCTCTCACCCTCTCTCTCTGTCCCTCTCCTACTCACTCTCTCTCTTTCTCTCTTAAAATAAATAAACTTAAAAATAGTAATAATAATAAAATACAGCTAACCCTTGAACACGCAGAGGTTAGGGACACCAAACCCTCCCTCCCTGTACAATCAAAAATTTGTATATAACTTTTGACCCCCCCAAAACTACTGATGGCCTACTGTTACTGACCAGGAGGCTTACCAATAATAAAAACAGTCAATTAACACATATTTTGTATGATACATGTATTACAAATTATATTCTTACAATAAAGTAAGCCCAAGAAAAAAGTTGTTAAGAAAATCAGAGAAAATACATTTACAGTATAGAAAATCTATTTACAGTATACTGTAGTTATCCAAAAACTCTGCATAAGTGAACCCATATAATTCAAACCATGTTGTTTGAGGGTCAACTGTAGTTTAGAAATTTGCGATTCTTCATTTGAATTGAAGATTTGAATATTCATAATTATTGTAAAATATTCCTTAGAGAAAACTGGTAAGTTAAGCTATTATCATTTTATAGGAAATTGAGACATTAGAAATGTTTTTTAAAAGCTTGAGATCCTCAAGAAAGTTGAAGATTTATTAAAGAATATGAGTAAAAATAATTACATTATTTTTCCTGTACAAAAAAAGAAAGAAAGAAAGGTGAAGTGCACAGGGGCACCCAAATTGCTCAGTCAGTGGGGCATGCCAACTCTTTATCTCAGAGCTGTGGGTTCAAGCCCCATGTTGGGTATAGAGATTACTTAAAAATAAAATATTTAAAAAGAAAAAAGGAAAGAGGGATGCCTGGGTGAATCAGTCGGTTAAGCGTCTGACTCTTGATTTTGGCTCAGATCATGATCTCGCAGTTTATGAGATCAAGCCTGGGTCGGGCTCTGTGCTGACTGTGGCCCTGTCCTTCTCTGCCCCTGTCCTGCTCGCATGTGCACGGGCTCTCTCTCTCTCTGTCAAAATAAATAAGTAAACAGTTTTTCAAAAAGGAAGGAAGGAAGGAAACAAGGAAGAAAGGAAAGGAGAAAGGAAGAAAAAGAAAGTTGAAGTGTACAGATCATAATTTTTAGCCTCATTTACACAGGCCTTCTCAGAGTATTTAGATGTTTTCTTCTGTCTTCAGCCAGCCTATACTTCTTCCCGTTTTTACCTCAAGGATTTCCCTCCCATTAGGTTTGATGACTCTTCTCTCCCTATTTTTCTGATGAGAGGTCAGAAATCATGAAAATTAAAAGCATCTCATTTGTATATTTGGTGCTTGCCTCTCAAAGTTATTTTAGTCAATGCAATGGCTGTCTACATCCCTGAGGGATAAATCTGAGCCCTACTCCTAAAAATTCAAAGGTAAATAATTTTATTAACCCCATTCCTGTATTTATATTTGAGAGTCATGATAGATCAGAAGTATGAAATATTAATTCTAGGTTGAATAGATTGGTAGTGTTGCTGGTAGTCCATTAAAGTCTCAAGCCCAAAAATATCTATTTTGCCTTATGTCTAAAATTCCCCCATTAGTGACTCATTATTCTCTTTAGAACTCCTTTTAAATGCCAATAATAACCTTGAAAGGAATGAAAAACTACCACCATTTTGCATATAGATCTGTCTTATTTCCCTGTTTTTGAAACACTGGGAAATTTGAGATAACCATGAACCTGGGGTGGGTGAAGAGTTTGCTTAGGGTGGGGAGAAAGGCACAGGAAGAGGAGGTAGGTAACAAGAGAAATATTATTTACTTTAAAATTTTGTCCTGGGCCCACACTCTAAGCAATTACACCTTTGGAGCTCTAGTTATTAAGGGTACTGCCCACTGATTGTTCTCCATATTTGGCAGCTTTGTATCTAGGTCAAGAAGTAGGCTTGTTCTTATATAGTCTTCTCTTAGGAGACCAAATGTATGTACAATATATGAAGGAATTTATGTGACCATAAAAATCATTTTTGGGGGGCACCTGCCAGGCTCAGTCAGTACAGCATGTGATTCTCGATCTCAGGGTTGTAAGTTTAAGCCCCACATTGGGTGTAGAGATTACTTAAAAAATAATAAAATCTTTAAAAACAATGTTTTCCTATACTATTAACACAGTTCTAGGAAGAATTCAGAATTCAAACTCTAAAAAAAAGCCTTTATGTCAAATGAAAGGTTATTCTATCACAAATCCAGCTAAGTACTCTCATCTCTGATCTAAAGATAGAGATTTTGAGACTGCCTGGAAGGGGGAATGTGAAGGCACAAAATGATACTTAAAATATATAAATCAGAAATCAGATCATATTATTTCCCTTTGTAAAACCCACCAGTGGCTTCTCTTTGCACTTTGAATAAAGTCTAGCTGCTTGCCATAGCCTATAAGGCCTACTTATGATTTCTATCCTTCCTCTATGTTTACAATCTCATCTACTATTCTGCCCTTTGCTCCATTCACACTGGTTTTCTTAATTTCTCTCAACACACTAGAGTAGTTTTTGCCTTAGGGCCATTACATCTGCTCCATGCCTGGACTGTTCTTCCTTTAGATTTTGCATCATTGGCTCCTTTTTGCTAGTCATATGTCAGCTCAAATGTGACCTCTTAAAAGAGGCCTTCTCTCACCATTCTACCTAAAATAGTCCTCATTATCTGAAATCATGTTATTTGCCTATAAATTCTATTTTATAAGGTCCATTGGAGAGTTATTACTTTGTCTTGTTCTGTACCATATCCCCAGCATCAAAAATAGTGTCAGGCACATAGTGGGTATTCAATAAATATTTGTTGAACTAATGAATACATGATACAGGAAAAAGAGGGGACCATTGAAGTTACAAGGTCCCTAGGGAGGCAGAAGAGAAGGATTAGCCTTAAATTAGAAAGGAACACCTTTTTCATTGGTCACAGAGAGAGAGTCACAGATAGGTACAGAAGCAGCAAAGATTTTAAATGTTGTTAGGAGGAAAGAAGGGGTAGAAAATTAAAAGCCATCACTTTCTAAATAAATAAATCCCCCCACTTTCTTTTTGAAATGTCATTTAAAGTCATTGCTGGAGGGGCGCCTGGGTGGCGCAGTCGGTTAAGCGTCCGACTTCAGCCAGGTCACGATCTCGCGGTCCGCGAGTTCGAGCCCCGCGTCGGGCTCTGGGCTGATGGCTCAGAGCCTGGAGCATGTTTCCGATTCTGTGTCTCCCTCTCTCTGCCCCTCCCCCGTTCATGCTCTGTCTCTCTCTGTCCCAAAAAATAAATAAATGTTGAAAAAAAAAAAAATAAAGTCATTGCTGGAAATGAGGGGATAGGTAGTGATGGGTCCTGCTTCCATGGGAATCAGTACATAAGATATTTGCTTTTTTTGTTTAAATTTCACACATCTTTTTTAAAAAGTTTATTTTGAGAGAGAGTGTACATGTGTGTGCAAGTGAATGGTGTTAGAGCAGAGAAAGAGGGAGAGAGAGAATCCCAAGCAGAGCATGGAGCCCACTGTGGGGCTGGGTTCCACAACCATGAGATCATGACCTGGGCCGAAATCAAGAGTCAGACGCTTAACGGACTGAATCACCCAGACGTCCCTAAATTTTACACATCTTGAAGCCAAGCCCTGTTGGTAGTGTTCACTTCCTGAGTAACAATACTTTGGGCAAAGCATTTTATTTACATTAATTCATTCAGTCCTCACAACAACCTAAGTCTGCTATTCACCAGTTCACAGATCAAGAAACTGAGATTCGGGAGTTTAAATAACCTGCACAAAATCACACAACAGGAAAGTAGTATTACCAAAATTCCAAAGATATTATTTATTTGTCCCTTACATGCTGCCTGTCAAATACCTAGAATAAACAGACTTCTAATTCATTAATTTGGTTATTGATATCCCCTGATATTCCCTGGTCAACCCCCAGTTCAGTTTTTAAATGTAATATGCAAAATAACAAATGTTGTAACTTAAATATCCTGAAAGGACAGTTCATAACTATCATTAAGAAGGTATCTGGCTTTCCATCAGCCTTCCTTCCTTCCTTTCTGAACGATTATATCTAAAAGGCATTTGCTTAGGCGGGGTTAAACAAAGCAGGCCCTACACCCAGGGTGTGGAAGAGTAGTTTGATGAGAAGTATTGGAACATGAGCAATGTGAGAAGGGTGAATATGTGGGCTGATGGTGCAGGATGTCAGAGTCCAAGCAGAGGAAGGAGGGTGAGGGGTGATGGCAGCAGTGGCACAAAGGAGATTGGTTACATACAGAGGTGATTAATCAAATAAATAAATATATTAAAGATAATGGGAGTTTGTTTCCTCACTGAAGAGAGATGGGAGAAGGGAGTTACAAATATGGAAAAGCAGAAATTAGAGTAAACTCTGTGGTGTTGGACTGGAATTACAGGTAACAGTGTGAACTCAAGATTTTCAATAGTTAGATATGGAAGTAAATATAGCTGTGCGTAGATGCATATGTGAGGATATATATATACATAACGTATATTTTCAAGCCATGTTCATTGACTGGGAGTAGTGACATCCCAACAGCAATAAGCATACCTCCATCTTGATGCTAATATCTCCATCTTGATTTCTAAATGCTGTTCTCCACTAAAAGGAACTGGGGCTTCTTGGAGCAATAGCTGATTCCAAGGCCAGGGTAGGGAAGGTACAAGATGAACCTGCAACATCTCATATGCTGGAAAGTAAGGAAGTATTCAAAGAATGATGAGAACATACCAAAAGGACACAGAGAACAGCTTGAAGGGGCTCCCACAGGACCAGAATGGGACAATTTGAGAATCAAAATAAATAACAATAGCAACAGATTATTGTATAAAATAGGAATCCATGCATCTAAACTGATACAAATAAACCAAAAGGCATAGAAGAAAGTTGTTGTTAAAATGGAAAGCCAACAGTGAATGTAAAAGGGATGATGGAATTAAAAAATTATCATCTGGCAACCATACTAGTAATAATTAAAGCAAGAAACATTTATGTATGCTAAGCCAAAATTTGATGAGGTATGGGATATTTATGTAACCTCAAAGTACCTCCCTACAAAATACTTATTAAGAAGAAGAGGGGCGCCTGGGTGGCGCAGTCGGTTAAGCGTCCGACTTCAGCCAGGTCACGATCTCGCGGTCCGTGAGTTCGAGCCCCGCGTCAGGCTCTGGGCTGATGGCTCGGAGCCTGGAGCCTGTTTCCGATTCTGTGTCTCCCTCTCTCTCTGCCCCTTCCCCGTTCATGCTCTGTCTCTCTCTGTCCCAAAAATAAATAAACATTGAAAAAAAAAAAAGAAGAAGAAAAGGACAATTTTACTATGAAAAAAATCTGGCAAATATCACTTAATCTGTGAACACTTAGCATCAGTAATAGGAAAATTGAAATTGTTACTATCTGATGGTATGCAATGAGGAAAAAAAATCATCACTCTGTGCTATTCTTCCTAAAAACGTGTAACCTGAATCTAATCAAGAGGAAACATTAACCTAACCCAAACTGAGGAACATTCTATAAAATAACTCACCTATAGGGGCACCTGGGTGGCTCAGTCAGTCAAGCGTCAGACTTTGACTCAGGTCATGATCTCACAGTTTGTGAGTTTGAGCCCTGCTTTGGGGTCCGTGCTGACAGCTCAGAGCAAGGATCCTGCTTTGAATTCTGTGTCTCCCTCTCTCTCCTCTTCCCCCACTCTGTCTCTGTCTGTCTCTGTCTCTCTGTCTCTCTCTCTCTCTCTCCTTCAAAAATAAATAAAAATATTTTTAAAAATTAAAAAAAAACCTCACGTATAGTCTTTTAAAGTAGCAAGCATGAAAATCAAAGAAAAACTATGGAACTATTTTGATTAAAGACTAATGAGGTGTGATAATTAAATGCATTACCAAAAGCCTATTATTGGGGCAATTGGCTAAACTTGAGTGGAGTCTGTGGATTAGATGACAGTAATGCATCAATATTATATTGCCTGATTTTGATAATTTATGGATGATGAAGAATCATATGGGCAACTTATTCTCAAGGGTTTAGAAATTTAAAAAATATTTTTGTACTGTTCTTATAACCTTCCTGTAAGTTTGAAATATTTTTAAATAAAAAGAAAAAATATTAGTAAGGGAGTCCAAAAGAATACCCTATGTCTTAAATGTAAAATGTCAATGCCAATGTCTTAAATGGAAAACGTGATTCCTGGAATGGTGGATAGAAAACGGTTTTTTGTGGGCTTAATAATGGCAATTGTCCTCCACCGAACCACATCCTCCAAGATCCTGATAGAAACCTACCTCCTCCTGGAAGCCTTCTTTAACTCTTCCAGACTACACTCATCATCCGTTCGATACCAGATCTCCGGATACTTATTTGTTGCATTACTTCCTTGGCACTTAATCATATATGACTTTATTACTTCTCTTGTACTATTATCATACATAATTTTTGAGTTCTTGTTTAAGCCTTTTCTTGAATATGTCATCTTCATAATTCTAAGTTGCAATCAACTTAGGAGCAGACACCATATATGATCTCTGTTTCTTCCCAGGGTACATAGCATATGTTTGTTGTTGTTTTGTTTTTTATTGAAGTATAGTTGACACATAACATCACATTAGTATCAGGTGGACAGCATAGTGATTTGGCAAGTCTATAGTTATGGTACCTAGCATATGTTTTAAAATCACATTTCCACATTCCAAGGACTGTCAAAGGATAATTGATCTCATTTAGTGAATATTTCTTGCATCCTCACTATGTATCAGGTACTGTAAATAGTAATTCCTCACATGTATAGAATACTTTACATTTTATGCAGCACCTACACATCCATTATCTCATTTTTTTTAAATTTTTTTTTTCAACGTTTATTTATTTTTGGGACAGAGAGAGACAGAGCATGAACGGGGGAGGGGCAGAGAGAGAGGGAGACACAGAATCGGAAACAGGCTCCAGGCTCTGAGCCATCAGCCCAGAGCCTGACGCGGGGCTCGAACTCACGGACCGTGAGATCGTGACCTGGCTGAAGTCGGACGCTTAACCGAGTGTGCCACCCAGGCGCCCCCATTATCTCATTTTTTCTGCATAACTCTGTGAGGTAGGTGCCGCCACATGATAAACATGCTCAGACAAAAACTGATTTCCTGGAAGTCACAAAGTCATTTAATAGCAGAAATGGGATGCCAACCTTGGTCTTCAGATTCCAAGTCTAGAGCTTTTACCATAAGAAACAGGTAACAAGTCTGGACACGCTGATGGTCATAGGTATTGTATTAATTTTCAATTGCCGCTGTAACAAGTTATAAATTTAGTGGCTTACACAACACAAATACATTAGCTTACAATTCTGTAAGGTAGAAGTCTAACCAAGGTCTCACTAGGCTAAAATTACGGAGTCAGCAGGGTTTTATTCCTTCTAAAGACACTAGAAGAGAATCCATTTCCTTGCCCCTCCAACTTCTGGTCATGTTCTTTGGCTCATGTCACCCTTTCTCCATCTTCAAAGCAAGCAATGGTGCATCTCTTTTTGCTCTTGCTTATAATTACATCTTCTCCTCTCTCTCCCACTTATAAAAACCCTTGTGATTAAGTTGGATCTACCCAGATACTCCAAGATAATCACCCTATTTTAGGGTCAGTTGATTAACAACCTTAATACCTTCAGTAACCTTAATTCCTCCGCTATGTATCCCAACATATTCACAGATTCCAGAGATTAAAACATGGACATCTTGGGGGCCACTATTCTGCTTGTCATGTGTATATTCTTCAAAGTTTCACTTCCCTAAAATTCCCTGAGCACTTTAGCATCTTAACTCATGATATGAGCATTTCTTGCATCTACTGAAATCAATCATCAGATTCTAACAGGATACTTTGTTTACTAATACATTATTAATTTACAGAAATTAGTTTTTATGAAAAATGAGCTGGAGTTTGATTTACAAAAATTAATATTCTTTGAGTTCACTGCTTCTTAATTTAATAAATAAAGGAATTGAGGCCAGTGGCATTAAGTAACTTGGTCAAGTATACACAGCTAGTAAGTGGCAGAGTAGGAATTCAAACCAGTCCTTTGCAAAGATCAGAGCTTTTCCATTATATCATTTCGTCACCAAGAATAGCTCCTCCCAGGGCCTAATGCTCTAATTTAATGCCTGTGACTTAAAAATCAATCTGTTCCTATGGATCATCTACTTTTTATGAACTGCCTTGCAAATGTAAATTCTTATGGAAGATAAATACAAATCCCTCCAGTAGCAGATTAAATAAGACTATCTTGTTCACATATGTTGTAAAGGGAAAGAAAAATATGTGTGATAGATGTACGCATTAGTGTATAAGTAGACAGTTGTGAAAGAAAGGAAAGCTTAGAAGAGACTGGATCAACTCCTGACTCTGACACTTGTATGATCGTGGACAAATCCTGAACTCTGGTAAATTATCTTTATCTAGGTTTTCTGATTTATAAAATATTCATAGAGTTGCTGTGAGAATTAAATGCCATAATTCTTTTTTTTTCTTTTTTTCTTTTAATTTTTATTTATTTTAAATTTTTTATTTTTTTAAATTTACATCCAAATTAGTTAGCCTATTGTGCAACAATGATTTCAGGAGTGGATTCCTTAGTGCCCCTTACCCATTTATCCCATCCCCCCCTCTCACAATCCCTCCTGTAACCCTCAGTTTGTCCTCCGTATTTATGCGTTTCTTCTGTTTTGTCCCCCTGCCTGTTTTTATATTATTTTTATTTCCCTTCCCTTATGTTCATCTATTTTGTCTCTTAAAGTCCTCATGAGTGAAGTCATATGATTTTTGTCTTTCTCTAAGTAAATGCCATAATTCTTTTTTTTTAAACTTTTTTTTTAACGTTTATTTATTTTTGAGACAGAGAGAAAGAGCATGAACGGGGGAGGAGCAGAGAGAGAGGGAGACAGAATCGGAAGCAGGCTCCAGGCTCTGAGCCATCAGCCCAGAGCCCGACGCGGGGCTCGAACTCACGGACCGCGAGATCGTGACCTGAGCTGAAGTCGGGCGCTTAACCGACTGAGCCACCCAGGCGCCCCTAAGTAAATGCCATAATTCTTGAAGAGCACTTATGACAGAGCCTGGCCCAAAGTATGTGCTTAAGAACTGTTGACAAGTATACGGATCCTGATACCTTCTTTACCAAATTCACGAATTGATTCTGGAATGGGTGATTTCTTTATCAACCACTAGGTGGAGGTAGAAACACAGGAATGTATGTCTTGTTTATCAGGAATTTTGAACTTAGAGGGGTAAAAAGAGTAGCCTTTCCTTATGGGTCTAACTGCTTTTAAGCCACCACACAAATTCCTCCATTATGGGAGCCTTTGTTTTTTGTTTGTTTTTTGTTTTTCATAGAGAGTTAGATAGGCAATGGGGCTTTTATTTTTTATTTTTTTTTTTCAACGTTTATTCATTTTTGGGACAGAGAGAGACAGAGCATGAATGGGGGAGGGGCAGAGAGAGAGGGAGACAAAGAATCGGAAACGGGCTCCAGGCTCTGAGCTGTCAGCACAGAGCCCGACGCGGGGCTCGAACTCACGGACCGCGAGATCGTGACCTGGCTGAAGTCTGACGCTCAACCGACTGCGCCACCCAGGCGCCCCGGCAATGGGGCTTTTAATAGACATTCTTTAATAATGTGAATTTAGGAGCTCCTTGGTGACTCGGTTGGGCGTCCACCTTTGACTGGGGTCATGATCTCACTGTTGGTGGGTTTGAGCCCCACATTGGGCTCTGTGCTGACAGCTCAGAGCCTGGATTCTGTGTCTGCCTCTTTCTCTGCCCCCTCCCCTACGTGCACACTGTCTCTCTCTCAAAAATAAGACATTAAAAAAAATAACGCAAAATTTAATTTCACCTGGAGAAAATGTGGTATCTGGTCCAGAAGAGATAACTGTACAGTTATGAGAGAAAATCTTTACACTTATTTTCTTCTTCCTCACTCCAGAGGCAAAAGGAAGTTTTTGTCTACACTCTTTGGTCTAAAGGGTATATTTACCCTTTCTCCCAAGAAGCCTACTGGGTCCTCATGAAAATAAGACTCCTAGAAGTCTATCTTAGCATCCCAGGATTCTCAGGATGTAGATTTGGCTTCAGGTGTTCTCAGAGGATCACTTTGTAGGTATATTTTGATAAGTTTATTGAAAACTCAACTCTCATTACCTTCAGGCATGAGGTTACAGGCTATGTACCTATTATAATTATAGTCTCAAAAAATTATATATTATATTATATATATAGTTAGGATTAGAATCTCAATAAAATCATAAAGTCCACTCAAAAGATGAAGGTACTACCAAATACCAACTTCAAAGGGCTACTACTTTTAGGACTTAAGAAAGTATTACTGCAAAAACAGAGCTTAGATTCCCCCCAAAATCTAATTGGATAAAAGAAATCCCTTCATTTATATGTATAATCAAAGGATGAATAAGTGTTAGCCAAGCAAAGGAGAAGGAAAGAGGAAAGATCTGAGTTCCAAGACATGCAAAGGTTAAAAAAGAAAAAGCAATGTTCTTGTAGGTTTGAAAGTAATTACATATGGCTTAACAGTAAAGATTGAAAGGGGAATGGCAATAGTTAAAACTGGAGGGGTAAGCTGGAGACAAATCATTAGGCCCTATGTTTTATGTTCAGTATGGACTTTATCTGAGGACAATGCAGTCACCAAAGGGTATCAAGGTGGGACAAGAAAAGATCAGATTCATGCTTCAGAAAGATCATTGTGATGGGGTGTCTGGGTGGCTCAGTGACTTAAGTGGGTCTGATTGTTGATTTCTGCTCAGGTCATGATCTTATGGTTGCTGAGATTGAGCCCTACACTGGGCACTGACAGTGCAGAACCTGCTTGGGATTCTCTCCCCATCTCTCTGCCTGTCCCCCGCTCATGCATGCTTGTGCTCTCTCTCTCTCTCTCTCTCTCTCAAAAATAGATAAATGAACACACACACACACACACACACAAGACAGAGACACCTACCAAAATAATAAGAATATTCCTACAGCCATACTAAGGCAGTATTTAAGAAAGAAAAAAGAAAGAAAGAAAGAAGAAGGAAAGAAAGAAAGAAAGATCATTCTAGCTGCAAAGATAGAGACTAAAGGAAGGCAAGACTATATGGAAGGTGTGTTGAATATTTTGTTTGTCTCTCCAGATAATCTTTCCATCCTGCTCCACTTGCTTTGTGTCACAGAATTTTGACCTGTATGGGCTCCCAACAGGCTCCCTTGCCCACTGGCTTCTGGTTGGGTCTAGCATTGGGAAATAGTAGGAGATCAGAGATCAGGAGGAAAGAAAGGTCTGAGTATTTATGCCCCAGCTTCCTCCCTGACAGAGTAGCTTTGTGAGGATACTTCCGTCCACCAAAGGTTATGTAGCTCTTATGAGACAGAACCCTCCATTCAACTGTCTTCTTCAGATTCTGGTAATCACTTTCTCCTTTATTTTTTTATGCCTTTGGCTAGTAATGATTCCCACCATTGCTAGCACCAGGGGGAGCTTTATATCCCATGTTGGTTTCCCTAAACCCTGCACATATTTTGTAAATGTTCCTTAATTAAACACACTACAAATTATCTAGTATGAGTGTGCCATATGTTTTCTGCCAGGACTCTAACTGATATAGAAAGAAACAAGCAGTAATAATGATAGCTAACATTAATTATGTTCCAGACATTCTCCTACTAAACACTCTGCATACATTAGCTTATTTAATGCTCACAGCAACTCTATGAGGAATCTCTCCTTTACAAATATGTATTTGAGGTATAGAGAAATTAAATAATTTCCCAAAGTCCCAGAGCTAGTAAGGAGCTAAACCAGAATTTATTTTTTTTTTCAACGTTTTTTATTTATTTTTGGGACAGAGAGAGACAGAGCATGAACGGGGGAGGGGCAGAGAGAGAGGGAGACACAGAATCGGAAACAGGCTCCAGGCTCCGAGCCATCAGCCCAGAGCCCGACGCGGGGCTCGAACTCCCGGACCGCGAGATCGTGACCTGGCTGAAGTCGGACGCTTAACCGACTGCGCCACCCAGGCGCCCCAAGAGCTAAACCAGAATTTAGATACACACAGTCTGTTTCCAAAGTCTGTGTTATTAACCACTATACTCCTTTGATGAGGTTAAGAGTTGATTGTAAGTTGAAGCAATAGCAGTAGAATGGAGAGAAATCAAAAGGTTTAGGAGATATTATTGCTAATCTCAGCATAATTTGGAAGATGAATTGGGATCAGGAGGCAATATAAATGCATTGGTTTAAGAATGAAATGGACCTTTATTTATAATTTGGAGTTTATTACCTGGGTGATCTTGAGTGAGTCACTTTATCTTTCTGGGTATTAGTTTCTTAATACCTATAATACCAATAATACCTATTCCATGGAGTGGGGCTCTAAGAATTAAACAAAGTATTGGAAGTCCTAACCAGAACAATTAGACAAGAAAAAGAAAGAAAAGGCATCCAAAGCAAAAAGATAGAAGTAAAACTATCTTTATTTGCAGATGTCTTCATTTGGAGAGAAACAAAAGGCATCCAAATCAAAAAGGAAGAAGTAAAACTGTCTCTATTTGCAGATGTCTTCATTTGCAGAGAGAGAGAAAATGAGAGAAAGAGAGACTCCATCAAAAAACTGTGAGACAAATTAAAGCTACAGGACCCAAAATCAATACACAAAAATGAGTTGCACTTCTAAACACTAATAATGAGCTATCAGAAAGAGAAATCAAGAAAACAATCCCATTTATAATCACATCAAAAAGAATAAGATACCTAAAAATAAATTTAACTGAGATAGTGAAAGACCTAAAACACTGAAAATTATCACAAGTTGATAAAAAAAAAGGAAGAAGACACAAATAAATGGAAAGATATTTTGTGCTCATGGATTAGAAGAGTTAATATTATTAAAATGTTCCTATGACCCAAAGCAATTTACAAATTCAGGGAGTTTCTTATCAAAATTCCAATGGCATTTTTCACAAAAATAGAACAAATAATCCTAAAATTTGGATGGCACCACAGGAGACCCTAAATAGTCAAAGCAATCTTGAGAAAGAAGAACAAACCTGATAACATAACACTTTCTGATTTCAAACTATATTACACAGAGATAGCAATTAAAACAGTATGATATTGACATTAAAAAAAAAAGATACATAAAGGGGCACCAGGGTGGCTCAGTTGGTTAAGCGTCTGACTCTTGATCTCAACTCAGATCATGATCTCAGGGTGGTGAGCTTGGACCTACATTTGGCTTTGTGCTTGGCATGAAGCCTACTTAAATTAAAAAATAAAAATAAAAAAGACACATAGATCAATGGAACAGAATAAAGAGTTCAGAAATAAACTCACATATATATGGTCAATTAATTTATAAAAGAGCCAAGAATATACAATGGGGAAAGGATAATCTCTTTATTTTTTTATTTTTTATTTTTTATTATTTTTTTATAATCTCTTCAATAAATGGTGTTGGGAAAACTAGACAGCCAGACAGCCATATGCAAAAGAATGAAACTGGACCCTATCTTACACCATCCACAAAAAACAATTGAAAATGAATTAAAGACTTGAATGTAAGACCTGAAACTATAAAACTCCTAGAAGAAAATATAGGGGGTAAGCTCCTTGACATTGGTGTTGGCAATAATTTTTTGGATTTGACACCAAAAGCAAAGGCAGCAAAAGCAAAAATAAACAAGTGGGACTACAAGAAACTAAGAGGCTTTTGCACAGCAAACGAAATCATCAACAAAATGAAAAGGCAACCTATGCAATGAGAGAAAATATTTGCAAATCATATATCTGATAATGGGTTAATATCCAAAATATATCAAGAACTCATACAACTTAATAGCATCAAATAAATAATTCAATTTAAAAATGGGTAGGGGACCTGAATAGACATTTTTCTGAAGAAGACATATATATAGCCAACAGTTATGTGGAAAGATGCCCAAATCACTAATCATCCAGGAGATGCAAATCAAAACTACAATGAGATATCACCTCACACCTGTTAGAATGGCTAGTATCCAAAACAAACAAGCAAACAAGAAATGAGAAGTGTTGGTGAGAATGTGGAGAAAAGGGAATCCTTATGCACTGTTAGTGAGAATGTAAATTGGTGTAGCCACTATGGAAAACAGTATGGAGGGTCCTCAAAAAATTACACATAGAAATGATGATTCAGCAACTCCACTCCTGGATATTAATCTGATGGAAATGACAACACTAACTTGAAAAGATATCTGCACCCTTACATTCACTGCAGCATTATTTACAATAGCCAAGATGTGGAAACGATCTAAGTGTCCACTGATGGATGAATAAATAAAGAAAATGTGGTATACATACACACAGACACACAGTGGAACATTATTCAACCATAAAAAAGAAAGAAATCCTGCTATTTGCAACGACACGGTTGGACCTTTCTTTCCTTTGGTTATCCACAGTACTTTGGTTATCTATGGCATCTTTATGGCATGTGTCTGCTGTTAGGTTTAGTGGTTCATATGTCTTTCTCCCATATGAGGCTCCATTAGTCAGGAACAGAGTTGTAGAACCCTGATTCATATCCTTAGCTTTAATTACTACCATAATTTGTAGCCTATAGTAAGTGCTCAGTAATACTTACTGGATGAATAAATAACTCAATACTCCCAGGAAATTATTTCCTGAGTTTTATCTCAATTTGACTTTCCTGCTATAATGAAGATGAGAAAATTACTCTGCTACTTTATTACTTTTCTTATTTATTGACACACTGGGTGCTTAGTAAATATCTATTAAATAAATGAACTAACATCAAGCAATTACAGTAAACTGGCAGCCTAGCACAGCAGAGGTGGTGGAGTCAGATTAGCTGGATTCAAATCAAGGCTCTAATGCTGTGAGATACTGAGCAAGTTACATATTCTCAATGAGCCTCAATTTCCTCATGTGTAATGGAGGATAATAGAACTTATCTCATGGGCATAAAAGAATTGTGAGAGCTACATGAGATAATGCTGGCTGACTCATAGTAAGGGGTTAACAAATGTTATCCACATAGTGCCAAGTGCCGAGGGTAGGGAGATAGCTTAGAGCCACCATCTTTTTTTGTTTTTGTTTTTTTAAAGTCAGTATATGAAGCCTAGTATACAGTATACAGGGCATTACTCTGAGTAAAGCCTCCTCAACGCTAAGTAAATGAGTAAGTCTCAAACTTTAGAGGACTTAAGAAATAACTAGGGAGATAGTTTAAATATCAGAAATGCAGATTCCTAGGCCCACATTTTGAGGAACGCTGCCCTAGGTTCTGGGCAGATCAACTTGATAACTGAAATTGGCTTGATATTGCTACCATGTCCTCGACCGGGGACTGAACTTTTCTTGCTTCTGCAGAATTGATCCACGTTAGCTCTAAATTTCAGTCTCTCATGATCTGCTATACAGCCAATGTATAACATTGTCTGCTCCTGCCAGACGTTTCCTCAATGATTACTGCCCCCAGCGTCATGCTAATTTCCATCTCCTTACTTCTGCTCAGTTCTTCGTCTGAAATGATTTCTTTTCAGCCTTTTCTATTCAAATTTTCCTGTTCACCAAGATTTGGCTCAAACTACACCTGCTCCTAGCCCCATCACATGCACCTCCTCAGCAGTTCTCCTTGGGTATCTTACTTGTACCTCTTTCTCCTTTATTCCTTGCCTGTCCACCTGTGCTTCCTTCAAGCACTGCTTTAAGATTAAATGGAATGATTTCTGTGAAAAATAAGGTCTTTCCAAGTTTATTTTCCAGAAGGGTATTCATCTTATATTAGTGAACCAAGAGGGTTGAGGTCACAAAACTCATAACTGATTCCAAAGCTGCACGATGTTGTCAGCATCTGGTCTCCACGAAACTAAGGAGCCTATGTGATACTTACACTAAAAACTAATATAATAATCTAAGTTTTCTTTAACTCAGAATTTCTGTTAAAGAATAAGAAAAGTATGGTGGTAGACAAAGGGGACTACCCTAGGTCCTGAAAGTCAGACCTGGACTTTATCACCAACATCTTTGAAACCCCCTGCAGTACCTAGCAGAATATTTTGTACCCAGTAGGTACTCAAAATGTTTATAATGAAATCATGGCCTGCTGATCCAAGTTCTTGATTTTGTTGCCCCACTGGATAAACACTAAGGCCTGGGGAGTACGATTTACTTATGTGATCAATTGTTTAAATATGAGATGAAAGAGAAAGTATAAAGGTATGGCCCTATTATGTACTAAATTGTGTCCGTCCAAAATTCACATGTTAAAGCCCTAACTCCCAGCGTGAGTGTATTTAGAGACAGGGCCTTTCAGGAGGGAGTTAAAGTTAAATGAGGTCATAAGGGTGGGGCCCTAATCCAATATGACTGATATCCTAATGCAGAAAGACGGACTCCAAGGGATATATGTAACAGAGAAAAGGCCACATGAGGACATGATGAGAAATTGGCCATCTGAAAGCCACAGAGAGAGGCCTCAGGGAAAACTAAACATGCTAACATTTGATCTTGGACTTATAGCCTGTAGAAAATAAGAAGATAAATTTCTGTTTAAGCCACCCAGTTTGTTCTAGTTTGTTATAGCAGCCCTAGCAGACTAAAGTACTTTATTCTAGTTTTTAAAATTTTTTAAATATTTATTTACTTTTGAGAGAGAATCAAAGACAGAGTGCCAGTGGGGGAGGGGCAGAGAGAGAAGGAGACCCAGAATCTGAAGCAGGCTCCAGGCTCTGAGCTGTCAGCACAGAGCCCAATGAGGGGCTTGAACTCAGGGACCACGAGGTCATGACTTGAGCCGAAGTTGGACACTTACCCGACTGAGCCACCCAAGCGTCCCAGACATTATTCTACTTTCTAATGAGAGCAGAATTTCCCCAAAGTGTGTTCAGTAGAACTTCAGCAGAGTATTAATGGAGGTCTAGAAAAGAGATTATTCAATAGTCAAATAAACTTGAGAAACATTAGGTTGAACAAATTAAAGCTGATTCTCAGGATCTTTAATTTGTAACATATCCTGATTCTCCAAGAGGACGAAATAGTATGTAGCATTTCCAAACTTGCTTGACCATAGAAACACCTTCTTTTTTTGAGGAGGGAGGGGGCAGATAGCAGTCTTACAAGACCAATATTTTGGGGAAACAATTTGGAAAATACGTATTTATGGTTTTGGGGAACCTGGCTGGCTCAGTCTAGGGAGCATGCAACTCTTGATCTCAGGGTTGTGAGTTTGAGCCACACACTGAGTATAGAAATTACTTAAAAATAAAATCTTTAAAAAAAAAAAGAAAGAAAAGGAAAAGAAAATACTTATTTTAGTTTTGTTTTTCTTATCCTGATCAGCCTGTTCTTAACTGTCCCACTACCACCATTAGGATCTAGACAGATATTCAATAACCTTGGAGAAGGGAGTATGGGTCTGTTTCAAATGAATTATTCCCAGAATGGGGAATGACCCTCCATGGAGGTCTGCCAAGTTTGTTCCTTTAATGACCAACCCAGAGTAAGAAGTGGTAATGACCAAACCCAAAGGAAGAATAGTTAAAAGAGAAGGGCTAAAATCGAACCTGATTTTCTATAAGGAAGTCAAACTGCACTGGCAACCAAGACCTTTGTAAATACTTCTTGTTTTTTATTCTTTTTGTATTTCCCTAAAATCGTTGGTAATAAAATCCTTTACCAAAGAAGTGCAAAAAACAAAAAAAAAAACCCTCTTTGATCTTGCAGTCTGAAAAAGAAGAAAGATGAAGAGAGAGTGTATCTAACTCTGTAGTCGGATTGAGAAAAGGATGAGGTGGAGGGGTGACAGAATATTCCAAACACAGAGTGTGGGGTCGTAACCACCAAGAAGAGAGAAAAGGAAACAGCATCTGTGGTGCTTGTAGCAAGGAAGGCAGAATAAATGAAGCTCTCTTTGGCTTGTGCAATGGGATTTAGAGGGTTTTTTTTTAAGTTTATTTATTTATTTTGAGAAAGGGAGAAGACAATCGCAAGCAGGCCCTGTGGTGTCAGCGTAGAGCCAGATGCAGGGCTTGAACTCATGAACGGTGAGATCATGACATGAGCCAAAACCAAGAGTTGGTTGCTTAACTGGCTAAGCCACCCAGGTGTCCTGGGATTTAGAGTTAAAAAAAAAAAAGTGTGAGTGAAGATTTCTTGACTCTATCATGGATGGGGGTATCCTGGGCCAAAGTTAGATATCCATTGGGCCAGTATTTAACACATATTTATTTAGTACTTAATGTCTCAATACCATTCTAGCAAAGAAACAAGGCAAAAATGCCCTCCCAATCTTTCATCCTAGTGAGAGTTTATTATATTTTATTTTTGTTATAAGATATATCATACATACAAAAGTTATCTACAACATATGGGATCATATTAAAGAATAATCATAAAACAAATACACATCTACAAACCGCCAAATTTAAGAAATAGAATACTACCAGTACATAATGAGTTCTTCATCTGGCTTTTTATATCATGTTTCCCTCCTGCAACACTCACAGAGTAATTACTATCCTGAATTTTGTGTTAATAATTTCTTTGCTTTTCTTTATAAGTTTTTTCACACCATCTGTACATCCCTAAACATGATTGTATCAGTCAGGGTCCTGGCAGAAAACATATGACACACTCAAATTAGGATATAAGGAGGCAGGATATTGTAAGAATATAGGATATTGTAGGAATACTATAGGATACTATCTGGAAGCTAGTAACAGTGCTCTTTACCACCACAGGATTGAAGGGGGAGAGGAGAGAGTAGCTACCAAAAGTAAAAAATGGTGGGCTGTGTGAAAAGGGTCACTTGATAGGAGTTGCGACCTTGAGAGGAGAGAATCCAACCAGCTCACACAACCCACAGTGAGAGTACCAGAGAATAAATACCCAGCGTCACTCTCCTCCAGTTCTCCAATCCTTTGTTGGTGCCTACCATCAGCCAAACCTAGCCATAAGGCAGGAGTCAAAGAGCCCTTTGATCCAGTCTGTGCAACTTAGCCTCCTGGAAATAGAAGTGTGGAGAGTGAATCTGGAGGGGCAAACTGAAGATACCCTAAGTATGTTGCTTATTTTGCCTTTTTAAGTTTACATAAATGGAGTCATACAGTATGTATTCTTCTGTGACTTGCCCTTTCTGTTTATACATTAGAGAGTTCACGTGTGTAGATGTAGTTCATTCATATTCAGTTCTGTGTGGTATCCCATTGTATAAATCTACTACAATATATTTATCCATTCTACAGATGATGGGCATTTGGATTGTTTCCAGCTTTTTGTTTTCACAATGTGGCTGTGGATATTCCTATGTGTATCTCTTGGTGTGCAAATGCAAGAATATGTATATGTATATGGAATTTCTGGGTAATAGGATGTGTACAAGTTTAACTTTGATAATACCAAACTATTTTCCAAAGTCACAGTAATTGACACTCCAACTAGCATTAAATGAAGGTTCCTGTCACTCGACCATCTCACCAATACTATTACTACCAGACTTGCTAATTTTTATCAGTCTGATAGGTGGGAAATAGTATCTTATCATAGTTCTAATTTACATTTCCTTGTTTCTAACAAATGAACATCTTTTTACATGCTTACATGCCATATATATGATTATTTTTTCTTTTGCTCATTTGTCAGTTGTATGTGTTATAAATATCATCTCTCCATTAGTGCCTTGTTTTTTCACTTTGTTTTTTCATATTGTATTTTTCAGTGCACAGAAGTTGTTAATTTTAACATAAGTGAATTTATACTTTTTTCCCTTCATGTAAAATCTTTGGTTCCCCTTTAAGAAATCCTTCTCTACCCTGAGGTCATAAAAATATTTCCTATTCTCTCTTCTAAAAGGTCCATCGTTTTACATTATACTATAAGTTTTAAGTCTTTCAGAGTTAAGTCTTTTTTTTTTTTTTGAGAGAGAGAGAGAGGAACAGAGAGAGAGAGAGAGAGAATCGAAAGCAGGCCAGGCCTAGTCCAAAGCCCAAGTGGGGCTCCCTGAGGCAAAATCAAGAGTTGGACACTTAACCAGATGAGCCAACCTAGGTACCCCCATAGATAAGTCTGGAACTGATACTTGTGTATGGTTTAAGACAGGCGTCTGATTTAATTTTTTCCATACAGATAACCAATTATTGAATAGTCCATTTCTTTCCAACTGGCTGCAAATGCTTTCTGTGATAACATTTTTACTTCAATATATGTATTAGTTTTTTTCCTGGATTCTCTATATATTCTGCTAGACTGACACAGTGCCTGAGAGTCTGTATATTCTTAGGAACTTCAGCTCCTGAAGTCTTACTTGGTATTAGCTCCTCTGGAGAAATTATATATTAAGCCAAGATTTTTCAGATTATCTCAACAGGAGAATAGTTTATTAGTATCTATCAGGATCTGAGAGTGTGGTCACTTTAATGTTGGAGTAAGACAGAACAGGATCTAAGGCAACACGAAGACTCTGGTTACCTGAAATGTGCCCTTTGCAAAGGGGAGCAAATGAAGGAAGATACAGAGGGGTGAGCCTGATCCTAGTAGCTAAGGAATATTTATGCAGATCTAATCTGCCAGGATGAGCAAGTTTATGGAGCAGAAGTATTTCTAGAACCATATTTTCAATATATGTAAAGAAATCTGCTTATGTGAATATATATATATATATATATATATAATGTTTTATATAGATAGATGTTGAAAAATAGCTACTCATATTTTTAGAGCTGTTCTTTTAAAGTCAGTTAATTGAGTCATGCATAGATAACCCAAGTATTTAATTTAGACAATTATCAGTTGATTCACAGGCATCCTCTATATCCACCCTGACAGACAAGAAGACATCATTAAGGAAAGCATAGAGGCTTCCCTTTCAATAGGCAAAATTGTGATCCAGGCAGTTCTTGCAAAAGCTGGAACCTTGGAAACACAGCTCTCCATAGGTGCCTGATAGTGGACTCTGGATATTACAGCCCACTTATCCTCAAAGAAAAACAGGGGGAAAGGGTTCTCTAACTTAAGCAGACCATAGAAATATTAGGAAAGGATTTAAATAAGACCTTTGGCCATGAAGGGCTTTAAACTTGTGACCACCTGAACAAACATTTCCTTTGTCTGCCCCCTCCAGAACTAGCTTGGCTGTGATTTCTCCATGCTCTCAACACCCTTCCAAAATACCACCACCACCACCCACCCTTCAGCTAAAAATCTAAGATATCAGCAACTGCCTTGTCCAGGAATCATCCCATCTGTTCAGAATGAGCATCCAATTCCCTTCATTTAGCAAATGGCCATTGGATACCCTTAACGTACTGGCACCTGTGGGAATCAGGGGATTGAGAGAGAAATAAAACCCTCTTCCCTGACCTCCAGGAGCTTACTCTTTAGTGGCGACAAAGAGAAACTGGCTGAGCACCAGAACAAGTTTATTTCTTAACGAATGCCCCAGTAGTGTTCCATAAAGCACAGATGGAACTACCAAAGCCAGAGGTGTCTGAAACATAAGCAGTTGAGAGAAATCCTTTCCTCTGCTTCTGTCATCACTGGAAGGTGTTGCTTTGGGTTTATCCCATGTGATGTGATGGGAGCTGGGTCTCCAGCATCTCCACCTGTGCTTGCCACTAGTATGAATTCCTGACCAGGCTTCAGAAGCTCTTCAGGATATAAAGGAAGACAACCCCCTATCCCAGTGTTACAGTCAGTCAAGAATTACCTTGCTCCTTACTACTTTATAAATAGACCCTTGTAGCCATTTCCCTGGCACAAGCCTGCCCACAGGAGGACAAATTAGACACAAATTTCAGTATCACTGCCTCACAGACCCTAAACTACTATTCTCTTTCAATACTGTCTTGATTTTTGAGTCAGACCAGTGGCTCTATCTCTTTCCATTATCTTGGTGATTTTTTTCATTCAAAAAGGATTTATATTAGGAGACAACATAGTATTGTGGTTAAGAGCAAGGACTCTGGGGTTTCAATCCCTGCTCTGCATTACTAATGGTGTGGCTTTAGGAAAATTAAATATCTTCTCTATCTACTCATCTATAAAATGGGGATGATAATAGTATCTACTTCATAAGGATATTAATGAAACCTATCTAGGGGCAGGTTTACCTGGCTGGCTCTGTTGGTGGAGCATGAGACTCTTCACCTCGGGGTTGTTAAGTTCAAGCCCCACGTTGCGTGTAGAGATTACTTAAATATAAAATCTTGGCACGCCTGGATGGCTCAGTGGGTTAAGAGTCCAACTCTTGGTTTTGGCTCAGGTCATGATCTCCTGGTTTCGAGAGTTCAAGCCCCGCATCTGGCTCTGCACTGGCAGGATGTAGCCTGCTTGAGATTCTCTCTCCCTCTCTCTGCCCCTCCGCCACTCATGCTGTCTCTCTCAAAATAAACTTAATTAAAATTTTTTTAATTAAAAAAATAAAATAAAATCTTAAAAAAAAGAAACTATCTAATAAAGTTGTGAAGATTAACTTGAGGTATATGGAAAGGGCTTAGAATAGAGTAAGCACAATATAAGTGCTAGCTAGTATTGACTATCACCTATGTGCCAGGTTCCAAAGTAAGCTCTCATATTAATGCCTTTAATCCTCACAATAACCCTATGAGGTTGGTACATTTTACAAATTAGAGGTTTATAACAGAGGTTTTAAGTAAAATAGAAGTAAAGTAACTTGCCAAAGGCTCTGAGGCTACAACAGTGAACACAACAGGCAAGATCCCTGCTATCATGAAACTTTCATTAAACAAATAAAATAATTTCATCATGATTAATGCAATGAAGAAAATATAACAAGAAGAAGGGGTATGATAGAGTTGGGGTATACTTCTCTGAGCAATGACATCCCAGGGATTCATTGCCCTTCCCTGTCACTGGCCTGTGTTCAAACCACCCTGGTTTACCTCACATTTCACATTTCAAGAACTCTGAATCTTGTTAATGAAACTATTGGAGTCTCATTTCCTTTGTGTAAGTATGTCTCCAGACCCCTTATGCACATTTGCCTACTGCTTGCCTGGTTTATTTCACAGAAAAATATGCTTATTTCACAGAAACATGTGACAATCAACTCCCACAAGTAACTGGGAAGTTACAGTAGATTTATGGCAAAGGAAAACAAAGGGGGGTGTGATTTCCTAGAGGAGGTACCTAACTCAGCTTGGGAGCCAGGAGTAAAGACAGCAGCATATGCAGAGGCTCAGATCTAAAGTGTGCCCCCATCCTCTTCTCAAACCAGGGATACATGGCCTCTCATTTTATTGTCAGGCCTCACTCTCTCTATGAATTACTGCCATTTGAAAATAATTTATTCTCTGTGTGCAAGTGAAGGTAACAGACACTTCCAGGATACTCTTAGGTAGTAATACCCATGAGGAGGCCCATATATTTCTGCTGGGATCCCTTAAGTACCTGAGTTGTCCATGTCTTCTACCAGAACAGGGGTGAAGGAAAACCTTTTTCTCAGGGTTGCTGCTAGCTCACATAGCACCTGTATTAGTTTCCCAAGGATGCTGTAACAAAGTACCACAAGCTGGGGGGCTTAAAACAGTAGAAATGTATTCTCTTTTATAGCTCTGGAAGCTGGAAGTCCAAAATCAAGGTGTTGGGAGCATTGGTTTCATCTGAAGGCTTTGAGGCAGAATCTGTGTTGTGCTTCTCTCCTAAGCTTCTGGTGGCTGCCTGCAAAATCCTCATTTAGTCCTTGCTGTCCTCCGTGGCAAGGAAGACCCTATTGAGTCATATATATTGACTCTGCTCTGCACTCAGCTGGCTGCCTCAAGTCTGCACCCCCATCCCTGCCCACTTTATTCCTTCCATTCCCATATCCTGGGGTTAGAACCCATTTTTTGTTCTCCTCTGTCCAGTCTTTTTTGATGTCTTTTGTGCAGTGATCTGATTCTGTATCTCCTGTGAATAGCTAGTATGTTTGCCTCCCTTCTTTTCTCTTCTAGAAAAAGCACGTTAATTTTCTTTTGGAGCAACCATTCCTTTCCTGCTTTCAGTTCATCTTGTTTGAGTTAGTACTGACTCCTGTCTCCAACTCCACAGATGGAGTTGGACAAGATCTAGGCTTAGCCAATCAGAACATCTCTCTTCCTGGCATAATTGATCCCAGGACTTTTGCCAAAACTATTAAAGCAAAGACTGTCTGGATGGCTATATTGGTAGGGTAAGCCTGGAGCTGACTGAGAATGAAGCCAACCCAGAGAATCCTGATAAAATAATTTAATCACCCAGTTCCAGATGGGCCTGAAGCTAAATATACCACTGGACTTTATAGCAACATGAGCTAACAAATTCCCCTCCCACCATGACCTCTTTTTTTCCCTTGTGATTATTTAAAATTCGGATATGTCACTTATAATCAAAAGAATCTTGACTGAATGCAGCATCTGACACTTCTGTCACCCCTGCTCTGCATTTCCACAGCTCTGCATCCTCTCTGGCCCACCAGCATGTCCATGTCTGAGTCCTGACAGATGAGTAGGAGCTAACCAGGCTGAAGAAAGGGAAAGGGTTCCCCTACCACACTGTAGTGTGAATGGGTGAAGAACTGGACTGAATTTGCTGTCTTGTTAGACTAGCTTTGGGGGGTTGGCAGGTAGGGAGTGGGTTCTGCTGCTTTCAGAAGCCGTCAATTCTGTCTGCAGTTTGTTTCGTTTTCTTGTGGGCTCACCATTTTCTCTCCAGCTCAGTAGCTTTGCTTCCACATGCTGTCCAGCAGTATAGCCTAAGCCTTTGTTGGGGTGCACACTGCTCCTTGTGATTCTCTGCATCCTCTACATCAGCCAGTATAGAGCCAGGACTCACAGGGTCTCCAGAAGTACAAGCTGATTAGCTGTCCTTGACCTCTTGCAGTGCCAGTCCTTCCACCTTGAAACTTTCCCCAACAGTTATAGCCCATCCTGATTTCCCCCTATCCTGAGTCCATCAAGAACCACTAACTTGTGGCTTTCATTGCATTGGTGTTGCACCTGTTTTCCCAGTTCGATTCTAAGATCTTAGAAGTCTACCCCCGAAGTTCTTAGCACAAGCCCAGGGAAGAGTCACTCCATAAATGATGTATAGTTCAGATGAGCTTTAATGTACACACCACCACTGCCATTACGATAAGGATAGGAGATATATTAAAATAAGCCAGTTTGTATCAATAAAACATATCAACACAGAACAGGGAGGCAGCACAGATATTTGCAAATGGGATCTTCCTTTTTGTTACTGTGTATACATATGTGTGTGTGTGTGTCTTCACATTTGTACAAACTCACAATACCACCTAACATTTCATATATTTCATATACCACTGAGAATAGATGTCAGTATACAGAACATAGGAAGAATAAAAAAACATGAAAGCATCTGCTTAGCTAGAATCTTACAGGGAGAGTTATGAGTTATTATTCCTTTTTCTGCTCAGTCCTATAGAAGGAGAACTCCAATTTTTGCTAATTGCTCCTCCTGAGGAATTCTGCTCAGCCTATTATGGCACATCTCCTAGGCTGGCATGAGACCAGCCCAGTCCCTGGTTGAATAAATTAGAAAGAGCAACTGGGGGAGTTGAAGCTGGTGTGCAAATTAAGTAAGATGACATTTCTCTGTGTGACTGCCAAGACCATCAGTGTCTCGCCCCACGATACGAGGAATGCCTCTGCTCTAAACTTTCATTGTATTAAGGGCGGTGTGTCCTCTCCTTCCTTCTCTCCCACAAGCAGAGAGGAAGCCAGTTGTACATACACTGATGAAAATAGGCAGGATTCAGGATCAGGACTGCCTACTCCTTGGGGCAGACTCTACCTTGTTCTGAGACCAACTCCTAAGCCATTTGCTGCCTTCTTTATGTAGTCTTGAGCAGGTTGTTTCACTGATGCAGGCCTCAGTTTTCCTTATCTGAGTACCGGGAATAATAAAACCCACACCACAGGGTGTGTCAAAGACCATTGAAGCTTCAACGAGAAAGTGCTTTGAGAACTGTAAAGTGCTGAACACACAATCGATGATTTCTGTTATAATATACTAATCATAGTAAAATGGACTCTACTGTCTGCCCCTCCTGGGCCCCAACCCCATCCACAGGTCACTGCTCTGTTCAT
The DNA here is from genome assembly GCF_007474595.2 of Lynx canadensis. Lineage (NCBI taxonomy): Eukaryota > Metazoa > Chordata > Mammalia > Carnivora > Felidae > Lynx > Lynx canadensis. The sequence goes on from NC_044310.1 coordinate 41,401,848, forward strand.
CTAATCTCAACATGCACTGGCTGATTCTCTTTGACTGATGTTAGCATCTGGAAGTTTCTCTGTGGCCAACTAAACCTCTAGGTGTAAGGCATGTTGACCCTGATATTTCTGTGTGAGGTTAGTTTCCTGGGACCAAAATGTGGGGGAAAAGGGGGAAGTTGGTAGAGGTGGAAGGGACACTTGGAAATGACTCTGGAAGGGGTAGGCTCAGTTTTATTCTGGGATGAATGCTGCTTACTTCCACCCCCTTGCAGTGAGTGGCTCTGTCTTATATGTCCACAACATTTCACAGTTTCTAAAATGCACTTTTGACTCTCACAACTATTTTGTAAAATAGGCAAGATTATTAATCTCATTTTATAGATGAAAATATGTTTGTCCAAGGTTACACAGCTAGTATGTTGCCGTGCTCAAATCCATGTCTTTCAGAATCCTGGTTTTCTGAGTGCTGGGGGACTTTTTATTTTTTGTCTTTAAGTAAACTCTATCCCCAATGTGGAGCTCAAACTCATGACCCCAAAATCAAGAGTCACATGCTTTACTGACTGAGCCAGCCAGGTAATCCTCGGTGGGACATCTTTTGACAAAGGCTCCAGAAAACACTGCCTGATTGGAATGACCTTGTGTAGTACAGCAGTCAACACTACATGCTCAGCACCTACTATGAGTGTCAGGCACTGCACTAAGGGCTTTACACTCATTCTTACATTTAATCCTCTCAACAACCTCTTGCAGTAGATATTCTTCCATTTACATATGAAGTAATTGAGGCTCCAAGAGTAATTTTCTTAAAGTCACAAACTATTTAGTGTTGAAGATCCAAGGATTGAACCCAGACCTGTTGGAGTACAAATCTTGAGCTCCTAACCACTTCACCATGCTACTTTCTCAGTCCTCATTCTGGAACTTGACATTTGGAGGGACTGGAAGATAGATGCAGATCTCTTAGCCCTTTAGTGTACAGGCTTCCTGCTGTATGACAGAAATTGTCCTCAGAAAGATCTTACTCAGCTCAGCCTGGCACAGATTTGGTGCTTGATAAATTAATTCCCCCTTGAAGTGGAATGCATTTCTGGCTCTTAAATATGGCTGCCTGGTATCACTTCTCAAACACATATGTCTGCACTCCATTCTCAACAAATTTCATCAGAGATTCTTGTTCCTCTTCCTCTTGTTAGACTTTAGGAACCCCTAGCCTCGGACAGGTAGGCATGGACCATCCAGATGTATTTAATTGCTAAGATGCTTTCTGGAAGCTTCAGAAGCCAAAGCCACGAGCCTAGCTGAGTGATGGCGGGGAGGGGGGGGCGGGGGGGTGGAGCGGTGGTCACACAGCCTTGGCTGTTTTCATTGTACCCAAGAAGAAAGAAGGCTTTCATAATGAAAGGATTCCCACCAAAATCCTGTTTGCCACTTGCAGTTCTGACAGAAAAATGTGCCTAAAATCACAAAGCATTAGAGCGCCAAGAGGGCCTACAGAAATCATCTGATCTAAACTCATGAAGCCTGGAAATAGAGAGTGACTTAATCAAGGTTGCGCAGCCTACTGGCTTTATCCCGGTCCATTGGCAAAAACCAGGAAGAGATGCATCAGAATCTGAAGGGAGCTGGGAATCCTAATCACACCCCTCAGGGACTTGCTGACATTTACTTTGCCAGACATTAGTATCTCTATGGCATGATTTTGTACCAAGCAAAAGAAACTCTTACTCAAGTCTCCCAGAGATTTCCTATTTGGGTATTTGCTATTTGGCCACTTCAAAATGATAGAAGGAAGCAGACAAAACATATCACACAACTCAGTCCAGTCAATGGTATTCTGTCAAGATGGTAGGTGTCACTGAGTTGGCAGACATAGGAACAGATGTGGAGAAAGAGCAGCAGCAGCATTCACTGTTTTGTCTAGCTTCTGCCCCTGGGAAGCCAGACTCTGCGTGGACAGTGACCTAACCATAGGAAACTTTGTGCTGTCATCAGTGTTTGTGGAGAACTACTTCTCACCATGAGAAATCCCTCTTCCTCTTACATTCAGATACATGAAGAGAAAATGGGGCAGAAAGTAGGTTTTAGTTTGAGATTATACAAAGTCTTCATCAGAAAGCCCACAGAAGTGCGATTTTTCTGAAAGACTCGGTGTTTAAAAATTAGAATTATTGCACTTGGAGCTGGAAGTATGCATAAAGGAGAAAACTGAGAACCAAAGAGAGGACAATGTATTTTTGGTTGTTAAGTGTTAAAAACCTAACTCCAATGAGCAAAACTAAATGGGGGCTTTATTAGAAACACATACTGAATTGTCTAATAGAATCAAAGGAAGATGTGACCTGTCAAACCTCAAGAAGCCAGAAGCACAGCTGGGAAGGCCCCAGGACACACTTTCTCATCTCATGCCTATGGTTCTGTCTGCATGATGGCCTCATTTTCTCCTGCCACAGACCAGCATTCTACACATGGGTTAAGAATCGGTCATTATAGTTTTAGAGCAAACATCTTCATAATATTTGTCAGAAAAAAATATTGGAATATTTGGAATAAAATAGCTCCAATTATTTCTTTTTAAATCCTAGGGAAGAATTCTGCTTGGCCTTGCTTGATCACATGCCCCCTTTACTGACAGTCTTTACTAGAATCACCTGGTTTGGATGAAGGAGCAGTATTACTACAAAAGAAGAGATTGCTTTTCCAGAAGAAATACTGGGGAGAAGTGATAGCTGGCTATTACAAGAAATGATTTACCAGAGATCCTACAGTAAGTTAGGGCAGATTCAGGACTAGAAAGAGAATTGATAAAATAATTATTAATGGGGCACCTGGGTGGCTCAGTTGATTAAGCGTCTGACTTTGGGTCAGGTCATGATCTCATGGTTCGTGGGTTCAAGCCCCATGTCGGGCTCTGTGCTGACAGCTCAGAGCCTGGAACCTGCTTTGGATTCTGTATCTTCCTCTCTTTCTGACCCTCCCCCACTCACACACTCTCTCTCTCAAAAATAAATATTTAAAAAATTAAAATAATTATTAATAATAATTGAAGTTTCTGGATTCTTTTTATGTGTGGTATTAAAATAAACCACCATGCTTTGAGCTGTTCATTTATTTACATTTTTAAAATATTTGTGTTGTGTGGAGGATGGACTGTAGAGGAGCATGTGTGGACTAGGGAAACTGGTTAGAAGCTTTGTGGTAGCTATCTAGGGGAGAAATGGCATGGACCAACATCATGGTAATGGAATTGGAGAAAAGTAGGCAGACTTGAGATATATTTTAGAGATAAAATCATAGGACTTGTTGCTGGCTGTGGACAGTAAGAAAAAGAAAAATAAGGAATTAAGAATATCAAGGTTTCTGTGAAGAGTGGGGTTGAAACAAATTTGGGGCAGAATTAAGAGTTCCAGTGTGGACATGTTAAGTTTGAGCTATGGAGATGTCTACTGGGCACTTATGTACACAGGTCATTACCAAATACTTGGCATCTAAAGCTGCAGAACTAGATGAGGGCTTCAAGGAAGATAGTACAGCTACAGCGGGGGCTCAACTATTATTTCTTTTTAAGATTTTGTTTTTATGTAATCTCTACACCCAGTATGGGGCTTGAACTTACAACCCCGAGATCAAGAGTTGCATGCTCTACTAACTGAGCCAGCCAGGTGCCCCTCAACTGTTCTTCGAATAATCCTTTATGCATATAATGAATCCTTCTGCTGGGCTTCCAGCCAGGAATCTCAGATGGGAATCACAACCATTATTACCGTTAATCCCATAGAATGAGAAGCCAGATTCATCCTCCAGGGAGCAGCTAAGAAGTAATAAAATGAACGGTGAAATATGCTTCAAAACCCCATGCAGATGTGTTGTCCATTCCTCCAGAGTAGACCCTTCGGACAACCAAACAAATGGTGAGATTGCCCTGCTGTAAACCATTTTGACATTTCTCTTTGGGGATAGCAGGTTTTAAGACCTAGGGAAATTTACCAGACTTGGTTTCATAAGACTTAGTGTTGCTTTCTTTGGTGGGTTGAAAAAATAGCCAAAGTATTTTGCAGCTCTTCCTATCAAGAGATGGCATCTCTTTCTCCACACCTTATACGTGACTTGTATTAGTGGGATATTAGCGAACATGATACAGAGGCTTGAAAAGTACTTCTGCATTGGAGCTTGCCCTCTCATGCTCCTGGAAAAACTTCTGCCACCATGTGAACAAGCCTGGGCAGCCTTCTGGAAGATGAAAACACATGCAGAGACATCAACCACCCTAGTCATGTCAGCTGGGACCCCAGGCATGTGAGTGAATTCATTCTAGGCCATCCAACCTCAGCAGGGAGAAACACCCAGCCAACCCATGGAATCATGAGAAATAATAAATGTTTGTTGTTTCAAGTCACTAAGTTTTGTAGTGGTTTGTTATGTCCCTCAGAAGACAATAATTAGCTCTGAACCAGGCATCTAAAGATATTTTGCAAGTACAGATATTCTTTCTCTCACCATTACTCTTTTGGAGGATTTGTGTTTGATCAATCATCAAAGGTTTGAACTGAAAGATGAAAGCTTGAGGAATGTAAAGCAATGGCCAGTGGGTAATGGAGGTGTTTGGGGGTCAGTGGAGTCTTCCTAGGATTCCTGAAACAGCTCCACAAATATGATTCGAGTTTTCCATTGTGTTCTCATAGAATGATGTATCTTTCCTTCAGAGCACTTTGTAATTATATCTGGGTATTTTACAATGTCTAGACTAAACCACAAGCTACTAGACTATAAGCTTCATGAAGGCAAGGATTGTGTTTAATTTGCCATTGATTATATTCTGGCACATACTAGACACTAATTTATTGAATGAGTAAATATGAATGAATAAATTTGAGTTTTGGGGATCCAGGCCTTCAAAAACATCACTTAACAATATTCACGTCTCATGGGCCAGTCTCTTGCATGCACTCCCAGGCATAGGCTGATCCTCCAACTGTGGCAGGTAATCAGGGGTAGTAGAGATGCAGAATCTGAAATCAGTGAGATTCCAGGACACCGATTACTGTAATTCCTTCTTACCCCAAACTATTGGCAAACAAAGTCAGACAAACATTCCTCAAGACACTCTAGAAAACTTGACACCCAAGCAAAGAGCTTTGGAGCAGCAGGTGATGTGAATGGGAAAGTCAGGTCTGGAGGATATTCATATCATTCTGTGGACATTACAAGGCTGCACTCACAAAGTAATTGTGAGAGCAAAGGATTCTCAGAGATAATTAAACAATCTCAATTGGGACATTGGAGTCGGTCACTACTAAAGCTCTTGAGACACAACTTGAAGAGAAAAATTGAATGAAAATGAGTCAGAAAGAGGTGAATTCAAATGATACTACCAAGTGACTTAAACATGTTAACTTTCCCAAGGCTATGTTTCCTTGACTGCCAAATTGGGATAATATTTTAGAAACAGCACATCCATTAGACTATAGGTACCTTGTAGGCAGGCATAATTTATTTTCATATATATTTATCTAGTGTTTAACAGTGCCAGACTCACAGTAGATACAGAATAGATAAATTTCTACCTAGAGATAACCCAAGATCTAGTCCTGACTCTATCACTAGTACACTCTCAGAGTGACCTTAGGAAATTTCCTTTTCCCAGGACTGCAACCTTCCTCTTTGTAAAATGGGAAGCCTGGACAAGCTTTTCTCTAAACTCCTTCCAGATCTAATATTTGAGTCTGTGGCCATTTAGTACAGTCTACCCCATTGCTGCTCCCAGAAGTTAATTAATGCTACAGACTGAGGAGACAATAAGTCACGAATCACTTTGTATTTACAGATACACATGCATTTAAAACAGATTCTGTAAATAGCTACGATACTGTATTGCACATTTGGCCTACTTTTGCCTCTTTTGAGGTCAAGAGGTTTTTGTTTGTTTGTTTGTTTAGTCTTCCTTTATTTGGATTGTTAAGCAAGATGAAAACCGGGACAAGTTGCCACTAACACATATTATGCAGCTTGAACCTTGGTGGCTAATTGCACTATTACTATGATTGATAAACATTGCACTGTAATCGACTGGAAGCTCCTGGCTTCCATGTGGCAGAAATGAGGTCACAGAGCAGGTCTGGGGGACTGCCATCTAGCAAGCAGCTCTGTTGGTCTGTTGCCCAGTAGGTTTGCCATTATCACATTTAACTCTTGATTCTATCTGTTGTGAAGATGATTGCTCTCTTAAACTAGCTCCTGAGTTTTAAAGAATTTAACAATTTTTAAGTAGAAATTTCACTATTTGCCTGGATATCCAGTATGAGAGAAAAGATTGTTGGATATATGTACTAAAATATCCAAAGGTCACAAGGAGCTCAGTTTGAAATCCTAGTACTAGGGTAGATGGGTGTTACTGCCCAGAAAAATAGTGATTATACCTGACCTGTATTGACTTAGCAGTATAAAAAGCACATCAAGAATCACTGCCTGTAAAGGGATCACATTTGTCCATGGTTGAAGAAGTTAATCAAGTCACTCCTGCAAAATGCCCCATTGCTGGAGGCTGCTTAAAGCATTGCTTGAGAGGTAGGTAAGAATTTCCTGACAGAGACAGATACAGGGACTTGGTCCTGAAAAACACTGGACAATTTTCGCTCAGGCCCTTGGGCCTGATTGCCTCAGAGACTGACTCCTTTCCAGAAGCATTAGATATCCGTCATCTTGGATTAGTCTTAATAGTTGAGTAATTTGTTAACAGATTAGAGACATAAGTCTTTTCTCCAGTGGACTCTGAATCTGATGGCCTTGGGATTGAATCCTAACAGGGCTCTAATACTTGCTAGCTGTATCATCTTGGTCAAGTGTCTTAACCTTTTTGGGTCATAGTTTACCTATAAAAAATATCATATAGAATGTGATAAAGAGCACAGACCTTAGAACCTACTGCCTGGATTTGAACCCCAGCTCTACTATTTACTCGTTATGTGACCTTAGGCAAGCTAAAGAACCTTTTTGTATCTTACTTAACCTCATCTTTAAATGAGGTTGATTATAGTGCATCCCTCACAAAGATATTGAGAAGATAAGTTAATATATGTACAGTGCTTGGAACAATGTTTAGTACAGAGTAAGCATGACCTCAGTGTTAGCTACAATGACATTGGGGTGATAATCCTCATCTCTCAGGTTCATTTTCCAGATCAACTGAAATGATAAAAGTGAAAAAAAGAGTCACAGAATTATTAGTGCTAGAAGAGACCTTAAAGATTACCCAAATAACCTCCACATTTTATAGGTGGGAAATCAAGACTCAGAGATGGAGTGATTGGTCCAGAGTCATACTTGATTTAAGGGCAGAGTCCAGGTCTCCTGATTCCAAGTCCAAGTCCAAAAGCTCTATCCTCTGCATCACATCAAAGAAAGCAACATCTCCACGGGGAGGACTCTGGGGGGTCCTCTTATGCAGTCATTGGACCTATGCTAGTTAATGTACTTTCCTAGGATAACGAACTGCATTTGGAATGGACAAAAAACTTGGGAGAGACTCTCCCCCTTCCCCCACCAACTTCTGAGGTGGCATGTTAGTGAAGGGGGAAGTGGGGATTCGGGCTAGGGCTGGGAGGAAAGATTTTTCAAGAATCAGTGCTAGTTCCATGTCATTATTTCAGCTAAAAACCAAACATGTGCCATGTCTAAACAAGCTAGAATCCACTCCATTTGTTTCTGGTGTCAAAGGTTTTCATGTGGTTTTGATTTTGGTTTTGGTTTTTCCTTTTACTCATTATGTGACTAATTAAGCAGCTTTAATTAAGCAGCTTTCCCTAGGAATGGTTTCACATCCTCTCTTCAGTGGAAACTAAGATTTCACTCCCAGGAGGGTGAGTTTGGGATTGGGAACTCTGAGTTGTTTTCCCAATTTTTTCAGGGTCATGCCCCCTAGATTTATTCTGCCTTAAATTACATTTCCCAGTTGTACTACTCAGCAGTGATTGAAAGATGGGTTGGAGGAAAGGGCAGTTTGGAGGGAAGACACCATGAAGAACAGCAGAACTATCTGACTTGGAGAAAAGACAGAGGTCATGATTTCTGTTCTCAAATTATCTGAGGGTGTCAAGGGGCAGAGACTGTGAGGTCTCTGACAGCAGAGCTGGTACAAATGGGGTAAAAAGAGGAAGAAGAATTGCCAGGGCACAGATTTCAGCCTAAAGCAAGGAAAACTTTCAATTATGAGAGTTGCCCAAAGATGGTATGGACAACGAGTTCCCATCCCTGCCTAGAAGGTATGCTTTAGAAGAAAGAGATTTGGTTGTGAGGTCTGACAGCCACTTATCAGAGATGTGAAGACTGGAATTGACTAGTCAGACCAGGTAACTCTAAATATTTCAAATTCTGGGAGTCTAAAAAACAAAGACCAATTTCATGGAGTTCCCACAGTTAAGAACCACCTGGAAAGCAGCAAAATCAGAAAGTCATGACCTGTTCCTTTATCTTGCCTGTGATTCTCTTTTCTTTCTCTTTCTCGAGCTCACTCGTCTACTCTTTAATATAGCAGGAACCTTTGACATTTTGCAGGGAATAATCTTTTCTTTTAAATGTATTTCTGGCTTAGCCTTTGCTCCTTCAGCATCATTAGAGAGTCTGAGCTCTCTGGAGATTAGCTCTGGCCTGTCACCACAGCAACTGCCCAGGCCCTGTGGGCATCCATGGTAATAGGCATAGGGCTTTGAGAGGAAGCCCCACGGGGAGTCTGATATGAAACAAGCATGTTGTGTATGAGGAGGTTTTCTTTAATAGGATTAGCTGTGTAGGTTGGCCTCACTTACCCAGTTGGCCAGGCCTGAAAAGTGTGCATGTGTCAAATTTTGGTCAAAGGAGGAAATCTTATTTTAAAGGCAGAAAAGAGACTCGTTTTCCACGTCCCTGAAGTGAATCCCCTTTGTAAGATTGAGTCTTCTTTTGTAAAGTGAACCTTAACCCATGCCATGACCTGGTTGTTGGTTTGGGGCTGGGTGTCTGCAAGGGAGGCCATCTGCAGAGAATTCGAGGGGCATGCTTCCACCTCCACTGCAGGCAAAGAACAGCAGCAACTCAGCTTGCTTGGGGCTGGGGGTGGACAGAGTGTAATGCGGGAAGCAGAGTGGGTGTGGGGTCACAAGAAGGGGAAATCGGGAGGGTGGGCCTTGCCTAACATGAGCAGTTCTGCTGCAGCAGCGGTGGGGTGTCTGAGAGACGGGTGTTCTTGGAGGTGCCCAACACAGAGGGGTCTGTGTCCAGCGAATCAGACATCTTGTCACAAATGGCATCTACCAGGCGCTCGAAGGCCTGCCTCACACTGATGTTCTCCTTGGCGCTGGCTTCAAAGAAGTCAAACCCTAAGAAGAGAAGACAGAAAATAGTAAGGATTTTTCCCTTCCTTTGTATGCCCCCTGGCCAGAACACTCCGAATTAATACAGCTGGTGCTAAGGAATGAAGTGAGGAGGCCTAATTCCATGGCAGGGGATTCTGCTTTAAAGAAATGGTACAAGGCAGGGGCATTACCTGCATGGGTTTTACAGTCAGTCAGATCCTGGTTCTATCACTGGTCAGCTGTATTATCCCCAGCAAGTCACGTATTCTCTTTATAAATCAAGTCCCTGGTTTATAAATTGTGTTAATTTTACCTAACTCATTAAACAAGGTAATGCATGTAAAGTATATAGCCCTGTGCCTGACACAGAGTGGGGGTCACTAGGTGTTTTCTGAAAGAGTGAATACTTCAATATGTGTACACAGCACTTCACAGTGTTCCAATCCATTATTTTGTCTGATCCTCATGTCACCCCTGGGAGGAGGAGTATTTGGGCAGACCCCTCCATTTCACTAGTGCAGACACTGTGGCTTAGAGAAATAAGCTGACTTGCCCAAGATAAATAGAGGCACCAGTTAAAGAAGCCCAAGCTTTGACCTTTTTCACTAGGGCTTTTCCTCCTCTTTCCCTTGCCTTTCAGTCACCTCACAGCCTAGCCCTCTGGGATCTGGAAGGCACCCCAAGATCCACACCAAATAAAGCTTCATTTGCCCTTTCCACCCCAGACCCACTGGCTTATCTCTACTCCATGAGGTTCCTCCTCCCTGAATTCCCCTGGACTTTCTCTATAGCTCTGCCTCCCACACAAACCCAACAGAAGGCACATGGAAGGCTGCACTTGAAGCATAAAATATTCTTGTCTGTTTGGTACCTTGAGATCTTTAGTGACACTTTCTGTGACGAGGAACAGAACTTGATTGTCCCAAGAGACACAAGAAAGTCCCTCCTGATTCAGACAAAGTGGCTACTTCCCAGCTGAGGAATTCTGACCAGGTTGGTGGCAGTTCTTAGAAGTAAAAGCCTCCTTCTCTATAGGTCCCTGACCCAGTCCTCTCCCTCCTATTTGTCCAAGGAACTTCCTCCTTCCTTTCCTTTCAGGTCCATCTTTATTTCTTCTCAAAACTTCTCTCTTCCCTTGTTTTCATGTCTCTCCTTCTTTTCCCTTATGTTCCTCACACTTTCTCCTTTGGATTCTTTATATTTATTGAGCACCCACTGTATGTCAGACACGATGCCAGGAGCTTTGGAACTATTATCTTACTGTGGGTAAATATAATCATCTTTAATTTATAAATGAGAAAATGAAGACTTCAAGAGATTGCATAACTCACACAAGGTCACGGGACTATATTAGTGGAAATTGGGTTTAAATCTGGGTTTGGCTAGCTCCAAAGTTCATACACAGTCCTGTCTCCTACTTCTTCTCTTTCTCTTCTTTCCATCTTTATTTCTTTTCTTCCTTCCTTCCTTCTTTTTTTTTTTATTAAAAATTTTTTTCAACGTTTTTTATTTATTTTTGGGACAGAGAGAGACAGAGCATGAACGGGGGAGGGGCAGAGAGAGAGGGAGACACAGAATCGGAAACAGGCTCCAGGCTCTGAGCCATCAGCCCAGAGCCTGACACGGGGCTCGAACTCACTCACCTGGCCGAAGTCGGACGCTTAACCGACTGCGCCACCCAGGCGCCCCACCTTCCTTCTTTTTAAAAAAATGTTTATTTATTTATTTTGACAGAGAGAGTGTGCGTGCAAGCAGAGGAGGGGCCAAGAGAGAGAGGGAGAAAGAGAATCCCAAGCAGGCTCTGCACTGTAAGCGCAGAGCCCAATGCAGGGCTTGAACCCACAAACTGTGAGATCATGACCTGAACCAAAATCAAGAGCCAGATGCTCAACAGAGTGAGTCACCCAGGTACCCCTCCTTACTTCCTTCTCTCTTTTCTTTCCTTTTCCTTTTCTTTCTCCTTTCTCCTTTCTCCCTTCCCTCCCTTCCTCCCTTCCTCCCTTCCTCCCTTCCTCCCTTCCTTCTTGACTATACCTTTCTCTTCTTTACGAGTCTCTTTGGCCTTTGCCTTTATCTGACTAATACCCTGTCTGAATCTGGGCAAGTCACTTTATCTCTGTGAATCACTTAGCCTCTCTGAGTCTCAGACTCCTCAGTTGTCAAATAGGAATAGCTACAGTGTGTTCCTGCTGAGAACAGCTGGGAGAATTAAGTGAGAGGAGAGATAAACTGGTGTACGAAGTTGCCTGTTAGAATAACAGTTTCTTTCCTTCTACTTTCATCTGCTCCTCTCACCTCCTCTTCATCCTGTTCTCCTTCTTTTATTGTCTTTTCCCACAGAGGAGGGGCTCTCTTTTCTCCCCACTTCCTACTCCCTATTATCCCACTGTGGACTGAAGGACTGAGGCCCCTGGAAACAAACAAGCCTCCTCTTCCTCCACCATCTCAGCTTGAAGGCACTCCCAGCTCCTTCCAGGCCTCCTTTGGTTGACAGTCTCTCAGTGGCCCTTTTCCCAACCTAAGAAAGGCAAGCAGCAGGAGTGCGTGCTAACCATCGACTTGTGATAAAGAAGGAGTTGGCTGCTGGCTCATTATCTTCAGGCTACAGAAATCCAGTCAGCTTCAGAGACCCTCCAGCATGTAGCTTTTCCTTAATGAGTATCATAAAAATTGACTCTCTGGCCTTTGGCTGGCTTATCACAAGTGATAGTTTTTGGAGAAGAGGAGGGAATGTATTGCTTGGCTAGGAAAGGGGCAAACAGGTAAAGAAGTAAATAGGCTTTAACTATTAGTTTGGATGAAGATGAGGACCCAGTTCAAGGCCAGGGCACAAATCATTTCTGAGGAATTGGCACTGAGGGGAGGACATGTCATGTTGTACAGGTGGGCAGTGGGAAGAGGCCCAGGAGTCATATAACCCGGATTTGATTATAGTCCCTGTCAGCTACTGGCTGTATGACCTTGGGCAAGTTGCCCAACCTCTCTCAGCCTCTATTTCTTTATCTGTAGAATGGGCTGAATATTACCTACCTCATAGTGAGGTAATAAGAATTAAATGCACATAAGTATTTGAAATGATTGGCATATGGAATACATGTTAATTCCCTTTTCCTTATATTCCTAGTTCACTTTAGTCCCAGCTTCCTTGCACCCAGGGCCTTTAGGGAAATCTTCTTTCTCCTAATCATTCAGGGTCAATCAATAAACCAGTCTTTACTGAATATTGACTTTGTGCCAGGTCTCATGTTGAGAGCCAGGGACAAAAGGAGACCAAATCTAATTGTGGAAAAGATACACTAATCAGAGCCCTTATGTATGCATAGTCTATAACAGTTCACAAATACAATTTTATTTATTTTTTTAAGTTTTATTATTTGAGAGAGAGAGAGAAAGAAAGAGAATATGAATCCCAAGCAGGCTCCACACTGTCAGCACAGAGCCCAACACAGGGCTCCATCTCACGAACCCTGAGATCATGACCTGAGCCAAAATCAAGGGTCAGATGCTCAACTGACTGAGCCACCCAGGTGCCCCCAAAATAATTTTAAAACAACCTTGTGAGCGGGGTGGGGGGCAAGGCAGGGGTTATTACTTGTAAGTTACAGACAGGAAAACCTAGACTTGGGGATGCGGTATAAGCTAGGGCTCTATCCCTTATGCCCCTTTGTCTCGCTCTCAGTTGGAATAGTGACTGAACACTATATAACATTTCTAACCCAAGTAGAGCAAACCAGAGGATGTGCAGGAATGCAGTGGAGAGAGAGAGAGAGTGGCATGGGAAGAGAGCAGGAGGAGGCTTCCAGAAGTTAGTGGAAAGAGGAATCTTTGAAGCTACAACTGAGCAAAAGTCTTTACCTAACTAACTTTTCATTCTTTCAGGCTCAGCTTAGATACAGCCTCTTATACAGCTATAGTACATGTTACCCTGCATGGTAGAAGTCCATTTGACAAGAAGGTCCCTGAGCAGAGATTATGCCATTCATCTGAGCCCCAGAAATAGCCAAAGGTATAGGTGTTTGGTGAGTGCTGGTTGATGAAGAGATGACTGAAGGAGGGGGGAAGCATGGAGAGTGTGCTTGAGAGGATGTGGACAGTAGGGGTCATAAAAATCAGCTCAACATGCATGATGACACTTGGGTGAATCAGTAGTTCTTACCCTTGAGGAGCTCCTAGTCTAGTGTGAGAGACAGACACACTGACAGTATTACCATGATAAATGCTGGAATGGTGGGAAGCAAGGGGATTAGCAGGACACAAGAGGAGGCACCTAACTGTCCTGGGGGGCCAGGGAAGGCTTCTTGGAGAAGCTGATTCCTACACAGATATTAACTAGATAAAGACAGGTGATTGTGAATGTATGTGTGAGCACATTTGTGTGTACTACACCAGGCAGGGGAAGCAGCATGAGCACAGATAATGGGGCAAAAACAGCATTGGTATATGCCAGAGTGACCATAGTAGTTTGTTATCATTAGAGCAGAAAGCTCAAAGTGATGACAGATGAGACAGTAAGTCTCATGGAGGGCTCATGTGTCATGCCAAAGAGACATCACTGTCATCTTAAAGGTACCCAAGGTGTGGGAACTCTGATTTGAGTAACCAGCTCATGGCCTTAGCCAGCTCATGGGTCTCTTTCCCTGGCAGGACCACTCCAAATTCACATCCATCCAATTACTGTCAGGCTTCTGGAAGGCTCTTCATTAGCAGGCCCAGATGGTAACCTTTCCCTCAGATTCATTAGTAAGGATTCTCAGGAGCTGAGAACCTAGTGAGGTCAGAAAGATGACAGCCAATTAATCAGACTAGCCCTCAGTCCTTTCCTCCCTCTAATTGGCTTCACAACAATATTTCTTCTATCTTTAATAGGGCCCAATTCTGAGCTGAATCTGAGATAATCCACATCCCCCCAGGATCATGTTTACCTATCCTGCCCAAAGGTAGCTGTCATAGACCCAGACTCTACAGTTTGTCCACACTGCCTGCTTCTGAGTTTGACCTCAGAATCCTATTCAAAAACTCATAACCAACTGAACTTACCTCTCCTCATCCTGACACTGCCCTAGAACACTTCTCCACTTTTATGTTCAAATCCCTTCTCTACCTCCCTCTGATACCTCCCATCTCTGTCATGTATCAATCTTCAATTCATGACCTGCTGGTCATTGATAATTTGGCAAGTGACTCACTGTGTTCCTTTATGCCCAGGGTTGTTCTCATTCTCAGGAACTTTGGGTTTCATGTGGTCAATTCATCTAACACCCTTAATTTCTTAATCATCTCATTTACAGCGACCTTCTCTTTCATTTTGCTCAGCTATGCTTCTGTCCTATTTTGACTTGGATTTGTGTAACAGGGACTGAAAGAGGCCTAATTAATGCAATACCCAGACTCATTGGCTTAACATCCAAGATTTTTCGTGGCTTGGCCTCTATCTACTTCCCTGGCTCCATCTTCCTGGCACACACCATGCTCCAGAGATATGAACACTTTCTCATTTGGTGCCATTACTCATGCTATTACTCTCTAGCTCCTACTCCTAGTTACTTTCATTATTCAACTGTGGAATTACCTTTCTCTTCTCACCCCACCTCTCCCCTGTTCTCCCATAGTACCTTACACAATTGTTTCCATCAGATTCCAACAGCAAAATGGGAACTATTCTTAACATTTAAACTAGAGGAAATTGGTTATATAAGAGACAGAAGAACAAAGAGGCCAATAAGAATAGTGAGGAAACCAGACATTATCACCAACAAATAAAACAAACCTACTACTAAGGCCAAAGGAAGCTAGAGCCAGGAAAGCAGGAGCCAAAGAAGAGGAGTAGCCTCTACTTGAGGAGTCATCCAAGGTGGGGAGAGGGAATATACAGGTTTCCCTTTTCCCCATCTCTAATCACCTGCCTATGTCTCTCCTTGGCTAAATGCATCCAAAAGCCACTGTCACAGGAACCTGGGAAACACAGCCTGCAAATGTCAACCCCCTGGGATGGGGGTGGGGGACGGGGTGTTTGCAGGAGAGACAGCAGAAGAGTGAAGAATGATATCAAACAGGCTAAGGACTGACACAGCCATGTACCCAAAGAATGTTGAAATTACCTCTCTACTATTTTGTTTCCCTAGTCAATTGGCATCTTGAAGGCAGGGTGAAGGCAGGTGTTCACTTCTGTGTCCCCAGGGTCCATCATGTGTTAGACAACTGTGGCAGATTATTCACTGCCCTCTCTGTACAGGATTTGGCATATCCACCCATTGGCAAGTGCTTTGCAGAACCTCCTTGGGGGAGGATTATATCTTTCTGTTTCATTGACATCAAATTTGATCATGTAACTTGCTTTGGCCAACAGATGTGGGCATTCCAAGTCCCAACAGAAGATTTAAGAGCCTTTGTGTGGTTTAGCCATCCCAGATTAGACCCCAAAGTAGGAAAACACATGGAACAGATTCACAGCTGACTTGCAGCTAGCATATGTGAGAAATAAACCTTTATTATCTAAGCTCCTGACTCGAGTTATGTGTTACCACAACAGAATCTAAAGAAATCTCACTAACACTGTGACTAAGGGTAGAAATTTGAAGAGAAACAGTGGCAAGCTTTTGGGAAAATACCACTGGATGATGATATAATGGGAACATTAGGATTTTTAGTCCAAAGCCTGAGTTTGAGTACTGGGCCTACCACCTGATACCTGCGTGGCTTAGAAAAGTTACAGAATCTTTAAATGAAAAAATAAAGAGACAGAAGCGAGTGGCACAGCTCATCGTGTGCAAGAAAACACAAGTTTGGATTCAGCTTCTTCATCAGTATCATGGAGCTGATGATAATGACATCTTCCAGGCTAGGAGTGAGGATGAGGGTCACAGAAAATTGTTGTGAAAGCACCTTGTAAACTGTAAGTCACTGCATCAAAGTTAGTTACTATCAATGTCAGGTCTTTCTCTGCAACGAGGTTCTGTGGTGCAGGTTTCAACTGTTCATCCCAATTCAAAAAACAAACAAATAAACAAGCCCATTTAACAGGCACCTAAAATAAGCAAGGCAATGTACAAAGATCTGTGAGGTCTGAGTGATAAGTAGGTATTGTGTGAACTGAAATCATGGAATCAAAGAAAAGGGATAGAGCCAAATGGACCTTCCCATTCAACTAACCCAAATCTCCTATTTTTCAGATGGGTAAACTGAGACCCAGAGACAGGAGACAAGATGCTCAAGATCATATAGCAAATTAGTGGCAGAAACAGGATAAAACCCTCAGCTTCCAACTCCTTCTCTGGTGCTTTTCACACTAAACTTTGCTGGAGTGAGTGTATGTGTGTGTTCTAAGACTGCATTGTAAATGAGTCTCTCCCTCCCTTGTAAGCAGAAGTGCGTTTTTCTCTTTTACTATCCTCTCTGGGCTCTGGCCAGGTCCATTTGCATTCAGATCCAGAGAAGGGACAAGATGTCCCTTTCTGAGGGGGCACAGGAGGGAAGAGGCCCCAAAATGCCATGCTTCTCACAATAGGAGTCCCTGAAACTGCTCCATACTCCCAAAGATCCACTTGCCACAGTCTCACCCATGTCCCAGGAACTTTGAGGATACTGATAGCCTGCTGCTACTCACAGCTTTAATAAAAGCTAGCAGCTGGCCATATCACTAGATTGGCCTAGTGAGCTAAGAAAAGCTAAGGGAAAGGGAGTCCTGAAGAGGAATCCCATCGAGCAGCGAGTGGCACTACTATGGTGGCAAACAGACCACTGAAACTCAATTGCTGGCATAGCAGAGATAGGACTGAAGTGGGAATGAGGAAGGCTGAGCATCCACCCTCACTGTTCCCAAATCTGATCACATCCTTGCAAAATTCTTAACATGATCCACAGGATCCTTCATGACTTGGCCCTTGCCTACCTCTCCACTCTCACCTCACACTACTCCCCCCTTGATTGTTCAGTCCCTGCCGTATGGCCTTCTTTTAATATCGTGAGTGCTTCAAGCTTTACCCCACAGTAGGACTATTCTTGATCTGGAACATGGTCCTCTGCCTCCGTGCCCTGCCCCTGCCCCCACCACACACTCACTCACACCCACTCTTTGCCTAACTTTTTCTCATCTTTTAGTTCTCAGCTTCAGTGTTACTTTCTTGGAAGATCTTGACTCTCCAGTCTAAAATTAAGTTTCTCTGTTTCACTATCTTCATAGCACTTGTAACTTATGTTACATTTATCTGCCCACCATTCCTTCTTTTAGAGAACCACTATTTTTAAACAGTTGTGGTGGCACTACAGGTCATAATACCCGCCTCCCCCAGCCATTGGAACAGGCACGTGACTCACAGGTGGCCAATCATAGTCTTCCCTAAGATTGAAGGGAGAGAGAAGAGAAGGCCTTTTTTTTTTTTTTTTTCAGGAGTTGAGAAGATATGAATCTGGAGCTTCCATCACCCATCTTACTCCCCATGCAGAGTTTGCCTGGAGAAGGAGGGAGGCTGAAGGGATAAACAAAATTGAGAAATGGAAAGGGCAGTTGAATCCTGGGTCTAGTGAACTGTGCAGCTACATGAGCTAATAAGCTAATTTTTTTAATGAAAGCTAGTTTGATTTGGGATTTTATCACTTTCCATAACAAGAGTCCTAACTCATGTAGAACATATCACAATTTTTAACAGCTTTATTGAGATATAATTCACATACCATTCAATTTGTCTATTTACAACATTTTAAATTATATATTTATTTGTATAATTATTTATTGTCCCCTTCCCATTAGTTCCATGACAGTAAGGATCATAGCTGTTTTGTTCACTATTATATGCCAAATGCTAAAATAGAACCTAGCTCAGAGTTAAGTGCTCAATGAATAAGTGAATAAATGTATGAATGAATGAGTGAATATCTACCCTATGTTGGATCCTTAGGATAATGACCCAAATTAGACATAACCTGGTTGCTCTCAAGGTCTAGCAAGAGAAATAGATGTCCAATATGCAAATACTGGTAAGTAATGGAGGAAAACTAGGGAAATTGTACAGGACAGACATGGTTTAACTTTACTGCCCAAATAGGACTAATTCATTAAGACTCTCTTTAAATGCCTTCCTACACCCTACACTAAGAATTAATCTTACTTCCATCTACGTTCCTATATAAATTTGATAGATCTAAACTAACCCCACTATCTCTTAACTTGAGCAAATTATTTAACCCCTTTGAACTTCATTTTTCAGAGTATTGGACATACCCTATAGTACCTACTTTGAAGGGTTATAGTGAGAATTAGATGAATTACTATACAGCATTTCATATAACACCTAGATCAATATATATATCACCTATTATTACCATATTTAGTGATAATACATGGTACCATATATAGTGAGGTTAAGTAGTTAGGAGCACAGTGTATGGAGCCAGACCACTGCTAGGGTTCAAATTCTGACTCAACCTGTTACTAGCTGTGTGACCTTAAGCAAGTTACTCAATTTCTCTGTGCCTTAGTTTTCTCCTCTGTTTAAAAAAACAAAAACAAAACAAAACAAAACAAAACAAAAAAACCACCTAACACAACTTAGAGATAAGAGAAGCACATATGTCAGAGTGTTCTAGGGGGATTAAATTAAGTGAGTAATACTTTAAAACACTTAGAATAGTGCCTGGCACATGGTAAACACCTAATAAATATTTAACCAACTCGCTTTTTAAAAATCTTAGTCCTAAGGGCTTGGCATGCTGGTTATTTTTTTTTCCAAATACAAAACTACCTCATCTTTTAAAACTTGGTCTAAGGTCTTGATGTACTGATTTTTTCCCCTTTTCTTTTCTTTTCTTTTCTTTTCTTTTCTTTTCTTTTCTTTCTTTCTTTCTTCCTTCCTTCCTTCTTTCTTTTCTTTCCTTTTCTTTCCTTTTCTTTTCTTTTCTTTTCTTTTCTTTTCTTTTCTTTTCTTTTCTTTTCTTTTCTTTCTTTTCTTTTCTTTTTATTAAATAGGCTTCATGCCCAGCATGGAGCCCAACGTGGGACTTGAACTCATGACCCTGAGATTAAGAGCTGAGCTGAGATCAAGAGTCAGATGCTTAACCAACTAAGCCACCCAGGCACCTCTATATTTTTTTCAAATACATACCAAAGTATATACATAAAATCATCTTGCACACTTCCAATGGCATAAGTCTCTTTGGGAAATGCTAGACTCACACTGTCGACAATTTATAGTACCCTGAACATACAGTGCTGTTCTTTGCCTTTGCCAGTGTTACTCCCCTGAAATGTCCTGGCTTCTCCTCACTTGGCTGCTCCTACTTGTCTTCAAGACTCAGCTTGGGCATCATGTTCTCTGATCCCCGCTGAGTTAGGTAACCTCCTCTGTACCCCCACAACCCTCCGCACATTCCTCTATCACAACACTGATCACTTGGGGTATCACTCTTTCTGTCCTTCAGACCAGGGAATGTGTATCCTATTTCACAGCACAGTACCTTGCATAAAGTAGGCGCTCAGAAAGTCTTAATTGGATTGAAGTAAAATGAAGTAGCCAAATACTTAACATAATAAAATTTAATCAAAACATATTTCTGCAGTGTCTACTCAGAGCCAGGCCATATAGTAGGCACTGTGGGCACAAAAATAAACTAGACTCATTTCCTGTCCTCACAGAACTTTAGGGAGATGGACAAGTAAACAAGTGCACCCAAGTGCGATAGGGACTGTGACTGCTGTGTGTCTGAGGTACATTGGGTAGAGGCAAGAGGAAAAGAGCTCTGGGGGCCAGGAAGGGCTTTATAGAAGATGTGAAGCTTGAGCTGCTTTGAAAAGTGAGTTTAGGTTTACTGGCTGGATGAGGGTAGGGGGTGTGGAGTAGAAGAGAGCATTCCGAACAGATGGTTAGTCCAGGGAAAGTGCTGGGAGTCTCCCTGGGGACAGCAGGTTGAAGGCATAAAGTGATAGCAAGGGTCACCCAAACGTATGCTTAGCCACATGCTTACTGTTCTGTGAACCAGGGGGACGGGTAGACCCTTTCTGGACCCTGTGAACTTCTGTAATGGGGTAAGAACAGCAAAATCCAAGATAACTCAACCTCCCTATTTATTAAATACCTACAGTTTGCTACTTTCTATTCCAGGCCACCCTGGGGAACAGAGGAGGGAAGAAAGACATATAAGACACTCCCACACATGTACTCATAATATACATAATACAGATATATACCACACACAACTCACATTTATATATTACACAATTTTCCCACCTACAAGCCTAAATACCTATACTCTAGACACCATAAGGGAGAATAACTTTAAACTTCCTACTCCTCAATACTTACAATACCTAGGTTGTGAGACATATTTAGGGAGGCTGGCTAAAAGTTAAGAAATATATCCTTTCTTCTAGATGAAGTTTTTTCTGAGGTGATCCTACATTGAACCCCAATACTGAAAGGAAAGGAAAGGGGGGCGCCTGAGTGGCTCAGTCAGTTAAGCGTCTGACTTCAGCTCAGGTCATGATCTCATGGTTCATGAGTTTGAGCCCCGCGTCGGGCTCTGTGCTGACGGCTCAGAGCCTGAAGCCTGTTTCAGATTCTGTGTCCCCTTCTGTCTGCCCCTCTGCTGCCTGCACTCTGTCTCTTGCATTGCCTCAAAAATAAATAAACATTAAAAAAAAAAAAGGAAAGGAAAGGAAAGAAAAAAGAAAAAAAAAGAAGAGAAAAGAAAAGAAAAGAAAAGAAAGAAAAGAAAAGAAAAGAAAAGAAAAGAAAAGAAAAGAAAAGAAAAGAAAAGAAAAGAAAAGAAGCTGCTCCTTTAAGCAAGTATAGGTAGGAGTTCTGCTGTGGGGCCATTGAGACGCACCTGAGGTACCTGGGTCTCAGTGGAACACAGAGATAAGGGTGCTTTAATCTTGGAAAAAGTCAGACTGAGCTGCATACCTAAATCACATTATTTCATCCCTTCAAACATTTACTGTTGTTGTGAATTGTGTTTTGGTGAAGAAGCATCAGTTTACATTGAGAGAAATACTAAGACACAGTGTTGTGGTTGCTATAAGGATGTTTGCTATTAAGGACATTGTCACATGCAGCATATAGAGTCTGCTCTGTCGTGGCCAGTGAAGAGAATAATGGGTTTGTTTTTATTTTATTTTGGAGGGGTTGTTTTTATTTTAAGGACCATCTTGAGACCATGTAATTGATTATGTTTCTCTCTTTGCATGGCTGGTAGGAAGCTAAAAGCCAATATTTTGACCCAACTCTTACACATGCCTGGGAACCTAAAACATACATACTTATCTCACCCCTGGCTTCCTCTTATTTTCCTCCTACCCTTGTTTTCCCTTTACTTTGATTTTCTAATTTTTTTGATGTATTATGATAATTAAAAAAATTTTTTTTAATGTTTATTTATTTCTGGGAGAGCGAGAGAGCACAAGTGGAGAAGGGGCAGAGAAAGAGGGAGGCATAGACTCCAAGGCAGGCTCCAGGCTCTGAGCTGTCAGCACAGAGCTCCATGTGGGGCTCGAACTCACAGATGCGAGATCCTGACCTGAGCCGAAGTTGGATGTCTAACCAACTGAGCCACCCAGGTGCCCCTATTATGATGATTTTTATAAGATACCTCAAAGCCTTTGTGGAAGGCACTGGTGAAAAAATTTAAATTTTACTTATTAATTCAATGTAACAAAATATACACATTATCATAAATAATAAATTACCTAAAATTCATTAGCACAAAGCTTACACGTACATCACACAAATATAAACAATATACATAGAGCACACATGTACATAATTCACAATCACAACATACCTTTAATGTCACACTTAACTGTAAACATGCATGTGCACACACACACACATACACACACACACACACACACACACACACACACACACACACACACGTTGTACACATACCAAGCTGCTCTGCAAGGAGCCGGCCCTTCTCAGTGGGAACAACCCTCTCTTCCTCCATGTCACATTTGTTCCCCACCAGGATAACCTGCGCATTGTCCCAGGAGTAGGTCTTGATCTGAGTAGCCCTAAAGAGAGACCAAGAGAAGACTGTGTTAATGACATCCTGCTCTGGTGGCAGACCCTGCAAAACTCTAAGACGTGGTTTCCCTTCCAGGAGGCAGGCTACACCCAAGTTATGTCAATTAACTCAGTTGAGGACAGACAGATACCTGCCCCTGCTGGTTGTCACAGGTGCTGACCCCTAAGTCCTGGTTGCAAACCTCACCCACCTCTTAGTAGCATTCCTCTAATACATCTGCCCATCCCTCTCTTCACTGGGCAGAGAGTTCTTTCTAAAACATCTAGCTGATCCTTTCCTGAAAGGACTCTTCTATGCTCCCCACCCCCCCAACCCTGCCCGCAAAACGAGTAGCTATGTGATGAAGTCTATATCCCTCAGGTGTTCAAGAACATTCACATCCTGTCTCTCCAGCTTTATCACACTTCCTCTCACTTCCCACCCATCCCCAAATGCTCTTCCATAGCTTGTGCCTTTGTCTATACTGGGAGTCCCTTCCCCACACTAACTCATCCCCCAAGACCCAAGGATGGCCCCACAATTCCTTGGGGGAAGTCGTCTCAGGCTTTCTCAGGCCCAGCTAGCCTCTCCTTCTTCCTCTGTGACTTGCAAACATTCACTGAAGCCTCAGATGATGAATATTTGTAGAAATCAAAACGTCAGCAGTAGTTTCCCTCACAAAAGATGATTATGAAACTTTTCAAAAATACTTTATGTACTTCTCAATTTTTCAAAAGTGAGTATATACTACTTACATAATGAGAAACAAAATTTTAACATAAGGAATAAAATAGGGCCCTTATATTGTGGACATCTCCTTGTGGGGATGGGCCTAACTCTGTCTCTAACCATCCCTTCAGACAAAAATGGAATCTCATTTTGGTCACTTAAACCTTTACCATGGCACCTGTTATATTTAGCTAAACTTATCAGTCTTTCCTTGAGGGCAAGGATAGTCTCATTGGTCTTTGGGGTGCCAGTCCCCAGCACGGAGCACAAAGTAGAGGAGATGTCAGCAAATTTCTGGTGAATGAATAAGCCAGCAAATGGTTAATCCTGAAGCAGATCTTAAATGCAACCCTATCCTGACACTGACACTCAAACTAACTGAACCCTAACTGTTTCTGGACCTATTACCAACCCTGCTCCTAAAGCTGATCCCACCACCAATCTTCTCTTTAAGGATGAGAAGCCATTCCCTTAAGGTACGGAATTCACTCAGCCACGTTGGTCATGGGCTGACAAAGAATGAGGCTCTGTGCTGGGCACTGGAGGGGCTAGGCTAGGACCAAGTTTCTCAGAGGCAAAACCTAAAGGCCAGGGCTTAGGAGAAATAGACACTTAATCTTTAGCCTCAAGGCAGGTCCCTGGAGCCAACTCTTAATGTCTCCCCATACTATTCTTTCTGTCATTTTTGTCCCTCTTCTCACCCCCATCCACTCTCAACTCCCAGATTAGCAATTCAGGTTATTCTTGGAGGAATCGTCACCAGGTGTTAAAGTCACTGTGTTCCTGAGACAGAATGAACAGGGACTGATGGCAAAAGGGAAGGAGGTCAAGGCCAACAGGGAATTAGCAGTGTAGAGACACTGAAAGAAAGAGCTAATAATTCCATGGTAGGAGGTAGGGGGGAAGATGGAGAGGGAGAGAAAGAGGAGGAGCTGAGACAAATCGTGACTGAAGGGAAAAGAGGGAATAAGAAAGGAGAAAAGGAAGAGAAAAGGAAAGAGGAAAAAAGACTAGTAAAGAGAAAAGGAAGATGGAGGGGTCTTGTTAAAAGGGAAGAGAGAAAAAGGAGGAAGGGGAGGATAACCAATAGGCTGAGAAGGAGAACCTAGACCACCATGAATGACAGACACATGAATGGCACCTTGGAGAGCCTGCAAAGTCACTCACAACTCAAGACTACAAGGCACCAATAGTACTTCACACAGTCACGGCAACTGTTCCTTCACAGAAGGGAAGTCATCGAAGGATGGCTGTTGGGCAAAGGGCAGCAGAGATAACCTTGGCATTGGCCAGCACCGCTGCTGAATTGCTGGCCTTCTCAGCATCTCTGATTGTGAAGAAGACCATGGCACAGATGTTCCATCTTCTCCCATCCCAATCCTTTCTACTGATTAGGGGCACAGTGTCCTGGGCCCTCCCTCTTACCTGTCCTTCCCCTTGTGCTCCCTTCTCCCTGTGAATTATACTCTAGGAAGAAAGCTGTGTAAGTCATTCAGAGGTTGTACCTGTGAAGCTGTGCTGATTTCCATTGTATGTTGAATCTTTACAAACTTGGACTAGATGTGCTCTTGACCCCTAGCCTGGGGATAAATTTAAGGGGATGTCATATGTGGATTCATTCACTACTATGACCAGGATGATCTTTTCAAAACATTAACCTGAACCTGCTGGTTCCCTGTTCAAATGTCGTCATCTAGGGAATAAACTCCAAATTCCTTATCCCAACACACAAAATTCTTCATGACCTCTGCTCTTTTTATACCCCTCACTTACCTTCTCATCTTTGTACATCTGTATACTTTTCCTGGAATATTCTTATCTATTCACCCCCTGGCTCACTCCTGTCCATCTTACAAAATGTAGCATCTGTGTCAGCAACTCCATGATCCCTTCCTTGACTCCCCAAGCTGGGTCACAGCCCTCTGTTGGATTCACAACAGTACCTCTCTTTATCACTGCACATGTACATGATATTCTCACTGCTTGCTTACTTATCTTCCTCTCCTCTCAACTGTGAGTTCCTTGAGGACAGGAGCCATGTCTGATTCATGTAGATTTCCCTAGCATACAGCACAAGACCTAGCACACATTAGGTTTTCCTAAAGAGTTTGATGAATAATGAATAACTGAGGTGAATGAATGAATGAATGAATGAATGAGGTGAATGAATGAATCTCATACCAATCTTGGACAGCATTGAAGGACTCCTCGTTGGTGATGTCATACATCAGAATGAAGCCCATGGCCCCACGGTAATAGGCTGTGGTGATGGTCCGGTACCGCTCTTGCCCAGCTGTGTCCTGGGTGGGAAGAGAAAAGAGTTAGCACCCTAGAAAGTCTGCTTTTTTTCCTAAAAAGTCCTCAGGAACAATTAAGAAATAGCCCAAAGTATATTTAAGGAGTACCTATTATGTGTCTTGTATTGTACTTGGTAAGTAGAATAAAATGTTTTTTAAAACCTCATAAAAATTAATAAGAAAATAACTGAGGGGCTCCTGGCTGGCTCAGTCAGTAGAGCAGGCAACTCTTGACCTTGGGGCCACAAGCTTGAGCCCACATTGAGGGCAGAGTTTACTTTAAAAAAAGAAAGAGGGGCGCCCGGCTGGCTCAGTCAGTAAAGCACGTGACATTTTTAAAAAAATTTAAATCTAACTCAATTAACATATAGTGTAATAATGATTTCAGGAATAGAATTTAGTGATTCATCACTTACATATATCACCCACCCCAACAAGTGCTCATCCCAAGTGTCCTCCTTAATGTCCCTTGTCCATTTAGCCCATCTCCCTACCCTATACCACTCCAGCAACCCTCAGTTTGTTCTCTATATTTAAGAGTCTCTTATGGTTTATCTCCCTCTCTGTTTTTACATTATTTTTGTTTTCGTTCCATTACGTTCATCTGTTTTGTATCTTAAATTCCACAAATGAGTGAAGTCATATATTTGTCTTTCTCTAATTTTGCATAGCATAATATACTCTAGTTCCATCCATGTTGTTGCAAATGGCAAGATTTCATTTTTTTTTTTGATTGTTGAGTAATACTCCATTGTATATATATACACCACATCTTCTTTATCCATTCACCCATCGATGGACATTTGGGCTCTTTACATATTTTGGCTATTGTCGATAGTGCTGCTAGAAACATTGGGGTGCGTGTGCACCTTTGAAACAGCACTCCTGTATCCCTTGGATAAATACCTACTAGTGCAATTGCTGGGTCGTAGAGTAGTTCTAGTTTTAATATTTTGGGGAATCTCCACACTGTTTTCTAGAGTGGATGCACCAGTTTGCATTCCCATCAGCAGTGCAAAAGAGATCCTCTTTCTCCACATCCTTGTCAACATCTGTTGTTGCCCGAGTTGTTAATGTTACCCATTCTGACTGGTGTGACGTGGTATCTCGTTGTGGTTTTGATTTGTATTTCCCTGATGATGAGAGATGTTGAGCATTTTTTCATGTGTCTGTTAGCCATCTGGATGTCTTCTTTGGAGAAATGTCTATTCACTAGCATTTACATTTTATAGTTGAGAATGCAAAAATGCAGGCAGGGTAAGTGACTTTCCTAAGGTCACAAAGCTGGAGACAAAAGCTATGCCTTAAATCCAGGACTTCTGATTCCAAGTCCAACGCACATACCACTGAACTCCAATCAATGAAGGATTTATCCACACGTATTTACTGAACACAATCTATAATGATAATAAGGGGACAATAATTCCAGTATGCCATTATTTGTGTATATGCTGCACCTGTTATCCACACACTTCAGAAAAACTCTGTAGGATATATATGATTACTCTATTTTATTCCAGATAAGGAAACTGAGGCTTAAGAAGATTGCCACTAAGTATCAGAATTAGAACTCAAAATAAATCTATCTGAGGGGTACCTGGGTTGGATGAGCTCCCGCTCAGTTGGTTGAGCGTCCAACTTCAGTTCAAGTCATGATCTCGCAGTTTGTGAGTTTGAGCCCCACATCAGGCTTACTGCTGTCAGCGCAGAGCCCCCTTTGGATCCTCTGTTTCCTACTCTCTCTGCCCCTCCCCCGCTTGCGCTCTCAAAAACAAATAAACATTAAAAAAAATAAGTCTGACTCCTACACTCATTACAATTTATACCTTAGCCATGGACCATACTTTGTGTGATATAAAAATGGACAAGGCACTATCCCTAACTTGAGGAAGTCTCAGTAAAAGTGCAGAGGTAGCTAATGCTAATGGGGAGCATTAGACTGATAACTAGCAGTATGTGGCAATATGTCATTAGTTCCAGATAAGCAGTATAAAGAAAATGTGTCAGGCTTGCACTGGCAGTGCAGAGCCTGCTTGGGATTCTCCCTCTCCCTCTCTCCCTGCCCCTCCCACCTTGTGTACACATGCTCTCTCTCTTTCTCTCTCAAAATAAATAAACTTAAAAAAAAAAAGAAAATGTGTCACACAAGTCAGGTAAGGTAGAAACATGGTGGTTTGGGGTAATTATAGAAGTTGCTAAAGCAGAGAGAGTGTATCAGTTAGGATATACTGAGTTATTTAGTAGCAAAGCAATCCCCAAATTTCAGCAGCTTAAACCAGGTTTTATTTTTCACTATTGCTACATATCTATTAACAGTTGGCTGGGTGCTCTGCTTTTTGTCTTCTGTAGCTGACAGGGCAGCTACCAGAGGGGGGAAAAGTGTGTGAGTCATATTTTGGCTCTTAAAACTTCTACTTCTCCCACTTCACTAGCCAAAGCAAGTCACACACCCACATCCAAAAAAATGCAATCTTATAATATGCCCACGAGGAGAATCATAAACGTGGTAGACAGCGTAACTCCCACTAATGGAATCTGTACCAAGTCCAGAAGTATTGGCCTGAAGATGTGCTTATTTGACAATAGTAGGAGGATAACAGGGACTTTCTTTTTATTTGAGGAAGAGAGAGAGCAACTGAATGAGCAAGCAGGGGAGAGGGACAGAAGGAAAGAGAAAGAGAGAAAGAGAGAGACAGAGAGAAAATCCTAAGCCAGCTCCATGCTCAGCACAGAGCCCAATGCCAGGCTTGATCCCACAACCATGGGATCATTACATGAGCTGAAATCAAGAGTTGGACACCTAACCAACTGAGCCACCCAGGCACCCCATCAGGGACTTTTCTAAAGAAGAATTTTCCAAGCAGTGAAGTGAGGGAAAAGTATTTTGGCAGAAGAAGAGTTTTTGCCATTGAGTACTCCAAACGAACTTAAGGAATGGTAAGAAATGGGAAATGGGTAATGGATAAGTGCTGAAGCTAGAAAGAGCTTTAAATGTTATGCTATGGGGTTTGAACTTTATCTTTTTTTTTAAGTTTATTTATTTATTTTTGAGAGACAAGAGAGGGAGAGCACAGGGAAGGGACAGGGAGAAAGGGAGACAGAGGATCTGAAGTGGGCTCCGCGCTGACAGCAGAGAGCCAGACTTGGGGCTCAAACTCATGAACCATGAGATCATGACCTGAGCCAAAGGCAGATGCTTAACCAACTGAGACACTCAGGTGCCCTTGGACTTTATCTTTTAAAATAAAAGATTTTGAGGCAGGGGATTAACATAATTAGATCTGAACTTTATTTAGAAAGATCACTCTGGCTGTGATGTGGGGAATGGACTGGAAGAAGAGATGGAAAGCAGGAAGGCTAGTTAGAAGATCTTTGCAGTGGTTCAAGTAAGTCCCAATAAGGATTTAAACTAGAGTGGTAGCAATGAGAATGAAGTCAAACAGATTCAAGAGGTATTTAAGAGATGAGTTATATAGGGCATGGTGATGAATTGGAGGTGAAGTGATGAGAAATCAAAGACAACAGTTATCTGTTACCTCATTTTCTCCATGTCCTCAGCAATTCAGCTCTGGTCTAGACTTGCACAACTTTACTCAGCAAAAAAATCTGTACTTACTACACCCACTATGCTTGGGGAGCATATAAATCTCCAACTCCTGTTTATTGAGCATGATCTTTGGGTGTCCTACTCTTCACCTCAAGCAGCTTATCAGAGTATCCCTTCTGACCACATACAATATTTCTTCCTACGAGCTCTGGTAAGAGTTCTTTCTAAAAGTTCTCCAGTTCATAAATGAGTGAGTGGATGAATGAATTAATATATAAATGAATGAAGAGATGGATGAGTGAGTGAACACATAACACTGGGAATTTTAGGCACTACTGAGAGAAATCATCAATTCGCACTATCTATGCAGAAGTTTTTTGGACCTATGAAACACTTCAACAGTATTTAATCCACACCACACCCCTTGCCTTTGCTTCCTGAGCTCCCACACCACAAATGAGACTCCTCCCACCCATCTGCAGGCCAGGCCCCAAATCTTGTCCTGTGAGGTTTAGAATTAAGCCACCCATCCAGACTAGAGATTTAAAGGCCCAGGCAGGATTTCTAAGCAGCTGGTCTCAACTCTTCTCACTCTGCCTGTGTTGCATCATTTCCCTGTGAGAGTTTTGAGGCCTCCATCTCTGACTGGAGTCTGGCCCTGTGCCCCAGCTCTTTGACAGGGGGGGTCCTGTCACCCAATTGATGCCCAATTAATTAGAAATCTTGGTATGGGGAGTGCCTGGCTGGTTCGATTGGTAGAACATGCAACTCTTGATCTCGGGGTCATGAATTTGAGCCCATATTGGGTGTAGAGGTTACTTGAAATGAAATGAAATGAAATGAAATGAAATGAAATGAAATAAAATAAAATAAAATAAAATAAAATAAAATAAAACAAAACAAAATAAATCCTAGTATGGAATACTAAATGAGCTTGGACATGGAACCAGTTTCATCTCTGTTCTCCTAGTGCCTAGCACAGGGCTGTGCACACAGTGGAGGTTCAATCATCACTTGCCAAACAAAAAGGCTACACAGTCTTGAAATTGAGGGTGGTCTCTGGGGTTAGACTCCTGGGTGTGAATCCCTGTTCTAGCACTTACTATGTGACTATGGTAGGCAGCCTTTTAAATGTCTCCTAATGATCACTATCTCCTGGTATTTATGCTCTTGTGTAATCTCCTTCTTGGGCAATTTGCCTTTTTGAGCCTTACTCTCTTCATCTTTAAAGTGGGAATAACAACAATATCTACTTCACAAAGTTATTGTGAACATTAAGAAAGTTATTATACCTAAAATGCTTAGAAAAGTTCCTAGTACATAGTAAGAGCCATAAAAGCCTCAGTTACTATTTTTGCACTTTCAGAGTTAGCCCCAGGAACAGGGCCAGCTTCCCAGAGTCTGCCCAGCTGGAGTAGATGAGTTTCATGCTATGTGTCACTTCCCACTCATTCAAACCTGCTGAGGGCTGCTTCCAGTCAGAGTCTCAATATGATGCTTCCCTCAAAGAGTAGCAAATGGCCTGATAGAAAGGGAATGGATGAGTGTAAAAGTTGAACAGGCTTTGGTCTGACTCCCAGCTCTGCCATTCATCACCAGTTCACCATTCATCACCAGCTCTGCCATTGTGTGGTTTTGGAAAGCTTGGGTTTTTTTGTTTGTTTTGTTTGTTTGTTTTGTTTTGTTCTGTTTTGTTTTTTTATCTCTTTGAGATTCAGCTTCCTCACATCTGGAATAGAAATAATAATCCCTACTTTGTAGGCTGTTTGCAATTAAATAAGATTTTTTAAAATGTCTAGCTCATAATAGGTACTCAAATATGGGAGTACATATCATTTTCATTATTACTTAACCCTTCTAAGCTTAAGTTTTCTCATTTTTAAAGTGATAATACCAACCTTAAAGTGGTTGTGTGAAGATTATAGATAACGTATTTGGAGAGCCTGGCAGAGTGCCAGGCACATAGTAGGTATGCAATAAAGTCCATAGTAGTTCCTGCTATTACTGTTGATATTATTGTTATTGTCATTTCCCTTGAAAAGAAGCAAGGTTGGAAACAACAATCCAGCTCTCACCATCCTGTGCTCAATGGAAAGTAGCCCAGAGAACTGTTCCTGAACCTCCCTCTCTCTCCCTCTCTCTTTTATTTTTAAAAATCACTTCAACAAACATTGATTCCCCTCCCACTGATGAGAGTCAGAAATAGAACCAAAGAGGAGACAGGAAGGAGGAGAAAGAGGCATGACTCACTGGCTACTTGAGGAAGGAGACCATGTCATCAAGAGCAATCAATTCACTTCTATGAAGCAGGCATTCATTGAGCTCTTTATATGGGCAGAGCATTATTCCAGAGAGTGGACACCAGGGTGAGCAAGCCGCCGCCCTGGCCTCCAGCAGCCCCATGTGGCAGACAGACACATAGGTAAGGGGCAGAGAAGCTAACATCAACTGAACACCTACTCTGTGCCAGGCATTTTGATAAATGTTTTATATATGGGATCTCACTTATTATTTATAGTAACAAAATAAGACTGTTAGTTGAGAATTATTACAGGCCAGGCACCATGCTAAGCACTTAACCTATTTTATTTAATTACCAAATAACCTTGAAATACTGTTATCTCTATTTACAGATGAGAAAAAGTTAAATAATTTGCCTAAGATCTTGCAACCAGTTCATGCCAGACTGAGATTCAAACCTAGGTCTGATTCCAAAGCCTGTGCTTTTCCCAGGATGCTCTTTATTCTACATCATTTATCTTAATTGTTACAGCAGCCTAAAGCAGGACAAATTTGAGTCTCCATTTTATACATAAATCCACTGAGGATCACAGAAGTTAAGTAAATTGCTAGAGTCACAAACTGTAAGGAGACAGAGTCAGGATTCAAATTCTGTCTTTTGACCACAGCCTGTGCATTTTCAACACAACCAATAGCCCAACCAGACTATGTATTCTTGATCCCCTTCTTCCCCCTAGGACAGGACCAATCCACTCTGCAGCACCCTGCCCCCCTCCCAGAGAGGGGGTCCTCTAAGGTTTCCTGGGGTGAACAATCTCCCCTCCACCAGAGGGTAAGGCTGGAAATTACCCAGAGAGTTTAAATGGAATCACGTGTGTCTGGCACACATGTGCTCAACCAATATTAGTTATCTTCTTTATCTTCCACTGAATCATCAAACCACACAGACTCTTCATTTCTTTCTGGAGTTTCCTCATGGTCGCCCACACATGCCACACTCATTTCTGCTCCATATTTCTGTTCATGCTGCTCTCTGCCACATATGCCCCCTCCCAGTTCCTCCACTTGTCTGGACTACCAGATTGTTGAATTATAAAGTTAAAAGTAAACCTTAAATATTATTCAACTTACCCTCTCACTCAAACTAGGAATTCATTCCACGGCATACTTGTACTGAGTGTTTCTAATGTTGGACACCCACTACCTTAAAAGGCAGCCATTCCATTGATGGACAGTTCTGATTATTAGAACATTTCTTCCTTCTCTTGAGCTGAAATCTGCATGTGGTAATTTCTATCCATTGATTTAATTCTGTTCTCTGGAGACACAAAGAATAAATCTAATTTTTCACTCACGTGGCAGCCCTCCAAAAATTTAAATCCTATGTTTGTTTAGCTCTTAGAGGTTATAAAGTTTATTATCTCAGTTATCTCAGTTAATTCCCAAAGAAATCCTATGAGAGAAGAACCAAATCCCCATTCCACAACAGAGGCAACTGATGCTTGCAGAGGTGAAAGACAGTGAATGATGGAAAGGAGCTTAAAGAATACCAAGTCTTTTGGCTCCAAGAGACCATGGCTCCTGGCACAAGGCTATGTCTCTGTTTTAAGTCACCTGTCACAGGGACCTTCACAATTAGCAGAATAACCAGAACAGTGACAGGAACTTGAAACTGTTTTACAGGGGGAACAACTACAGGATGGAAGATGTTTAGTACTCTAGGAAATAGCACTGCTATCTTCAAATATCTAAGGTGCCTAATAGGTTTTCCTCTTTTACCTTCCTTTTCTTTCAAATCTTCGCTGATTCTATGGTTAGTGTCTGCTAGGTCCCGAAGATCAAAGGATGAGTACAACGCAATACTTGCTTGAAGTTTGCTTTGGAAGGTAAACATGTGTCAGATGGGAGTCTGAAGCCTGAGAGGCTGTTCCCGTAAAGCCTTCCTAGTGCCTTTCCTTGAGGCAACACTCTTCCTTTGGAGCTTAGCTCAACTCAGCAGAGAAGCTGCCCTGACCATCCTGGTAAAGTCAAATACTCCAATTACATGCTGTCCTGGCACCATGTGCTTCTCCTTTGTAGCACTCATCCTCACTGTAATTTTGTATTTAGTCATGCAGTTATTTGATTAAAGTCAGTCTCCCTTGCCAAACTGCAAGTGCCACAAGAACAGGATGTCTGGTTTTGCTTACTATTGTGTCTCCGTGACTGGCACAGCACTAGCACATAAGGTGGGGGAGATTTCCAATAAATACTTGTTGAAAGGATAAATTTATTGGGTGTCTGCAACATTTTCAACAGAGCATACTACAATGTCAGATGGGTCTTTCTAAAATCTAAATCTCATCATTTCCCTCTTGGTCTAAATCCCCTCTCTGGCCTCCCATAGCCCCCACCATAGGGTCCAAATTTCTCAGTAGAACATACAGAGTGTTCAGGATCTAGCTCAAGCTTCCCTTCCAGTTCTTTCCTTCTCATACCTCCACTGAACCCATGAGTTCCAGTTTTGCCTAACTACTTGTGGCCTTTTGTTGATATGCAGATGTTTGCCTGGAATCCCCTTCTCTTTTGTAATTTGTAAACTCATTCAAAGGTCACATCCTCTCTGAAGCTTTTCCTGGCCTTCCCTCCCCTGACAAAGTAACTTCCCTTTCTGCCCTTTCATGGTTTGGCATTATGTCACTGGACACATCACATTTATTATAGTACTGGTTTATTTGTCTGTCTCCTCTTTCAGATTATGAGCATCTTGAGACCCAATCCTATATTTAGCTAAATTCCAGGCCCTTGACTATAGCACTTGGGACATAGTAGGCACTAATAAGAATGCTGAATGAAACTCAAGAGCTGACCATGTGGTTGGTAGGGAAAACTCATTTCAAACCTCATTTATAACCCCTTTGGTTATAAAAGGGTCTGTGAGATCATACAAACCACCTCCTCTTACTGGTCCCTTTCCATGTTATAGATAAAGCAAGAGGCACAAAGCAGTGACACATCCTGGAAGGTCACACAACTGGTAAGAGGTTGTTTCTGGGGCCTCCATCCCTGGATACTGCCCTGTTGCATACTTTCTCCTCCGGGCCAGACTCCTCCCTCCCTCCTATTCAATTCACTCCCTCTGGGCCATGTTGGGAGATAGAAATAATGAGCACCAGGAAGGCAGTAAGGAGAGCTTCTGGGCTGGCTTTCCCTACACCTCACCCTCTGACCCACACCTGTCAAGCTCCAAGCCCTTTGTATTTGCAGCAGCAGAAAGCCAAGGCATTGTGTCCCATGGGAGTGGGAGGAAACCAGAGGTAGAGAAGCTTTTCAGAGAGGTTCAATGGAGTCTGGGAGAAGCCGAGGACTGAGGAATGGAGAAAGTGATCCCTTGGAGCTGGCTTGGTGTTACACCCATCTGTCCTCAGCAATACAGACCACACTGTGGACCACCTAGAGTTTATAAACATTTTGTTGCATCACCTTATTGGATCCTAACAATGACCCTGGATGCAGACTGTTTAGAGCCAGAAGAAATCAATCTTAGCTCATCTAGTCTGACTCCTTTATTTTGCAGGTAGAGAAATTGAGACCTAGAGAGGTATAGTGACTTTCCCAAGGTCATATGGCTGCTTACTTTTTGGCTAGTCAAAGACTCAAATCCAACTATTCAGACTCCACATGATGTTCTCTTCAGCATACCATGTATTATTGTCACTACTGGTTTACAGGTGAGAAAATTAAAGCCTAAGGGCATATAGGTAGTAACTGATAGATCCTTGAGGGCACAAGGCAGGAAAGAGGTCACTAGAATCCAGGACTAGGGATTATAAAGCACTTCCCTGTTCACTGTAATCCTATCTAACTTTGAGGTCCAGGTCAGCGGGTGCCTATTCTGGAAAGTTCTTTGGGATCTAGCATCAAAATTTGTCATCATTCCTTCTGGGCTTCCACAGAACGTACTTGGGACTTTATTTTAGCAGCAGCAGAGCACAGAATATTAGAGCTAGAAGGCCCTCACAAGAATAATCAATTCCACAAATATTTACTGATTTACCACAAATATTTCACTGTGCCAGTGACAAAGACCCATGTAATCCTTGCTCTGGGAATTCTCAGTCTAGTGGGGAAGCTACCTCATATGTGACTAATCCTATGATAGATACATATAGGGTCAACTCCCTCATTTTGCAGATGGGAAGCCAAGGCCCAGAGAAATGAATGCCCTGGATTCTTATTTTTGGCATTGGTCTCTTACACAAAACCCTTGTCAAACACTCAAAACTCAAAACCTCTCAAGGATATAACTATTGACTTCCATGATTTCCACATTTTACTTCAAGCAGATAAACCAAAGGTTATAGGACTTCCTTTCATTGCTCCTCAATGTATCTGGCATGTCTTGTGTGTTCAATAAATATTAATTTTATTTTATTTTAGAAAGAGAGAGAGTACACAAGCAGGGGACAGGGGCAGAGGGAGAGAGAGAGAAAGAGAGAGAATCTTTTTTTTTTTTATTTTTTTAATGTTTATTTATTTTTGAGACAGAGAGAGACAGAGCATGAACGGGGGAGGGTCAGGGAGAGGGAGACACAGAATCCGAAACAGGCTCCAGGCTCTGAGCTGTCAGCACAGAGCTGGACGCGGGGCTCGAACTCACAGACCGTGAGATCGTGACCTGAGCCGAAGTCGGCCACTTAACCGACTGAGCCACCCAGGCGCCCCAGAAAGAGAGAGAATCTTAAGCAGGTTCCATGCTCAGTGCAGAGCCTGATGCAGGTCTGGATCCCACAACCCTAGGATCATGACCTGAACCAAAACCAAGAGTCAGATCCTCAACCGACTGAGCCACCCAGGTGCCCCAATAAATATTTTTTGAATGAATGACTCACCGCACCTATATCAGGAATTTGTTTCCACTCCCATCTGCATCTCCTCATTTAGACTATGGTTTAGGGGCTATGTCTTTCATTTCTATACCTTCTGCAATGTCTAAAGCAGTACCTGGCAACTGGCAAGTATTCAAAAATACTAACTGAACAAAGAAATGAATGAATAAGAGAAGGGCAGATAATGTGGTCTCTCTTTTGCCCTAAATAACAAAGATGGCATCCCCCAAACATACATTCCTCTTCTTGAAACCCCACCTTTCCTCAGCATCACCTTGCTTCATCAATGTGTTCCCTTTATTTTCCCCCTGCTCCTGCTCTGTCTTCTACACTGGCTCTTTATCCTCCCCTCAACCCCTCACTTCTAAGTTTTAGATGGAAATTACTAATTATCTGCTGAACCTTTCCACTTAGTCTGGATGCCTTTAAAATATACATAGTTGACTATTAATTACAACCTATTTCTGGGATGCCTGGGTGGCTCAGTTGTTGGGCTTCCAACTCTTGGTTTTGGCTCTGGTCATGGTCTCATG
The DNA here is from genome assembly GCF_007474595.2 of Lynx canadensis. Classification (NCBI taxonomy): domain Eukaryota; kingdom Metazoa; phylum Chordata; class Mammalia; order Carnivora; family Felidae; genus Lynx; species Lynx canadensis. The sequence goes on from NC_044310.1 coordinate 41,438,367, forward strand.
GTTCATGGGATCAAGCCCCAAGTCAGGCTCTGTGCTGGCAGCATGGGATACTCTCTCTTCCTCTCTCTCTCTCTGCCCCTCTCCTGTTCAAGCACACGTGCACATGCACCGTGCTCTCTCTCACTCTCTCTCAAAATAAACCTTAGAAAAAAAATTATGATCTATTTCATTTGTGTCTTCTCTAGCTAGTAAGCCCTTATCAGCACCCAGCACAGATCTGAGCAGGTATTTTAAAGATACCTACTGAATGAACCATCATCCATAAAACCTCAGTGCTTTGGCATAGACAAATTTAGCATTAGAGTTGGCAACCCATTTCCTCTTCACCCTTTTTGCCTCCAAATTGACATCAGCACCATTCAGAGCATTCTCAGAAGTCTCTCTGAGGAATTTACTTAATTTTTTACTTCCTGTATCCTTTAGGTGACTCACCCAACTCCCCTTCAGGATAGCAAGTGGTGGGGGAAGAAGTGAGGTAGGAGAGGGCTAGGAGAAAAAAGAGAAGCTTGGAACAAGATTATACTTAATACATTCCCAGGTCACAGCAAGTAAAAGGAAATAAGAATCAGACCTTGTACTGAGAAATTGACAGTGATAAAAATAGGAACCTTGTCAAACAGACAATTTGCAGAAAACAAATGATTAATAAATATATAGATGACTGTTCCATATGTAATCAGAGGAATGTAATTTGAAATGATGAGGTACCATTTTTAACCTATTGAATTAGCTAAAATTAAGCTAACATCATATTCCATGCTGGCAAAGATAACATGAATTAGGAATTTCACTATCGAAAATCCATTTAAAGGAAATAATCTAAAACGTAGGAAAAGTTTTACGCACAAGGATGATCACTAATCACTATAACATGATTCATAACAGCCCCAAACTGAAAAATAATTAAATATTTAAGCCATAGAGAACAACTAAACTTTGAGAAACCAGAGATTGTGCCTCATTCTTTTACCTTATTTATAGTGCCCAACACATGTAAGTGCAACAAATATTGTTGACTACATGAATTAATGAATGGATCTGGTGCATCCTCCCTATGATGTACAATGAAGTCATTAAAATCATATTTGTAAAGACTTGCTAATAATTTTAGCTATATTTATGCTATAATGTTACATTTTTAAAAAAAATTTTTAACGTTTTATTTATTTTTGAGACAGAGAGAGACACAGCATGAGCAGGGGAGGGTCAGAGAGAGAGGGAGACACAGAATCCAAAATAGGCTCCAGGCTCTGAGCTGTCAGCCCAGAGCCCGATGCAGGGCTCGAACTCACGGACCGCGAGATCATGACCTGAGCCAAAGTCGGATGCCCAACTGAAGTAGGGGCCCCGAAGTAGGGGCGCCACCCAGGTGCCCCATGTTACATTTTTAAAAAGCAGGATATAAAATTGAATATACAGTGTGACTTCAATTACGATAAAAACTCATAGAAAAGAAACTGGAAAGAAACGAACCACAACAACAATAATGGTTTTTTTTCTTTATGCCTGAATGTAATCTTAAAGTATTTTTTTTAATGGGCATATATTACTTCTATAATTAAGAAAAATTAAGTCCATAGTAGGTAGTGGCAGTTGCTCTTAATATACCCCAGGGAAAACAAAATATGGAGAAAACATGGAGGATAAACCATAAGTTGATAATTGTTGTAGATGGATTATGGAATGCATGTAATATGTAGTCTCCCCATTTGACTGCATGTTTGAAATTATCTATAATAAACAGTTAAAAAAAAAAAAAAGTGAAGCCTGAAATGCCATGGCGTCTGGGGAGAGTACGAGCAGTTCCATTTTCACTGAAGTATAAGATACTCAGAAGGACTCTAAGATGTTCACTTTTTCACATTTTAACATCTCTGAAATAAGAATATAATTTACAATTGATAGCATTTTAGATTCTCTGAAACAGAATAGTTAAAATACTAGGTGAGGGTAGAAGTAGGAAGTGAGGCTGGAGCTACCTAGATCATTGAGGCCAGGCCAGGTGCTTGGACACTGTCCTGCAAAGAAAAGCCACTGAGGAGTTTGTGGCGCCCAACATTGGGCCTGTCACCTGGAAGACATTCAGGAAGTGTGTGCTAAATGGTGAGGCCACTGAGGATGGGGACACTGCTGCTTATGCCAAGGGCCAGGGAAATTGCCCTTTATGGGAGACGTGCTTGAGGCCTTGTTCCCGTGTCCTTCTTATCATCTCATTAGTCCCAATTCTCTTCAGCTCTGCAAGGCAGAACCATTGGGTTGTCTGATAAAATTATCTTTTTCCCTCCAATCCCCCATGATACTTCTATTTTCCTGAAAGTAAGAATCATTTCTCCAGAACGTGAGCCAGCATCACAGCTAAATAGCTGATATGAATGTCCACAGGCCTGGGTTTCACATTACCTTCTGACATGACATTTGAATCCCAAAAACTCAGCTTGGAACCTGGCCAAAGACCTCCTTATGAACTCATTTCCAAACAGAGACAAAAAGAATTAAAATACAGATGGCAGGTAAGAGATTAGAATGAACCCTTCAGGGGGTGCCTGGGTGGCTGAGTCAGTTAAATGTCGGACTGTTGATTTCGGCTTAGGTCATGATCTCACAGTTCATGAGTTCGAGCCCTAAGCCGGGCTCCTCGCTGACAGCCGGAGCCTGCTTGGGATTCTCTCTCTCTCCCTCTCTTTCTCTCTGCCCCTCGTCCACTCACCCTCACTCTCTCTCTCTCTCAAAATAAATAAACTTAAAAAAAAAAGAATGAACTCCCCAGGACTTCTAAGACTTCACTAGAAAGATAGTGCAGGATCTCCACCCCACCCTGGGCTGTGCTTTCCCTTTGGTTTCATAGCTGCTTTCTTTGGGGAGTTGGCCCAAGTCACCATAGCAGACAAAGTCCCCTGAGGATCATTTGCATACAGGTGCCAGAGTGTTCTAAAAATAGGATAAGCACAAAATAAATGCCTTGAAATTTATTTACAAAGGAGGGGAGACAATCATCTGTAGAGGGAGGGAGAACCTGTCAGAGGTGGCCTGACAATAGTAAGGGAGCCACACGGTGCAGGCTGGGAGTCAGGAGGCCTGGGTATGATTTAATTCTACCACTAACTTGCTTTGTGGGATTATAAATACACCCCACTTTGGGCCTTGGTTTTCCACCTTTAAAACAGGGACATTAGGGGCACCTGGGTGTCTCAGTCAGTTAAGTGTCCGACCTCAGCTCAGGTTATGATCTCGCAGTTCATGGGTTCGAGCCCTGCGTGGGGCTCTGTGCTGACAGCTCAGACCCTGGAGCCTGCTTCAGATTCTGTGTCTCCCTCTCTCTCTCCCCACTCCCCCACCCCCCACTCATGCTCTGTCTCTCTGTCTCAAAACTAAAATAAACATTAAAAAAAACCCAGGGACATTAGACTAGATAATTTTTAGGGCCTCTTCTGGTTCTAAGGAGTCAGGATAAATACTACTACTACTACTACTACTACTACTACTAATAATAATAATAAATTGAGTATTTACTAAGTATCAGGCACTGTGACAAGTATTTTTCATGCATTACTTCACAATCCTCACAACCAGCTCTGAGTGGGTAGGGCAAAGAAACCAAGGTACAGAGAGGTTAACTAGCCCAAATTAGTAAATGTTGAAGGTAGTTTAAGCCCTGTGCCATACTTCTTTCCAGGATGCTAGGATGCTAAACTTATCCCTTGTTTTCTAACCTAATAGTTTTACTGCCTTAAGCTCATGCCACCCCTCCCATTCTTTCTCCTCAGATTCTAACCATTCTGAGCTACTCTCCAGGTCCCAAATATTGTTCTCTTCAAAGTCTCTGTGTTTTCTTCCATGTTGTTCCCTCTGCCTAGAACAGCCTGACCTGCCCTGCTAAACCAGTCCCTACTTACCATTCAGAATTCTGTTCAAATCTCCCCCCAAAACCCACAGATAGAAGTAATGACTGGCTGCCATTTGCCAAGCACTGTGCTAATTCATTATTACAGCTTTCTGGGAGAGGTCCCATTGTCATACCACTTCAACAGATGAGGTAACTCAGACTCAGAGGTTAAATGCTTGCCTAAGGTCACATAGCTGATAATGGTCTGAACCAGGCAGTCTGACCCCAGGGTTAGCCTTCCTAACCCCTATTCTACCCTCTCTCTAGGGAAATACTGTATGAATTGCCAAGCTGTCTTATCCACAAGACCATAAACTCTTTTAGTTTTGTTTGGTCTGGTTTTTACTTTTTGGGATTGACTAAACTTCTAGGAGGTAATTTGGAGCAGCAAACCTGAGGGAAAAAAATCAGGCTAGAGTCAGAACCAAACTGGAAAAAAGAAAAAAATGATTCATTCTGTCTAATCTTTCTCTACCATTTTAAATCCCTGTGGAAACAAGACAAAAATATATTTTTGTAAATATTATACATTGGCATTCAATTCTGTTCCCATCTCAGGGTGGGATCACTTCCTCCAAGAAGCCTATTAAAATCCTCATTCTCAAAATCCCCCCTAATTTTAGTGTACCTTCATCACTTAATTTATCATTTAACTAAACACTGTGAGCACTGAATGAATGGGTACTGTAAGGAACAGCAGTAAGAGCATGGATTTGGGGATGGAACACATCTGAGTTCAAATTCCAGTTCTGCCACTTCCTGGCATGTAACCTCAGACTAGTTATCTGACTTTCTGAGTTGATTTGTTAGCTGCAAAATGGAGTTGAAAATAATATCCTTTTCTTTGTATTGCTGGAAAGATAAAATAACTGTTGTGACAGTGCTTGGGCAGCTGCAAAGCTTTGTATAAACATTAGTCAGGTTCATTCAATTTACATGCCCTCAATTATCTGCTGTTCCTCCCCTAGTGCCACATCCAGGGAAGACCTCAGATTCCCAGAGAGCTGGAGGTGTGGGAAAGTGCTAAGAGGGAGAAGCCCAAGAAAACAGGGCTGGTAACTACCTGAACAAACTTCCGCTGGAAGGAAATTAAAAGGGTAATTATGCCTCCACTGGTGGTAAATTTCCAGGCTGGCCTTTGGGCTCAATCGGTTGACACAGCAACACAGCAGTCGGGGAGGACAGTATCCTGAGAGAACATTTTCTCTCCTCACAAAATGACTCCTCATAGGAGCTTGGACACAATGTCCAACCTTAACATCACCTCTGATTTCCTGTATTCACTCTTTCTCTTCTCTCTTAATTCTCTCATCTTTCTCTTTTGTTTTCCAAAGTTTATTTATCTATTTTGAGAGAGAGACAGAGAAATCAGCGGGCAAGGGGCAGAGAGAGAGAGGGGGACAGAGGATCCAAAGCGGGCTCTGGGCTGACAGCAAAGAGCCCAATTTGGGGCTCAAATTCATGAACTGCAAGATCATGACCTGAGCCAAAGTTGGACACTAACCAACTGAGCCACCCACGAAACCACTCCCTCATCTTCTCCTCCCCAGTCCTCCCTGAGGAAACTAAAGGGTTCAGCCTGGACCCCTATTTAAAACAGTTCCTGCAGAGGAGGCTGGGATGTCCCGGGATGCTCTGAGACAGCACTAAACTGTTGCTTGGGGGTTAGGTCTCATTTTTTATATGCAGAAACACTGTGGGCCAGTGAGAAAAGCCCAGGTTTGAAGGTGAGTCACAAAAGCCTGGGTTCAAGTCTCACTTAACCCATTTACCAGCTGTGTGACCTCCGGTAAAGTACAAACACTTCACCTCTTTGGTCCTCAGTGTCCTCATGTGTACAATGAGGATGACAAGACCCCCTCTCAGGATTAAATGAGATCATTGATGTACATGATGATCTAACAGGACTGGTGTCCACATGGTTCTGAGAAGAAAAGCACATGAGAAAGTGGTTGTCCATTCTACAGAGAGGCTAACCCAAGAGAAGCCTCAGACCTCCCAACCACCGAGGGGCAGAATTGACCAGAGGAGGTTCCTAGGGGAGGCAAAACTTAATCTAGGCCAAAGGAGTGTCAGACGTGCTGGGTGCAGGAGGAATGGCTAGCCTTGACTTTAGGAAGTATAAAGCCACAGCCTGAACACTGACTTCCATTTTGCCAAACTCTATTGAATGCTTACTCTTTGCCAGGCCCTGCTGGGCAATGGAACTGTAGACATGAATCAGACCTGACCCTGCCCTCAGGGAACTTGCAGTCTGGGAGGAAGACAGACAAGTCTGAAACACTTGCAGTATAGCTGGTAAGTGTAGGAAGTAAAGGAAGGGCCCTTAACTTAGGCTAGGGGTGAGGTGGGTCAGGAAAGGTTTCCAGAGAAGCCTTTATTTGCACTGAGCCTTTAAAGTCAAATAGAAGTTTGCTGGTGGAAAATGGGGGATGGGTGTGGGGGAAAGTATTCCCTACAGAAAGGGAAAGCAAGACACAAAAAAAGTGCATCCTAACTCTCACAGCCATGAGCAACCTAAGCAGACATGACAACTAAATGAAGTATGGTATCCTGGATGGGATCCTGGAACAGGAAAGGGATAATAAGTAAAAACTAAGGAAGTCTGAATAAATTATGCACTTAGGTTAATAACAAGGTATCAATATTGGTTGATTAGAACAAATGTACCATATTAATTAATGTAAGATGGTAATAATAGGGGAAATTGGGTGTGGGATAAATAAGAACTCTGTGTTATCTTCATAATTTTTCTATAAATCCAAAACTATTCTAAAAAATAAAGTGAGTTTTGTTCTTTGGTGGGGTTTTTTTGTTTGTTTGTTTGTTTTTTGTTTTTTTTGTAAGTGCATCCTGTGTTTGGATTTGGGGTTTGGAGAACACGCAGGTAGAGTGTGCCTGAGGGCTGAGTGACTGAGGATGGAGCTGGGAAGGCAAGAAAGGGCCTGGAATGCCAGGCAAAGGAATTTATTGGGTATCAGTGGACAGCCCTTTCTGGGTTTTACGCAGTGGAGGGACAGTGACCAGAGAACATAAGGAGGGAGCAAGACTGGGGGCAGGGAGATTCCTTCAGTCTGCTGCTACAGTCTAAGGGGGGAAATAAGAGGAACCTAAAGTAAGAAAGGGGCAGAAGGGAAGCACACAGTTAACCCTAGATAAATGTTTATAGCACAGAACCAAGGAGGGAAATTTGGGAGATAGAATTGATAGTTCTCATTAACAACTGGATGACTAGGACAAAAGCTGAGAGGAATAAAGGAGGACCCTCAGTTTTGAGGTGGAGGCTCAAAAAGAGAGGGAGTATAGATATTCCCTTGGACTTGACCTCCCATCCTTTTTGTGTCTCCTCCACCTCCACCCGGGGCCTGAGCTCAGAGCCTCTGCGTCATTAGCACAGAGTTGACAGACTTCACAGAGGAAGGTGAGAAGCACAGGAGTACAGAGAGGATAAGAATTTCCAGCTGCCACCTGGCAACCCAAGGTGTGGGGCAATGGTGTTGGGCAACAGTGTGGGGGAAGAAGAAGTTTGTAGAAGGAAGGAATTATAAAATTCTCAGTTGAATGGCCTCCCCTACTCCTTCCCCTGCCCTTTGCAACACATCTGGCAGTACTTAAGCAAGCTAGGAGAATCTTTGAAGGCTTTGAAGGCAACTGGGCATCTTTGAGAGCAGAGCACTGCTGCTCTCTCTATCCCCCACTGAAAATGGGTGTAAAGCGTCCGTGACTCATATCTAATTTCTCTGCTGATAGACTCTACCCTGTAAACCCCACAGCTCATAATCTTTGTTTTTTGTTTCTAAAGTTGATTTATTCATTTTGAGAGAGAGGGAGAGAAAGAGAGAGAGAGAGAGAGAGAGAGAGAGAGAGAGAGAGAGAGAGAATGTACACCCATGAGCATGAGCAGGAAGAGGGGCAGAGAGAAAGGGAGAGAGAGAAACCCAAGCAGGCTCTGGGCTGACAGCACAGGACTGGATCCCATGAACTGTAAGATCAAGACTTGAGCCAAAATTAAAAGTTGGACACTTAACCAACTGAGCCACCCAGGCACCCCCAATCTTTGAAATGGTAGTAACCAAGATCAGTACAATAGTATGGCACAAGAGAACACTCATGAATTTATCCTGGCTCTACCAATCACTGTGTGGCATTGGGCAAGTTTATTTGAGCACATAATATGTCTTAGGCACCATGTTGGGTCCTTTCCTTATATTGTCTCATTTAATCTTTACTGCACTACAGAGAAGTAGCTATTAATATTATTCCTATTTTACAGCTGACGAAACAGGTTCAGAGACATCATTACTTATCACATTGCTGGTGCTGTGTTTTCATTCTACTTCTTCCTTAGCTGAACTAACCCAGTCCCCCATCCTTCCTTTGAATCTGCCAGAATGTGCAGCAGGAACTACTATATACCTATCTATCAGTGTTGTACAACTTTGGATGTCCATTAGAATCACCTGGGAAGTTGTAGTGGGGTGGAAAGAGGGAGGGGAAGGAAAGCTAAGAGGAGATAGTTTACAACACATGACCCATCCCTTTCTGGGTGTTTGCTTGGAGGTTCCAAAGTTTCAGCCATGACATTGACACCTGTGAGGTCCCTGGGGTATCACAGGGCAGTGGGAAGAGTGGGAGGGGAGTTGGCTGTGAAAAGAATACAGGCTCTACAGCAGATGGCCCTAATTTTGAATCTCTGCTCTGTCATTTACCAATCTTAGTAAGATTAAGTTCCTTAACTTTTAAGTCTTAGTTTTCTCATTTGTTCTGTGCAGCATAGTTGTAATCACTTTTTGAAAAATGCATGTAACCATTTGCACAATATATAGTTGCTTCCCAATAAATTATAACTCTTAGCAACATCTTTACCATCTATTGAGTGCTTTCTAAGCACTCAAGCCCTTATCCATGTGAAGATATAACAAGAAGAGTAACGGCACAGGACATAGGGGTGTTTTAAAGACAGAGCTCAGTTCAAATCTGGACTCTGTTACATGCTATTTGTATGAACTTAAGCTACCTAACTTCTCCGGACCTCGGTTTACTTATCTGTAAAATAGGGACGATAACAGCACCTAGCTCATAGGGTTTTGTGAGGATGAAATGAGTTGATAAAAGCACTGAGTATAGGGGCTCCTGGTTGGCTCAGTCGGTGAAGCCTGTGACCCTTGATCTCAGGGTCATGAGTTCAAGCCCCACATTGGGGGAAGAGATTACTTAAAAAAAATTTTTTTTAGCACTGAGCACAGATGGCCATCAGCCAGTGCCACTGGCAGCTTATGCTAGTCCTGTGAGAGGTATTATTAGCCCCATGATGCAGGTGAGGATATTTTACATAAATGGTAGTTGGTGTTTATTGCCACAATAATCACTGATGTGTGAAATCGAGAGGAAGGCAGTCCAAGTAAGAATGGCATCTCCACCAGCCTCTTGACTTCTAAAAGCAGGGACCAAGAGGAAGCAAGGCCCTATTCCTCTTCCCCTACAACCACCGCCTGTCTTGGTGCCATCTGTCTGCATTTTAATTTATGTTGCACCTTTTATTCCTCTATTCATGTCAGTCATGGCAAGCATCCCAAGCCTCTCAAGCCATTCTTGATCTCTGGACTCTGAATCTCATACAGCTCTGCACATTATCTTTTCCAACCCTCTCCAGTCCACTCCCTACTGACACCTTTCACTGGGCCTTCTGAAACACAGAGTCATCAGAGAAATCTCGTTTTCCTCAGCCTCTTCTCTGAATGTTTTCTTCACCCCCTTGCTGTGACTGAAACCAGTTTCCCTGAGGCCACACCTTCTCCTAACACCTCCAAATTGATAATCCCTTTCCCTCTTACCACCTTTGAATCTCTGGGCCAGGAGGTGGGATAGATATTGCTGCTTTTCACCCCTACTTCCAGATCATTCTTTCCCTCCTTCAAAAGTCAAATCAAAACACCTTCAGCTTTGAATCTCGAGCATCATGAGACTGTGCCACCCACTTATTTGTCTACTGACCAATCAACAACTCCTGGTTCATTGTTACTCTCTCCATAATTCTTGGTGATTTCAATATCCACAGAGATGAGACTTCCAATATCTTGGACTCTCATTTCCTTGAGCTTTCTTCTAGTAATGTTCATTTCTAATCCAGCTCAGCCATTCACCCTCATCGTCATACCCTGCACCTTGTCATTGCCAATAGTAATTTCCAGTCTCCCACTTTCCGATCTCTATGATCTTTCTAGCTCATTCCTTCTCAATGCTCATCAACCCCCTGTGATCTTTTCACTGTCCTCTACCCGCCTTATGTCATCACTTCCCTCTCTGCCCAGCTTGAATCCTATGGTCATTATACAATGGCTTCTCTGTACAAAACCCTGACTCCCCTGGCCTTCTATTGCTTTGTCCATACTCAGCAAAACAATACTTTCATTAAAGCCAACTCTCTGCCTACTCTATGACTGTATCCACAGAGCAAATCATGGTTGCAGAGAAACATACAACCTTGCTTCAAATTCATGAATTCATGAATTTAAATTTATGATCGCTAATTTCAAGTAGAGCCTTAATGCTAATGAGCAATCAAATTACATTTCCCTAGTCTATTCACTCTTCCTAGATGACATTCTCCTTGAATCTCCACACTGCCTGCTCCCCATCCTCACTCTCCACCAATGACCTTGCTTTCTACTTCATCCCAAAATTGTATCCAGGAGAACCCCCACCAGCACATGTAGCCCCTGGCCACACCTGTGCCCAGCCTCTTTGTTCTCTCTCCTGTTGATGTGGATGCACAGTCTGTGCTCCTAGCAAGGGCTTACCCCCTGCTTGTGATGCCACCTCCTCTTATCAATTCAAGGATATTATCCCAGTAATTGTCCTCTCTCTCCTACAGCACCAGGTTTGTGTTTTTGTTTCTTTGTTGGTAGTTTGGTTGGTTGACTGCTTTTGGATTGTTCCACCAGCACACGAACATACTGGTACTTCTACGATCTTAAAAAACAAAAAACAAAAACCTTTTCTGACTCACTTTTCCCTTCACCTTCAGGTACCACACATTTGAGTACTTTTACCTTTTTTTTTTTTTTAATGTTTATTTATTTATTTTGAGAGAGAGTGCGTTTGAGCAGGACTTGGGCAGAGAGAGAAAGGGAGAGAGAGAATCCCAAGCAAGCTCCATGCTGTCAGCACAGAGCCCAACACGGGGCTTGATCACAGGAACTGTGAGATCATGACCTGAGCCTAAACCAAGAGTCGGACACTCAACCGACTGAGCCACCCAGGCACCCCTCCAACAGCCTATTCTGTATCTCCCTTCAGTTTTCCAAAAGGCTTTTCAAACTCAACATAACCAGAACTCAGCCCCAATTATCTCCCCCAAATCCTGCTCTCCCTGCAGTCTTCCCTTCTCCATTAGATGCATCTTCAACCGTCCGGTCACTCAGCCCAAACCCTCGGCATTGTCCCTGACTCCTCGTCTTCCTTCTGTCCCCACTACCAATTCATTAGCAAATACCGTCAACAATATTTTCAACACATACCCAGAATCTGACCACTTTTACTACCACTCAACTTCCAGACGCATTATTCCTGGCCTGGATTATTACACATCCTAACTGATCTTCCCTGCTTCTGCCCTTTGTCTCTTTAAAATTTATTCTTGATGTAGGCATAATCCTTCCTCAGAGCAATCATATTAAATATTGAAATGTAAGCCACTAAAATATTCTGGAGTTAGTAGTGATGGTTGCACAATTTTAGGAATAGTAAAAATCATTGAACTGTATACTTTAAAAAGGTGAATTTTATGAGATATGAATTATACCTCAATTTTTAAAATATGTTATTAAATATAACATGAACTGGATCCTGGAACAGTAAAAAGACATTATTTGAAAACTAGTGAAATCCAGATAAAGTCTATAGTTTGGTTAATAATATTGTACTAATTTTAATTTCTTAGTTTTGACAAATGCACCATGGTAATGTAAGATGTTAATATTAGGGAAACTGGGTGAAGGATATATGAGAACTCTCTGTACTCTCATTGCAAATTTTCTATAAATCTAAAATTATCCAAAAATAAAGTTGATTTTAAGAATGTTAGCCAAATCATGTAATTCCTCTGCTCAAAACCCTCCCATCTCATTCTGAGTAAAACCAAAAGCCTTTTCTTAATTTTTTTTTAACATTTATTTATTTTTGAGAGACAGAGTGAGCGGAGGAGGGGCAGAGAGAGAGGGAGACACAGAATCCAAAGCAGGCTCCAGGCTGCGAGCTGTCAGCACAAAGCCCGATGCGGGGCTCAAACTCACAAACCGTGAGATCATGACCTGAGCCAAAGTCGGACGCTCAACCTACTGAGCCACCCAGGCGCCCCTACCTTTTCTTAATTTTTTAAGGAATCTTCATATGGTCCATAGTGGCTGCACCTACATTCTCACCAACAGTACACAAGGTTAGAACGGTGAACAAGTGAAACAACGGTTCTGATTTCCCCACATCCTTGCCAACACTTGTGTTTTGTTTTGTTTTTAAATAGCCATCCTAACATGTGAGGTAATATCTAATGGTCTTGATTTGCATTTCCTTGATGATTAGTAATGCTGAGCGTTTTTCACATATCTGTTGGCCCATTTGTAGGTCTTCTTTGGAGAAATGTCTTTTCAAGTTCTCTGATAGAACTGCCATATAATCCATCAATCCTACTTCTGGGTATGTACCCAAAAGAACTGAAATCAGAATCTCAGGGATATCTGTAAACCCATGTTCACTGCAGCAGTATTCACAGTAACAAGATATGGAAACAACCCAACTATCTATTGATAGATGAATGGATAAAGAAAATGTGGTATACACAGATGATGGAATATTATTCAGCCTTTGAAAAAAGGAAATTTTGCCATTTGCAATAACATGGATGAACTTGGAGGACATTATGCTAAGTGAAATAGGCCAATCACAGAAAGATAAATACTGCATGATTCTATTTATATGACATATCTAAAGTAGTAAAATTCATAGAAGCAGAGAATAGAACAGTGGTTTCCAGGGACTATGGGGAGGGAAAAATGGGGAATTATGTAATTGGTATAAAGTTTCAGTGATATAAGATGAATAAGTTCTAGAGATCTGCTGTACAGCATAGTGCCTATAATTAACAACACTATATTATGCATTTAAAATTTTATTAAAAGGGTAAATCTCACCAAAAAAAAAAAAAAAAAGATTTGGGGAAGAGGACACAAGAAAACTTTTAGATGTGATAAATATGTCTATCATCTTGATTATGGTGATGGTTTCACATATGTTTGCATATGTCCAAATTAATCAAGTGGCATACATTAAATATGTACAGGTTGTTTTGTGTACCAATTATACATCAATAAAGCTGTTTTTATTTTATTTATTTTTTTTTCAACGCTTATTTATTTTTGGGACAGAGAGAGACAGAGCATGAACAGGGGAGGGGCAGAGAGAGAGGGAGACACAGAATCGGAAACAGGCTCCAGGCTCTGAGCCATCAGCCCAGAGCCCGACGCGGGGCTCGAACTCACGGACCGCGAGATCGTGACCTGGCTGAAGTCGGACGCTTAACCGACTGCGCCACCCAGGCGCCCCAATAAAGCTGTTTTTAAAAACCGCAAAGTCCAGAGGCACCTGGGTACTCAATCAGTTAAGCGTCTGACTTTTTTTTTTTTTATGTTTTATTTATTTTTGAGACAGAGAGCACAAGCAGGGGAAGGGGCCGAGAGAGGGAGACAGAGGATCTGAAGCAGGCTCTGTGCCAATAGCAGTAAGCCCTATGTGGGGCTCCAACTCACAAACTGTGAGATCATGACCTGAGCCAAAGTTGGATGCTCAACGACTGAATCACCCAGGTGATCCAACTCCCTGGCTCTAGATTTTGGCTTAGGTCATGATCTCACAGTTCATGAGTCTGAGCCCCCCATGGGGCACTGCACTCACAGTTGGATCCTGCTTGGGATTCTCTCTTTCCCCTCTCTTTCTGCCCCTCCTTGGCCCACATTCTCTCTCTGCCCCACCCTCTATCTCAAGAATAAATTAATTAATTTAAAAAAAACCCTCCAAAGTCCAGTTATGAAATAAATAAGTTATGAGAATAAAGAACACAGCATAGGGAATATGGTCAGTGATATTACACAGACAATAGCTACCCTTGTGGGGGGCACAGCATAATGCATGGAGAAGTTGAATCACTATGTTGCACACCAGAAATTAATATAACATTGAGGATAAGTTATATTCAAATAAAAATTTTTTTCACTTTTTTGAATGTTTATTTATTTTGAGAAATTTTAAATAACACTGCACTTCCCAGTGTGGAGTTTCCTCAAAAAAATTAAAAATAGAACTACCCTAGGACCCAGCAATAGCACTACTTGGAATTTAACCGAAGGATACAGGAGTGCTGATTCATAGGGGCACTTGTATCCCAATGTTTATAGCAGCACTTTCAACAATAGCTAAATCATGAAAAGAGCCCAAATGTCCATCAACTGATGAATGGATAAAGAAGATATGGTTTATATATACAATGGACTACAACTTGGCAATGAGAAAGAATGAAATCCTGCCATTTGCAACAATGTGGATGGAACTGGAAGGTATTCTGCTAAGTGAAATAAGTCAGTCAGAGAAAGACAGGTTATCATATGTTTTCATTCATATGTGGAACTTGAGGCACTTGACAGAAGACCATGGGGGAAGGGAAGGGGAAAAAATAGTTTCAAACAGAAAGGGAGGCAAACCCATAAGAGACTCTTAAATACAGAGAACAAACAGAGGGTTGATACAGGGGTGGGGTGGGAGGGGAGGTGCCCATTGAGGAGGGCACTTGCTGGGATGAGCACTGGGTGTTGTATGTAAACAATGAATCACAGGAATCTACCCCCAAAACCAAGAATACACTCTATACAATATATGTTAGCTAACTTGACAATAAATTATATTAAACGTTTTTAAACATATAAATAAACAAACAAATAAATAACACTCCACTTCAAGGGCACCTGGGTGGCTCAGTCAGTTAAGCGTCTGACTTTGGTTCAGGTCATGATCTCGTGGTTCGTGAATTCAAGCCCCACATCAGGCTCTGTGCTGACAGCTCAGAGCCTGGAGCCTGCTTTGGATTCTGTGTCTCCCTCTCTCTCTGCCCCTCCTCTGCTCACACTCTGTCTCTCTCTCTCAAAAATAAATAAATAAATATTTAAAAAATGTTTAAAAATAACACTCCACTTCCTATATCCCTTTTCCTGCCATATTTTTCCCCAGAACACATCATCATAGCATATACTGTATATTTTGCTTGTTTACTGCCAGTCTTCCCCCTTAAATCTAGGGAAATGTGGGATAGGGGATTCTGTCTGTTACTTTTACTGCTGTATCTGTAGCACCTAGAACTATGCTTGGTGTGTACAATGTAAATATTGTAAGGAGGGAATGGCTACACCACATGGCAATTGAGGCAGAGGCAAGAGCTGTGACTTACATATGGGAGAAGTCCAGTCACCTCACTGGAAAAACACTGTACAAAGTACACTACAAATCATGCCCTCCTCTAATGTCAATCCCCTTGCTTGGGATGTCTCCATCACAACCTTCCTTCTTTCCCCATCCTATAGTGGTCCCCTTGCTTCTTTCCCCCCAGAAGTCTTTCTTACCCACTCTTACTGAACTCTTTCCTTTAAACTTCCATTAAATTTATTCAGTACCACATATTTTAGTTTTTTATGGCTTTCTAAATTGTTCTATCCCCCCAGCTAAACTGCATGTGCCATCAGGCACAGCTCTGTCAAAGAGATCAGCCACCAACCACTGCAGACTCAGCTCAGGACTCAGAGAAAGAATTCAGATGGATGTTCATCAAATCCTAAAAGATGCAGAGTCCAGCTCAGATAACATCCAGACTTTGGTGCCACAAATCAATCCCTGAGAGTACCAGAATAATAATAACAAAAACTACCAATTAATGATCACTTACTACATGCTAAGCATTATCTTATTTCATGCTCTCAACAACACTATGTAGTTGTTACTAAAATTATCCTTATTTCAAAAAGAAGAAAGAGAAACACAAGGAGGAAAGGGGACATGAACAAGGTAACAGCCGCAGAAATGGGTTTGGAGCATGGACCTGGCTCACTCTAAAGTCTCTGCTCCTAAGGACATGCTGCACTGCTTCCTGAACATGCAAATCGTTTCAGGGAATGTCAGAACATTGCCTCTGAGTCAAAAACCGAGGTCAGCCTGGACCACAGACCTAGAAGAATGAGACAGATAGCTCTGCCTCTGAGGATGTTATTATCTGCTAGACCTGACTTTCACTACAATAAGGCCACCTCCTCAATGAACCCTTCCCTGATGCTGTCAAGCTGAGAGGGAGCACTCCCTCTCTGAACTCCCTTAAAACTTTCTGTACCTCTCAATGGATCATTCATGTCTACAGCATCATTGGTAATTTGTATGCGTGTTACATCCGTCTTACTGCACTGAGTGCCCCTTAGAGGTAGGGATGTTGTTTCACCTACCACAGCCAGGCATATAACAGGTCCCTAAAAGTGATCATGCTTTTGCAAATAAATGTGTTTCCTTTTGCTTGAAAAGATCTTCCCCAGCATTAACCTGAAAAACTCTGACTCATTTGCTAAGACCCAGCTCAAGTGTCCCCTCTTCGTGAAGCCTAAAATAACTTCCCCATGCAGAGGTAGCAGCTCCTTTCCCTTTCCTGGCACTTTCTTCACTCCTTTATTATATCATTCATATTGTATCATAGCTGTGTATTTGCCCTCTTATGACAGTGCCTGGCACGTAATAGGTACAGGTTTATTGAATGAATGAGTATGCAAATGGCTTGTAGGTATTTACTTTCCACCCACACCAGTTTGGGTAGAGGTAAAGGGGCGGTAGCCTTAAAGAACACAGACCCCTGGAATAGCCAGTCAGGACTTCTGGTTAATTTATTTACAAGTTACAAAGGCAGATGAGGCCTGCAATTCTGGTTTGACTTCCCATAGTCTTTGTTGTGATTTAAAAAATCAGATTAAACCTCTCTAGCAGCTGGTTCCTACACGCTTTGGGAGGTGAGTGTCAACATATCTCTGCAGCCACAGGAAACTTGCTGCCTATAAAAATCAATTCTGATTATCATAAGAGCTAAGCATGAGATGTTGTACTCAGAACTGTCTCCAGATTTCTGGAGCAACAGGGCCCTGTCAGAGCCCTAGTGTTCCTGTTCAGCCTCCAGCCTCTTCTATGCTGCCCGTCAGTCTCTCTATGCTCAGGTGGACAGACTTCACCTTCCTGAAGTGTAGGAAGAGCACTGAAATGTGTTAGGAAACCTTGCTGCAGCCCCTTAGTAAAGTCTGTATCTCTCTGGACCTTAGCCTCATGTCTAAAATGAGAGACTAAGATGTGATAAGCTCTGAGCTCACAGGCTTATTGGGACCTAACAATGTGACAGGCATTCTCAGTGGGCAGTGTAAGCCTAAGACATAAACAGTGCCTGTTTCAGGCAGCTAGCAGCAGGGACTAACATCAGAGGAGAGAGAACTTAAGTTAGAGTCTCGAAGGATAGGGAGCATTTATATTAGATCTTTTCCGTGGGTTGTTTTGTTTTGTTTTGTTTTTGCCTCTATCACTTTATTTATTTGTTTGTTTGTTTGTTTTTGGTGTGGGGGGTTTAGGTTTTGGGGTTTGTCTGTTTAGTTTTTGTTTAAATTCCAGTTAATTTACAGTATAATATTAGCTTCAGGTGTATAATAGATCTTTTCCATGTTATTAATAGATGCTGTGGTAGTCAGAACAATAGCATCCCAAAAGATACTCACATCTTAATTCCAAGAACGTGTGAATATGTTACCTGGCATGGCAAAAAGGGCTTCATAAATGGGATTAAATTAAGGTTTTGAGGTGGGAGATTATCCTGATTATTCATGTGAGCCCAAGATCATGAAAGAGTCCTTATAAGAGAAAAACAGGAAGGTCAGAGAGAGAGAGACAGAGAGAGAGAGAGAGAGAGAGAGAGAGAGAGAGAGAGAGAGAGAGAGAGAGAGAGATTGAAAGATATTGCATTGCTGGCTTTGAAAATGGAGGAAGGGACCCCAAGCAAAGGAACGCAAGTGGCCTCCAGAAGCTGAAAACGGCAAATTAATGGATTCTCCGCTAGAGCTGCCAGAAGGAATGCCCACCTGCAAACACTTCAATTTTTTTTAAGTTTACTTACTTGAGAGAGAGAGAGGCAGGGAGAGGCAGAGAGAGAGAGGGAAAGAGAATCCAAGCAGCCTCCACATTATCAGCACAGAGCCCAATGCAAGGCTCAAACTCATGAACCATAAGATCATGACCTGAGTGGAAATCAAGAGTCACTCAACCAACTGAGCCACCCAGGCGCCTCCAACACTTCAATTTTTAACCCAGTGACACCAATTTTGAACTTCTGACCTCTAGAACTATAAGATAATAAATTGTGTTGTTTTAAACCACTAGATTTATGGTAATTTATGGTAATTGCTGCCCAATCTCATATAATCCATTATTATATATTCTTAAATTCTTAGAAAAAGTCAATCTCTCCTGATGTCCTAGTTTGTTTCCCTTAACCAGAACAAGAGAACTATGCTACTCATTTCACTTTTGGAGCTCACAGGTAAATCCAATCGCACAAGTTTCTGGAGAGCACAGGATGTGTCTCTTCATATTAATTTCTCTATCACCAGCGTAAGCCACAGTAAATATTTGTTAAAAAACTACTTGGGGCGCCTGGGTGACTCAGTCGGTTAAGCGGGGGACTTCGGCTCAGGTCATGATCTCGTGGTCCGTGAGTTCCAGCCCCGCGTCGGGCTCTGTGCTGACAGCTCAGAGCCTGGAGCCTGCTTCGGATTCTGTGTCTCCTTCTCTCTCTGTTCCTTACCTGCTCACACTCTGTCTCTCTGTCTCTCAAAAATAACTAAAGATTGAAAAAAAAAATTTTTTTAAAGACTACTTAAGATCCACAATCCTTCTTAGTCTAGGCTTCTGGTATAATTATATTTCCCCATATTCCTAAACCCCATTCCATTTATTGTTATCGTACTGGTTCCAAGATATAAGTTTTTTGCATTCCCAGATTTAATATTCACTACTTTTAATATTTACAAGTGACTCCAAAATCATGTGGTAACCTGTTATCTTACTGGTTCCAAGATATAAGTTTTTTGCATTCCCAGATTTAATATTCACTACTTTTAATATTTACAAGTGACTCTAAAATCATGTGGTAACCTAAATTTCATTGAGGTGGCTGTGTGGGAATAAGGCAGTTGGCTAGTGAGTAAACCTAGCTGACTCCCAACAGCCCTGTCTCAACTAGTCTTACTTTTTTCAGCTCCTGGTTACATAGGAAGTGAATCGTGTAACTGTGAAATTCAGGATTCCCAGGAAATCTGTTAAGACTCCTCCTATTTTTCCTGGCTTTCATTATTGTACTCAACCTCCTTTTGGAGTCAATGCTTACTTCCATCTATCTCTTTAATACAAAAAGAGCTGTTGGAGGAGGCACCCTCCTTTCCTCCATGAGAAAGACTGAACATGGACATAGAGGCATCTACTATCATCCTGAGTGGGATGCTTTAGGTCTGAAGCATTAGTAAGTCTGGGCCACATGGACTTTGACCTTGGGTGTACACTGCATGAGCAGATTGCAGCTAGCTCCCCATGTTGGCCTGTGATTGGGTTTCTACATCTATCCGACTCCAGAGTGAAGTATTAGCAAGCTCCACTTCCCTGAGGACTTGGGCCATGTGCTTCATCCTAGCTTTTATCAGTAGTAAGGCTGTCACATTACTCCCCATCTCTCTGACTCCTGCATCTATCTCTCACTTGGTTCCAAACTTAAATGGGGAGGAAAATGAATATCATTTCTTGATCACCCGGGAACCTTAATAAATACTACTGTTTGTTGAGTGTCTCCCCCATGCCAGGCAATATGTTGGTGCTTTATACACTTCACTACTACCACAACAAAGAAATAGAATAATGGAAGTACACACAAGGGCCTTAGTAACTGAGGGCTTCAGAGGAATGAGTTGCGGAGAAAGAAAGATGATAGGAAACAGTGATACCACAAGAGGCCCAGGAGTAAGGATAGTGGCCTATAAATCCTTCACAAGACAGAGTTCTTAAAACAGCCAACAGAAGAATGTTGGACAGGCCAGCCAGTATATTCCCCAATCTTTATACAAGTAATCCCAAACACGTGAGGTACTCCTATCTTTTAACCTTTCTGGACATTCAGGTCACCCAAAGCCTCACTGGTGGATGTAAGCAGGAGACACTATCTTTCCACAATGGAGACCCCTGCCACCATGTCCCCTAACAGAGACAGTTCTGAAGTGAACTGGTATGGTGAAGGTCATCAACTAAGCTAGCCTTTTAAATTGTGAATAGAGGGGCGCCTGGGTGGCTCAGTCAGTTAGGCATCCAACTTTGGCTCGGGCCCATGATCTCACAGTTCGTGAGTTCAGGCCCCATGTTGGGCTCTGTACTCATAGCTCAGAGCCTGCTTCAGATTCTGTGTCTCCCTCTCTCTCTGCTCCCACCACCCCCCATGCCACTCGTAGTCTGTCTCTCTCAAAAATAAAAATAAAACATTAAAGAAATTTAAATTGTGAATAGAATTTGACCCTGAAGTCCAGCTGCAAGCCCAGGGATGAGATTAAAGTCACAGTTCAGCGATTCCAGAGTTCGGAGTCCCAGTGCCTGGGTTTGAAACAAGTCTATTCTTTTCCTTCAGAGTCCTTACCACAGATAAAATTATGTCTTTTTTATTCATGTACTTAGTATTTATCTCCCCTCCTAGAGGGTAAACTCCATGTAAGTAGGAAGGGTGTTTCCCCATAGCTAGTATAATGCCTGGCATAGAGTGAGCACCAGGTAAATATCTACTGAATGAATTAAAGAATGAAGTTTACAGTTTGGCTCTACACAAGTAACTTCACATCTCTGACTTAAACACCAATTCTTTTAAGGAGATCAATACTTCCCTGGGTCAGAGGGCGGGTGGGAAAGATACAAAGAATGATTGAAAGCATATACAAGAAGAATTCACATAGCGGACAATATCCATAATCCTCTGATCTCCTCAAAGCTTCATAGTTCTCTTTAGGCTCTCCTTTGCATTTCCTCACTTGATCTTCACAACAACTCATGAGGCATGAAGAACAAGGATTATTTTCTCCGTTTGATAGTTAGGGAAGGCCCATGGAGGAGAAGGGTCACTCCAGCTCACATGACTGGAGGGCAGAGCCAGGACTGGAACCCAGGACTCCAGAGTCCTAGGTCAGCTGAGTCCTCCCACACACACCCAGATTCTTCCCTTGACCAGCACCAGACCCAACAGTCCCTGCAATGGGCTCAGAATGGAAGTAGTGGAAGGCCCTCTCCTGCTCATCTCTTCCCACAGGCCTCCAGTGGTTGCTTGGCAACCAGCACCAAGCAGTAAATGGCCTCTAGTCAGGTCTGTTGCTGTGGAGTTACCTAATATCCCTCCCTTCACACCTGTGCATGCTCTCACTCTCTATTAATGAGACTTCTCCCCTACCCCCACCTCCCCAGTAAGATTCTCATCTCTGATCCACAATAATTAACCTCTCATGAAACAGAGGGGGCTCTTAGGGACCTATGTATTCAGGGACCCCAGGGAACAAAGCACTACCAATACCTTCATCATCCAACATCCTCCAGAGATGATAGAAACTCTTTTTGCGAATGGTCCTGCTCAGCAATGCTCATAACCTCCTCTTCCTCCCTCTCCACCTTCCACCCTGACAATGGCTTTCTGAAATCCCTGAGAAATCAAATTGACCAGAGAAATTTAATTGAACATTTCAGACAGTGCTAGTGCTGTTCCAGCACTCCTGGAACCATGGGTGGAAAATCTGGCAAGGAACCCAGTCACACTTTGCATTTAGATCAGGAACAGAGAGAAAAAGGAACCTAACATTTATTGTGTTCCTAATATGTGCTAGGCACAATACTATGTTATCGCATGTAGCACCCCCCGTCAACAAACCTGTGAGCCTTTTACAGTTGAGGATATTATCTATTCATAGAAATAGAGTGACTTACCAAAGCTCACATAATTTAAAAAAAAATCACAGAACTTTTGTTTACAGAAGTAAATATATGTAAGTAGATATATATAAGCAGATATGTGTTCCTCCTTCTTCCTAAACAATTAATTGATCATCGAATTCTGTAAATTCTAGTCCTAAATCTCTCTCCTCATTTCCATCCCTTTGGTCACTTTGTCGCTGTCATGATATTATGTTCCAAATGTCTGCATTCTCCTAAAATTCATAGGTTGGAGTCCTAACCCCCCAGTGTGGCTATATTTGGAGATGAGGATTCTAAGTTAGTGATTAAGGTTAATTGAGACCATAAGCGGGGGGCGGGGTGGCTGATTTGATAGGATTAGTGTCCTTATAAGAAGAGACACCAGAGAGCTCCCTCACTCACCATATATAAGCACCAAGGAAAGGCCACGTGGGCACGCAGCTAGAAGGCAGCTATCTGCAACACAAGGGAAGAGTTCTTGTCAAACATCAACCTTGCTAGCACCTTGATCTTGAACTTCCAGCCTCTAGAACTAGAAGAAAATAAATTTCTATTGTTTAAGCCGTCCAGTCTGTGGTATTTTGTTACGGTAGCCCAAGCAGACTAATACACTTAATTCAGGCCCTTATAACTTACCTGAACCACTGGTTTCTTTGCCTTATTTCCATCCTTTCTCCAAACTGAAAGAAGGGATTTTTCTAGAATGCAAATCTGACCTTATTAAAACCCTTCTATGGCTCCCCATGGTCTGGTAATGGTCTCCAAATTTACACCCTTTAAGTAAGGCCATGTGAACAATGTGAGCACATACCCACAATATTTGTATATTTATTTAGATTACACATACATATAGATCTATATCTGTACACAAAAGATGTTAAAACTCATAAAAATGACAAATACTTAAATCTGTACATTTTAATGTATTTATGAACAGTACAGAAAACTTTTTCTCTGCTATAGAAAGGCACATATGCACACACGCACAAAATCTCTTTGCTAATTTTTTTTTTTTTTTTTAGCAAAAGCAATGTGATTGACTATGTCAGATCTAATTAGATCATCATTGATTTTACCTCAAAACATGGCTGACAATGAACTTATGCTGGGAGTCTGAGAAACATCAGTTCAGCCATTTTCCATGCTCACTTGGGCTCACTATAATTAGTATAGTCTTCAGGCAGAGGTTTCTTCGCAGGACTCTTTTAAAGCCACATATCCATTGTGAGGGTTTATTTAGTTAAAATTAGGTAGTATAATCAATAAATCCACTTAACCAGGGACAGAGAAACTGCAAAAGTTCACAATGTACTGAACATAAATGAAGGACTGAGGGAGCCACCACTGCCAAATCCCTTAGAAGGGCAGACTGTCTTCTCCTACCTGAAGATTTTTTGAGTGTAGGATATGTGACCACGTGATGTGGAGATCAAATGAAGACATCTGTGTCAATCCATATAGGAAATATGAGTAAACCTTTATCTTATGTTTATAGATTAAAAAAAAAAAAACCTCCTAATAGTTTCTTCAGGTCTCTAAAGAATCGTCAGGTATGTAAACTCTGGCCCATGATAAGAAACTTCTGTTTGCTGTGCAAGGTCTCCCTTACCCTCAAGCCACTGCCTAACAGCCTCTCTAGCAAATTTCCCTCTTAGCACCCCTCCCTGCTCTTCACAGCCTTGTTCCAGTTCCCCTGTATTGCTCACCACCCCCCAATATCCTGTGCTTTCACTTCTCTGTGCATTGGCTGCCAAGAGGATGTCAGATTACACAAGTGGAAGCAGTTGGCACATAATAGGTACTTAATAAATGCTTATTGATTCTCACCATAAGACAGTTAAACCAAATGGTAGTTAAACCAAAGTGGTTCTTCAATTTTAGCCTGCCTCAAAACCACCTGGAAGGCTTGTTATAATTAATACACATTGTTAGGCCATAGCTCAAAGTGTCTCATTTAAGTAGGTCTGAGGAGGGGCCTGAGAATTTGCATTTCTAATAAATTCCCAGGTAATGCTGATGCTGATGACCTGAAGACCACACTTCTAGAACCAATGAACTGAGTGGTCTTTTTAGCTTCTCATATTTCTAATAACTCACAATTCCTCAGTGATTTTAATAAAGACTAAATGAACAAAATAAACTTTTATCTCTATATAAATTAATACTTGACATTATCATAAATGGAAATAAGGGCTCTATAAGACCTAACATGCACAGTGTAGAGAAAAGAGCACAAAACTTGGAATCAGAAGGCCTCAATTGGAATCCCACTTTGCAAGTGTGTGGTTGACTTAAGGCAAGTTAATTACTGAGTCTGACTTTTTTCTTCTGTAAAATAGGAGTGAATTAAAATAATATCTGTCCCTTGGGGTTAATCAGAAGATAATAACATATGGAGATAATTTATAAAAAGAAAAGTACTGTATATAGCCAATAAGATATGTGCACAATGTATCAGGTTGAATGGAGAGATCATAAACAACACATGCTTTGAATACTAAAAATCACTAATTTTCAAAATATCTAAATCTGGCAATAATTCATTATTGAAAAGCATATGATCTACATTTTGCTATATCATCTCAAAGATGTATATATTTTATTAGTACCACTGGTAAATACCAATAATAGTAGCTGTGGTGGTCCCCAATGATCCTCACCTCCCAGGATTCATACCCTTATGTAATTTCCTCCTACACTGAATCAGTGACCAAAAGATACTCTAAGGCTAAGTAATAAAAGACATTGTCACTTCCTCTCTGCTTTCTTGGATCTTTCCCCCTGGGGGAAGCCAGATGCCATGCCATGAAGGCACTTACACAACTCCATGGAGAGAACCACATGGGAAAGAACTAAAGCCTCCTGCTAATAGCCAATACCTGATACATGAGTAAGCCACTTTGGAATGGGATCCTCTAGCCCCATTCAAGCCTTCAGATGACAACCCAAGCCAATATCTGACTGCAACCTCATAAGAGGCAACAAGACAGAAACCAAGCCACCCCCAAATGTTTCATCCACAGAAACTGTGTAATAATTAATTACTGTTATTTTAAGCCATCAAGTTTTGAAGTGATTTATTACACAGTAATAGATTATGGACACAGGAGCTAACATTTACAGTGCATTTACTGCATTCCACGAAGTATGCTAAGCACCAACAGCCCTATGATGTCGATGCTACACCCCCAAAGAGGAAAGGGTGGCCTAGAGAAGATAAATATTTAGTCAAGATTCCATAACTAATAAGTGGCAGAACTGGAAGTTGAATCCAAATTTCTAACCCCAAAGCCCAAATTCTTGGTCACTCATTTGTATAGGCAGGATAAAGCCTCTTAGAAAGTTAAGCAGCAGAAACAACTGAGGCCCCAGAAGCGAGCAAACTTCTATCAAAGCAGCAAGGGGCAGTCCAGGGGCCAGGCCTTCAACAGCACTAGTGCTTGATGCCATAAGACCCAGAAGTTCCAGACTGGCCTGCCTCCCAGCTCTTGTACTAGCAGACCAATCACCCCCCAAGACAATCCTGCACAAGATGCTCAGGACTCACCCAGATCTGCAGCTTCACTCGCTTCTCATGGCGGTAGACTGTCTTCACCTTGAAGTCGATGCCCACAGTGCTGACAAAGGCTGGGGTAAAGGTGTCATCGGCATAGCGGAAGAGGAAGGAGGTTTTGCCAACACTGCTGTTGCCAATGATGAGCAGTTTGAACATGTAGTCAAAATTCTGGTCAGAAGCATCTTTGACTCCGGCTTTACCATCAGTCACAGAAGCCATCTATAGGAAAGGCCTGTGGTCACTCAGGAGGAACACACCTCCAGTGTCACCAATCTTTAATGGTTACTCCACCATTCACATACACTCTCTCCACCCAAGCATCACTGAAGAAACACACACACCATAGAATCACCCCAGTACTACACCTGCTCCAAATGTTGTCTCAGGACTGGGGTGGAACCCGGTTCCTCCCATTCATTCTTTCAGCAAATATTTACTGAGCACGTTGCTCTGGGTCAAGCCTTGTGCTGGGTATGGGGAATACAAATATGAATCAGACATGGTGCTATAACCTCTGAGTGGCCACAGATTAGAGTAGAAAAGCATGTAAACACAGGGTAACAAGGCAGTAGATAAGTGGTAGGACAGAGGGAAGGCTTGGCCCAGGAAGCCCACAAGAAACATCTAACATCTAACCCAACCTAGAGGCATGGTGGTCAGGAAGAGTCTCTTGTAGGAGGCAGCTCCTGAGCCGAGTTTTGAAAAGAAAAAGTCAAAACAATAAACATATGAATATTCCAGGAAAGGCCCAGCATGGGGCTATCATTCCCCTGTTTCAAAAACTTTCAAAGGGGCGCCTGGGTGGCTCAGTCAGCTGAGCGTCCGACTTCGGCTCAGGTCATAATCTCACAGTTCGTGAGTTGGAGTCCCATGTCAGGCTCTGTGCTGACAGCTCAGAGCCTGGAGCCTGCTTCGGATTCTGTGTCTCCCTCTCTCTCTGCCCCTCCCCTGCTCACGCTCTGTCTCTCCCTCTCTCTCAAAAATAAATAAACATTAAAAAAATTTTTTTTAAACTTTCATGGCTCCCCACAACTCTAAAAATCAAGCCCAAAGAACCAACTTACCAAAAAATAAACCTGATCTTCTTCTAGGCTTTCTCTCTACCAACCAGTGCCACTTTTATACCAAATTATACACTTTACTCTAAGCCATGTTATTTCTTGCTTTATCCCTTTAGACATGTATTCTTTCTGTTTACAAGACTCTTAATAAACTCCTATTCATCCTTATAGATCCAAATGAAATCTCACCTTCCGTTGTGCATGATAAAGGCACGCACTCCTGCTTCTATGCCCCCAGACCACACTAACAGCACTGGTGTCATTTAGAAACTGTTTACTATTCCAGCTCCTCCTTTAGACCAAGCATCTTGGACTTAATGTACTTCATTTCTGCATCTCTAGCTTCTAGCATAAGTACTCGTACATAATCAGCACTCAGTAAATGTGTGCTGGATTAATAAAAGTCACTCATCACTCTGGGACTCAATCTCATCATCTGGAAAATGGAGAGGACAATTTCTGCCCTGCTTTTCCTACAGGGCTGTTATAGGACCCAAATGAGATAACACTAAGGAAGACCTTAATAAACTGATAAAGCCCTCACAGCTGTGAACATAAGTTATTATTATTCCAAATCCTTTAAAGCCCAGATCCTTTGTTTATTTATTTGTTCATTTGCTCACTCATCCATATACTCATCAGCAAGTATTTATTTATGTGCTAGGCCTTCCCTGAGACCCCAGCTCCCTCACACCTGCCACCATCCTCTCTTTTCCTAGAACACTTTGGATCTGAACCCCATAATCCAGCACTTGGTCCCATAGTCTTATTGGAATAAGTAAGTACCCTACTTCTCTACCTGCAGTCACCCCTTATGCTCAGCACTGGGTTCTTGGGCAGGCTGTATAAGTGGTCAAAGGAGGGTGGGAACACAGCCCTAACATGAGATAATGTCCAGGGTGTCACTCTCTTTGGGAATTCCTGTTTTTGTTCTTCAAAGGAAAAGAAAGAGTTTGGCTGGTGGGTTTAAGTCTATGGGCCTCTCAGGTGAGCTGTAAGGACAAGGAACTGACAAACGTAGAAGGTTTAAAGCTCTCTTGAAGAAAGGTCAAAGAAATATATGGGATTATTAGCAGTCCTTTAAAATTTTTTTTAATGTTTATTTATTTTTGCCAGACAGAGACAGAATGCGAGCAGGGTAGAGGCAGAGAGAGAGAGACAGAGAGACAGACAGACAGACAGACAGAATCCGAAGCAGGCTCCAGGCTCCAAGCTGTCAGCACAGAGCCAGGTGTGGGGCTCGAATTCACGAATTCATGACCTGAGCCGAAATTGGATGCCTAACCGATTGAGCCACCCAGGTGCCCCTAATAGCAGCCCTTTAATAATACTTTCTTAAATATGCCACCACTAGCCTCTGGTGGCCTCTGTTCTTCCTTTCTCTTTTCTCCCAGCTCTCAAGCCCTTATCTGAGACCCTTGGCCCCACTCCCATAATCAATCTGCCCCAGATCAACACTCACTAGTGGGTGTGGAACGTGCCCAGGACACCTGGAGCATTTACACGGAAGAAGAAAGTGAGATTAGAGGGGAGGATGCCATTGCTTGCTTAAACTGTCTCATAGCCCTAACTTTTCAGCTTTTCATGGTACCAGATGGAGAGCCTGTTTCCAGAATTGGCAATTCAAAGGAATTATGCTTTTTTTCCTACCTAAAACAAGGGAAGCAACCACAACAACCTCACACCATCCTCCACTCTGCTGCCAGTCATTATTGTTTGTTTACAAGACAGAATTTTTGCTTTGAAAGTATAAATTCACTATAAAAAATTAGAAAAGAACACAAGAGGGGTGCCTGAGCGGTTCAGTTAAGCGTCTGACTCTTGATTTCATTCAGCTCAGGTCATGATCTCATGATTTGTAAGTTCAAGCCCCAAGTCAGGCTCTGTACTTTCAGCACAGGGCCTGCTTGGGATTCTCTCTCTCTTCCTCTCTCTCTGCTCCTTCCCAGCTCATGCTTGCACTCTCTCAAAATAAATAAATATACAAATAAAAAGAAAAAAGAAAAGAACACAAGAGTGTAAAACAGAAAGTTTTACATTGTAAGATACCCCATCTACTCAGAAACAGCCATCATTAACAGTTAAGTGTATTCTCTCCCTTATTTTCTTTATTCTTTTCTTTCTTTCTTATTAGAGAGAGAGAGAGTGCACATGAGTGGGGCAGAGGGGAAGAGGGAGGGAGAGAAGGAGGGAGAGAGAGAGAGAGAGAGAGAGAGAGAGAGAGAGAGAGAGAGAATCTTAAGCAGGCTCCACGTTCAGCACAAAGGCCTAGATCCTCTGTGGGCTAGATCCCACGACCCAGGGATCATTATCTGAGCCAAAATTAAAAGTCAGACACTCAACTGACTAAGCCACCCAGGTGCCCTTGCCTTTATTTCCTCCATTACTTTCTTATGCAACAAAGTACCATCTGTTTTTAAATTATATCTTATTATTTGTTGATTTTAAAGGTAATACGGGCAGACAGCCTCTCCTTTGCTGTCCTGCCTACCTCTCCCTTGCAGTGTATTCAATAAACTTCTATCTCCTTTAATAAACAAACAAACAAATAAATAAATGGTAACACATATGTTGAAAATAATTCAAACTTTTACTATTTGCAAGCATTATCTTATCACCATCTGTAGTTGGCATTATTTTAATTTTTACTTAAAAAATAAATAATATGTAAAGGTTTATAGTGCTTTCCACTCCGACTTCCAGTCTCTGGTCCTCTCCTCAAAGGCAAACATGTTACCAATTTATGCACCCTTCAGAGATAGTTTTTGTATATATAAACATAGAAATCTATTTATACTTTTTATCTATATATAAATGACAGCATACCATATATCCTTGTTTGTAACTTCTATGTATATTTCACTTAACATTATATCATAAATATTTTTTCTGAGACTTCTATTTTTTCATTTTTTTTTTCAAAAACTAACAGCCACAATAGTTTATTTACAATTGAGACCTTTAAAACTTTTCAGAAATATCATTTCAATTGACTACATTGTATTCCATCTTATGGATGTGTCATATGACCAATTCTTTAATATTGTACTTTACTTTTCTATTCTTATTATAAATTAAATCAAAGTGGTCATGTATTTACATAAATATGTGTTCAGTTTTCTATTACTTCCTTAAGAAAGATCCCTAAAAATGGGACTGCTGGTCAAAGAGTAACTTTACTGAAACACAGATTTGATCCTTACCTCAATTGCAAGTCCTCTACCTTATTTTATTCTCTAAACCTGGGAGATAAAATTGGAAGAAGAGAGATTATAATTCCTATTTAATCAAGAAAGAAACTGAGAACCAGAAATTGAGGATTTGCCCAGGCGTTACAATTAACAGTTGAGACTAGACCTAGTACTGTGCATTATTATAGGGAGTTCAAAATCCCTGCTCTATTTATTGTTCAGCTGAATTTTTGGGTGAGTCATACTGCCTCTCTAAGCCACAACATTTTTACTTTACAATAGAGAAAATACTCTCTCTTCACAGAGTTGTGGTACATATAGAATGAGCAGTTGCCATATGTAATTAATCTAGCATAGTTTCTTGGCCTATGAGAGGTACTCAATAAACATTATTTCACTGGCCCCTTTAATTCACTTCCATAGTCAGATCTTGTTCAACTGCCCTCTCCCTAATCTGGGCTACATTATTGGAGTTTGTTTTACAATTAGCTGTCTGCTTCTTCTTCTGGATTCATCTGAGTTTTATCTATCCTTACAGCCTGGCAACACTGGACCTAAAGCAAATCTTTAGGGTATGCTACCCCTTAATTATTATTATTATTATTATTATTATTATTTTAAATATACATTGTTTTTCTTTTTTTTTAACGTTTATTTATTTTTGAGACAGAGAGAGACAGAGCATGAACAGGGGAGGGGCAGAGAGAGAGGGAGACACAGAATCTGAAACAGGCTCCAGGCTCTGAGCCGTCAGCACAGAGCCCGACGCGGGGCTCGAACTCACGGACCAGGACCGTGAGATCACGACCTGAGCCGAAGTCGGATGCTTAACCAACCGAACCACCCAGGCGCCCCTATTATTATTATTATTATTATTATTATTATTATTATTATTATTATTTAATGTTTATTTTTGAGAGAGAGAGAGAGAGACACGGAGCACGAAAGGGGGAGGGGCAGAGAGAGAGGAAGACAGATTCTGAAGCAGGCTCCAGGCTCTGAGCCGTCAGCATAGAGCCCAATACGGGGCTTGAACTCACCAACCATGAGATCAGAACCTGAGCCAAAGTCAAATGCTTAACTGACTGAGCCACCCAGGCACCCTATGTTACTCCTTTCGATAAACATTTACTGAGCATTTGCCATGTGCCAGACTATTAATGTAAAAGTCATATTATTGGTCTTCGTTTTTTCTGAGGCAGCTGTTTACACACTTAGATTTTTGGAATAAGAAGAGATTTGGGTGTGGCAGCTTTACCATAACAAAAACCCTGACTCCTGGTCCCAACTTTCCCATAACTCAATGTATGAACTTGGGCAAGTCACTTAAACTCTGAGCCTCATTATCCTCATCTATGATATGAAAATATTACCTACCTCAGAAAGCTGCTGTGAATTTTAAATAAGAGAATGCATATAAATGTGCATCATACACTGTGTTGAGAAAAACACATGGGGCCTCCTGGAGAATCAGCGGGAAAAGTGCCTGCCTTTATGAGCTATGCCTGCCACAAGGGGTGAGACAAGACTAAAAACTAGTTTCAATTCCTGATATGATCCACTTCCCTTCATTGCACAGGTAAAAAGAATAAAAAATAAAAATAATAAAAATAAAATGAGGCTCTATAAAGAGAAGTGATTTGCCCAAGGTCACACAGCAAGTCAGTTGGAGTATCATGACTAAACCTTCTGTTATTTAATGACTCCCAGATTAGATGAGGCTTAGGGAAATTAAAAACTTCAGTAACTTCAGCGTGAGTAAAGAAGCATCTCCAGCGCCCTGCAGCTCTTTCCTGGCGCTTGCCATACTGTACTATCAACATCTGTTTATGTGCACACAGCACAGCATTCCCAGTAGGTGGTGTGAGAATAGAGAGAGGCAGAGGGCAGAGAGGTTCAGTTGCAAGGCACATTCAGATGGAAGCCCCCAAGGAGATCTTTTCAGGAAGGTGGCAGGGGCTACTTAGACAGTTGGAAGGGAGGCAAAAAGCATCCCAGCAGGCAACCGCCTGAGGCAGATATGAGCAGACAGGTCACTCACTGCACAGCAGCGAGTGCAGAACGCATTTGTGAGATAAGCATCAATCAGATCTTCCTGTCTTTTGTGACAGTCACATAAATGATAGAGCTGGGTAGCTCACTGTCTCCATGACAAGCAATAAAGATGAAGGTCCAGGGACCATCTGGGAAGGCATCTCTAGTCCCAAGCTGGGGGAAAGAAGGAAATGGCCCCTGCAAGGATTGGTATGAAAAACAAGGCTTTCGGTCTGATAGGCAGCAAAAATAAGCACCCACGGAAGAAGCCAACTTCAGCTAGGAAAGAGGGGAGAGAGGAGGAGAAAGCCCTAAAATCCAGCAAGAGATCAATTCATTACATGTAATGAACAAGTGATCGGATGAACTTCTCTTTTGGTGGAAAGAGAACAAGATTGTGTCCGAGACACCTGGGTTGAGCTCTGGCTCTCTCAGCACTTGTAAAACCTTAGGCAGATCAATTTTCTCACCTATAAAATGAGTTAATAAAAGACTTCCTGGCAAATTGTTATAAGAATTAAAACTACTATATGGGAGAGTGCTTTATAAACCCCTTAAAAAAATTTTTTTTTGTCTGCTTCATATTTTCTTCTACCAAGTCATCTTAGGTAGTGGAAATAGCTTGGGGTTCCAAACCAAACAAACTAGATTCTGTTTCCAGGTCTGTCATTTATTAGCTCTGAGACCCTGGCAAGAAATTTTACATAACTAGGACACAGTTTCCTCATTTGTAAAACAAGCATCATTGGGAAAATTATAGTCAATGTTGGTAAAGCATCTAGGTAATATGTGACACATAGCTGGTGCTCAATAAATGTGACTCCATCTTCTCATTGGGAACATTTAGTGAGAATAGAAAGGGAGTTGGGCAAATGTGGACTTCATCCTATTATATCCAGCCTCCTCCCTAAAGCCAAACTCTACTAACTTTTCTAATTCAACCTTTCTTTAGACCATTCCCCAATGCAGCACCACCAGCCCAGCCTAGGCCACCTATTCGCTGTTTCTCCGGGTCTCTCAGAGCCACAAAAACAGTATCATAATAGTAGCTACCATGTACTGAGCACCTACTAAATGCCAGGCACTCTATAAAGTGCTTCCAATGCAATCTATCTTGCACAGAATATAGGCACACCTGCATAATATTAGTGGCCTCTCTCTTTTGTACAGTGCTTTCTAGCTTATGAAGCTCTTTTCACCCATGTTATATTCGCTTCTCACAATTCTTGCCTGGGGTGGGGGGTGCTAGTGGTAAGTGAATTGAGGCACGAGCACCAGCACAGGTCAATTGTTCACTGAATCAATACTCACTGAACACCTACTGTGTACCACACCTGTACTGTACTCTGGAGGGAGGGAGAGGAACCATAAGGAGTTCTGAGTTTAGGGAGGGAAATCCTTCAAAACATCCTCTATAGGTTACTGGTATCTCTCTTCACAACATATTCCTTAAGAAACTGGAGATTCATTTAGTGGACTGGAGATCATGTTAGAGTTTGGGCTTTTCCCACAGTGTCTCCTCTGACAGAAACACATTGTTCTCCACTGCTAGCTAAATTCTTCATTACCAGAAAGGCTTCCCTTACCCATCGTCTTCTAGCAAAATGTCTCCTCTGGCAAACACAGGGCCAGGACTTCCCCACTACCATAGCCAGGGCTTTTCATGGCATTCCATGGTTTTTCTCCCTTTATAGGCACAGAACACGTGGTCATCCACCTGTACACACACACTCCTTTTACCCTCCCCCACCCCTTTCTATCTGGATTCCAGAAAGTTGGGATGGAGGCCCTGTCTTTCTCCCACCCCCCTCCACACTTGCATTAGCGTCCAGAGGCTGCCATCCTGCCATCCCCAAAGTCCCCTCCCACATTTGGACTCTGGAACAGAGGGAGCCAGTGGATGAATTTTTCTTTCCAAAATTATCTTCTTGTCTGTGATCCCAGATGTCGGTGTAACAAAGTTCAGTGACTGCGCCCCCTCCTCAGCCTTCTTGAGTAGCTGAGACACAGCTAGCACCTGGGTGCCTGTGGACTCCACTACGGGCCACATCATCGTTTCACCCTCACACCACAATCCACACCTGGCTTCCTCTCCAGCCTGACCCAGCACACCCAGCACTGCCCTAACCTTCCCAAGGCTCTCAAACAGTTCCTCCACTCCCAGCCGCCAGACCCCTGCTCTATTCCAGTGCCTCTCCACCCGCCACGCCTAGCCAGAACTCAGGCGCCCACTGCCCATATCCAAGGCCACTGCCCTCTCCCTCCACCAGCTCCCCGCACCCTTCTTCTGCAGTCCGGGTAGATCCAGCCTTGCCTCCCACCTTCCCATTCTTCCAGGATTCCCGCCTCCGAGCCCCACCCCCCAGTCCCCACTCACGGTTATGCCCCGTGGCCGCACAAGGCTGGCCTCTGGCTCCGCATCCTTTTCGCTCCCAGGTCTCCACTCACATCCCCTCGTGCTCTTCCCCTCTCCCCGACCAGCATCCCCCCTTTGCCCAGCGCCCCTTCCCTTCATCCCCTCACTCCTCTCCAGCTCACAGCGACCCCTGCGGACCCCGTCCCCTGCCCTTAGCTCTCCACCTCCAGCCACCCCCTTGCCCTAGCTGTCCTCAATGCCCTCGCTTCAGCTCCCGCTTCATGCTCCTTGGCTGCCTGGCACCCTCTTCCCGCACTGCCCCTCAGTCCCTCCTTACATCTCCCCTCCCCCAACGCTCCGCGTTTCCCCCCAGAGAGCCCCTACTGCGCTCCAGTGGCCGCTTGTCCTTTCCCACCTCCTGCCGCCCCCTGCCCTCGGAGCTCCCCTCCCCGCCCTCACGGTCTGGTAGACTCCCCCCCACCCTCAGCGCCGCTCCCGAAGCTACGCGCCTCCCTCCCGGCCGTGGCGCCCCCTCCTCAGCGGCCTCCCCCAGCCCCTTCTCCTCGGTGTCCCCTCTGCTGCCCTGCACTCGTTAGCGCCCGCCCGGTGTCGCCAGCGCCCCTAGCCCGGGTCGGTCCCACATCCTCCCCGGGCGGGGCGCCCGGGCCGCGCCCCTTACCTGGGACTTCGGGTGTGGGACGAGCGGCTCGCTCCTGGCAGTGCAATGGGACTGGAGATCTAGCTGCACGCGGCGGAATGTGCAGCCGGGTTCCCAGAGCAGAGAGGTGCGGTGCGGTGCGGTGCGACGCGGGGAGGTGCGGGGCGGGTCTGGCGCCCACCGCAGCTACTTAGGGCTGAGGCTGTAGCTACAGCTCCGCTCCGCTACGGCAGCGTCCAGGCCCCACCCACGCCCCGCCCAGGGGCGTAGTCCGTGTTCGCTCCTCCCCGGGCCCCCGCAGCCTGCAGGTGCAGGAAATTAGTGGTATCTTGGGCCCCCCAGGCTTCTTCCCACGAGTTCGCGGATATCTGAGTGACTACAGTGATTTATCTTAACTGTCACGTCTCGTTCCATAGACTGAACTTACTGCTATGGTGGTTGAGAGCTTTGATAATAATATAGATGATGATTGGTACCCAGCTTTGCCATTTCCAAAGAACTCTCCTGTCATACTGCTTCATCCTCACAAAAGCCCAGGGAGAGAAGCAGAACCTGGACCGCTGACTACAGGAGGAAACTAAGTCAGAAACCTGGGCACTGTCCTCTTCCCTATGCACTCCTTCACACCCCACATCCCATCAGTCTGGTAATAAAACCCACTTAACATACCCTATCCCTGCCCTTCCTCTCCATCACCACTGCTCTCACCCTGGTTCAGGCTCATCACTTCTTGCCTAGGCTAATGTAACAGCCTCCTAATAGATGTCCCTGCCTCCACTCCAATTTATCCTCTATACCAGCACCATGAGTGATTGTTCTACATGTCACCGTGTTACCATCAACCTAGTTAAAACAAAACAAAGTTTCAATGGCTCCCCATTAGAGTGAGAAAATGTTATTTCCTAGTCATTAGGAAGCCCCAATTCTGTCAGAGGAGGCAGGTATAGGAGGCAATTTGACCTCCCATCCTGACCTGCACTTCACTTTAAGTCTTCCCAAGGTCATAGGAGTCAGCTGCCAGCTTTGGTTTAGAATCATTGTCCTTTTCCACATTCTTCCTCCAACCCAAATCTTATAGGTCTGAATCAGATACCAAAACCATTTTCCCTCAAGTTCCATTACGACCCTATCTAAAATTTGTCTCCCCAACATGGGAAACCACCCAATTGATAGCCTCTGGTTGTCTAACTTCTCTCTGACTCATCATTATACATTTCTGAATTTCTCTATCTTCCTCCCTTTCACTCACCTTCTCCCTGTCCACTTCCCTGGCAGACCTTTCCACTGTGCCCTCTAGAACCCTGTTCCTTTCTCAATAAACTCTCCTACATCCTCTGCTTCTTCAGTGAGTTTTCTTCTTTGCCTTTGTTGAAACTTGACCTTCTTCCAGGATTCTTCTTGTAGTCCTCTGCAGGAAGACTTCTCACTTTCCCACTCCCCACACACCAAAAGCTAAAAGTCAGCATTGCCACATTTACCCTTGTACAAAAATTCCTTCTCCTTTGCTCTTCAACCATACCACCTTCTACTCTTCATCATTGCAAATATCACTGACCCCCTTAGTTGCTCCTTATGCATTGAAAATCCCAACCGCCGATTTGTGGTTATCCCTATTAACCCCTGTCCTGCCTTCCTGACTTCAGTAGCCATATGATGTCTTGATCCTTCAGTCCTTGGTCTACTTCTCACATCACTTTTGCCACTGGCTCCCATGGCACACCCTGAACTTCTTACTAACTTGGAACTAGTGCTTCTGTGATCTCAAAATCCAATATCCTATACTACCTGCTCCCTCATTTCCTGTCTCCCATAAGGCCCTAGTTTACTCACTTCAAAGTAGGTATCATAATAATTACTATTCATTCTTCACAGGAAAAATGAGTTAACATATAAACACATTCTTTTAAAGTTGTGAAACAATATGAGAACAGATGGTGTTGTGTTTATGTAGCCTCAGGTCTTCTGATTACTTTCTCTTTCTGCTTCCCCTGGAAGGCCATGTAGTAAAGTGGAAGGAGCACAGGCGTGGGGCCAGCTAGATCTGGTTTTCAATCCTTGTTCCACCACTTGCTTGCTATGTGATCTTATGCAAATTACATAATTTTTCTGATACACACACCTCATCCTCGTTTGTATTAATCGCAATAATGAGAGGTACCTCTTAGGGTCATTGTGAAGACTAAATAAGAAAATGAGATTGGTACTGGAAAGCACTTGATAGATCGCCAGGCACATAGTAAGCACTCAATAA
Organism: Lynx canadensis; assembly: GCF_007474595.2. Classification (NCBI taxonomy): domain Eukaryota; kingdom Metazoa; phylum Chordata; class Mammalia; order Carnivora; family Felidae; genus Lynx; species Lynx canadensis. The sequence goes on from NC_044310.1 coordinate 41,475,450, forward strand.
AGAGGAAACACTGTGGTTATTATACCAGAAAAAAAATGCTATTTTTAGCCACAATTGCCTCCCAAGAAGGATTGACCCTAATGTACAAAGATCCTTTTGTCTACTTAGGGCCTTGAGGAGTGTGGGTATGTAAGTGTAGGAGGAGAACGGGTAATACTAAATTGCTCTGGGTAGGAAAGGGAGGAGAATTTAGAATTCACTTGGCAAAATGGAAGGGAGAGGCAATAAAGAGAACTTGAAGGGGGAAAGGAAAAAGATGAGTACGAAAATCAGTGTAAGGGTAGGTGCTACATGGGTAAAAGCTGAGAAAAAACCCTCCCACAGCAGATGGACAGAGTGTTTAAGTTCTAGAATGTATAAAACGTGATATGTTGTTTGTCATACATATGATGTAACTGCTTTCTGTGACTCTCGAGACTTTGGAACTCAGGAATGCTTTCTGAGACAGGGGCATACTGAGGATGAGTAAGCAGGGTAATTGTGCAATGGGCTTTGTTTTCCTGAGTTGAAAAAGGAGACTAGAGGCAGAGACTATAAGAACACAGTCCTCGTAGAATTTACAAAAATTTCCAGGAAGACTTAGAACATATAAGGATTATAAAATGTGAAAATTGAGGTTCGAGTCCATTGCAGTTAGATCTTAAGGGGGCAGAGAGGCCACTTCTGGCATTTGGACTGTATCAATTATGCCCCCCAATAGCTACCTCCCTATTATTAACTAGCAGGTTACCACCAGTTCAAATTATATTGAACTGCCTTCACTTCCAGATCCAAATGCCCAAATAAGAACAGGAAGAAAGATCTATTCTATCCCAAAAGTCTACTTTTTGTCTTTGATTAGATTGATTAATAACTATGATCATTAAGACCTTAACATGTGATGGGCCCATTCACATCTTTTATCTCCTTTAGTTCTCAATACAATCATGCAATGTATGGATTGTCATCCCCTTTTTATAAATGAGGAAACAGAATTCAGAAAGTTCCAGTGACTTGCCAATGGTACATGTCTGGTAAATGGCAGAACCAGATACAAGTCTGTCTGATTCCAAGTCTAAGACCCTTCTATTAGACCCCCCAGAATTGTGGTTGGTCAATGGTCACCACCGTGGTTTAGAGTCCTACAAATAAAATCTCCTTAAATCTTTTCTAACTTCCAGAGTAATCATCCTTTTCCAGCTCCTATTTTTTACATGAAATATAAAATTGATGTTTTCTGTTGAATGAGAATTAGTCACTTAGAAAAGGTAATATCATAAGTGTGTATATCATTTGGAATGTTCAAATCTTTACAAGGTTCAAATCCACACCCCAGTGCCAGTCCCTTATGACCAACCTAGATGTGTTGACAGGTTAAGTAAGTGTTTTCATCTGACCTCCTCGACGGGTCATGAGCTTCCTCATGCAATGAGGGAGCTTAAGCAGGTGTCGGAAGGTCACCAGAATCTGTAAAGCAGCTTTAGAAACATTGGGTTCAATGAGAGGAGTGTTGGAAGACAGGACTGGGAAGACGCAGGGGCCAGGTGATCTTAAGTCCTCATAAATCAGGGCAAAGATTTGAGAATTTACCTTGCAAGCATAAGGATTTAAGCAATGGAGTAACCTGGCTACATATACATATAATAAAGAATGGTCTGGGGCACCTGTGTGGCTCAGTTGTTTGAGCATCCGACTCTTGACTTCCTCTCAGGTCATGATCTCAGGGCCATGAGTTTGAGCCCTGCATCTGGCTCAGTGCTGACAGCACAGAGCCTACTCTCTCTTTCTCTCTCTCTCTCTCTCTCTCTCTCTCTCTGTGCCCTTCCCCCGCTCGCTTGCTCTCTCTCTCTCTCTCTCTCTCTCTCTCAAAATAAATAATTAAACATTAAAAAAAATAAAGAATGCTCTGATTGTGTTGGGTATGACAGATTGAATGGGAAGGGTAGGGAGCAGGGCGACAACATTCACTAACCAGGGAATATAATTAGAGATTGCTCTGATAATCCAGGTGAGAGATGAAGAGGGCTAGAACTCATGTCCTAACAGTGGGGAAAATGAAGAGTAGAGAGATTTGATATGTATTTAGGAAGGATTAAATGTGAGATATGAGGCAAAGGGAACTGGCATAACCAACCAGGTAGACAAGGAAGCTATTTATTGACAACTGGAGCCCAGAAGCTGATTTAGTTACCTATTGCTGCATAACAAAGCACTCCCAAAAATTCATGGCTTAAACAGCAATACTGTATTCTTTCTCCCAGTTCAGTGGATGGCTGAATAGGTTAGTCTGCTGGTTTTGTTTGAGATCACTCTGAGCAGCATTCAGCTGGAAGTTCAGCTGGAGCAGGAGGTCTAAAATGGCCTCACTAATAGGTCTGGCAATTGGTTCTGGCTGAGAGCTGAGCGCCATGGTTCTTCTCCACTTTCTAATCCACCAGTAGGCTAGATCATCTTACCTGGTGGTCTCCAGGCAGTATGCCAAGAGGATAAATGCAGAAGATACAATCTCTTAAGGGCTAGCTTCAGAAATTGCATAGCATCACGTGTACTTTATTCTATTGGCCGAATCAAGTCACAAGAACAGCCCAGATTTCAAGGAATGGAGAAATCAACTTCTGATGGGAAAGAATAGCGAAGTCACATTGCAAAGGGGGCATCGATACAGGGAAGGGAAGAATCTATTGCCATTAACCAATCTACTGCAGGAGTGGGAACAGATTTAGATAATGAGTATCTCAAATGCCACTTCATGCACTAATCATTCCTTCCCTCTCTGTGCTCCAGTTTCTTCAACTGTAAAGTAAATGAATGTGCATGGGCATTCTCCCCACTAGTATAAGTTTATAAGTGAAATTCGGTAACATGTACATTGAGGACACTGCCCCCATCATCAGGGCACACCACTGTCAGCAGGAGTGGAATCTGAGACACACAGGGAAACATTCAATTGTGAATAGTCAGAACACAGGTACCACCCACCACTCCTCCCTCTTCCTTCACCCACTCTTCCAATCCTTCACAGAAGCTGATCCATTCTACTTCCTGAGAACTCTCCATTCCACTCCTTCCTCTCCATTCCAGTGCCATAGCCTCTTCACTGTCCTACTGCCACCATAGCTCCCAATCTTCCCCTGTAATCTGAGCTCCATGCTGCAGCAGAGGGCTCTCCCTAAACCCAGTTTAAAATCCCCCACCACATTGCCCTCCTCCAAAGTCCATCTGTTGATATGCACATATGGCCCTCTGTGGTCTAGCCTCACTTATTCTCTAGGCTCATTCCTAAAAATTCCCCCATCACATCCTAAGTACCAACATTAAACTACCTACTGTTCCCTGAATGTGACCTGATCCATAACACCTCCATGAATTTGTGTCAGGGTCTTCTACATGGAATGCCATCCATTCATTTATTCATTCACTCACTCACACAGCAAATATCTCCTATGTACCTATTATATAGAGGGGTGAATAACAAGCAGTCCCTGACCCCAAAGAGTCTCAGTGTCTGGTGCAGCACAGCAAGCTATAAGATCCAGCTAGTCTGAGTTCCATAGGGCAAAGGCCACACTAGTACTCAACAAGGTGCCTCCTGGATCATTCTTAGAAGGAGTCAGGGGATATTTGCTGAAAAACAGTCATATAAATATTTACAAAGGGTTTCTCCCACCCACCATCTCATTGAACTTTCACAATAAACCTATAAGGTAGAGACTAATTCATACCATCTTGGATGTGAAGAAGAAATAACTAGGCCATGGTTTCTTAGCTACTGAGAGTAGGGAAAGCCAGGACTAAAATCAGCCACAATAATGAATCTGACAAGACAGGACTGTATTCTTACTGTGGGATGTGTCAGCAGAGAGGTGCCTGAGAGTTAGGTTAGGCCCCATGCTGGAATGCAGAGTTGAGACTTAAGCTGAGCCTTCAAGGATAAGTAGGAGTTTGTTTTGTTTGTTTGTTTGTTTTTTAGTTTATTTATTTATTTTGAGAGAGAGAGTGCAAGTAGGGGAGAGGCAGAGAGAGAGAGAGGGAGAGAGAGAGAATCCCAAGCAGACTCCATACTGTCAGCACAGAGCCCAATGCAGGACTCAAACTCATGAACTATGAGATCATGACCTGATCTGAAGTTGGATGCCCAACTGACTGAGCCACCCAGGCACCCCAAGGATAAATAGGAGTTAAACTCATAGAGAAGCAACCCAGGAAGATGGGGCATCAAGAGCAAAGGCCCAAAGGTTGGAATGATGTGTGAAGTCTTTGGGGGAACTGCAGGGGTTGTGAGTTGCTGGAAGCACAGACATGACAGGCACAGTAGAGGTGATGAGTGAGGTGGGAGGGAAGTCAGAGATGGAGGTTGGCCAGGCCTGGGAGGAGGGGAGAGGCGTGCTAAGGATGATGGACTCATTGATCAGGGCAATGCAGAGCTGTTACAGGGCTTCATCCAGAGGGAAGACTTAGCCAAAATCACGCTTTGTAAAGATCTCAGCCTGCACAATGGGAGACAGATTGGAGGCTACAAGAGACAAAGGACAGGGAGACCAGAGAGAAGACTGGTGCAGTGACTTCAAAAGAGATTATGAGACCTGATCTGGGAGGTGCAGTTGAACATTAAAGGGATGAAAATATAAGAGCTGGTAACTGGATTAGATGGGGAGAAAGAATATTGAGGCAACTAGGAGAACTTTCTGACATGGGTGATGCATTCCCTATGAGAAAGGGAACAGAAAAGACAGCCAAGGGGGAAGTGAGGTCCAGAAGAAGGGAACATAAGACCAGTGGTAAAAACAGCAACTGAGCTGGAAATGATTACTCATAATTGTTTTCATTTATTTTATTCAAATTTAAGCAAGCCCACCAGTGCCTTAGGCCTTTGCCACAGAGCCCAGAAGAAGGAGCTAGTATTGACAATTCCCTTGTCTCTGCCTCCCCTATCCTCTGGGCTAATCTTCCCCTAGTTATTAAGAGAAAATACCCAGTTCACAATTAAAAAAAAAAAAATTTTAATGTCTATTTATTTATTTATTTTTGAGAGAGAGAAAGAGCATGAGCGGGGAGGAGCAGAGAGAGAGGGAGACACAGAATCCGAAACAGGCTCCAGGCTCCGAGCTGTCAGCACAGAGCCCAACACAGGGCTCAAACTCACAAACTGTGAGATCATGACCTGAGCTGAAGCCAGACACTCAACCGACTGAGCCACCCAAGCACCCCTACCCAGTTCACAATTAAACACCAACAATGACTAGACCACATACTATTATCAGGGTTTTAGTTCAAAATCTAATTAAGATTCTACTGAGAAGCCAAAGGAACCTCAAATCAGCCCTTCCCTCCAACCCAACATGGAAGCCTCCCCTAAGCCTTGGCACGCTCAGAATGAGAAGGCTACCTCCTCCAGAGCAGACTTTGTCTTTGAACAACTCTTATTGTTAGGAAGTCCTCTTCTTTGTTGAAATATGCCTGCTTATAGCTTTCACCCTCTGGCCCCAGGTCTTTATCATTATGTCATTCATGCATTGATTCCACATAGGTTATTGATCACTTAGCAGTATTCTAGGCACAGGGTACACAAACAGTGACCTAAACAAACAGAACTCTACTCACTGGGAGGTTATGAATCCTAGGAGGGGAGACTAACAAATAAGTAAGCAAAATGTATAAGATAATTTCAGTTAGTGATGAGCACTTTTAAGGAAATATTCCAACAAGACAATGGAATAAAAAGTAACTAGGGGAGGGGATTATTTTAGAATGATTAAATAGGGAAAGCCTCTCTGAGGAAGTGACATCTGAGTTGCGACCAGTTGGAGACCAGCTCATTTTAGAGATGAGGAAATTAAGAGCCAGACAAGACAGGCAATTCTCCTAGGGTGAGACCACGGCTAAATAACCAAATCAAAACTTCCCATCTTGCAGCATGTTTATACAGCAGCAACATGGGCACAGCAATGGTCTGTGGTCAGGGTCTTTGTGTCCACAAGCCCACTGTGGACACAAAGTCCCCCTTGGTCTCCTCCATTACTACTCACCACTGACCAGTTCTCCTTCTAGACCATTTCTGTTAAATAAGGAAATTGAATTAAAATAAACCCCAAGACTTTCTAAGGTAAACCAGTGTGGAATAATCAAAAGCACATAAGGTCTAGGTTCAAATCCAACTTTCACCATTTGTAGTTATGTGATTAATTTTCTCTTGATCACACAGGTTGCTCATCTATAAAAAGGGAGTGAGAGTTAAATTAAAAGTGATCATATATGTAAAATAGGTGGTGTATAATAGGATATTTAAAAATATCAGCTGTTTTAAGGGATCTGATGGCTCTTATAACTAAATCCATCATGCTTGCCAATAATTTCCCCCTTCAAATACATGTCCAGGAACCTAAAGGCAGTTACTACTTAGTCAGGTTTTCTTTCTAGTTTTGGAAAAACATCTATTTTGTCTTTCTCAGAAGGTTGGCTAAGTGAGGCTAAGTCAGCCCTGTGACCCTCTGGAAAGGTTTGGTTTCATACTCCCTCTTGTGCTCTAAATGGGAACTGCATTCTCTCAGGACTGACCAAAAGCCATGGTGCTGAAATCATACGAATGAAAGAAAGGGAAGTAACATTAAAAAAAAAAAAAAAAAAAAAAAAAAAAAAAAATAATGTTTATTTTTGAGAGACAGAGAGAGCCAGAATATGAGTGGGGGAGGGGCATAGAGAGACAGAGATACAGAACTCAAAGCTGGCTCCAGGCCCCATGCTGTCAGCACAGAGCCCCACATGGGGCTCAGACCCACAAACCACGAGATCATGACCTCAGCTGAAGTCTGATGCTTAACTGACTGAGCCAACCAGATGCTCTGGAGCTAACTTTTTTTAAAGTAATCTCTCCACCCAACTGGGGCTCAAACTCATGACCTGGAGATCAAGAGTCACATGCTCTACTGACTGAGCCAGCCAGGCACCCCAAAAGGGAACTCACATTTGATAAGCATCTACCATATTCCTGGAACCTCTGAAGTACCGTCCATGCCTTATCTCACATCTCTCACCAGCCATTCAACAGGAAGGGAAATTGAAGCTCAGCAAGGTTAAATGACTTTCCCAAGTGTCCATGGATAAAAGACAAAGCAGACCTAAACAAAGGAAAGAACTGTAAAAATCAGTGATGTTTATTGCACTATAAAATAAAATTCAACCTATTTAGCAAACTTGATCAGATTATTTACTCTTATCTTTATCTCCCATCACTAATGCTTTTTGCTCCTTGCTCTGTGGACACACAGAATGACTTATAGCTTCCAGAAACTTCTTTAAAGTGACTTTTCTCAGGCCTTTTCTACCTTGAGTGTCTTTCTCAATTCCCCTCCTTTATCTAGAAAACTCCTTACTCATCCTGCAATCCATCCTATCCTTCTTACTTGGAGATAACTTAATCACCTTCCTTTGTACTACTTATGGACCTTAGGCTTGCTGTTGTTACATGAGAGCTAAAGTAGAACATTCAGTCCTAAGAAATTAACACTGGCGATGCTTTTATTCAACAACTATTCATTTATGGTACAGAGGTATGGTTGCAGTCTGAGCACTAGAAATACAATAATGAGCAAAACAGATATAGTCTATTCTCCCAGAGCTTGCATTCTAATGAGGAAATCAGACATTAAACAAATAATCACATCAATAATTAATTAACATTGTGATAATTGTTTTGAAGGAAAAGAAGTGGGGGATATGGGTGTCATGATCAGAAAAGGTTTCACAAAGTAATATTTAGGTGGGATTTTTGGAGAATGAAGTAGGCAAAAATCTGGGGAAGATTACTCCAGTGAGGGAATATCATGTGGAAAGGCCATGAGGAACTTTGAAGAATGGCTGGAATACTCATGATAGAATGAGAGAATAATATGCATCAAAGATGGAGACTTGTGGGCCAAATTATGCCATCCACTTAAACAGTATTATTGATTTTGGACTTTATCCTGAGAATAATGGAAGAGAGACAATAAAGAGTTTCAAGCAGGGGAATGATATAACCAGAATTTTTATATAAAGAGAATAGTCTCTGTGGAGAACAGTTGAAGAGAGGGGCAAGGATGGTTGCAAGGACACCATCTAAATAGCTATTCGATTATTTAGCTGTTTCATTAATATTTATCAAATGCCTATTATTTGCCAGATTCTGTCCTAGGCTTTGAGGATATAGCAGCAAATGAGATAGATAAAGCCCTTCCCTGATGGATCTTACACTGCAAAAATCTAGGCAGCAAATGTTTGTGGTGATGGGGATAGAGATGAAGAAAATGTATTAGTCGACTTGGCCTGCCATAACCAGGTACCACAGACTGGGTGGCTTAAGTTACAGAAATTAATTTCCTCACAGTCCTGGAGGCTATAGGTCTGAGATTGGGATTGGTTTCTTAAGGTCTCTCTTTTTAACTTATAGATAGCCATCTTCTCCCTGAATCTTCACATGGTCTTCTCTTTGTGTGTCTATGCCTTAATCTCTTTCTATGAGTGCATCAGTCAAATTGGATTGGGGCCTACTCAATATGACATAATTTTAATTTAATAACCTCTTTAAAGCCCTCATCTCCAAATATAGTCACATTCTGAGGTACTGGGAGTTAGGACTTCAACATATTAATGGAGGGGGGACGTAATTCAGTCCATAACAAGGAGCAAATCAATTTTTAAAATATTTAGGAGAAAGAATGAACAGTAATTGATGATTAAGGAGTAAGGGAGAAGATGTGAAGGATGGTGTCAGTTTTCTGACATGTAAAACAGTGGAGGGTTGTGCTATTTACTTTGATAAGGAACTTTGTAGGAAAGTTCACTGTTAGGCCCATTGGGATCCATTTCCTATTTTTTCAGTAGTTGTGATCTTTTGGAAGTTGTAAAGCAACATATAAAAATACAGTAGTTTGGCCAGCAACATATTGGGGCATTTATTGGCACATAATATCACAAATGCATGGGAGGTTGTATCAAGCATTATCCATGCAAGTCTGAATTAGAAAGAGAACTTTCAAAAATAATTTGATCAGCCAAACTCCCCTGACTCACTTCTCAATATCTTCTCCCATAGAGTTGTAAAGGGATAGGCCAGAGTGGAGCAGGTAGAAGGTTGAAGAGAGCATAAGAGGTGAAGAAAGGTTGACTGCATTGGGTCAGGTTGAAGAGACACAAAAAGTCTACAGATGGCTTGTTTTTCTTTTCTTTTTCCACTTTTTATTTTTTTAAGATTTTGTTATTATTTTTTATGTAATCTCTACCCTCACTGTGGGGATCGAACTCATGACTCCGAGATCAAGAGCCACATGCTCTACCGACTGAGCCAGCTAGGTTCCCCTAGGTGGTCCAGTTTTAAATGAGAAAAACAGTGCTTGTTTAAATGTGTATAGGAATGATCCAATGAAGATAGACAAATGATATAAAAGAGGGAAAAAGAAACATTTATGATGGAAGAAAAAAATATGAGGACAAAGAGGGGATGGCTCCAGAGCTCAGTGGAAGGATTAGCCTCTGATAAGTAGGAGTCATCTCCTCCACTGAACAAGAGGGAAGAAGATGGGACAGATTTAGGGAAGGTCTATAAATTTACCAGTGGAAAGTTGAGCAAGTTTCAGCAGAAGATTTAGATAAGGTCAAAGTGTAATAAAAGATGTTGATCAGTTAGGAAGAAAGGACAAATAGGTGGTTGTGGTCAAAAGAATTTCTGAATTTAAGATTTTAAAAGTAGAACAGTTTTGAGTGATAACAAGATGAGACCATTGGAGTGAGTGGCTGAGATAGAGTGGAGGTCATTGGTGATGATAAAGTCAAATAAATGAGAGGTTAAGATGTTACGTGATGTTTTACATAGTTTTTCATAGCAAGTAATGGGAAGCTGAGCTTCAACGGTATTAAATATAAGGGAATGTTACCTCACATATCTCAAAGTCCAAAAACAATGTGGAATTCAAAGTTGACTTAATTCCCTGGCTCCCACCATGTTTCACTGTAGTTTTCTCAGTATACCCCCTCCTACCATAAGTCAACTTCACAGTCAGTCTGGTAACAAGTAAAAATCTTTCTTGTGAGACCTCTCAGAATTTCTAAAGTATTCCTTTGAATTATGAATCATTCTAAGAGATACATTGTTATCCAAACTTACTGAGCCATGGACTCTTTTTCTGAGAAACTAGTGTTCCATGAAATAGACTTTTGAAGATGCTGCTATAACCTTTTTTTTTTTTTTAGATTGTTGCATATCTTTTACTTAACTAATTCTCAGTAGATATTTAAGCTCTTCCCAATTGGTTTTTTTTCTTATTTATTTATTTAAATTCAAATCCAAGTTAGTTAACATATAGTGTAGTAATGGTTTGAGGAGTAGAATTTAGTGATTCATCACTTACATATAATACTCAGTGCTCATCCCAACAAGTGCCCTCCTTAATGCCCATCACCCATTTAGCCCATCACCCCACCCAACTCCCCTCCAGCAACCCTGAAAGAGCCCAAATACCCACCCACTGATGAATGGATAAAGAAGATGTAGTATATATATACAATGGTCAGTGATCAAAAAGAATGAAATCTTGTCATTTGCAACAGTGTGGATGGAGCTGCTGTAACCTTTTAAACGATGGTATTGATAATTATATCAATCACAGTTAGTGGCTAACCACAGAAACTTACTCTGGCTTATATATGGAAGAAAAGAATTTATTATATAATATTGAATAGACCATGAAATACCCAGGGAGGCTGGAGAACCAGGTTTGGGGGTACATGTTGCAGACATGCTGGGAAAGACACTACCGCTGTCGCCACTAAGCACTAAGCTTGTACGGCCAACACTACTAGCTTCCAACACTGCACACCACCATGGGCACTACAACCACCATTCCCCCAAGAACTGTCACATTTCTGCTGCAGAAAGTTGCAGGTGTATCTGATTGGCTGAGCTTAGGCCATGCGCCTGTAGTCTAGCTGCAGAGGAGGCCAGGAAAGCAATTATCTGGCACTTCCGACTTCTAAAATGGAAAGGGGGTTTTGCCTCCCTTCCAAATTTATAAGGTGAAAGATTTCTTAAATCTAAGAATGAGATTTTAATGCAACGGGTAAAAAGAATTTTTAAATGTCCATATAATTCACTAATTTATTTGCCCTCCACGAACTATAACCTTCCTCCCTTCCCCCATATTTATGCTTCAGAAAAATCCCAGTTAACATAGTGCAACTCAAAGTTGCAATTACTCACTCACTAAAGATGGTGCAACCCAAAGTCTCTTCGTTCACTACATCCAGTTACAAATCTAGAACCTCTAAGTAATGACCTGGGAGTTATGTCTGTACATAGGATATCTGAATTAGAAAGTTCACCACTATAACCATCAAGGTTCTTTTGTGGTTACTAGGAGCCATTCTAACTATTATAATCAGAAAGCATTTTTTTTAATGATTTATTTATTTTTTTTATTTTAGAGAGAGAGAGAGATCACGAGAGGGGAGAGGCAGAGAGAGAGAAAGAGAAAGAGAGAAACTTAAAAAAAAATTTTTTTTAACGTTTATTTATTTTTGAGACAGAGAGAGACACAGCATGAACAGGGGAGGGGCAGAGAGAGAGGGAGACACAGAATGGGAAGCAGGCTCCAGGCTCTGAGCCATCAGCCCAGAGCCCGACGCGGGGCTCGAACTCGCGGACCGCGAGATCGTGACCTGAGCTGAAGTCGGACACTTAACCGACTGAGCCACCCAGGTGTGCCGAGAAAGAATCTTAAGCAGGCTCCACATTCAGCATGGAGCCCAACATGGGGATCAATCCCATGATCCTGGGACCATGACCTCAGCCGAAATCAAGAGTCAGACATTCAACCAACTGAGCCACCCAGGCACCCCAGAAAAGCATTTAATACAGAGAATTACGTACTAAAAAAATCAGTTTGAGGGTTAGAGGAAAAGATAAGGGGCTGGGCTTCAAGGAATGACTCCCAGAACATCACAGACTGTCCTGAAAAAGGAAAGAAAGTTTCACATCAGGAATTTACTACCCTCCAGGTTCTGGTTCCAGGATCATACAATCTGGAAATAAGGAAGCCATTGTCCTCTTGGAATACAATGACATAGTTACAACCTGGGATGAGGAAGCTGCTGCCAGAACTGTTAGCTCAAGAGCCATGTCACACTTGCAAGGTCATGCCAGCAAAATGGTGGCCTCATACTCTACCAACTCTTTCCCCCACAATTCCCAATTCAGGTCTCACAGGCAAACATCACTGTAAAGTGAGTTCACTGCTCAAAGGCAATATTAAGCGAGGTAGCATGATGATATATAAAGCAGTCTGTAAATCCACAGAGGGCGATGTGACAGCAGGAGCTTGGTGGGTGAGAAATCCAGATTCAGATTCTCTTCCAATAAAGTCAAATCACTACTTGATCCATGATAGGAAGAAACCGGTTTAATCAGATGGATTTTGATTCAGTGCCTGACTGGAGCTTCAGTGTTGGTTGCTACTGCTGCTGGCCTAGTGGACACTCAACAGTGCCAGGTGACTCAACAGTGTCAGACTTGGAGAAGCAGTGTAACTGCGAACAGTAGCCCTGATGCTGTACTGCTCCTCATGGCTCTGAGTGGCCCAGGAGGGCAACCAAATTGTCCTGCCCACAGAAGGGAGTAGAAAATGGTGCTGAGGAGCTGATGGAGCCAGAGGGGTCTTGCTGACAGGATAAAGGAACAGAGTGAGTGGACTGACCACTGGAGGCTGATAGGAAAATAGACATCTCAGCAGATGCTTTCATAGGAGTGCCAGGACCAGGCAGGATGCCTTACATCTTGGAAGATGGCAGCTTGGGCAATGTCTATCTGATGTCGTGACACTGCATAATTTTCTGAGATTTAGATGCCACACCCAAGGGAGAAGAAAATAAAAATTTTAAAAGCTGACAGAGTTAAAACTTCAAATACCTAAAAAACCTTGGATCTGACTACATAAAATATTTCTCTGTTTTCATGAGAAGGGAGGCTTGAGAAATAATTATTGGAATGTACAATTGTTCCCTCTTTTTTTTTTTTGTAACTGTATTTATTATCTTGAAAATTTAGATCAGCTACACAGCATAAGGCATTGATGCATTCCCTGAGTTGGTTGACTAGAAACTGTATCAGATAGGATAGCAGTCAAAAGTATGGATTCACCAGCCAAACTGCTCACATTCAAATCCCAGCTCTAATACCTACTAGGTTGGGTAAGTTACTTTCTCGCTGTGTGCCTCAGTTTTCATGTCTATAAAACAGATGATAATGATGATAATAGAATCAAATCCATCAGGTTGTTATTAGGATCAAATGAGCAAATGTAACTGAAGGTTTAGAACAGTTCCTGGCATATAGTGCTATATAAATATTTGCATTATCAGATGAGGAATGTTTGAAATCAGTAGTCTTGAAAGAAATTTAGGTTGAATAATCCTTGAAAGAATTTTGGAAAACTATGTACTTTTAAGATGACACCTTTAGCTTGATATTTACAAGTTTCATTATTTAAATAACTGCTAAGGACATAATTTCTGGCATACTGTAAATATTAAAATTTAAAAATAAAACTTAGGGGTGCCCGGGTGGCTCAGTCAGTTAAGCATCTGATTTTGGATCAGGTTATGATCTCATAGTTCGTGAATTCAAGTCCCACATCTGGTGAGCTTCAGCCCTGCTTTGGGTGAACAGGAGCCCTGCTTCCAGTAAAAACAAGTCCCACTTTGGGTGAGCCCCCCTTCTCCCTCTCTCTGTCTCTCTGCCCCTCCTGGATTCTCTCTCTGCCCCTCATTCACTTGCACCCTCTAACAAATCAATAAATAAAATAAAACTTATGTCATTTTCTAGAATGTATCCACTAGAATCTAAGTACCATAGAAATTTTATACCCATCTTATCCACTTAAAATACATGCACAAGCTCTTCTTAACAATTGGAAATTTTGTATCATAGTTTCCCCTTAAATTTGTATTTCTCTCATTCTTAGAAAATTTTAACCTAATGTTATACTTTTATATGCTTTAAAGTCTTTTATTGATCATCATGCCATACTTCTCTGTAGTAAAAATATGTACTTAATTGGTATTAAAATGCTAAAATTTCCTTTGATTGTAAGAAGCTATGTTAGATAGCTTTCATACCTTATTTTACAATCTTTTGACCTCTTTTTTTCCCCTTCAGCTGTCACTCTGGTGACCAGCTACAATAAGAAGCTGAGGACAACTCTCTATAACTGCATTCCCTTATCTCTTGCTGTCTGCCTCAAGGTTCTCTGTCACTTTTTTGTGTATGATCTCTCAAGAAATTAACTCTTCTGAGGCAATCCTTGACCGACAAGGATAACCAGCTCAACAGTAGACCCTATTTTGACTATCCCTCCTATGCTTCACTCTCTCCAGTTCCCCACGCTTGTTCCCTAGAATCTCTTCCTAAAATATATGAGCTGTACAGAAAGCTTTATCTCAGGCCCTGCTTTTAGGGGAACCTAAACTAAAACATATGAGTTAAATTTTTTCTTCCAGATTCAGTTATCACTATAAGAATCATGAATATGTCAATCAGAACAACAAACATTACAAATGCTGATAATTATTAAATATAAAAGCAAAACTTTACTGAAAGTACATCTCTTAGTGACACAACTTTTTAAAAATGTCATTCATGTATCTGTGGGAAGAATGTTAGTTATGGCTAGCAGGACTCAGCATTAACTCTATTTTTTTTATATCAAAAGTAATTCTTAGAATGTTAAAAACTTAATTCTAAATTTCTGAGCACATGCCAAAATTTTAACTGATTAATGAGGACCAGCAAGATGACAAAACTAATTCAAAAGAGGATACAAGAAATGTATATACATATCGTCAGTAACAAAAAGGAATCCTGAGATAAGATGCTAAATCAGATATAAAACTGGTTAATGACCAAAAGGTAATAGAGCCAACACTTTTAAGGTTATTTTCTCCCTGGGAAAGAAATCATTTTCATCTTACTAGTTTTTTTTAAGTTAACATATAATTCATAGAGTTGTGAAATGTCTGTACCCCGATTAATAGTAAATGGTGAATTAAATTAAGTAATATTCTCCTAGAAAGTCACATAACCCTTTATGCAAGCTTGTTACAACAATGCTCTACAAAAACATTAAAAGTTTCACACAACTTTTATTATTTAGTTATTATTTTTAGAGATATAATTGCTGAGAAATGTTCATATAAATAAATACATGGGAATGGAAGGAGTTTTGTTATTGCCATGACATTAAATTCTTTCAACTCTCAACCGAGTTATATACTCCAAAATCACACTGGTGTAACATCAAAAATTTCAAATGATAGATGAGTTGATAATTCAATTAGGTCATCTTTAAATCACATTGTAAGCAAAGAAGTAGAAAATATCTACTTAGTGAAAGAATTTGTTGCCCATTCATTAATCATTCACTTTCTCAATTTCTAAGACATATACCACAAAGACTTATCAAATACTCATTAACCAAATCTCAGAACTTTTCACTTGCCTTTGAGATATACTGTATAACCCAATTCCTCACAAAGGGCTAAGAAAATCTTTGCCAATACAATATACTTTGAAGGAACGTAAAATAGGTGATGGGGATTAAGGAATGCACTTGCTGTGATGAGCACTGGGTGTTATATGGAATAGTTGAATCACTATATTGTACACCTGAAACTAATATGACACTGTGTTAACTAACTGGACTATATATAAAAACTTAAAAAAAACACAATACACTTTCATAAAATGTATCTTCTCATGTAATTTAAGTATGTTTTAATCAAACACTTGGCTTTCACTCAATTTATGGGAAAAATCTTATACGTTACCTAACTGGCCACATCGGCCTTTACTGTTAAATCAATCAGCCACATCAGACCTCTTTCAGAGACTTCAGTTTGGAGAGTTGGAATAGGTATTTTAAAATCAAATGTATTGGCATATAAATTACATACAAAAATGTACGTTTACAGTACGAGTTTTGACAAATGCATAAACCTATGTAACCATCACAGTCAATACTTCCATCACCACATAAAGTTCCCTCCTGTGCCATTGCAAGTTAATTCCCTCCCTGCCACTCCCAACTGCAGGTAACCGCTATTTGATTTCTTAGACTATAGGTAAGTTTTGCCTGTTCCAAAACTTCATATAAATGTACTCTTTTTTTGGTTTTTTTATTTTTATTTATTTTGAAAGAGAGAGAGAGAGCGTACACACACGCGTGGGGGAGGGGCAAAGAGAGAGGGAGAGAGAGAGAGAATCCTCACCGGGCTCTGTGCTGACCACAGAGCCCGATGTAGGGCTCAAACTCACAAACCATGAGATCATGAGCTGAGCCCAAACCAAGAGCTGGACATTTAACTGACTGAGCCACCCAGGCACCCCCCCCCCCCCCCAACATGTTTTTAAGATTCATCCATATTGTTTCATGCATCAGTAGTTTGTTCTTTATTCTGAGAAGTACCCCTCTGTATGAATATACCACAATTTATCCATTTATTTGTTGATAGACATTTCGGTTGTTTCCAGGTTTGGGATATTATGAATGAAGTTGTTAGAAACATTCTTGTACAAGTTTTTTGTTTGCAGACCTGTTTCATATAATCTACATAGTCATAATCTTGGAATTGCTGGGTTACAAAGTAAGTGCATTTTTAACTTTACAAACATTCCCAGACTGTTTACCAGAGTGGTTTTACCATTTTACATTCCCACCAGCAATATATAAGAGTTGCTCCATAGCCTCTTCAACATTTGGTATCATCAGCCCTTTTAATTTTAGCAATTCCAGCAGGTAGGAAATGGTATCTCTGAGTTCTAATTTGCGTGTCTCTGATGCCTAATAATATTGCACATTTTCATATGCTTATTGGCCGTTCATTTATCTTCTTTTTGAAGTATCCATTTAAGTCTTTGCCCAGAGGCAACATTGTAACTCCATGTTCCAATTCAAGTAAATGTGTTAACATGAATCTCTATGACAACTATCCTAGGTCCAACTTCTAAGATTAATTCGAATTCTTTTTTTCTTTTTTTCTAACGGGGTTTGAACTCACAACCCTGAGATCAAGACCTGAGCTGAGGGGCGCCTGGGTGGCTCAGTTGGCTAAGCGTCCGACTTCGGCTCAGGTCATGATCTCGTGGTCCGTGGGTTTAAGCCCTGCGTCGGGCTCTGTGCTGACAGCTCAGAGCCTGGAGCCTGTTTCAGATTCTGTGTCTCCCTCTTTCTCTGACCCTCCCCTGTTCATGCTCTTTCTCTGTCTCAAAAATAAATAAATGTTAAAAAAAATTAAAAACAAAAACAAAACAAAACAAAGACCTGAGCTGAGATGAAGAGTCGGACATTTAACTGACTGAGCCACCCAGGCATGCCTAAGATTAATTCTGAATTCTAAGAGGTGAAGACTTGTCCTGAATTTGTCATCTGGATGACTTCAAACTTCCTTCTATGCTCCCTTAGAATTCTCCCTCGGGAGAGATCCCTTCTTTAATAACTGGGGATTGGAAGAAGCAAATTTTCAACGCTTCACTGTACAACTTGTCTGAATTCGAAACACTTGCAAATGGTACAAACTGTCCATTTCTAATGTCAAGTTTTGCTCCCAACAGAACTATGCTTAAGACAGAACTGACAGGACAAAAGGCCTTTAATCATGGAAACTTATTAGTCTTATTTCAGTTCTTTGTTTAGCACCCCCGAGGTTTTACATACCAGAGCAATGCACCACATTAATATTCAAGGTGAGAGGTGTGCTTTTTTTCTGTAATGGGGAAAGGTGAATAGTGAAAAGGGAGGTGGGAATGATATTTCCTGGTAAATCTTTTTTTTTAATTGTGATAAAATATATACATAAAAGTTACCACTTAACTTCTAAGTGTACAGTTCTGTGACATTAAGTGCATTAACATTGTTGTGCAGCCATCACCAACATCCATCTCCAAAACTTTATCATCTTTCTCAACTGCAATTCTGTAAATGCTAGCTCCCCATTCCCCCTCCCCCCTGTGAACCACATTCTGCTTTGACTATGAATTTGACTGGTATCTCACACGAGTGTAATCATACAATATTTATCCTTTTGTGATTGGCTTGTTTTACCTAGCATAATGTCTTCATGGTTCATTGATGTTGTGGCATGCATCAGTCCTTCCTTAAGACTGAATAACATTCCACTATATGAATACATCACATTTTGTTTATCCATTCATCCATCGATGGACCCTTGAATTGCTTCCATCTTTTGGCTATTGTGAAAAATGCTATGAACATGGGTGTGCAAATTATCTATTGAAGTCCCTTCATTCAATTCTTTTGAGTATGTAGCCAGAAGTGGAATTGCATTATATAGCAATTCTATGTTTAATTTTTTGAGGACTCCTGGGAAATCACTTTTAAGAAAATGAAGATCTGGATATCAATTCACTGAAGTTTCTGTGTCCATGTCTCGCTTGTAAAGTCTTTATGTAACCCAGATTAAATACTCCTGTTCTGAGTCATACCTTAGAACGTAAGGGAGGTAATGCAATGTGCAGTGTGAAAAAGCAGGAGTTTGGAATTAGATACGTGTAGTGAGAATCCAGTATTTACTTAACTCTAGAAACTGTGGGCAAGCCATTTCCCTCTCCATAGTTTCCTATTCCATGAATGAGGCTAACAATGCCTGTACTATAGAACTATAAAGAGAACGGATAAAAAGAACCTACCATAAGACGTTGACAATTCACTTGAAACTACATTGTTTGGAGACCTGGCTACAGGCCTAGGATCTCTGCCCTGGAGAAGAATGACCACCTGGTGACAGCCACAGATAGAGAATTATAATATAATGTAGTGTGGTGCCGGGACAGATGTGTTTGCAGGGGGATACGGGGACACATTATTCTCATGAGTAGGGTCAGGAAAGACTCTCAGGAAGAGATGACAGTGGAAGCAAGCCAAGCAAAGACACAAAAGCATAAAAAAGCATATTCTGGGGGGAATTTGAAGCAATTTGGTGTCACCACAACACAAAATGCAAAGACATGAATGGGAACAAATGTGGTTGACAGAGCAGGCAGCTTCTTAAAGGCCATGGTAAAGATTCTTTCTTCTGTGCCTTGGTTTCATTGCATATTTCAAATTCTTCTGTAAAATGGGGATTGTTATATATCTTTTCTTTTTTAAAAGTTTATTTTGAGAAAGTAAGCAAGCAGGGGAGGGGCATAAAGAGAGAGAATCCCAAGAAGGCTCTATACTGATGCGGGGCTTGAACCCATGAACTGTTGAGGTCATGATGTGAGCTGAAACCAAGAGTTGGACACTCAAACAACTGACCCACCCAGGTGCCCCTATACCTTTCTCATAGGGCTGTTAGGACTATAAACACATGAACTGGGATAACATACACACACAGCACTTAGAAGAGTGCCTGGCACATACTGAGGCCCAAATATTTCCTGATGTTAATACTATTTTCTTGAGGTGGCAAGAAAGGCTTTAAGCAGGGGAGTGACACTGTCACATTTGCATTTTTGAAAGATCACTGGGGAAAGCAAGGAGGATGGACTGTAGGAGAAGAGAATACTGGAGGTAAGTAGGCAAGTTAAGAACCTGTCACAATAAATCATCTACGAAGTAGAAAAAGCCTGCTCTACCTGAAAACAGTGACAGTGAGGAGAGAGGGAATCCAGCTATTTAACTAGCAGAAGACATGAGTGCTGATGCCCATGTGAATGTGGGAGAAGCAGGAGTGGGAAGAGTCCTAGATTAGGCCCTCAAGCCTAGTTTTCTTCCTGAAGTGATCTCCATCCCTCCCTCCATTCTCTAGTAACAAAAAGGCCATCACAACACATTTCCTTTCAAAGTTTTATTAAAGTTTAATGGAACAATTAATATCTTTTAATTTTTTTGTTAACCTCAGTACAAAAATACAGTTGACGACTTAACAAAAATGGCTCCACATAGGGCTTGAAGGTTTCTGTTTCTATAACAGTAACAGGGAAAAGCATGCTTCCAGCTGGGGCTGAGTCCAAGCACACAGCCATTCTTGCACACACATGCGTGCAAACAGGGAAGCCCAAGCAGTAGAAGAGGATGGAAGTTTCTGGGATTCAGGAAGAAGCCCAAGATTATTCCCAGGAGAAAATGAGAAGAAACAGGCTGGTCTCCTTGGTGGGGTAAAATTACTGATTTACATTTAGGTTTGTTGTTTTAAATGATCAACTATTTCTGAAGTTTTACTATTGTAGAAAAGATGCTACTTGTCTCCTTTCACCGCCAAGGTGAATAAAGCTGGAGGAAATGGAAAAAGATTCAAATACTGAAGTGTGAGGAATAAACCTCCAAATGGCTCAAGTTTTGTGTCAAAAGTGTCATCCTTTACATTCAATGACAAATAGACATCTTTAAGAGGGTGCGGGAAAAGGAAGTCTGCCACACTCTGCTGGATCCAAAGCACGGAGACCAGTTTCTGTTAGCAGAAGTCTTCCACAGTGACAGCGCTCCTTCCCATGTAGGCAGGAGCAAGGTTTCCTGGTTGGTTTAATTGTTCTGAGTGATTTCTCAATGTTCCCTCCCCTGCTGCTTTCCTTCCAGAACACTAACTTTGATGAAAGAAGGGATATATTCATGTTACAACTCATCTTCAAGATGTTTCTCTCTGAAAGCATCACCAGTCAGCCTTTCCTGAGCTTCCTTCATCCCCTGAACAACTGTGAAATAAAGGTGGGGGTGGGGGGAGTATGAAGTAGGTTTTTAATATCCGACATTTGACAACTAACACAGATTTTTGTTATAGGAGAAATATGACAGGATCTGGACTCGAGATCTAGTTCTGGATTTTAGGCCTGGAAAGTCATTTACCTCTTTGAATCTGTTTATAGCTTATCTATAAAATGAGCTAACACTACTTACTTCACACCGGCTTATTATAAAAATTAAATAAATAATAAGAGCTTTATAATTTATGAAATACTACAAAAATATTACTAGTTACTATGGCTTGCCATCCAGGATTAGGACTGAATCCCTGTCATAGACTACAGATGTTCACTTGACATTAAAGGAGTAGAAAACACCTTCCTACCATCCCCATCACATCGTTTTGATGAATGCTGCATTTATTTCATGTGCTGTGGAAGTTACAGGCATGTGTGTGCATGTGCTAGAAGGGGGAGTGGTCTTCAATGAAGTAGGTAGTCATTTCTAGTATCACCTATACATAGAAGAAGGCAGGTTCTCAAAGAAAGAGTAGACTGGAAGGAGGGCCCTACATAGATGAGACATGAAACTTCGTGTTTATCTCAGGACATCTCTCTTGTAGATTTAACTTCAAGGAGAGCAGGTGTTTTGGTACAGGCTCTCTAATACAGTGACAGGCCAGGAGCTAGATTGAGCCAGAGTCTGTAAATCTCAGAAAGCAAGCCTGTAACCTCATAAGAGCCAGGTAGAATAGTTGGTTACATCCCTTTTGCTTTCCCTAAGCCTTTAGTAAAGCCAAGTTTGAATGTTCCAGTTTCATGTCAGCTGAGCCATGGGGGATTCAGGCAAAGGTTTTGTGTCCACATTTGGACTAATGTGTTAAAAGATGATGGCAGTGTGGAGATGGCAATGGTAAGTTTGATGAAATTCTAAAGGGAATGTGAATCTCAAGGTTCAAGAATTGGGGACCTAAAATCTAGCTGCCCTTCCCATAAGGGAAATTTCCAGCTTTTAGTGATCTGCATTTGGGTAAGGAAGATGACATTCTCCTTACCCATGGGTAAGGAGATAACTTCTCCAGATCTTGTTCCTCTCCCTATTCTAAGAAATAAGAGTTCCAAGGACTCAAAACAAAGTGATCAACAACAACAGCAACAGCATGGCAATGCTGAACACATGGCAACTTAGCAAACAACCCCCTCTTATAGATGACACAGGGGAACTTTGGAAGGAAAACGGGCAGTACGTAGCATGAATTCCATCTCTGCCTCTAGAATGATTGTGCTCAAGGATTAGAGAACAAGAAGGCATGACTGACATGATTTCAACCTTCCTTCACCTGTTTGTGCTGATGCTGTTCTCTTTGCCTGGAACATGCTTTTTGCATTCTTCTGCTGGCTAGGTCTCACTCTTCAGATTCAATCCAGTCACTGTGTCCTCCAGCAAGCCTTACGTACTCCATGCTGGGCTACACCTCCCACCCCTTGCTTCCACAGCTTGAAATGTCCTCATATCTGTCCATAGAGACAAATTCTTATCTTTCTAGGTCCAATTAGAGATTACGATCTATGAAACCTCTTAGACTTGATCAGCTAACAGCATTCCCCCTCCTCTGAATTCTTACAGGAAGAGTGGCATTAGTGCCGTAGGAAAAAACTTAAGTTCTGGACTGAAATCCTGGCTGTGACTTAATTGTGAGACCACAGGCAAGTGACTATCTCTGTAAGCCTCAATTCTTATTTCCTGTGGTTCAGTTAGCTCCAAACTAGATTTAAGCAGCTAGGGATAGGGCTCAGTCTCATCTTTCTCCTATATTCTATACAGATCCTAGCCAAAAGCTGGTCATGCAGGAGACGCTGAGCTAACATGCTGAATCGAGTCTCCTACCATAGAGCTAGTTAAATTTAGCAGCAATTCTCCTCCTCTCTCTCAACATAACATACCTTGTTCAGCACTGACGTAGAAATACTTGTAGCTGGGGTTTCCATTCTCATTGATGATTTCAGGATGCACCTTGCCACTGGGATCTATTATAGACATAATGCCACAAGGATTGCAGTAATTATAACGGAGAGGTGTTTCAAATGCTATATAGTATATTAGGCCTTCTAGGAAACAATACTTGCCCATCTTTGCAGCCCATTATCTCACCACTCTACCCCTTGTGTTTTATGTTGTAATCACAATGAATTCCTTGCAGTTCCCTGAAGTCAAGTCCCCCATGCCTTGGCATATGCTGTTCTCTTTTCCTGGCATGTTTCTTTTCTGCTTGATGATGGGGGGATTCTGCATTTCTATTGTCTCCCCCACAGAATCCAGCAGAATGCTGAGCAAAGATTAGATGGTCATTAAATTTAGTATCTTTTATAAGTTGTTTGTGGAAAGACATTTGTTAAGTTATAGTATTCCACTGCCTCAGTTGCACTATGAAGTCAAGGGTAGGAACTATGGCTTCTCTCTGTCCCTGTAGTGCCTAGCACAGGGCTTGACATGTGGCTGATACCCGAATGAATGAATGGATGCTCAGTACTCTGTCATTGCTCACAAAAACAGTTAGTTAATAAAAAAAAAATTTTCCTTCCAATTTGAAGTTCTAGCATTTAGAACTCCCCTACTCTCTTGAAACTGGTTTTTGTTTGTTTTTGTTTTTAGCCATCCTACTACAATTTCACTAGATGGAGTAAGTGCCTTGACTCCTTTACCTCTCCTTCCACATCACAGATCCCCAGATTAAGGTCTTTCACCTTACCCAGAAAAAGGATTCGTGGAATATAACCCCCATCAGGGCTGAAATCTTCATCCTTGGGCTCTTCTTCATCCTATTAAGTATAAATCTTAAGTCAGATCATGCATGTCCTTTCTTTCTTCAAAACCTTCCAGTGGCTTCCCCTTTCACTCAGGGTAAAACCCCAAGTCCTTGCATTGGCCTAAGAAGCCCTACATAATCTGCCACCTGGGCACTTCTCTAACTTTATGTCCTTCTACCCCTTGTTCAGTCTTTTTCAACCATGCTAACCTCCTTGTTGTCAAGGCATTAAGCCAGGCATGCACCTCACTCAGGCCTTTGTACTTACTCTTACCCTCTGCCAGGACATGCTTTCTCCATTATCCACAAGGCTCACTCCTTTTGTTTCAAATCTTTGCCCAAATGTCACCTTCTTTTCTATTTAAAATTGAGAAGTATCCCCTCCATCCCTCATTTTAAGCCATAGCATTTACCACCATCTGACATATTTTGTTTCACCTGTCCCACCATATTCAATTCCCCATATATAATTTCAATGAGGGCATAAAGGATACCTAATGAAGAAACAGGAACGTTGTACTTACAAGCCCAGCACAGACCAGGTGCTCAACTGAATCACATTTTGCAGAGATCTGTGTCCTGCATGTGTTACTATACCTTTAGTTCAGCAATACAAAGATGTAAAACATGTCATAATTATAGACTAAGACTGAAGGACCTTACAATGTGGTCTTCTTAGCTAATCTCTCCTCCCCTTCCTCCCACAAGTGGAGGCTGGATGGCCTTTTACACCTGACACAAGCTTTACGATTAGAAGTGAAGAGGAAAACACATACATACAGGATGCCTGCTCTGCTAAATATGATTTTACACCATTAATGATGTTAATTCTAAAGCAGCAAAGACTTAAAATCATAGCAGAAAGGAGAAACCCCCAAAGTCTTACCTCAAGATTCACCATAACGAAATTATGGGAAAGTTCTGAAATTTCTGTAGATTCTGCAAATTTGGGCTTTAAAGCTAGGAGGGAAAAAAAGAGTTTGAAATATAAGAAAACATCATTTTCATATCCAAACCTTAATTTGCAGAGTTGATTCAAATAACTGAACTCTTTTTTGTTTTAAACTCCTAAGAACCAGAAATCAGGACACCTGAATTCTGGCTGTGTTTCTGCTACTTACTCACACAGGTAGGTCACCTGGAGTGAATGACTTTATTTCTCTGAAACTTTTACTTCATTTATAAAATATAGATAATGGCATATAAATGAAAAAATTATTTCTATTTACTTTTTATAGCCACAGGTCAGTAACTTCTATTGAAATAACAGAAAACACAGTAACATTACCGTGTGTGTATATATACATATTACACTATTCGCACTAATTTTCTACTCCTTTTCCAACTAGGATTCTGCTGAGTGTAGCATACCAAACAAAAGGAAAAACCTGACCGGGAAGTGGCAAGATGGCAAAGTAGAAAGAATAGCTGCCACAAATAACACTGGGTTCTAAATTTCATTCCCACCTCCTCCAGAAAGACTTCCCTAACCACTTCTCATGTTTCTGTACACTTCAGCTTCCTGTATTTACTGTCTATACAACTACTATAGCACTAATACTATACTCTCCCTAACCATATCTCAATTGCTTTACTCTCCAACCCCTTGCAAAGGTAACTGCAAACTTCTTGAGGGCAGGGAATCTATGTCATATATATTTCTTTGGTATTCCTTAGAGCAATCAGTACTGCTGGGAAAAGTCTGTGCCAATGTTTTTTATTTATTTTTTTAAAATGTTTATTTCTGGGGCACCTGGGTGGCGCAGTCGGTTAAGCGTCCGACTTCAGCCAGGTCACGATCTCGTGCTCCGTGAGTTCGAGCCCCGCGTCGGGCTCTGGGCTGATGGCTCAGAGCCTGGAGCCTGCTTCGGATTCTGTGTCTCCCTCTCTCTCTGCCCCTCCCCTGTTCATGTCTGTCTCTCTCTGTCCCGAAAATAAATAAACGTTAAAAAAAAAAAAAAAAATTAAAAAAAAAAATAAATAAAATGTTTATTTCTGACAGAGAGAGAGAGACAGACAGACAGACAGCATGAGCAAGGGAGGGGCAGAGAGAGAGGGAGACACAGAATCCAAAGCAGGCTCCAGATGTGAGCTGTCAGTACAGAGCCTGATGTGGGGCTCAAACTCACGAACCGTGAAATCATGACCTGAGCTGAAGTCAGACACTTAACTGACTGAGCCACCCAGGTACCCCTGTGCTAATTTTTTTAACTAAATGTTAATATTTAAGAACACATTTGAGGTTTGATTATTTGTACTTACCTTTGCAAGCTCCACACCAGGACTTATGGATGATCACCATTAGGGGCAAGCCACTTGAAAAGAAAACAAAGGAATTATAATCTAGTAATTCCATTTCTTTAAGTCTATCCTAATAAAATGACCATATATAAAGACAAAGATTAATGTATAAAGACGTTCAGGTAGTGCGATTTGGATTAAGAAAATTTTTAGGCAACATAAATATTCAATAATAGATTATAATAAAATTATTGGTAAGTTCTGACATTCCTATAAATTCTGCAAATTTGGGCTTTAAAGCTAGGGAGAAAAGACTGTAGAAGAAACATCAAATTACAGTATTTCTAAATGTTATGGTTATATAATCATTGAAAATGTTAAAATTTTTCATTGGTACATCAAATTAAACAGAATGGGGCACCTGGCTGGCTCAGTCAGTAGATCATGTGACTCCTGATCTCAGGATCATGAATTTAAACCCGTTGGGTGAAGAGCTTACTTTAAAAAAAACAAAAAACAGAATATAAAATTATCATCTACAGTTTGGATTTAATTGTACAACTATGTACAGAGGAAAGACCCTAAAATGAAATGAAATATACCAAAACATAATAGTTATCCCTAGATAATGGGATTGTGGATTTTACTATACTTTTTCTATATTTTCCATTTTTTCTACAATTAAATGTAATCTTTATACAGGGAGGAAAAAACTTTCTCTTTTTTTTTTTTAATTTTTTTTTTTAACGTTTTATTTATTTTTGAGACAGAGAGAGACAGAGCATGAACGGGGGAGGGGCAGAGAGAGAGGGAGACACAGAATCGGAAGCAGGCTCCAGGCTCTGAGCCATCATCCCAGAGCCCGACGCGGGGCTCGAACTCGCGGACCGCGAGATCGTGACCTGGCTGAAGTCAGACGCTTAACCGACTGCGCCACCCAGGCGCCCCAAAACTTTCTCTTTTTTTAAATGATGAGCAACATCATCCACCTGAACCAGTCTTGGCCAAATGAAGTCCTTAAGCTCTCAAGGCTTAAATGCCAACTTGTAGGAAAGTCCTATGTAAGCAGCATGGCTTTCTGAATCATACAACCCCTGTAACACCACACTACACAATACAATCATTGCATTTACTATATTTACTCTATTACTTACCCATCTCCCTGCAATAGACTCGGGAGTTCCCTAAAGCAAAGAACTCAGCTCTCCCTACATGCCTTACATGTGGCACATAGAATATTATTGATATTATTGAATATATTGATAAATGCATAGCATTTACTATGTACTAGACACTATTCTAAATACACATAATTAATTGTCAAATGAATTATTCAATACCTCATTAGAGGCCTACTACAAATCCGGGGTGGATTTGTACCTCTAATAGTCGTAAAAACCAAATAAGCAGGAAAA
The DNA here is from genome assembly GCF_007474595.2 of Lynx canadensis. NCBI lineage: Eukaryota > Metazoa > Chordata > Mammalia > Carnivora > Felidae > Lynx > Lynx canadensis. The sequence goes on from NC_044310.1 coordinate 41,502,593, forward strand.
ACTTATGTGAGAAGTGGGATCTAAGTAACCATAATAATAATAATAATAATAATAATAATAATAATAACCAAAATATGCTACCCATTTATTATACATTGTGCTATGTGCTTTACAGGCATTATCTCATTTAAATCCTCACAATAATCCTAATGTATATACTACTAACGTTCTCATAATAGAAATAAGAAAACTGAGACTCCCAAGAGATTAAATATTTGGCCACATAAAATCTAGGTTCTGTCATTTATGACCTAATTCATTAAGTCTGACTCTAAAACCAATGTTCTTTCTGACCATTACTGTCTACTTCAATTTAGAATCGCAATCCACAACCAATAACTAACTTTGAATCTGAGAACAGAGGTTGGAAAAGGCATTAGAAGTTGCCTAGTCCAAACCTTCCTTTCACACAGGAATTCTAATATACATCATCTAATATAGCATATGTAACTATAATACATCCACTATATCAAATATAACAAAAGGTGGTCCAGACTGCCTAATGAGCAAGAAACCCACCACCAAGGTAGCCCAACCTTTCAATAGCTCCATGCACTTACAGAGCAGTTTGGAATGCCTTGCTCCCTCCTCCCTCTCTAGTAAACTCTTATTTATCCTTCTACAGCAGAGATCAGCAAATCTCTGCAGACCTGGTCCAGGCCACTGCCTGCTTCTGTAGAGCTGTAAGATACAAGCTATTTTTTTTTTTCATTTTTAAATGGTTGAAAACAAATCTAAAAATAGTCCCCCTTGTGATATGTGAAAATTAAATACAATACACATTTTGGTGTAGTTTTATTCAAGCACACTTATACTGAGGTGCCTGGCTGGCTCAGCTGTAATAGTATGCAACTCATGGTCTCAGGGTCATGAGTTGGAGCCCCGCTTGGGTGTAGAAATCACTTAAATAAACACAAACACACACACACATACGTACTCATATTCAGTTGTATACTTATTGTATATGGTTGCTTTTGTGCTAAAATGTGCTACAGCTAATAAGCTACAACAGAGACCCTATGGCCCACAAGGCTAAAACATTTACTATTTGATGCTTTGCTGACACATGTTCTACAGTAACAGCTCAAATATTAACCCCTCTACAAGCCTTCCCCAAACTATCTTCTCTCAACGGCTAATTAGTCCTTTCCTTTTCTGGAGTCCCAAACCATTCTGTCATTATCCTGTAAACACCGACATTTTTACACCATAATCATGTTTACTTGTATTTCTCACCAAACTATTAATTTCTCAAGGGCAAAGACATATCTAATTCATCTTTGAAAATCACAAGTGCTGATTTTTATTTAATAAAATCAGTGAAAGAATGAAAAAGCTTAAAGTGTTATTTGCCTTGAAATAAAGAATGAAGCACAACACTTATGGAAGCTGTCATCATCACTCTAGGTTAGACCAAATATCCAGTCTCTTATCAAGCACTGTCAAAGTACTATTTTGGTCAAAGGCATAACAGTGATACATGTGTCTCTAAATGTTACATTAAGTAAATTACATGAAGAACATTAAGTTACATGAAGCAAAAGAGATTCCAGCAGACTTTCTTCTAAAAGATTTTATTAGATGTAAACTCTAATAGTTATGTCTTTTGCTTCCACTAGAACCAAAGCTTCCCAAGGACAGAAACCAGTGGATTTATCAGTGACCCCTGGCCCCAGGACAGACTAGCAAAAAGTAGACACAGTACTTTAAAAACTGGTATGAAAGAAAGGCCAGTGCAGATGCAGAACTGTCTCATCTTCAGTTTCCACTCACAATTGTTTAAAAAAAAATTCATCCATCCAGTCTGCTCTCCTACAATTCAGATGGGGGAAATCCTGGGTGTGTGACACCACAGGTAGAACCCAATCTAAACAAATCCTGTCCACCTGAGCTCTGTCCTGGAGAAAATTGCCAAGATCCTCCAAGCCAGTTCTCCATTTTCTCTAGTCTCAATTTATGCTGTAACTCAAGGCCTGTCACAACAGAGGCACTCAGAGGAAAATGTGAGTAAAATCAGTCACAACAGCTGTAGTACGACACATCAACATGCTCTGTAGACCTTCAGATTACTTTATCAAGAAACACAGAGAGCAGTGGAGGTTAGACAAGGAGCCAGGGCTTTCCCCCCACACCTCCTCTTGTTTAGTGCAGGCTCTGGCTCAGATACTGCAGAAACATGTTGGCCAGCTGAGGCAGGTTCTCATTGTTGGGATGCATTTTGGTGTAGGAAATAAACTGGCGACGGAGGCGACTCAGTTCTGCCATGGTCAAAGGCCGGGTAAACTGCAGGTGCTCCGTGGTGCCAGGAAGCTTAAGCAAGTCTCCAGGGACCGCGCGCTTCTGAGCTTCCATCAGTCCTGCCAACACCTGGCTGGTGACCTGATCCAACTGGTGCAGAAAGCTGCCGGAGGCAAGGGGCTGGGACTGTGTAGACTGATGGGGTGGGGGAGCCTGGTTCTCAAACAAGGCAGCCCGTATCTCTGCCAGGGGTAATGGCTCCTCTAAGCCCACCAAGGTGAACAGGGGCCGGTCCCAGCGGTTCCGAGAGTCGGGAGCCTCAAAGCGCAGCGTTAGGGCCTCCATAAGTTCAGGAGAGTAAAAGGTACTGACCATACGCTTTTCACATGTATCAAATTCTGAAGTCACAGGAGCTGGAAGATCTGGCACCCCGGTTTCCTCCGGCTCCAGTTCCTTAGGTACAACTGCTTGGGTTCTCCCGCTTGCTACAGAGTCCACTGCTTGTGGTTCCCTGAGGACAGGGGTGCCCACCGCCAGAGGTCTCCCTCTTTCCTCAGTGCGCGGCCTCCAACTCACACTGAGGTTCAGGCCTCGGTGGTCCACCGCATCAGCCACCCGAGGTCCCCCGCTCAGACCGCCCGGCCGTACGCAATATACCAGACAGAGCGGAGTGCGCGCCGCCCGCGCCAGGCAGTAGAGCTCGTAGCGGAAGCCCTTGATGTAGTTAAGCGAGTCGAGGATGACTACATCGTGGCGACTGAGGCGCCTCTCCACTGCGGCTCGCAAGGCCCCGCGCAACGCCTTCTCACGGGCCGAATCGCCATACACCGTCGCGTCCTCCGTACCCAGCACCAACGCGTCATCCACTACGTACACCGCGCGGCCCTCGGCCGCTAACGCCCCACGGAGCTCCTCCGCCCGCCGGCTCTTGCCGCTGTATGGCAGCCCGCAAAACACTACGAGCGGCATCCTTACGGGACGCGGCCATGTGCAACCGGATAGCGTCACTTCCGGGTTGCTGAACTCTCCGGCGCAAACCGGAAGGGCAAAGTGCACTTCCTGTCCCTCTCTACTCTTAAAGGACTTATTGTTGCTGTGGAAACATGAGATCTACCCCAACTAAACCCAGGATCTGCTCTCAGAAAAAAGATGGAAATAAGAATGGCATCAGTTATTTATGTCAAATAAGCCTCAAGAGAATGTGATCTGCCAAAGACTGCCCAACCGTTTATAATAGGGCCCTAATGAGCATTAAACATTGCAAAGCAGTGAGCACCATATTTATCATACAAAGACCATTCACAAATGCTAGTTCCCCTTCTTTCCTTACACCCAGTGATTCTCAGTAACTGTTTACTCAATAACCATTTCAATCATTCAACTTCTTCATGATTGGGAATTCAGATGAACATAAAACAGTTTCCCCATAGAAGTCTGAATGGGAAAAATAAAGCACCTTACATGGATAGAATACGTTGTTGGGATATAAAAGTATAAAAGAGAAAAAACAACATACCCCCCCAAAGTCACTTAAGACTTCATCTAGGAACAGTCATTTGATTTAGAACTTGAAAAACTGGGGCGCCTGGGTGGCTGTCTGTAAAGCTGGGGACTTCAGCTCAGCTCACCATCTCCCAGTCTGAGTTCCAGCCCAGGCTGGGGCTCTGTGCTGACACGTCAGAGCCTGGAGCCTGCTTCGGATTCTCCCTGTCTCTGCCTCTCCCCTGCTCACGTTCTGTTTATCTCTCTCTCTCTCTCTCTCTCTCTCTCTCTCTCTGTCAACAATAAATAAACATTAAAAAATTAAAAAAAGAAAAAAAGAACTTGAGAAACTAACATAAATTTTTCTCTTGGGTAAGGTTGCTTGATAATATATACAGGATGCCTAGTTCAATTTGAATTTCAGATAAGCAACATGTTTTTAATATGTCTCAAATATTGAATGGGCCATATTTAAAATTACTTACAATTTACCCGAAATTCAAATTGAACTGGGCATCCTTATTTTTATTTGCTAAATCTGGCAACCCTATTCTACAGAATGTGTAAGACTCAAAGTCATTAAGCTGTAGGGTCTGTTCTAGCAAAAGCAAGCACTATACAGTTGACCCTTGAAAAACAGGGGTTTGGATTGCACAGGTACACTTATAATGCAGATTTTTTACAGTACAGTACTATAAATGTATTTTCTCTTCCTTATAACTTTCTTAATATTTTTTCTCTAGCTTACTTTGTTGTAAGAATACAATATGCAATACACATAACATACAAAATATGTTAATGGACTGTTTATGTTATCAGTGAGGCTTCCAGTCAACAGTAGATTATTAGTAGTTAAGTTTTTGGGGAGTCAAAAGTTATATGCAGATTTTGACTAAGCAGGTGGTCAGCATCCCTAAGCCCCCATCCCAGCATTGTTTAGGGTCAATTATAATTTTGTAGGTGCAGAAGTGTGAGAGTTTCTGTGCAAGTATGTGTGTGTATAAAGTAGATGCACAGGGGTGCCTGGGTGGCTCAGTTGGTTAAGTGTCCAACTCTTAATTTTGGCTCAGAGCATTATCTCGCAGTTCATGAGTTTGAGCCCCATGTCAGGCTTTGCACTGACAGCGCGGAACCTGCTTGGTATTCTCTCTCTCCCTTTCTCTCCAACCCTCCCCTACTCATTCTTGCTCTTTCTCTCTCTCTCTCTCAAAATAAACATTAAAACATTTTTTTAATAAAGTAGATGCACATATTTTGGGTCTTTGTATCTCTCCAGTACAGTACAATAGAGAACATTCAAGTATTGGCTTTATCACTTAGTAGCTGTGTAATCAATTGACAAATTATTTAATCATTCTGTGTCTCAATTCCTCTCCCATACAATAACAACAGTTCTTATTTCACAGGCTGAACCAACCTCATAGGTTACGAAGATTAAACAAATTAATGTATGTAAAGCACTTAGATCAGTGTTTAGCCTTCCCTCCCCTGCTCTGCCTTTTCTTCTCCTTTGCATCAGTTATTTGCATCAGTGCATAGACTAAACCTAACTGAAACTCGAGACTATTCAACTTGAGACTGTAAGGCAGTGTGGTTTACTGGTGGAGTGCAGGCTCTAATGCCATAGTGCCTGGGTCTGAATCTCGGCTCCACCGCTTACCAGCTATGTGATCTTGAGGAAGTTACTTAACTGCTCTGTGCCTTAGTTTTCTCATCTCTAAAATGAAGGTAACAGCATTAGCCACCTCAAAAGAATTCTTGTGAGAATTAAATGAGTTAATTCACATAATTCAGTGTCTGGTGCATACTAAGCACTTATTAAATGTTAACTAGTAGTGCTTTTTTTTAAATATTTGGTTATTTTTTGAGAGAGAGAGAGAGAGAGAGAGAGCAGGGGAGGGGCAGAAAGAGAGAGGGAGAAATCCCAAGCAGGCTCCGCAATGTCAGCACAGAGCCTGATGTGGGGCTCAATCCCAGGAACTGTGAGATCATGACCTGAGGTGAAACCAAGAGTCCGATGCTCAACCAACTATGCCACCCAGGCACCTCGACTAGTATTGTTGTTGTTGTTATCATCAGGCAACTCCCCAGTTTTGGCTCTGTTTTGGCATAATCCTTCACCTGAAATTAATGTTAAGCTGATGGCTGGAAAGTGTTTTACCACCATAAATAACCTGCTGAATGTATTTTATTTTTACAGCAATCTCTAGGTCCAATGTGGGATTGTACTGGTGACACCAAGATCAAGAGTTGCATGCTCTATCTGATGAGCCAACCAGGCGCCCCTTCCACTATAAATAACCTAAAACCATATCTTGTACCTTGCAGCTGCTTCCTTCTTCCCATCTTCTAGTGTCCTCCAATGAATGTGATCTCCAAAACCTGGAAGGAAAGAGCCTTATAAGCATTCACCCGTGAATAGAGGCAAAGACCCAAAAAAAGAAATGTGGCATGTTCACAAGGTAGCCATAAAAAAGTTTTCCTCTGTTAAGAACATGGTGTTCAAGTCTCAGCTCTACCACTTTCTAGGTGTATGGGACCATGAATGGTCCCATACCTCAAGCCTCAGTTTACTTTCATATATATAAAACAGAGAAAACATGACCTAATTCATAATTTTTAAGAACAGCAAATAATGGTTGTGAAATTCTTTAACATTGAGTATGCAAATAACACTATAAGCATGAATGAGAACTTTCCACAGGGTAAACACAAAATAGGTCATAACAAATCATTACTAGCTGGAGACAATACAGGAACATAGATTTAGGGTCAGAAATACAAGGGTATGGGATGCCTGGGTGGCTCAGGTCATGATCTCATGGTTTGTGGGTTCGAGTCCTGCCTCGGGCTCTGTGCTGGAGCCTCCTTTGGATTCTGTATCTCCCTCTCTCTCTGCCCCTCCCCTACTCATGCTCTCTCTCTCTCTCTCTCTCTCTCTCTCTCAAAAATAAACAAATGTTAAAAAAAATACAAGGATATGTGACTCCACTTCCTATTAAATGTGTGAATTTTGTAAATGTAGTGAACTCTCCAAGTCCCAATTTATTCATCTTTAAAATCAAGATAATAATACCTACCTCCAAGTGTTGGTGTAAAGATTAAATGAGATAATGTATCCAAAGCTACTCTTATTATTCCCCTAACTTCCACCAAAATCATACCTCTGTTATGTCAAAACCTTTCAGAGGCTCTCCAATTACCTAAAAAGAAAGGTCAAACTCTGGTAGCAGGGCTTACAAAGCCTTTCAAAATATGGCACCTGTCCATCTCCCCAGGCTCACTTTCCACACTTTTTCTAAAATCCTCTACACAAAACTATTTTCATTTCCTTAAACTCGGCATGTACTGTCTCCCCTCCAGCCTTCATAATTACTGCCTCCTCTGCCTTTCCTTCCATCCTCACTTCCAATTTATTCTTCAAATACAAACCCAGAGGGCATCATTACATCTGATAAATCTTCCCTGACTCCCAAAGCAGCCTATTCTTGCTCCATCACAGCATTTCCCAGGCTGAACTATAAATGTTTATGTGCCTGTCTCCCTCACACTAAAGGGAACTACCTTAGGGCTGAGATCATATCTGTCTTATTCCCTCCTGTTTCTCCAGCATTGAGCATTATACATGGCCATAGTAAGTGCTCCATAAAATATTTTTTGAGTAAATGAATCTTATTTAGGCCATATCATGTAAATGACTTAGTTTTATTACTTGAAAAATGTTGAGTGATCACAGTAATACTGACATTCATTGGCCCCTTTATATGTGCTCATGTTAACTACACGTTATCTCATCTAAATTTGGCCTTGGGGCGCCTGGGTGGCTCAGTGGGTTAAGCATCCGACTTTGCCTCAGGTCATGATCTCAGTTTGTGGGTTCGAGCCCTACATTGGGCTCTGTGCTGACAGCTCAGAGCCTGGAGCCTGCTTCGGATTCTGTGTCTTCCTCTCTCTCTGCCCCTCCCCCACTCATGCTCTGTTTCTACCTCAAAAATAAATACATAAAAAAATTTTTTTTAATTTGGCATTAACAATAACCCTCTCTATATTTCCCTAAACTTCTGTTTTCTCATCAGTAAAATAGGTAAAATAATAGCTGTATCTCATAAGATTGCTACTGGATATTACATAAGAAATAAGAATATATAGTACCTTAGCACACTGGTTAGCATTTATAAATGATCAGTAAATAGCAGCTTTCGTTATGCTTTTCATTTGAGACTTCTAAGGCTCTGAGAAGTTACATAACCTGTACCAGGTCACATAGCTGGTAAATGGCCAAGCTGGGATTTAAACTTCAATTCTATGACTTTTCAGTTATGATACTATCTTGCAGACCTTCCTTTCCCAGAAGAAATTCAAATTTCCATCAGTGTTACCACAGGGAAATAAACAGCTCATCTAGATTAGTGCACAGAGGCAGTATCCCAACTAATCATCATCATTTTTCATTTCCAACAGTGTGGGTTGCTAGCCAAGAGAAATATGTCACTTGCCTAGGGCCCAAAGTCTAATCCTGAAGGGTTAATGATTAAGTGAGAGTGAAACTGGGAGAACTGGAAGGTGCCTAATGTGACTGATCATCATCATTCTACCTGTCAATACCTAAACTCAGGCAACTTAATCCTGCCTTGGCGGGAATGCCCAAGTAGACAGTTTGGGGTGGTATCCACCTACAAAATAATAAAATCCCAGATAAAACAGACTTTCAAAATGTACTCACTGGGCTAAAGTAAGCTAAAACCAGATAGTGAGCAACAAATAAAAGGGAAAGCTGACCTGAAAACAAATGTCTATTACGATAGAGCAAAATGGAGATAAATCTGAGATTCCATATTTAAACAATTAAAAAAAAGACTGAAATGATAATACCCCTAGTTTTCCAGATAAGTCAAATTTCAAACCTTTCTAGAGGAAAGTACTCCCCACTTTAGGCCTCCAGAATAGCCAAAGATGAACAGTTCACAATCATAGATTCCCCCAAACACATAAGAAAACAGGCCACCACAAGTAGGAATCAGCAGAGGCAACAAATAGATTTAGACCCCCTACGGACTTCAGATATTAGAATTATCAGCCATAGGACACAAAGATAACTACGTGTGAACATTTAAAGAAATAACACATGGAGGGTGCCTGGGTGGCTCAGTTGGTTAAACGCCCGAGTTGATTTTGGCTCAGGTCATGACCTCATGGTTTGTGCACTGTCAGTGCAGAGCCTGCTTGGGATTCTCTCTTTCCCTCTCTCTCTGCTCCTCCCCCACTCGCTCACTCTTTCTCTCTCAAAATAAACATTTTTTTAAATTAAAAACACATAAAGAAGTAACACATGGGATCACAAAAATGCATGCAACACATGAAATAAATAGGCAAATCTATAAAGGCACCTGGACTTCTAGAAATTAAATATATAGGGGCAGCTGGATGGCTCAGTTGGTAGAACATTTGATCCTTGGTGTCGGGGTTGTGAGTTCAAGCCCTACCGTGGGCATAGAGCCTACTTAAAAAAAATAATGGTTGAAATATAATATCAATGGATATTCAGTTATAAAAAGAAATGAGCTAGTAAGCCACAAAACGACATGGAGGAACCTTAAATGCATATTGCTAAGTGAATGACGCCAATCTGAAAATGCTACATAATACATGATTCCAACTACATAACATTCTGGAAGAGGCAAAACTATGGAGATTATAAAAAGATCAGTGGTTGCCAGGGGTTCACGGGGGACGGAGGGATGAGTAGGTGGAACATAGAATTTTTATAGCAGTGAAACTATTCTGTACGATTCTGTAATGGCAGATATATGTTGTTATGAGTTAAATTGTGTCTACCCCACCAAATTGGTATGCTGAAGTCCTAAACCACAATACCTGAGAATAGGACTGTATTTGGACAGTCTTTAAAGAGGTTAATTAAATTAAAATGAGGTCACTAGTATAGGTCCTAATCCATTATAACTGGTGTCCTTCTAAAAAGAGATTAGGACAGACACATATAAAAAAAAGAAAGACCATGTGAAGACACAGAAAGACAGCCATCTATAAGAAGAAACCAATCCTGCCAACCACTTGATGTTGAACTTCTAGCTTCCAGATTTGTAAGAAAATAAATTTTTGTTAATTTATTAATTAATTATTAATTTATTTCTACAAGTGTGTAGAATTTGTTATGGCACCTCTAGCAAATTAACATATATGTCATTATACACTTGTCAAAACCCAGAGACTATATAGCACAAATGTAAACCATGGACTTTAGTCAATAATAATGTATCAATACTGGCTCATCAATTGTAACAAATGAACAACATCAATGCAAGATGTTAATGATAGGGAAAACCCGGGGAGGGGGAAAGTGGAGGGGTGACAGCTGACATGGAACTCTATTTTCCACTCAAGTTTTCTACAGACCTTACACTGCTCAAAAAAATAAATTCTATTAATTAAAAAAAATACAATGAGGGGCACCTGGGTGGCTCAGTTGGTCAAGCATCCGACTTTGGCTCAGGTCATGATCTCGTGATTTGTGAGTTCAAGCCCCGTGTCGGGCTCTGTGCTGACAACTCAGAGCTTGGAGATATTTTGAAGGGGCACCTGGCTGGCTCAGTCAGAAGAGTGAGTGACTCTTGATCTCAGGATTGTGAGTTTGAGCCCCATGTTGGATGTAGAGATTACTAAAAAAATAAGTAAGTAAACTTTGTATTTTTTAATAAATGTTAAATGTTTTTTAATTAAAAAATAAAAAAATTCAATGAATAGGTTAAAACAGCAAATTAGAGACCAGTCGAGAGATAAATCAGAAGTTATCCAGAATGCAGCATGGAGAGATAAGGGGATAGAAAATGTGAAGAAGAGGCCAAGAAATATTGAGAAGATTAATAGAGCTAGTATAAAAAGAATTGGAGTTTCAGAATGAAAAGACGAGAGAAAAGGATATATTTGAAAAGACAATATCACTGGGATAGGGCACTGGGTGACTGGGGAACAAAAATGGGGGGAAAAAATACCTTTTGAAATATCAAACCATGTGAATGTATTACTACTTAAAATACATTTGCATCTTTCAAAAAGAAAAAGAAAGAAAGAATGGCTGAGAATTTTCAAGAACTTAGAGAAAACATGAATTTGCAGGTACACAAAGCACAATCTATAGCAACTGAGACAAATTACAAAATCAAAATACATACACTTACACCGTAGTGAAACTGCAGAGCGGCAAAAATATTAAGATCTTTAAAGCATTTCAGAGACAAATGACATATTTCCTACAAAACATCAATAATTAGACTGACAGGAGCAAACTAGAAATCAGAAGAAAGCAGAATACCATCTTCAAAATACTGAAAAGGAAATATCCCTAAATTTAGAATTACGTGCCTAGCAAAACTATCTTTCAAGAACGAGGGCAAGACAGACATCTTCTGAAAAACTAAGAAACTTTTCCACCATCACGTATTCACAACTCATTATTATTTCAATGAATAAATATTTACTATGTAGTATTACATAGTGGTTAAGAGCATGAACTCTGGACCTAGACTCCCTAGGTTGGAATCCTAGTTGCAGCTTACTAGCTGTGTGACTTAGGGCAAGTTTCTTACCCTCAGTTTCTTCACCTGTGGATAACCAAGGATTACAACAGTACTTACCTGTTAGGGTTGCTGTGAGGATTGAAAAAATGAATACGTTAAAGAACTCTGAACAGTGTCTGGGACTGGAGAATTGCTACAAGTACCCGCTATTAATATAATATGCAAGGCACTGTTCTAAGTACTTTATGAATATTGATCCTCATAATAACCCTAGAGGTAGGTACTCTTATTAATCCCATTTTACAGATGAGAAAACTGAGGCACAAAGTCTAAATAACTCCCAAGTTTATATCACTAATGAGTATCAGAGCTGGGATCTGAACCTAGGCAATCAAGGTCCAGACTCCCTGCTTTTAATCACTACACAGTGGTGTCCCTAAAACTAGAGGGAGGTAAGAACAAAGAGGGAACAAAGAGGAGGGAACAGACAATGCAGGGCCTATTAGGCCACTGTAAAGACTCTAGCTTTTACTAGGCTCTTGGGTTTTGATCAGAGTAGTAACACAATGTGGTTTATGTTTTCACAGGATTGCTTTGGCTTCTATGCAGAAAACAAACTATAGGGGGTGTTATGAGTTGAACTGTATCCCTTAAAAAAAGATATGTTGGAGTCCTAACCCCCAGACTTGTGATCTTATTTGGAAATAGGGTCTTTACAGAGGTAATCAAGTTAAAATGAGGTCGGCGAGGTGGGCCCTAACCCAATGTGACTGGTCTCTATCTAAAAAGGGAAATGTGGACACAGATATGCACACAGGAAGAGCATAGCCATCTACAGATCCATCCCTCACTGTTCAGAAGGAACCAATCCTGCCGATTTCAAACTTCCAGCTTCCAGAACTGTGAGACAATAAATTTCTGTTGTTTAAGCCACTCAGTTTGTGGTACTTTGTTACCGCAGCCCTAGTAAACTAATATAGGGGGGGAAAGGAAAAGCAAATGAGACTAGTAAAGTGGCTATTGCAATAATCCAGGCAAACAATGATGATGGTTTGGACTAGCAGAGATGATAGAGGGTATAAGATACTACCGTATTCTGGATATATTTTGAAGGCAAAGTCAAAAGGATTTTGCTATGCATATGGGGTGAGAGAAGTTGAGGACAACTCTTAAGGTTTTTGGCTTGGGCAACTGGAAAAATGGAGTTGCCATTAACAGAACTGGGGAAGGGAGCAATTAGAGTGAGTTTTGGAAAGAAACATTAAGAGATTTGATTTGGGTATGTTCACTTTGAGATGCTTACTAGACATCTAAGTATAGATGCTGAATAAGCAACTAAATGTCTAAGGCTGAAATTCAAGGAACAGGTATCAGAATGTGGATGTTATTAAAGTCATGAGACTGAATAAGATCACCAAGGGAGTGAGTATAGATGGAGAGGGAGTCTAAGAGCCCTGGAGGACTCCTAGGTCAGGGGAGATAAAGAAGAACAAGACAAGGACAAGAGAAGGAACTGCCAAGTGAGACTGGCAGAAAACTAGCAGTGCATGGAGTCCTGGAATCCAAGTGTTTCCAAGATGTTTCAAGAAGGAAGGATGATCAACTGACTCCAATGTTCCTGTTAAATCAGAAATGACCTCAGCATTTAGCAACTGGAGAGCAATGCTGACCTTGATAAGATCAGTTTCAATTAGGCGAGTGGGATGAAAGCATGATTAGAGCAAGATCAAGATAGCCCAGGGGAAGAATCAGAAGAGTACCTACAACTCTTGCACAGAATTTTCCCATATGGGGGGTAATTGTTAGGGGGAGCAGTGAGTTGAGGAAGGGTTTTTATTCAATATGGAGGAAAGTATAGAGATGTTGAAAGCTGATAGAAATGATGTAATAAAGGGAGGACAATTGCTGATACAGGACAAGAAAGATGAGTCAAAAATATCTAGAGGAGGTGAAAGGAGAAAGGAGTTAGTACTCCAGTAGAGGGATCAGCTTTTGCTAGGAGCACAGATAGTTTATCCAGTAGACAGGGGAGGAAGAATATATGGACACTGGTGCTAGAAGGTGGGTAGATATAGTGGTAACAATTTTTGAAAGGCCTCTTCCAATTGCTTCTATCTTCTGTTAAAGAGGAAACATGGTCACCAGCTGACAGCAAAGATTGTGGAGAAAGTATTGGAGATTTGAAGAGACAAAGGGAAATTAAAATAGTCCCCTAGGAGGGAAGAACCAGAGAAACTAAAAGAATAAGTGAAGGTCACATTTCAGGAAGAAAATGATTCCAGAAGAAAGCCTGGATACAAGGAATAGTGAACAAATAAATTGGGAAACATGTGGATAAATCTAAATATTATCTGTACCAAGAATGTTAGTGCTCAATTGGTAGAGTTAAAAAAAAAAAAAAAAAAAAAAAAAACACCGAACAACTGCTTATAAGTAAAGAGGAGGTGACTGAAGTTGAAATGTTCTAAGACCCCTTTCCATTGGACGGTTAAGATATTAATACTAGATTTTGTAAGTATGTAAGTAAAATTTCAAAAGTAATCACCAAAAGAAAAGAACTAGACTGTCAACTTCTACATTAATAAAGGAGACAAAACAAAATGAGAATAAGAAAATACTAAATCCCTAAAGTAAACAAGAAGGAAAAACAGTAGCAATGCAAACCAGATGACAGAAATAAGACCAGCTCTGGCAATAATCACCATAAATATAAGTGGACTAAACTTGCCAGTTAAAGTTAAAAAATAGAAATTGTCAGATTTCACTTAAAAAAAAAAAAAAAACCTACCTCTATACCATTTAAAAGAGCACCTAAAACAGACAGACTTGAAAAAGTCTAAAGTAAGTTGATTGAAAAGTATGTGTCGGGCAAATGTCACCCAAAAGAAAGTCAAAGAAGCTAGATTAATATCAGGTAAAATTCAATTTCTCCATAAACTGGGGCTACTAAGAAGCTAGCTGACACAGCTAAAGGTCATAGGAGGTTCTGGCTAAGAATAGAGACCCTGTGGCAGCACCATTCAATAGAACTTCCTGCAATGATGGAAATGTTCTAGATCTGCACTATTTAATATGGTAGCCACTAGCCACAAGTGGCTATTGAATACCTGAAATGTGGCTAATGCAACTGAAAAGATGAATTTTTTATTTTGATTAGTTTAAATTTAAGGGTGACATGTGACTAGTACCACTGTATTGGGACAGCACAAACTTAAGAGATTAGTCCAATCCTTTAATACTAGGAAGGCCTAGAAAAAGGAAGAGGCTACCCAAAACCACAAAATCACAACCAGAATTTAGGTCTCCTGATTCCTAATTAACATGCTTTTCCAGTATCCCAACATGTGCCAACCTGCCTTACTGCATCATCCCTAAGAGTCAGTCTAGAGGTATTATTTGAAACAATTCACTACATGTACAAAATTGCTTTGAAAATTTGTATTAAAAAGTACATTGGAGGGCCTCATGGGTGGCTCAGTTGGTTAAGCATCCAACTTTGGCTCAGGTTATGGTCTCGCGGCTTGGGGGTTCAAGCCCCACATCAGGCTCTCTGCTCTCAGTGCGGAGCCTGCTTCGGATCCTCTGTCCCCCTCTCTCTCTGCCCCTCTCCTGCTCGCACACGCACACTCTCCCTCTCTCAAATATAAATACACTTAAAAAAAAAAAAAGTACATTGGAGGGGCACCTGGCTGGCTCAGCCGGTAGAGCATGCACCTCTTAATTGTGGGTTCTAAGTTCAAGCCCCAAGTTGGGTATAGAGAGGACTTAAAAATAAAATTGTTAAAAAATAAAAAGTACACTGGAATTTTTCATAGTCATAATCACCACCATCATTTTCTGAATGCTTACTTTGTGATGATCACAATAATACAACGATAACAACAATATTAATAATGACTAATACTCACATGGCATTCATTGTATGTCAGGTCCTGTTTTCCATAGTTTTATACATATTAACTTATCTTCACAATAAACTTACAAGGTAGAAACTCTAATTATCCCCATTTTACAGATATGGAAGCTGAAGTCAAACACCTTGCCCAAGGTTGCACTGCCAGTAAATGACAGAACTGGGATTAGAACTTAGGTGGCCAACTTCTAGAGTCTGTATTTTAACCACACACTATACTGCCTTTCCAGCAAAGATTAAATGAACAAACGAATGAAAGAATACAGTCTCACCAAAGGAGAATGAAAACACTGACTTCAGATCTGGAAAACCAGGTCCTTTTGTTTCACTTCAAATATAACTTGAAAGGGTACAGTGTTAACTTTGTTATTAAAATCACCTACTCTCCTGACACCCACCCACACTTATACATCCATGCCAACATGGAACATTTGAAAACAGTCCAACTTCCTGAAGTGTCACATGCACAGCCACCTAATTTATGCTGCTATCTGCAAAGTGAGCTGAAGGCTCCTACATCAGTAGCCCTTTCCCTAAAACATTAATTTTTAAAGTGGGGTTGGGGAGGACCATTTCTAAACACAGCATTTACAGCAGAATTCCAACCCCTTTATCCTGAAAGTGTTTTCATGAATGTATGTGAAAGACATCAGGAAAGTATTATCCACCCACTCCTGCTGTTGAAACAAAAGGTCAAGTGTCAGAGCTGGCAGCCAAGCCTCTGAAACAAGCAACACTGTACCTGAGAGATACAATAACACAGTAGCTAAGCAAAGTCCAACTACAGTAGAGCAGAACTGGACTGGAATCCCACTTCCACCCTCTTGGCATTTTCACAAATGCAAAATATGGCTAAGAAAAATATCTATCCCATAGGATTCTTGTGAATGTGCGTAGGACACTGACACTTCATGTGTCAGTGCCGAATTTTTATTCCAGAGACTTAACAAAGTCATCTATCTCTGTTTCAGGCAGTGACAGCATCTGAACCACCCCCATTGACAACTTTCTTATTTCTCCTGTGAAGTCTTCAAAGGAGTTTCTGCACTCAGAGACAGGAATGGTATACTGGTTAAGAGGACGGGCTCTAGGATTTCTAAACCAGAGAGTCCATATACCAGCTGTGTGACTCCCTTGCCCCATTTTAGATTCTTCATCTGTGAAATGAGGATGATAAGAAAAAATATTATCCATCTCAGAGGGTTATTGTATTAAACTAGTTAATACATGAAAAATGCACAGAACAGTGCCTGGAATATAGTAAATGTACAGAAAATGTTAGTCATTACAATTCTCCCCATAGATGATATATCCCAAATTTTTAGGACACAGAGAACAACAAAATTATAGTTGACTCCTGAACAACATGGATTTGAACTGCATGCATCTACTTATACATGGATTTTTTTACAGTACGGTACTATAAATACATTTCTCTTCCTTGTGATTTCCTTAACATTTCTTTTCTCTAGCTTACTTTATTATATAAAAACAGTATATAATATATAGAACATAATAATATGTGTTAATGAAATATTTATGTTATTGGTAAGGCTACTGATCATCAGTAAAGTTTTGGAGGCGTCCAAAAAGTTATATGCTAATTTTTCGACTGTGGGATGTGCAGGGGTCAGCATCCCTAACCCCTGTGCCGCTCAAGAGTCAACTGTATTTAATACCATACTGTTAATACCAACTGTATTTGTTAATACCACTCCAATACCATACTGTTAGAGCTGAAATGACTCTTAGGAATCATTTCTAGTTCAACACCCTCATTCAATTAATAGTGCCCTGGTAAGACCAGAGCTACATGGTCTGACCAGCATTAAAACCCAGGTTTCCTGGGGCACCTGGGTGGCTCAGTCGGTTAAGCGTCTAACTTCAGGTCATGACTCGGGGTTTGTGAGTTCAAGCCCCGTGTGGGGCTCTGTGCTGACAACTCGGAGCCTGGAGCCTGCTTCAGATTCTGTCTCCCTCTCTCTCTGCCCCTTATATTGTCTCTCTTTCTCTCTCTCAAAAATAAACATTAAAAAAATTTTTTTAAACAACAAAACAAAACAAAAACACCAGGTCTCCTGATTCCTGTCCAGTGCTCACACTTCTGTATTTCCTATTTTTAATGAAAATAGTAGGGTCGTTCAGTCTTTTCTCTCTGCAAACCAACAGGCCATCTTCTGGAAAGAGCCAGAGCTCTGAAAACATTTGGGAAGAAATCATACTCATCAAAATTTTCAGGAAATACTGCTTCAGGTAGCACATTTTGGGGGAGGTAGCGTAGGTAGGATATAATTTATTTCCCAAGAATCCATACCCAAGAGATACAAAAAACAAAAATTTGAAACATTATTAATTCCTTTCAGGAACAATTAAATATTCTTCCTTGGGAGGGCATAATAATAAATATTAACTAAATCCTTTCTAAGTTTATAACACAATATTACATGCCTTTTTTTTTTAATCCTCAGAGCACAGCCCCCCTTCCTCAAGTTGCCTTCTTACATACTGCTACAGTTACTGGTATTTTCCTTGCTCACCATACATATCACAGCTTATGCAATTGCTTGCTTACTTGCTTTGACAGTCCTCAGACTATAAGCAGAAAAAAGACAGGGATCTCAAAGATCAGATACACCATTCATTTCTTCTTTCAACAGATATTCCTGAGCATGAATGAGACAGAAATGGTCCTGGCTTACTGGAGCAGACTATACTTGTAGCAATATCTCATTCCACATGCTTTTCTTACAAAGTGTCCTCAACATTCTTTCCATGGAGGTCCTTCCCCTTGAACACGACCTTACAGACTACAATGGAAGTGATGCTATGTGACTTACAAGGCTAGATGATAAAAATGCAATGCATTTCCACCTTGGTCTCTTGGGACAGACCCTCTTAAGAGTCTGGCTGTCATACTGAGGAACCCCATACCTGGCCCATGAAGAAAGACCACATGGAAAAGTAACCAGACATGGATCCAAGGGACACACCTTCCCCACGGTGCCTTGTTTGAAACCCTGACTCACAGAATTATGAGCATAATAAAATGAGTTCCTTACACTATTAAATTTTGGGGTGGTTTATTATGCAGCAATGGCAACTGGAACAACCATTAATAAATATATGGCTTAATATCTACCAAGGAGTAAAGATACTGAACACATGACTCTAAGGTATTGCCTACGCCTAACGGTAACTGGAACAGAGTAAATTATTTGTTGAGTGTCCAAGGTAGTTATTATTATGCCCATTTTGTAGATGAGGAACTGAGCTTTGAAAGGTGAAGCAACTTGCCCTAAGCCTCTCAGCTGGCCAATAGCAGAATAAATTAAAACTCAGATCTACACCCACACTCATAACACCATACTCTGTCTCCCTTGGTACTTACATTTTTGTGCTAAATATACAGTAATCTGTTTCAAAATGAGATTGTCAGTACTGAAAATATTCTGGCCCAGTAGAATTCACCATGAAGTTTCATCACTGAGATGGAAATCCACATATCACCTTCTCACAGAAGTCTTCTTTGACCTTCCTAGCTCAAGTAATGCCAGCTCCCTCACCCTCCCCAGCCATTCTTTCTACTCCATCACGATTTCATTTTCTTCACAATACTTATCCCTAGCTGAAATTCTCTTGCTTCTTACATTTGTTCTTGTTCACGTGTCTACTCTCTGTATCTCTGACTTGAATATGAACTCTGTGAGCAGGACCCTTATCTGTCCTGTCTATTCCAAGATCTCCAGTGCCTAGTACAGTGCCTGGAATATGGTAGGTGATCAAAAATTAATTATTTACTGAAGGAGTGACCACCCAACCTCATCACCTGCCAATAAATATGCAAATTGGAAGGATAAAGCAAAGTTTAAAACATCAGGACTGCATCAGAATCACTCCATCCAGTAAGGTTGGTACAAAAAAAGGAGAGGAGAATCCATGCTACCACTCTTCCACTTAGAAAAAGCATAAACCCTGAATTCCAAAGGAGATGTAGGTAAGGGGATGGGGTGGGGGTGGAGGTCACACCGATCTCCCATTCATAACCACTGTCCCCTCAACTCCTCAAAAAAAATCAGTTTCTTCAGACACATTGACTGAAGCACACCGAGGACAACTGTTGGTGACCCTCTAACACCAGACCTTCTCTATCCTTCACCTGGCCTTTCCTTATATACCAGTCCTGGGATGCAGGTGCTGTTCGCCCCAAGGTCCGGAAGAAGCAGTAACCTAACTCTTCAGGGAGAAGGTGAGTAGGGGGATCTTCATAGCCAGGGAAAGGGTCTCTGCATGTGCAGGTCTCCAAAGACCATATTTCTCCCAAAAGGAAAAATGATTGTTCCTGAGGACCTACCAAGTGCTAGGCACCTATGCTGGCTCTTAAACCTGCTTTAGGGTCGTTCCTTACCTCCAACCCAAGAATTTAGGGAGGCCTCAAGCACAACTTCCTCATCTCACCATTTCCCAGACCCGCTACTCCTCATCCCCTAGAAATCCTCAAAATCCAGGAGCGGTTAGAGAGGATAAAAAGAAACCTGGCGTGGCCTAAGAGACAGAACGGGAGGGGGATCGTGTTAGCATAAGAAGAGGATTATACTGGGCTGGGGCCCAGTATGAGTAAAGATTAATATAAGAAGGCAGTCTGACCCTTTCCAAGCCCAATATGTCCATCAGAAGAGGTGATGAGAAGCAGGAAACTGAAGCTCAGCAAACAAGTGGCCCCGAGATGAGACCGAAGCTCCATGGTGGTAGGTGCGCGGAGCCACCGGGCTGAGCAGACGGAGGAGGACCAGAGTCCTAGCAGAAGGTCCGTGCCGTTCCCCAAGTGCGGCTCAGCCCAAACCCTCGCGTTCCCAGATTTTTTTTTTCCTAACCGTGAAGGAAGTGATGTTAGACGGATGTGGGTGGTGCCTCCGGGGTCTGGTTTGAGATGGAGTAAGTTTAAAGGTGCAGATCACGTAGAAGGGTGTGGGAATTGCTCTCCTGCGCGACCTGCTTCCCCTCGATTCTGGATATTCAGTCCGAAGACTGAGAAGGAGAAGGTGGGCCGAGATAGTGGGGGTGGGGAGAGGGCTCAAGAGAACCGTTGCTGGTTGCCTCAGCCTGCAAGCTAGCCCCTCCCCCCAAGAACCGCTGCACTTAATATTCACAGCGCGAATTATTGATCGGTGAAGTCAGCTGCTCCCTACAGTGGGCGCGTTCCCCATTGGCCTCCCCTTTCCTCCTCCGCAAAAAAAACCAAACCAAAACAAAACAAAACAAATCCCAAAAACCTAGACTACGCGATTTCATTCTTAGGTTCCTGCTCTGGTCACGAGGAGACCTGGCAAACCTGTTCTGCAGTGTATTGTCTCGTGCCTTGCAAGAATGCCCCTTCCTGCTGGAGAAGCAGCGCTGGACCTTATTTTTCCTTGCAGCCGCAATTCGTCCACTCTGGGATGATGCAACCAACCGATGCAAGCTCCCAGAAAACCAAATTTCGAATCCCTTATTGCAAAACTAACCCAGATCTTCAGGGAACGAGGACAAAAGTCACTGCAGACATTTAAAGCGTAAAACTTCTTCTGGTTAAATCTACTTGACTTGTTTTTAAACTTTGTGGGTTGAGTATTTCTCAAGTTTTCCTCTCTGATTTACATAACAAACGGTAAAATTTCCCGTCTCTCCTCCCAGTAGAAGCTAGTTGAGTCAATACACTAGTGAGTCCGCACTAGTTGACTCCGACAGTGCGTACTTAATGAGTAGTGAAAGACATGAGACAAAAATACATCCTCAAACAAAAATACACACCTCTTTTTTATTAGTACCCTTACAAAATTGTAGGCACAATGGAATCCTCGGGAGACTGCAGGCTCCAGAATGCAGTGCGGCCACCTGCACCTGCCGCATTTCTATTGGTAGGCGCAGAGCAGGCTGGGTTTTGTAGTTCGTATATGCGCTCTCCACGATAGGCTGCTCTGGTGAGAGAGAAAGAGAGGCGGAGCCGGTTGTGTCACGTGGGCCCCGCTCCCGCCGCCGCTGCTGCCGTCGTCTTTCTCTGTCTCGACTGAGGCAGCCATCTTGCTCTTGCCGCGTGCTGTTGTTGGAGGACCCTCCCTGCTTCAGGTGAGACCCCCGGCGGTCCCGCCACTCCACGGCCATAGGCCGCTGCGCACGGTCTCCCCCCGCCCTCTTTTTCCGACACCCGCCAACCATTCGGGCTGCCACTTCCGCCGTGGCGGGCCGAGTGGGGGCGGAGGCGGCTGGTTTGGCTTGTCGGTTACCGGCGGCGCAGCTGGGGGTCGGCACCTGAGGGAAGGTCCCCAGCACCATCGCCCCCTATGGGGGCGAGCGGGGACCCGCGGTGTTGCCTCCCAGATCCAGTCCCAGGAGGCGGGTTACCCCCGCCTCTCTCCTGTTACTCTATTCACAACAACAATGCTGTGACAACAGCCTATCTGTTGTCATCTCGTTTGATCGTCCCACTCTACAGATAGGGAAACTGAGGTTAGCAGCCCCCGGCCCCCAAGCGCTTGGGACTGAATTCCGTTGCAGCTCTGTTCACCTCGCAATGGCAGTATTTACAATTCTGATTCCCTCTCTGAGACATTGCCTTGTCCATCTCGATAGCCCCATCAAACTGCCTGATGCATAGTAGGCTGTCAGGAAACAGATGATTGACCGACGGGTACCCTGTTACACAGCTAATGAATGGCGGTTTCAACTTCCGTTCCCACGTTCTTTCACTTATACCATAGATGTTCCCTCGGGAGTGGTAACAATAGTTACCAGTTTTTGAATATATACTGTGAGCCATACCCTGTGCTTGTTAACTTAACCTTTAACCTTTAAAACAGCCCTATGAATTGTGTAGTGTTAAACCTTTTCTAATACAGAAGGAACACAAGTTCAGAAAGTAAAATACCTTTCTGAAGTCTTAAGGGGTAGAACCTTGATCCTTTTGATTACAAAACTTGTGCCTCTGTTAGAGGAACCCCACATAATAAAAAGTCAGGACAAAGGATTGAAATTACTTTATCTGTGTAAACAAAAAGAAAGTGCCTAGCATAATGCTTGGAACTTAGGCACTCAATAAATATTGATCAGAACCTCATTATTTACACTTTTCTTGAGTCCTTGAGTAAAGGGCTAACCGATCCTAGGATCCCCAAGGAAGAACGCAGTAATTTATGTTCTTAGGAAGTTCTTCCTTTTGGGTCTAGGAAGTGACTTGTCCCTTCTGGACCTTCATTTCCAAATCTGTTAAATTAGGAGGGAGGTGAACTGTTTTATTCGTTCATAATTTTTTAATACCCTGCTGCTGCTTGCAGGTATTTGAGATGGCCTCACATACAAGACAGGAATAATGGGTACAATGAAGTAAAGGTTGGTCGAAGAATAGGGAATTAAGCCAGGTGATCTTTGAGGTCTAGTCCAGATTCTGAGCTTGACACCTCATCTCTCATAGACTGAGTCCAGTCCTCTTTTCTCCTTCAATTCCACATACCCCAACCTGCTAATAGACAAAGGACCATCTTTCTTTCTCCCCTTCCCCCTTGAGAACCTCCCTAAAATGCTTTTTCTCTGAGATAATTCTTGGGAACAAGTTTTCTGTTACACTGATTACCTGGAATGGAAATCTGTTCTTTCATCAACACATTGATATAAAGAGTTAATTTTGTTTTTGCTTTTGTTTCAAACAAGTCAAGACTCTTTATCTTGACTTCATTCTCTTGTTTTCCATCTCTTCTCTTGGGGATTGTTACTTCAAAATGCAGAAGAGCCCCTAAGGTTTACATTGTATCTAGTTCTAATATTTTCACTTCCTCCCTTTTTTGTAAAAAAAATTCCTTAGGCTCTATGCTAAGTTCACTATACTTTCACGGCCACATTCCTTTGAGAAAAGTGAATATTGGTCCTCTTCTATGGGTATTGAGTATAGACATTGGGATTTGCATCAGCAAATTTAATTAAGTCTGGCAGAGTTGAGATTGACCTACACCTAAGCCTTCTGGCTTTGTACTCCTCCTGTAAAAGCGTGTTTTTAGCTGCTTGAGCATTGTGATACAGTGCTGAGTAAAGATTGAGGAACTATAAATTCTGAATGTTATTTGGGAACTGGACTTTATTTGGCCTTGAAGCATGTGTATGTGTGTGTGTGTGTGTATATATATATATATATATATATATATATGTATGTATACACACATACACACACACACACACACACACACACACACACAGGTTAGTGCTCCAGTAGTGTCAGAAAACAGAACAATTAATACTTATATAATCTTTATTCTCTTTCATCTCTCAAATGAAGACATTATCTTTTTCATGTGAATGATAATTATAAAGAGGTTAGAGAACTGGCCAAAAAAGGTTTGAGAACAGCCTTTATTCCCTCTCTCACATCTTGGTAATGATCTGTTGTTCCACAGAACAAGTAAAACAAGACTTTTAACCTTGGCTTTTATTTGTTTATATAGTGTGGAATGTTACAACCCATTATAAACTTAACTTTTTTTCTCTAGTCAGGAATATCACTGACCAGATTAGGTTTTATGGCTTTATAATTTTCTTAAGAGTTTTCAAAATCAAAATTGGCCTTAAAAAGGCTATTTCTAAGACTCTCCTCCCCACTAAGCACTCACAAAAATTTAGTATTAATGTAGCAGAGATGTTTTTGTCAAATTGTGCAGTGAGGAATTTTACCCAGTGTGCAAGAATATCTTGGCAAGTCTGACATACTATATCAGTGCAAGGTACTGAATGAACTCTGTGGAAAGGGCTGCTGAAGTGCTGAATGTCTGAAAATCTGGCTCTCTTTTCCTGTTATTAACATACCATCTGACCTTGAATAGAAGATGTGACTCCCTCATATCTTGACAGCTAGAGAGCCTATTGTTGAATTTCTTCTTTGTCCTGCTTTTTCTTCTTCTTCTTTTTTTTTTTTTTTTTTTTTTTTTGTTTTCTATTTATGGGCACAAGGTTATTTATGGCTCATTTATTATTTGAGAGAAAAAAATCTACTTAAAGGTTGTGCTGGTAACATTTGGTAACTGCTCTCTGTTGTAAAAACCTTTGGGGGAAAAACTGGCTTGTCTATAGAGATTTTCTAATTGGTTAGGTTTTACTGAATGCCCAAGAACTGAATTATGCATTTAAGGAGGGATCCTCAAATAGGTAACTTTGAATCCTATTCTATTTTATGTTTGTGTATTTGACTCCCTGGTGGTTTTATTTAATTTTCATTCTCTTAATATCTGGTTTATGAAGCGAGAACAAGTTATTAATATTTATTAAGACTATATAGACAGTATTAATATGACCACAGTGGTAATGCCTATTGCAAGCCTAGTGAACCAGAAGGTACTGTTGCATAAACAGTTATTTTATTTTGGTAAAACAGTGATTTTAACAAATGTATTTTTCCCCCCCTAGATTTACCAACAGCATGAATCAAGAAAAGTTAGCCAAACTTCAGGCTCAGGTCCGGATAGGGGGCAAGGTGAGTGTGGCATAAGAAAAATTGATAGGAAAATGTATTATCAGAAAGTAGTGTTATTTTGGATTTGTGGTCATTGAAAATCTAAAATCTTTTCAATAATCAAGATCAAACCACATTCCAATTTGAAAATACTTGTCTAGATTTAATATAGGTAACTAGAAGACTTCTCTCTCTGGTGGTGCAATGTTAATAGCCACTTTTGTTTGAATCCTCTTAACATCTGGTAGTTATGTGACATGAACAAGTTACCCAACCTTGTTAAGCTTCCATTTTCGCATGTGCAAAATAGAAAAAATCCTGCATAAGATACATCTAAAGATTAGAGTAATACTTACAAAACACCTATCTGGCACAGAATAGATACTTAATAAATGATAGCTGTTATTATGTTAGACTCATTTACAGGGCATCCCAGATGTTGAGGTTACCTTATCTTGACTGGATACACCTATTTGTACAGTTAGGCTTATAAGTGGTTTAACTGGAGATGCTCAGACTGATTATACTTTTTTCATTGCTGGGTTTTCCTCCCAAATTCCTGTCTGTTCTTTGTTGGTCAATATAAGCATGAACATTCTTATTCCATGTATTTTGAAGCCCAAAGAAAAGCTTGTTCTGAGAATCTTTGATTCCCTTCAGCTCTTGCCCCAGGCTTAAGGAGAATACTCTGCCCTTATCTCTGCCTAGTACAATATTTGTAAAAGGAAAAGAGATAGTACTTAGCTCAGACCTGGAAGGCGGTAGGTAGGACACTATGTAGCAACTCTACCTGTCATTTACTTTGATGATTACCACAACTCCTAAGAATGGAGATAAAAGGGGAAGGGAAGAAGTGACTAGTACTTTCTCCTTCTTCCATAGTGACACAGGTATAGGACTCTGGAGTCATATTAACATACTCATGTAACTAAAGTAGTCACATGGTAGCATCAAGTCTAATGCAATGTACAAATGAAAAAACTAGGGATATTCAGGAACCATAGAATATACCTGGAAGAGCTTGATGCAGCACATGACTGTTACACATTTTAAACCAGATGGTTCACACATTCATTCATTTAACTAGTTTACTGAGCACCTACTATGTGCTTGGCACATAGTAGATAACCTAGTCAGGGTTTTCTTCTCTTGACATAACTAAGCTTGGAAGAGAGACGTGCTCACAGTTACACTACTGGGTAGTAAATGTTAAAATGAAGTACAAGGTGCTTTTGCCTAGGAGGGACAAGGAAGTCATCACTGAGCCGAGATTTGGAAAACAAACAAGAATTTATCACTAGGTAGACTGGTGAGGGTGAGGGTGTGAGGTGACGAGGGGATTGTTATTCTCATACATGCTAAGGCACCTAAGATGCTGAGATAACATGGTGCTTAATGGAATGGCTTGTTTTAGTTTGGTACAGTTAGAGTTTAGACTATCCAATGGATAAAGAATGGTAGGAAACTAAACAACCAGGTAAGTCAAGGTTATATCGTAGTCTTATATGCCATATTAAGGAGGTTAGGATTTTATCCTATAGGCAAGGGGCAACTATTGAAGGATTTTAAGAAGAATAGTCATTTTAGAAAGGTAGGTGCTAACAACATGGAAAATGGAAATGAAATAGAAGTCTGGCATAGAGGAGAACGATTGAAAGGCTGCTGCTGTAGTATATGGAACACAAATTTAGGAGTTGGAATTGACATGACTAAGAATACAGAGGAGGGATGACCCCCAGATATCTGGTTTTAAAGACTAAATATATGGTGGTACTACCAGCTACAAATCTAGGAAGAATAGTTTGGTGGACTGGTAAGCTTTTAGACATATTGAATTTGAGGTACTGAGGATCATTTCATTTGAGCAAGCGATTGAGCTTTCCCTGAGTCAGGAATGTTTCACAAATAAACGAGGATCTATGAAAATAGTCCTCCTAGTCCATCCTCCAGCAACTGGATTTTGTCACATCCTCTGCTGCTACTCACAGAGCTCTCTTTCACTCCCATCAGCATTGCTGAGACGGTAGCCCCTGCCTACTGTATAAGGCTGGTTCCCTGAGTACTGCGGGAACTACCCAGAGAATGAAATCTCTCTTCCTTTCCCCTTACTCCTGCCAGGTGTCAGAAAGATGTAGCTCTCAAGACGTAGGCTTCTTTTGGTAATGTTTTATTTTTGCTGTAGGTTACATTTTTGTAAATTGGCCCAGGAATTTAATCCATTATTTTAAATAACTTTTCAATGGAAATCTATATTAAGAGTTTCGAAGTATCCATTTAGAAATGAGCTCTTTCTGTCTTTGTGAATAGTGTAATTTTCAACCTATTTGCTCAGGCCAAATTTCTAAGCATCATTCTAGATTCCTTTTTTCCTCATATCCCACATCCAGTCTATTAGTATGTTGGTTCTTCTGACAGTCTAAGATCTCACCATCTCCACTGCCAGAACCCTCATCTCTCGTCAAGACTGCTACAGTAGCTTCCTGATTGATCTCATTGTAGTCCATTTTCTACAGCAACTTCAGTCATCTGTAAAAATCATAATAAAAATCATAAATGAGATCAAATCATTCCCATGCTTAAAACCTTCCTATTGCAATCGGAATAAAATCCACCTGCTGCCCATGGCATTCTAGGCTACATGATTTGGCCCTTGCCTGTCTTTCTGATTGCATTTTCCTCCTCCTCCTTTGTTCACTCTGCTCTAGCCATAACTGACCTGCTTTCTCTCTGTAGAAACAATAGGTTCACTCTTGTTTCATTCTGCTTGAATCACTCTTCCCCTAGATCTTCCCATGGATCTCAGCTCATAATGTCACCTCTTCACTGAACATTCTAATAAAATAGTGCTTTGCCCTCACCCAATAAATATTCTTGTCACTGTGTTTTTTTTTCCCTTACTACCCTTATCCCATTTGAAAGGATCTGATTTGTTTATGTATTTATTGACTTTTCCCTCTCATGCATGCTCCTTGAAGTAAGAACTTTGTCTTTTTCATTGTCAGGGGGTGGTAGGTACTGTAAAAAAACATTCCTTGTAATGTTTGGAAGTTGTTATAAAACACTAAATTACCTTGAAGTTATAAATTATTTTTATTAGAAAACTTTTGAAACATTGAAATGATAAATGGATATTTAGAGAATAAGAACTGGCTAGAACTGACCCTCAGGAATCTGGGTTAGGTTGACAGTCACAATTCTGAAAAGTCTTCTTAGTTGTTACTATTAAGTCAGCAATTTCTTACATGGATTTTAATTAGAATAGGAAGTCATGTGACTGCGGTTACCAGATGCAAGCATCTTAACACTTCTGTTTGGTTATTTTTCAGGGTACAGCTCGCAGAAAGAAGAAGGTGGTACATAGAACAGCTACAGCTGATGACAAAAAACTTCAGAGTTCTCTAAAAAAACTGGCTGTGAATAATATAGCTGGTATTGAAGAGGTACGGTCATTTTGTAAATTGTTAAATTGTGTGGACATATGGCACATTCACAAATATCCACACTTTTTGAATGTAAAATATCAGCTTAGAAGAATCTGATGTCACTCAGGTAGCTTTGAAGAACTAGCTGTTGAATTTGCTGATTGTATAAAAATGGCTGATTGTAAAAAAAATAATTTTAGTGGACGGTTAAGGAATTCATCATACTTTTTGGACTCAGAATTTGCACATATGACAAAATTATGGAACTGCTCTTGAATTTTCATGCAAAGTAACATTTTTTTCTAATAATATAGAAATAAAGAAACTCCAAGATTTCTTCAAATAAGGTGGACTTTTTTCCCATAAGAGCACCTTTCTACTCAACAATATCTCTTTAATTACCTCAGCCAAGAAGCTCTAGTAATAGCCTTACATGGATTGGATTTCTTATTAGACCCTTTCCAGAAATTATTGGCTACATTTTTTAAATCATTTTATTATATGTTGGTGATACTGCTTTTCTCAAATATGAAGTCAAAGACTGATGTTATTTCAAAAGATACTCAAGAAAAATGATGATAACATCAACTATTTGTGATCTGTTACCATCTAGAGTCACTTCTGCCTGATGATTCATTTCCCATAGTAATCAATGTTTAAATTTTCGCTGCCATAAATTACGTTGAATGTTTAAATTATACTTAATGATAGCATTACTTTGTATGGTACCACCCCACAATTTTTAACAGATTGTTAATGCACACGTGCTGTAAAACAGATCAGAAATAATGTGGAGTCAAGGATCACTAAGAAATAGCAGAGTACCAAAGAAAAGGCAGTGAAATGGCCACATGTTCCTTCTAATATGCATGTATGAATAAATATTACTACACTATTTAATTCTGCATTGTACTTTCAAAATTAGTATACTGAAGTAGTAGAAAATGTAAGCCACATGTATCTTTTTTTCCTTTTAGCTTGATGTGCCTGTGCATTCTTACTCTGATAAAGATAAGAACTTCATTTGCAAGTCTTGAAATTAAGCATTTTATATGCATTTTTCCTTCTGAGTTATTGAAAACTTTTATATATCTTTATTGACCTAAAATAATTTTCAGAGAGATCATTCTCTTTATCTGGGGTATATATGAGAGAAAAAAAAAAATCTCAGCCTCTCTTAAAAAATCTAAAGCTTGGTAAAAAAGAACAATTTGTGGGGTGCCTGGGTGGCTCAGTTGGTTAAGCGTCCAACTCTTGATTTCGGCTCAGGTCATGATCTTACAGTTGTGAGATCAAGGCCCACGTCAGGCTCCGCACTGAGCATGGAATCTGCTTAAGATTCTCTCCTAGGGGCACCTGGGTGGCTCAGTTGGTGGAGCATCCGACTTCAGCTCAGGTCATGATCTCATGGTTTGTAGGTTCGAACCCCACGTTGGGCTCTGTGCTGACAGCTTGGAGCCTGGAGCCTGCTTTGGATTCTGTGTCTCCCTCTCTCTCTGCCCCTCCCCCACTCATGCTTTGTCTCTCTCTCTGTCTCTCTCTGTCTCTCTCAAAAATAAATAAATGTATAAAAAAATTTTTTTAATGAAAAAAAAAAGATTCTCTCTCCTTCTGCCCCTCTCCCCAGCTTGCTGTCTTTTTTTCTAAAAAAAAAATACACAATAAGCTGCAATAATAGACAATAACTCTAATAATGCTAAACCTAAACAACTTGAATTTGTAAGTGTTTTGGCAGTCTTCCATCTTCGCCTACATTTCTACTCTCCAACTACCACCCACCCCACCCCACCACTTCAGCACTACTGATATTTTAAATCAGACAATTCTTTATTGAGGGAACTGTCCTGTGCATTGGAGGATGTTTAGCAGCATCCCTGGCCTATACCCATTAGATACCAGTAAGCCCCCCCCAAACCCTCCCCCCAATTATGACAACCAAAAATATCTTCAGACTTTGTCATATTCCCTGGGGGACAAAGTCACCCTTGGTTGAAAAATAAACTCTTTAGAGAGGAAAAGATTCCATTTATACCACCATGATGTATAGATTTAACTATGTAATATCTCCAAGGGCATGTTTTTCTTTTTTTTCTTCTTTTTTTTTTTAAGTTTATTTATTTTGAGAGAGAGAGTGTGAGTAGGGGAGGGGCAGAGAGAGAGGGAGAGAGTGAATCCCAAGCAGTCTCCATACTGTCCAGGCCTGATGCAGGGCTACATCCCACAAACCATGAGATCGTGACCCGAGCTGAAATCTAGAGTCAGATGCTTAACTGACTGAGCCACCCAGGCACCCTCAAGGGCATGTTTTTCTAAATGTTTGTTTTTGTTCAGATTTGGGACACTTTATGGTTCTTATAATTAATAAAACTTTTCATGGTTGGATAGCATTAATTTTATAAATGTTTTATAATAAAATAAGGAAATCAGTCAACTAACAGTTATTGATTTTTTCAGTATACAGCTAAACTTGTTACAGTGCTGTGCTGAGTTGATGGTATTACTGCAGTTGAAATTTTCTTAATAAAATATTTAATGATAGTCAACACTTAGTGAACATCTACTGTGTGCCAAACATTTTGCCAAGGACTTGCTAGGCAGTAGTGGAGCTTATTATGATCTAGTAGGGAAACTAATTGGTTAACTAGACAAATACAAATTATCCCATTTCAGCTTCACAATATCTCTTTGAATCAGTTGTTGTTGGCTACAGATGAGAAAGCTGAGACAGAATTAGGTACCTGCCCAAGATCACATAGCTAGTAAGTATTGGATTCCAGATTTGAACTAAAGTGTGTTAAAACCAGAGTTCATTCTGTTCATCAATTTATCCTGCTTTTGGTCTATTTAGTTGTACTTTCTTATATCCACTCTTGGCCTTTTCCTCTCCTATCTCCCTGTCCATCAACACCCACCCCCTTCCCACCTTATGCCCTGTAATATTGAGCACCTACCATGGAGAATTCATTAGTTACACCATAACAGATAAATCCCCAACAGTATTTCCAAGGACATTGCTGTTTCTCTTTTTTTCAGGTCTTAATGCAGACATTATTTCTTCCAGAAACCTTCTTGTTAGCACCCATATACACTTGTGTAAAGAAGGGTTAGATGCCTTTCCTATGTGCCTTCGTAACATACTTTTATTTTACATAATATACTTTTATTTTATATAATATACTTTCATTATAGCATTTATTAAACTGTAGTGTGAATTCCTTTTTGTTGGTACTACTGATGCAATTCTAACCTTTTGAGGAGTCATAGCTCCAAAACATTTCGCAGAAAATTGATGCTACATAATAAGCATTACTACTTTCATTGCACCCCTACCCTGTGTGTGTGTGTGTGTGTGTGTGTGTGTGTGTGTGATGTATTCCAGCCCTCACAGACTAATTATACAGAGAAAATATGTATAAAATTAATTAACAATGCAAGGTAACAGGTATAAAATTTCTGAGTATTTGAACCTAAGATGGGAAGGAGTTTTACTTTTTTCGTACTTCTGCCTCTTTCTAAAATTGATTTTTTGAGAACTAAGATATTCGTACTTTATATAACACTTTGCAGATTTTGTGTAGGAATATCTAGTATACTATATATAACATGGTTTGCCTCAAACATTATGTTTTTTGTTACTATATTTAAAGTAGAGTTTTTTTTCAAGAAAATTTTTTAAACAAAATGATGACACATACTGGGTTTAAAAACAGCTCTTCAGAGGGAGAAAAGAAACTACTGCATTCAATGTAAACATGAAAACATGTACAGAAGTTTTCAGAAACACAAAGATGTGAAAAAATATATCTTAGAATAGAAGAAACACATTACTGATTACAATTTTGTTATCTTTAGTTTCTTTAGTTTCAAACAATGTTTGAAACTTGTTTCAAAGTGCTGAACTCCGGGGTGCCTGGCTGGCTTAGTCAGTAGAGCCGCGTGACTCGAGCTCCACTTTAGGTGTAGATTTTACTTTATTATTATTTTTTAAGAAGTTTATGTATTTTGAGAGAAAAAGAGAGACAGAGGGGATGAGGGCAGGCAGAGAGAGAATCCTGAGCAGCCTCTGCACTGTCAGCACAGAGCCCAATGCAGGGCTTGAACTCATAAACAGTAAACTATAGAGTTTACTATTAAAATAAAAACAATGCAGGGGGGCACCTGGGTGGCTCAGTCTGTTAAGTATCTGATCTGGATTTTGGCTCAGGTCCTGATTTCATGGTCATGAGAATGAGCCCCATGTCAGAGTCT
The DNA here is from genome assembly GCF_007474595.2 of Lynx canadensis. Lineage (NCBI taxonomy): Eukaryota > Metazoa > Chordata > Mammalia > Carnivora > Felidae > Lynx > Lynx canadensis. The sequence continues at coordinate 41,534,897 of NC_044310.1, forward strand.
GTGATGAGAGCACAGAGAGAGCCTGTTTGGGATTCTCTCTCTCCCTCTTCCTCTCTCTCTCTCTCTCAAAATAAACATTAAAAAAAAAAGTGCTGAACTGTGAGGAATATGCTGTCTTTTTGTTTTTTGGCAGTTTATGAAAAGCAGATAAAAACTTTCAAAAAGATAAGACACCACTGCCATTGTTGTAGAACAAAAATAATATTACTATGTTTTCTGTACTTAGACATTCAAAACATCAAACAAGTAGAAAGTACTTAGTTTATTGGGTGGGGAAGAGGAAGATTGACCGTGAGTTCCAAAAACTCATGGAATGTACTTCTGCCAAGTAAAGTTTTAATCTTACTTTCTAAGCTGTTGGTATTGGCGACTCCCCCCCCCCCCCAAAGCTTAATTTATGTCTTTAGAAACTTTAAAAACTGAAGGACTGTTTGGATTATGAGTCTCTTGTCTTTTATGTATTCACTAGTTTATTGATTTGGTGTAATAAATTAGTCATCTATAGATCTTTTACATGTTACCAAAGAGAAATACACAGCTGTCAAAAAGTAAGGGGCAGGGAGTGTCAGAGACTGTCTCATACAAAAACCAAGTAAATAACCAGGTTTTTGGAGGGAATTCCTAGGCAGACTCCAAAAGATTTATAACCCAGAACTAAATTTCTAAAAATGGTTTATATTCTATGACATTTGAAGGTATTTGGATGTGCTTCTTATCTGGTATTCTGGTTGAATATAGTGACCTGTCTTCATCTGATAACCTAAATCTATCAAACAGTGGGATCTGTTGCATTTCTCGGAAATGATTAATTTTATCAGATTTATTTGGTAAGAAACATCACCAAAAATCTGAATTTCAGATTCAGATGGCCTAGTTGCTTTGTAGAGTTTTATGTTCAGAGGACATCTTCTCTTGTACCTAGGATATAATTCTGCCTCTATGAAACTTTTCCTATCTTTCCAGGCATAATTAATCAACCCTTTTCTCTATACTTCCACTGCCCTTACCTTAAATTGCTCTGCTATAATACATTTATTATGACAACCTCATATTGTGGGATATAAAGGTTACTTATTAACCACCAATTAGTGTCATCCCCCCTTCCCCCCCCCCCCCCCCCCCAGATTATAAGAGTCTTAACAGCAGGGATTGTGTTTATTTATCATTTTATAGTCTGTAGCATGCTGGCTCCCATGATGAATTTGTTTGGGGTCCATTAAGTTTAAGGGATACTGATTATTTGAGATGGAATTGTTCTCAAGAAGTTAGCCATTGGGGTACCTGGCTGGCTCAGTTGGTGGAGCATGTGACGCTTGATCTCAGGGTCGTGACTTCAAGCCCTACGTTGGGCATAGAGATTACTTAAAAAAATTTTTTTTAAAAAGGTAGTCATAGGAAACTGGAGCTCAGAAGAACGCATAAGGCTAAGAAATGTAGATTTTGTAATTGTACACATAAGTGTTACTGTTTATATTTTCTTCTTCCTGAGTCTTACTTTTCCTGAACCACTTATACCAAAGGAAGACCTAAAGTTATTGGTGACTCTTCACTACAATTTCTTCTCCCTCCAACTAGAGCCTCAGATACCAATTGGTGGACAGCTCTGAGTACCGGAGAGTAAAAGGGAAGCACCATGTCCCATTCACCTTATTCCATAGCAGCCTTACTTTATCTTTTAAGATCCTGCTTTTTGGGTTTGTGTTTTGTTTTTTACTACTTTTTTTATTATGGTAAAATATAACATAAAATTTGCCACTTTAACCATTTTTAAGTACAATTCAGTGGCACTAATTACAGTCACACTGTTACTCAACTACCATCATTATTTATTTCCAGAATTTTTCATCATCCCAAACAGAAACTCTGTACTCATTAAGCAGTAACTTTCCATCCCCTCTTCCCCAGCCCCTGATAACCTCTAACCTACTTTTTGTCTCTGTGGATTTGCCTCTTGTAGTTATTTCATGTAATACAATATTTGTCCTTTCGTATCTGGCTTACTTCACTTAGCATAATGTTTTCAAGGTTCATCCACATTTTAGCATGTATCAGAATTTCACTCCTTTTATAGCCAAATAATATTCCATTGTTTGGATAATACCACATATATTCATTCATCTGTTGGTGAACATTTTCTGATTTTGAAATAGCTTCCCCCCTCCAATATGAAAATATATTATCATTGTAGAAAATTACAGGTATATAGAAAATATGAAGAATGTTAACATTCAATCATAATCCCACTACCCAGAAGGGACTACTATTAGTTTTACATTTCTTTCCCATCTTTATATGCATATATTTTTAACATATTTGAGACTACAGCTGGAAGCACAATTTGGAATCTTTTTTTCCCAAGTAGCATTATATCATAAAAATTGTTTCGTATCATTAAAAAACTCTTCTTAATCATCACTGTAGATGTCTACATATATTCAGTAAATGGATATACCACAATTTAGTATTTCTTAATTTATAGTACATTAAATGCTTTCATAATAAGAGAACCATATGTTGGACTTCAATATACATAATATGCATCTTCATCTCTGATTTCCTTCAGAGAGATTCTTGGAAATGTAGTTACTGGCTGAACAAGCATGAACATTTTAGAATTCTTCATCCATGTTGCCAAATTGCTTTTCAAAAAGGTTATGCCATCTTACTCTATAGCATAGCTGTGGAGAATCACATCTCATCAGACTCTTGCCACCAGAACATAAGAGAAAATGATCCTAGCTTATCATACAGTTTAATGACAGCTGTTAGCTTTAGCTCATATCAACAATAGTAGATTATGCTTCATATTACGCTTTAGAAATAAGCAGGTGCTGAGCTTAGAAGCATTGAATGTGAAAGATACTGATTTATGAGAGTGCGCCCCAAGCCCATAATCTTCAAACTCGTATATCCCTTAGCCTCACAAAACCCCACACTTGTGTGTCCTCTTCTTAAAATGTTTACTATTTCACCTTATTAAGATATAGGAGGAAGGCAATAAAAGGTGAAGTACCTGATAAACATTTAAATGCTACTACAGGGGCAGCTGGCTGGCTCAGTCAGTAAAGCATGCGACTCTTGATCTCTGGGTTCTGAGTTTGAGCCCCATGTTGTATGTGGCAATGACTTGAAATTAAAATCTTAAAAATAAATACATAAATGCTACTACATACAGGAAGGAGTAGCAGAAAAACTTGATTTTTAAGACAATTGTCAATTCTTAGAAGTGCAACTACCTGACCTAGTGGGGACTTGGATACAAAAAAAAAAAAAAAGGAAGAATTTAAGCTTCCTTTCTGAACTGTGAGGGCAATTGTCAGCAAGAGATGTAGAGTCAAGTATAACTTTGTGAGCCTCCTAGAGCCATAACAATTTACTGCTGTGTAGGAATAAAGCAAGCATCAAATTTACCAGCTAGAAGGGTTGCTGTGATTAATATATGTGCCCTACTCAGAGGTGAGCAAAGGTAGGGGTTGTTAAGATTTTGATAGCAGCATAATGGGGCCACCCAGCAGTTGCTAGGAATTACTTAAAATTCCCCTGAATTCTGTCAAGCATTCAGGCTGATTCTGAAAAGTCAGAACAATAGGAAAAGTCCAGCCAAAGATGCAGTTCAGCGGGTTCTGGGCATTTTCATCAAGACCACTACTGGAGTTATTTCTAAAACTTGAGATGACCCCTCATCTAGCATTTGGGGAGTTTAATTCTGACAGTATCCAAGATTTGAAATTGTATTGGAGGTGTCCATTCATTTGGCAAATGTGAGTGACTATTATGTATTGGACACTTAGGGGCATACTATGTCTAGTAAGGCATGGTCTCTGATGGCAAGATGTGTACCTTCTAGTAAGGTCAAAGACTTGCAAACACAATTATCGTACAAGACAATTCCATATAATTGCAATACCCATGAAGTACAGAAAGTGCATAAACAACCTTAAATTTTCACAAAGAAGCATCTGACTCAAGTCTTGGATAAATGAGAATTTGCAAGGTGGAGAAGCATAAAAAGGTTCTAAACAGTAAAAACAGCATATGTAAATGTACTAGGCATGAGAGACCATTTTTTAATAACTACAAGACACATCAGTACTGTCCAAGCACCACCTGGTGCCTGGGTGGCTCAGTCAGTTAAGCGTTTGACTTCGGCTCTGGCTCCAGTTGTAATCTGTGAGTTCCAGCCCTGCGTTGGGCTCTCTGCTGTCAGCACGGAGCCTGCTTCAGATCCTCTGTCCCACTCCCCATCCCCCCCCTTCCGTGCACCTCCCCTGCTCTCTCGTATGCTCTCTCTCTCTCAAAAATAAATAAACAAAAAAAAGAAAATTCTACTTCCTCCATAGCTCAAGTAGCATCCTTTACCTTAAACTACCTGTTAAAGTGGAAAAAACATTTTGACATAAGGGGTTGTTTGATTGAAAAGGGACCTGAGTGCTGGCACAGTAGCTCATTTAATAGTCTTTGTTTCCTTGTCTGCTCCTTATTTTTATACTGTATATAGACTATGTATGACTTATTCTGACTAAGCAGTGGTAACTGGAAAAGGTCAAGTCTCCTTATGAAATGTGTACAATTAGTATTGTGAATTTAACAAGGTCCTTAATCCCTTCTTTTGCTTCTAAAAGGGTAGGGGAAGTGTCTGATCTTGCTCAACCCAACAATTCATCCTTTGATAGTTTCTAATAGCTTGAGTCTAGAAGCCTTATATAATCATGTTATTTGCTCAGTAGAGAGGAAGGAATGGTAGATAGAAATAAAATATTTTTGCCTTCTTTAACTTAAAGTACTTCATTTTCTATTCTAAAATTAACTAAACTTGGGGCGCCTGGGTGGCTCAGTCGGTTAAGCATCCGACTTCAGCTCAGGTCATGATCTCACAGTCTGTCAGTTTGAGCCCCGCATCAGGCTCTTTGCTGACAGCTCAGAGCCTGGAGCCTCCTTCAGATTCTGTGTCTCCCTCTCTCTCTGCCCCTCCCCTGTTCATGCTTGGTCTCTCTCTGTCTCAAAAATAAATGAAAACATTAAAAAAATTAAATTAACTAAATTCTTCACCCCTTTCTGGACCTTTCTCTTCATGAAGCTACATCTTTTGTGCAACCCCATTTAAAACAACCATTTATAAATTTATTTCTGTTTTACAGTCTGAGATGGAATTCATCCTGCTTTTCACACTAAACTCAGCATATTTTAAACTACTAAGATATGACTTAATATTTAACCTTTGATAAAGAAGCTTGAACAGAAGAAAAATCATGTGTTTTTTTTTTTGGCCCTGTGTTAGCTTTTTGTTTTGTAGCTAGCAAGATATATATTATCCATATATCTGTGTCAGTTTTCTTTTACATTCTCCACTTAGCCTATATTCTGAGATAAATAATTGCTGGCAAGCTTTCATGGGGCCAAAGAATTGAATTCTTAAAGGCAAATAAACAATTTTAAGAATGAGAATGACACATGCAGAGGGAGAGAGGCCAACCAAGAAACAGACTTTTAACTATAGAGAGCAAACTGATAGTTACTAGAGAGGTGCATGGGGGAATGGGTTAAATAGTTGATGGGGATTAAGGAGGGCACTTGCTATGATGGACACCAGGTGATGTATGTAAATGTTAAATCACTATGTTGTACACCTGAAACTAATATAACACTGTATGTTAACTTGAATTAAAATAAAGTGAAAACTTTAAAACATTTTTTAAAAAATAAAAGAATGACATCATAGGAAGGAAACTAAACAAAGTTGGGAACCCAGGTTCAAGTTCTAGGTTTGCATGTAACTATTTATCCTTGAATATTTGCTTAGCCAAGAGCTCTTGCCTTTAGTATTTATTTCTCTCACAAGATTTGAACTAGAAAACCTCTTAAGTTCAACAAATATATGGCATGACTTTTGGAACAATATTGATTTCAAAATCTCTTACGACTTTAACATCTGTAAATAAAAAATATCTCAAATGCTAATATTTCAGACTTTTCAGTCCTGGAAATATTGTAGAAATCCTTTATTAAAATTATGTGATTTGGTCTTGATTTGGAAAATGGAGTCCTACCATATCTTTATTCATTTCCCAACTAGAATTATGTGATTCTAGGATAGATACAGAACAACATCCCATTTCATATCCACTATGCCACCTCCTTCTCAAGCCGTTCCTCTTCCAAATTTTCAGCCACTTTAACATTAAAAACTTTTCTACCTAAACTTATACCTTCAGAACTATATAATTTTATCTTTTTCTAAAGTCAGTATAAATTATTTTTAACTCATAATGGTATTTGTTCAGAACAGTTGGATTGAATGCTTACTGTGTGTCATATGCATAATGGAACCTTAAGTACAATACCGATACTGGGAAAGATAAAGAATTCAAATAGTAATTTTTGTCAGAGAAAATTTGGGAAATTATTTGTGGAGCTTAGTTATAATTTTCCAGGGGATATGCCTTTATTTTCTCTGTGTTCCAGGTCTTTCCTGAAATTTAGAAGCCCCTTTGTTCCCCTTCCTTTCTGATGCTATCAGTGGTGATGATCACCTTTGAGGAAGAAAAGCCCACTTCCACTGACCATGGAGAATACACAGCATCTCTGCTTGATTGTGACAAGGGTAGTTTTTGGATGGATCATGAAATGCTTCTAAATTAGCCAAGAATTAACTCTCCTAGCCTTTTTATATAATAAGCATGTTACCACCAAGGTAACTTATCCAAGTGGAATCAACTACATAGTGGAATCACATTATTTACACTTTTAACTTATACAAATTTAACAACACTAAAACACAAATAAGAAAGTACATGAGTGAGAGAGAAAAATAATATTTTAAATAGCACATGTTTAACCTTCCTTTTCAGCAAGTCCCAGGCAATGGATAAAATCAAATCTGAAACAGTTGATTCATGTTGGTGAAAGCTACCGAAAGAATGTGAGGATGGTTTTAAAGATTTCCTGGTAATTGATAAAGCATGTTCAGGTGGCCAGGCAAGTTTGGAGAGCTTCTTTGACATTTACAAGGGTTATTAAAGGTTGTTGAGAAGCTACATTTAGGAGTTAGAGGAACTGACAAAATCCTTTTCACAGAATGACATGGTGAGAACAAGTTGAAATTTTTGTAAATTTATTAAGTGTTCAAAGGAGTGAAACACCTGATTAAATTTCTGATGCTCTTTATGGATCTTCCGTGGTTATTTTTACCATACGCCATTACCCCTTTACAACCTGTTGCCTAAGTAAGATGCTACCCCACCAAATGGTATCTGTACCAATTTAGTGTGATAGTGTAAATTGATTAAGATACTGGGTAATTTCATTAACAAGGCAGTTCTTGGCTGATAACTTCCATTATTTTTAAAATATGGTCATACACTTCTTTTTCATAGTAGAAGTCTTTGAATTTAAAATCTAGATTCTATAATAAAATGTAATCTGTGCCACCTACACCATTTTACTTTGTCATTAGGGTCTTTTCCCACCCATATCTACTGCTTACTACCTTGGGATTGTTAAAAAAAAAACACAAAAAACAAATGTAATTGGCTAAATCGTTATTTAAACAGATACTGTTTTAGTTGTACCAAATATGTGATGTACATTTTGCTTCTGTGATCGTACAGGTGAACATGATTAAAGATGATGGGACAGTTATCCATTTCAACAATCCCAAAGTCCAAGCTTCCCTTTCTGCTAACACCTTTGCAATTACTGGTCATGCAGAAGCCAAACCAATCACAGAAATGCTTCCTGGAATATTAAGTCAGCTTGGTGCTGACAGCTTAACAAGTCTTAGGAAGTTAGCTGAACAGTTCCCTCGGCAAGGTAGGTATTTCAGTTTAGTGTCTTTCCTTCTCCACCTCTGTTTAAAGAACCTAATGATTTAAAAGGTGTTCCATTTTATACTGGAAGGATTTGCTTGCATGTAAATTTTACTTTTAAAAATGTTGCTTTGCTTACATGCTTCATAATTTTTTGAGTTTGTTTCTTTAATAATTATGCAGTGTAGCATACTGAATATTCAGATACATTTCGGTAGTAATACAGATATGAGAGGTAATTACCTAAAAGGAAGGTGCCAGGATCTGCAGACCACATTTTATGGACAATATTTACTATTCACTTCTGACCAATGACAAGAAGATACTGTTATTACAGAACTATATTTTTGTTTAATATTGTTGATTGTACTATAGGTGCAGCAACCATAAGTTCTGAATTTCCAAGATAGTCCTGGTTTCAAATGTGTCTTCTCACCCCTAAAAATCAAAGAGCCTGTTATTTCAGTAACTAGATACTTTCTTACACCGAAAGAGATGGAAAAGGTCTTGAATATCGACTTTTGACTTGGAGCATATGGAATTTAAAGAATAAATTAACTGTAATGTGTTTTTATTCCAACTCATCCTGAATTATTTCATTTTTCATATAAATTTTACCTTCACTACCCATTGAGATTGCCAGCTATATTTAGTATATGCCTAATGAAGTTAAAGTTTTATTGATTTTACTATTAAGTAAAAAATATGGTATTAGATCAGACAATCTTTAGCTTTTTCCAAACAACTATATAAGATTTAGACAGAAAGAATAAATATTACAAGTGTTCTATGAAGGCCTTTATTCTTCAGGACTAATTTTAAAATAAACTTTTCATAGTGTTGGATAGCAAAGCACCAAAACCAGAAGACATTGATGAGGAGGATGATGATGTTCCAGGTAAGTGACATCTCTTTAGCTTTAAGATTTTTAGCAGCCTGTTTATCACATTTAATTAATTGTATAATGAGTTTCAGTTTTTGTTGATGGTAAGCTCATAAATTTAAACTGATTCACGACAATATGGATACATCTAATGAAAAAGAAAAAAAGCCCTCCCATTTAGAACTTAGAATCAGAAATTGTAACACAAAGCTCTGCTACCTGTGTTTATTAAATTAGAATCACTGTGATTATAAATTTGCTTAGTTATTGTTACATTTCTGTGGGAATTATGATTGACATATAAAAATGCTGTTCACCTTAGTAGTTTGCATAGACTAAAAAAAGACTTACATTTCGTTAGGATTACTGTTTTAAAAACAGATAAATGAGGGGCGCCTGGGTGGCTCAGTCGGTTGAGCATGCAACTCTTAATACCAGCTCAGGTCATGATCCCAGGGTCGTGGGATCGAGCCCCGTGTTGGGCTCCACACTCAGCGTGGAGCCTGCTTGAGATAGAAAAAAAAAAAGCAGATAAAGGAAGCATTATTAATAAGTGAAATGCCACCAGTTCATTTCTGCCTCTTGTCCTATATGTTTTCAGGCTAATTCTAGTAGCAACAATTTTGTTTTTATTAGGATTAGAAGTTAGGAATTTAATTTACCACTTTTTTTTTCTTGTATCTTTTACTCATTTCCTTTTTTATTTTTTTCCAGATCTCGTAGAAAATTTTGATGAGGCATCAAAGAATGAAGCTAACTAAAAAATTTTTTCTGGTGTTTGGAAGCTGGCATGGACTAGATTTAACAGATCAGCTATGTGGTTCCAAAGTTTTACAGACATGGAGAACATCAACTGTTACTAGTTCAGTAATATAAATATTTTGTATATTAATAATGCTGTTTGTTCAGCATTTTTCGGTCATTTGATTTTGCATTTTGCACTTCCGCCCAGGATCTATTCTTTTGGTCAAAATACGAAGTATTGGTGCAGTTTGAGGGTGTTTTGGTGTTTGATTCTCAGTTTTTTGTTTTGTTTTTTGTTGGAGTATTTTTGGTGTGTGTATGTGTATGTATGTGTGTGGGTATGTGTGTATACAGTGGAGAGCAAATTGGAAAACAGTTCTATTTATCCTCCTTCTTCCCCCAGTAGAAATAAAACAAATCTTTACATTTGTTACTTTTTATTTTTTTCTAATAATGCAGAGAATTAATGAAAAGTGAGTATCTTGGATTTCAGATCTGAGGAGATTTTACTCTTGGAAGTTTGGTTAATTTGCTTGGTTAACATATTTTTCATACATTTCTCTGGGTTTAAAATGTCTTGAGATATTTTGCCACCAGCTCCATGTTGGCATAGTGGATAGCATATCTTTGGTGTGGTTGCCTTAGATTCACTTACCTAGTCAGACCCAGAAGATTTTCTTCTAGCTTTCTTCCTAAATGCCTTTTTCCCTCTCCCTTTGGTCTCCCAGTGGCCTGGTCAGCCTTTGGTAATGCTCTTCCTCATCTTCTACCTAGCCTGAGAAGGATGTTCTCCATATAGAGTTAAGTGAGTGCCTAACCCCCTCTTTTTGTAAGACATTTTCCCCCCATCTTGAGGAACAACAACTCCATCTTCAACTTTTTATTTCCCCATTAATTTCATAGTTTGGTAGATTTCAAACTGGAATAGCTAGCATGTGCTTGCTAAATAATTTTATGCCAGCCTTATCCTGTATACTAGCTGTTCTTAATAGCAGGTGCAAAAATACCTGTTTCCAGCAAGGTTAAAATGAGGAATGTTCTTTTGAGTCAGAACAAGATAGGCCATAGACTCATTCCCCAGCACAAAATGTCATTCTATGAAATGGTACTGGCCCCAGGAGGATTTCTTCAACCACTCTCCTACTATTGGTCTTGAACCTACCTCTGGATTGGATCTTACTGTTGTAGCTGCTCACAGCATCCTCCTGCATGCTTAGAGTAATGCTTTTGGGGGGACACTGGTAAAATACAGTATTTATTTTTTCACCTCCTTTCAGAAGACTTGGAGGTAAGTTGCATTCATTAATTCAAGATTCCCTCTTGCTGTCTGATGATAAAAGCTTGCATTTTGCCATATCAGCATTTGTTGTAGCCAATATTTAAGGATAAGATTTAGAAAACCTGTCATTTCCTGGCCTACCAGCAAACTAACTGTGGCTTAACCTTGTAGCATATCAGCTTTTGTTTCAAGCTAGATATCTTTATTTGATATCTAAAGTGCAAGACCAACAACATATCAAGAGATCTATAGACAAGAAGGCAAAGCTCTTGTATTTTTTTCATCCAGACACTTCAATTTATTTTATAAATTTGTTCATTTTTCCTGTTCTGTTTTATATAATATATGGACTTAACTACAAAATAAAGTAACAGTAATAAAATAACAAAAGAGGATAATATTTCCTCTTGTGCTTCTCTTATTATTGTCTACAGAATTTCCTTCTTTTGTATTTCCTCTCTACTCCCCACCCCCAGATGAATTTTAGCCTAGTCATTATTTGACATAATGTTTCATCCATTGTTACATCAGTAGCTCTAAATATTCTACATAGTCCAGAATTTTGTTCTTCTGACAGTCCCTAAGGGGTACATTGTGGGGCAGAGAGGGTTATGGATACTTCCAAGTGGTTAAGGACATATAAGAGATAGTATAGCAAATTTTTAAAAACAGAGCTCTCGTCTGGAAGTCAGGAAACTTGGGTCCTAGTCCAGATTGTGCCATTAACTGTGTGACCTCAGGCAGGTGACCTAACTACTCTGAATTTCATCATCAGGAAAGTGATATGTTTCTAAATCTTAACGTTTTTTCTGCTCCTGCAGTTTGGTGAATCTCATTTCTGAAAATTCTCAAGGAAGTGATTTTATGTTTTCAGAAATGTCTGTTTTTATCAAGATCCATAAAACTATATATATACATATACATATACATATATATATATATGAAATGGTATTGGCCATTTTTTGTACTGTGGTACAGTGGTACTGTACATACAATGGTACTGTGTGTATATATATATATATATATGTATACACACACGCACACACACACACACTGCTCTTTTTCCTTTTGATCACATTTTAACTACTGACCCAGAGGAGCTCCAGTCAGTATTTCCTTTTATCCTATTGACAACAACTCTGAATGGCTGGCCTCTCTTGGGTGCAAAGAGCCAATATTCTTTTTTGCTTTATATTTTCAAACCTTCCCCTTTCCTGAACAAAGCATATTGAGATCCTGACTCAATCCAAAGAAATTGTTCCTGCCTTTAGAGTGAGTAGGCACAGGTAAGAGTATGGATGAAACTTTTGTAAGTAGTGTTCTTGGCATAAATACTAGTTCTATAGTTTTTAATATACGAAGCATAACTAAATGTATACTTTTTACTAAGATCATGTATTTATTGCCGCGATAACTATAGAAGTATTTTCTGGGGAAATTCACCTTAAATTTTTGGGATAATTAAACGTCTGTAGAAATTCATTCATGGTCTTAATTTTTGTGATTAGTCCTTTCCAATCATATAAAGCTACTCATTTATCTGTCTTGGGAAGCCCAAAGTAAATTGTTGGGACCCATACTTATTTTATCCTATTTTTCCTATTAAGTAATGGTTTAAGACTACATCAAGCAAGGAGTGCCTGGGTGGCTCAGTTGGCCAAATGTCTGCCTCTTGTTTTTGGCTCAGGTCATGATCTCGTAGTTCGTGGGTTTGAGCCCAGCCCTATGATGGGCTCTGCACTGGCAGTGCGGAGCCTGCTTGGGACCCTCCCTCTCTCTCTGCCCCTCCCCTGCTTGTGCTCTCGCTCTCCGTCTCTCTCTCTCTCTCTCTCTCTCTCTCAAAATAAATAAACTTAAAAAAATACAACAAGCACTTTGATTTGTTGTCAAGTAACTAGTATTTGTGGGATTCCATTAAACTAATTTTAATATGCTTACCAGGTTCCTGTGAAGACCCATATTGGGGTGTTTTGATTTGTTTCTTTGTTGTAATTCAGTGTTTAACCTAACTATGCAATATACCCATAAATAGTAAGACCTAGTATAGTATAGTATAGTATAACATAACACGAAATGCACAGGTTTTTAGTTGGAGATCAGTTCCATTACCTACCGTGCTGTAACCTTTACAACATGGCTGCTACAATGCACAACTTCAGGGGCCATCATTCATGTTTGTCTTCCAGGGAGGGCCATTTTCATAGAATACAATGTGAATAGTGCCCCTGTAATAGTGCAATAATGGCCTTGATCTCTGAGCCTGTTTTCTCCTCTATAAAGTGATGCCTGAAAAATGGCTGAACAGGGTTCCTTAGGACCCCCTAAATGGTTAAGGTGTGTCGTGTCTCAAGCCATGGGAGAAAGGAGCTCATGTTTCTAGGCACAGCAAGGCTCTATTCTACACTGCTACCCTCCCAGTTCAACCTTTTTTGCTCTGTCACATATGAGTTTGCCTGAATTATCATAGCCTCCCTATGGAGTCACTCCCTTCAGTTCACAAACTACCTAAATCTCATATCTGAGCATGTCCCATCCTTACATTTATCTCCAACATGCCATTCTGTTTCAAGCTTCCATTCCTTTACACACATTTTTACTGTAATATTATTTTATTTGTAAATAAATTTTCCCCTTTTTATTTGTAAATTATATTTTCCCCTTCTAGATCATGAACACCCTGATGGCACATGGGGTGTCATACATCTTTTATCCCCAATATCTAGCATAGTGCCCAACATGTAGTCTACTCATAATAACTAATACGTATTGAATACAGAGTTATTTAACAGTCCAGTGGGACAGATATTCCAGTCTTACTCTTATTTTATTTTTTACAAAATTTTTTGTAATGTTTATTTTTGAGAGAGAGAGAGATACAGTGCACCAGCAGGGGAGGGGCAGAGAGAGAGGGAACAGAATCTGAAGCAGGCTCCCAGGCTCTGAGCTGTCAGCACAGAGCTCAACGTGGGGCTCAGACCCATGAACCATGAGATCACGACCTGAGCTGAAGTCGGACGTTCAACCAACTGAGTCACCCAGGCACCCCATATTTTAATTTATTTTTTAAGTAAACTACTCCCAACATGGGACTAGATAGAGCACGAATAGTGGGCCATGTGTAAGCTGGGGAAGCTGGCAAGAATGAAGTGGACTTGATAGGTTATATAGCCCTAGAGAGAGAGATCAACCTCAGAAAATAGCTTCAACATTCCTGTCCTCGTGAAGCCTAGTTACCCTTTTTCTTTCCCTGGGTTGCTTATTTGCCAGTGAGATTTTTTTGTTCTTAAAAAAAAAAAAAAAGTCTACAAAAATAGTTAGAACTAATAAATCTGGCAAAGTTACAGGGTACAAGACCAACATACAAAAATCAGTTGTTTTTTTATATACTAACAATGAACAAGCCAAAAAGGAAATTAAGAAAACAACTCCACTTACAATAGCATCAAAAAGAATAATATACTTAGAAACAAACTTCACCAAGGAGGCAAAAGACTGCTACCCTGAAAACTACAAAACTTTGCCGAATCAGGGGTGCTTGGGTGACTCAGTGGGTAAGCATCTGACTCTTGGTTTCAGCTCAGGTCTGCTCTGTTTCAGCTTCCATTCTTTTGTTGTTAAAATACCTCCCTCTGCCACCATTACTATTTGTTTAAGCTAGCTTGAGTGAGTGTTCCCTTTAAATGATCCTAGAGAGAAGACATTTGCATTTCTTCTATAAGAATCTTCCGATCACAGATGAAAAGGAGTGCTTTGAAGAGCTCTCTGGTCACTGGAGGGCGGCAGATATGTTAAATGAAAGAGTTGGAACAGATTAAGATATTTTTAGACGACTGTGGACTGCTGGAAGTAGCACGAAGGTAGTAAGGTGTAATGGTAAAGAGGGTTTGAGGTGCTAGCAGTAGTCATATATTCAAATCTGAGCTCCACCACTCTGTATGTGACTTGGATGTTTTACTTAATTGCCTAATAATCCTCCATTTTTCCATGTGGAGAGTGAGAGATGAGAATACCTTGCAGAATTATTGGGGAAAATAAATGTATATGAAGTGTGTGCATATAGTATGGACTCAGTAAATGAGATTTTATTGTTAAAGCATGACTGGGATGCCTGGGTGGCTCAGTCGGGTAACTATCCAACTCTTGGTTTCCACTCAGGTCATGATCTCACAGTTTGTGGATTTGAGCCTTGCATTGGGCTCCACACTGACAGTGCTGAGCCTGCTTAGGATTCTCTCTTTCTCTCTCTGTCTCTCTGTCTCTTTGACCATCCCCTTCTCATGCTCATGCTCACTCTCTCTCTCTCTCTCAAATAAACTTAAAAATAAATCATGACTAATATAGATTGTTCAAATCAAATCATGGTGGTCTTGGCCTAATGTGTAGTATATTTTTAATTAATAGAATTGTTCTCAAGTTTTTCCCCATCTGACCCCTCTTTGTTACTACCTGAATCTTACTTAGCAAATGCCAGGAAGGATAGAAGAATGGATGAATCATACAGCATACAATAGTAAGAGTAAAATAGACTCTGAGTTACTTGGGAACAGGGGATGGGTTTTATTACATCTTTGTGTCTTTGGTGTCCAGGACAGGGCCTGGAATACAGTAAGCACATATGAGGTAAACTTGAATCAATTTAATTTAGAAATCCATGGATGACCAAATATTTGAATTGACTGGTAGGTAGCCAGAGGTTTCATACCGTGTTGTTGTCTACCCCAGATAGCTCAAGTATCATGGGATTTATTGAGTTATATAGCATTTGCTTATGCCTCAGCCTTGACCTTTCAGAGCCCGTTCTTGCTCTGGGCCCTAGTCAAAGGTACCAACTTGTATCCACTTATAAATGGGTCATAGCAGTATTTTCCAAGTGCAGAATATGCTGCCTCCAAAACCCAAATAGGTCTACCAAACATGTTTTCTTCTTGGTGGTAAGAGGTACTTTGTGCAATGGCTTGTTCTTTTCTTTGGAGGGAATGTCCTGGAAAATTTCAGATCATTGAACCCCTAAAAACTTTACTGATGTAGTAAGCCTCTAATCTTTGTGTAGTTTCTGCCTCACATTCTGGAGTACATGTGCCTTACTTACTAAGACATCCAGACCAATTGACATTTACTTCTTATTATGTCTGATTAACATGACAGTATTGGCATACTGGGCCAATATGATGTTTTGCAAAAAGTTCAGGTCCCTTTAGACTATCTTATGGACAGAGAGCATGTGAATTAACATGACAGTGGGTCAAGACCATGAATGTATACTGTTGCCCATCCTATGTGATCATCTTTTCAAATGGGTGTGGAAAAGAATACATTTGCCAGATCAGTGGCTGCACACCATGTACCTGTTAAACTCTTCTAGAAAGCTATCACATCTAGCATAGCAGGTGTAGTTGGAGCCACTTCTTGATCAAATTTGTGTTAGTCTTCTTGTTATCTGCCATGGTCCATCAATTTTTGCAGAGGACAGACTGGTGAATTAAATGTGAATATGACAGGGGTGCCTGGGTGGCTCAGTCAATTAGGCGTCTGACTTCAGTTCAGGTCATGATCTCACGGTTCGTTGGCCATTGTCAAGGAGCTGTTTCAGGGGCTTCCGGTTGGCCTTTCTTACAACTACTTAGTAGCTCATATTCTACAGATCAGAAACTAACGTGAGAGTTCTTTCATTTCTATGTATGTCCATTCAATTATACATTCAGGAACAGGGGAAATAACTGGGTAGGTCTGTATCTAGTAGAACCTGGCCAAAGACTCCATTTATTAACTGATTCACTTATGCTCCTATTTCAATAAAAGAACGATGTTAATGTTTTAGGTCCCCGGGTATCAGTGTTAATTTGGATCCTGTATTCATCAACCCTAAAAAGATCTGGGTATTTTTATTCAGATAACTAGAATACTAGAGTTATAGTATATAACATAAATATATAAGTATATATTTAATATTAATTTTATATATTAATATATATTTAATATTATTATATATAAATAATATACAAATGGCCATAGTTCCCTTTGGGGAAGGACTCGGGGAATCACTACCATATTTACTTGCTGTGATTTTGCAGGGTCCTTCGTGATGGGAACCTGGTCTCCTTCAGTTGGTAGCTTCTGAGTCTGACAATAGGCAAAGATTTTCAGCCTTTTCCTCCTCATCCATTTTTTTAATAATTAAAAAAATTATGGTGAAAAAACAACATAAAATTTACTATCTTAACCATGTTTAAGTGTACATACAGTTCAGGGGCGCCTGGGTGGCTCAGTCGGTTAAGCGTCCGACTTCAGCTCAGGTCATGATCTCGCGGTCCGTGAGTTTGAGCCCCGCGTCAGGCTCCGGGCTGATGGCTCAGAGCCTGGAGCCTGCTTCCGATTCTGTGTCTCCCTCTCTTTCTGCCCCTCCCCCGTTCATGCTCTGTCTCTCTCTGTCTCAAAAATAAATAAAACGCAAAAAAAAAAATTAAATAAAGTGTACAGTTCAGTAGTGTTAAGTATATTCACATTGTTGTGCAAGAGATCTCCAGAACTTTTTCATCTTGCAAAACTAAAACTCTATACCTATTAAGTAACTCCCCATCTTCCCCTTCCCCAGCCTCTGACAACCACTATTCTATTTTCTGTTTCTATGAATCTGACTACTTTAGATGCCTCATATAAGTAGAATAATATATTAATTGTCTTTTTTGTCTACTTATCCATTCTTGATCTCTTTTAGTTATATATAATAGGCAGTCAATCTATATTGGCTCTGAGAACAACATGTTCTTTGAGCTATCTCCAAAATCTGTCAGCCAGACCTTCCTGGCTACCATTCTGACATTAAGTCCACCCCTCTGAGGGTTAAGTACTGCCATCTGGCCTCTAGTCTGAAGTCTTATCCCCACTGCTACTAGGGAGCCCACTTCCTACCATCAGTCCTGACTTAGAGACAACAGTTGCTACAAGATTCTCAATGATGCTAGTGCTTTCCTTACCTAGTGCATTCCTTGGTGCTTCAATAAATGGAGTATCTTCCAGGCCCTTCCAAAAAAGCACAATCAACTGGTGGATTTTTCAGTCTTAGATAATAGAGCCATTATAGCAAGCCTACCTCTTTGAACCGTTTGATTCCTTTAGCCACAGTTTTTCCTGGCAGTTCTGGCATGTCTGTTTGATTTAATGCGGATATGGGTTATCGTTCTTTTCAAGCTTCAAAGAACCATCCCAGTAGTGTAGAACCATCTCTTGGGGTCCTTGCAGAGTATTAAATCCTGTGTCATAGGAGAGTGCCCTGATACTGATGACTCTCCCTTATCCAGCCTTAAATCCCACACCCATTTATCGAACTCTCAGTTATACTCCCCTACTACTTGCCATTATATGGAAGTCAGGTCCTATAGCTGCTCTGGGATATAATCTTGCCTCACTGGGCTATTTGATCCTAGTTATGGATCCGTGACCAGGAGGAGAAATCAGGGCATATCCTCAAGAGGACTTGCATTGTTTTATAAGGTACCTACAAAGTGCAGAGGGATGAGTCTTTATCTTCCTTCCTGAGAGACAGTCACTTATATAGGCCCAGAGTGTCACCAGCTAGACCCCAAGACCTGATGTTTACTGCTCACCTGCTTGTACCCACTGACATTTGTTCCACATTTTCCCTTAAGCTTTTCTTTCTGGCTCATCTCTTAACTCAGACAAAAGACCCTACAGGCATAACATCTCATGATGGAAACTGAAACCATCCCACAGGCAGTAACAACTACTCAGAGGAAGAGCTGTGGTGGCCCAGATCACCCGGACCAGTTTGAGCTAACTCCCCAATTTGCGCCTGCACAGATAAGCCATGGAGTGACCTCTGGAATGACCGACAATTACTTTTACCTCATTATAATACTAAAATCTCCACCCAAGGAGGAGCACAAGCTTCATTTACATAACATATACTGTATGTACAGGCATGTTTCCTTAAGGAGCATGCATGACCTTATGCCTGCCTCTACATATATGACAAGACTTCCCTATTTATTATTTTTTTTTAATTTTTTTAACGTTTTTTATTTATTTTTGGGACAGAGAGAGACAGAGCATGAACGGGGGAGGGGCAGAGAGAGAGGGAGACACAGAATCGGAAACAGGCTCCAGGCTCCGAGCCATCAGCCCAGAGCCTGACGCGGGGCTCGAACTCACGGACCGTGAGATCGTGACCTGGCTGAAGTCGGACGCTTAACCGACTGCGCCACCCAGGCGCCCCAAGACTTCCCTATTTAAATATTCATCCTAATCCTAAATGAAAGGAGCCCATTCACCCTTGCTCAGGGAGTCCTGGCTTTGGAAATTATTCCCCGTGATCTCCTTATTTGCTGCAAATAGTTTCATTCATGCAACAACTCACCTGGTGTAGTTTCTATCCGTGATTCACCAAGAAGCAAACTCATGTTAGTTCGGTTACTACAGGATTCAGAGGAATCTTGGGATTCAAATTTCTCAAGGACATTTACTTAGATATCTTTGCCTCAGATCTTGGGGTTCTACTTTTTCCCTATCAGGACCCAAGTTTTATGAGGAGACTCTCCTATACTGAAAATTCAGTCTTTTCTAAAATTCTCCAATTCTCATGTTTGCTTTTGTTTCTCTTGCCTTCCGTGACATGTCTATTGAGAAGTTGCCCTGGCCAAGGTCAAAGAGGTTGCTGCGGGTGTTCTCCTCCAGGAGTTTGATGATTTCCTATCTCACATTTAGGTCTTTCATCCATTTTGAATTTATTTTTGTGTATCGTGTAAGAAAGTGGTCCAGTTTCGTTCTTCTGTGTGTCATCATCCAGTTTTCCCAACACATTTTGTTGAAAAGACTATCTTTTTTCCACTGGATATTCTTTCCTGCTTTGTTGAACATGAGTTGACCATATAGTTGTGGGTCAATTTCTGGTGTTCTATTCTGTTTCACTGATCTATGTGTCTGTTTTTGTGGCAGTACCATAATGTCTTGATCCCTACAGCTTTGTAATATAGCCTGAAATCTGGAATCATGATGCCTTCAGTTTTGTTTTTCTTTTTCAGGATCGCTTTGGCTCTTCAGGGTCTTTTGTGGTTCCATACAAATTTTAGGGCTGTTTGATTTAGCTCTGCTAAGAATGCTGGTGGTATTTTGATAGGGATTGCATTAAGTGTATAGATTGCTTTGGCTAGTACAGACATTTTAACTATTTTTATTTTTCCAATCCATGACCATGGAATGTTTTTTCATTTCTTTGTGTCTTCTTCAATAGCTTTCATAAGTCTTCTATAGTTTTCAAATTACAGATCTTTTACTTCTTTAGTTAGGTTTATTCCTAGGTATCTTTTTTTTTGGTGCAATTGTAAATGGGATTGATTCCTTGATTTATTTTTCTGCTGCCTCTTCATTTGTGTGTAGAAATGCAACCAATTTCTGTGCATTGATTTTACATCCTGCGACTTTGCTGAATTCATGTATCAGTTCTAGTAATTTTTTGGTGGAGTCTTTCAGGTTTTCTAAATAGAGTATCATATCATCTGCAAATGGTGGAAGTTTGACTACTTCCTTGGTGATTTGTATGCCCTTTATTTCTTTTTGTTGTGTGATTGCTGATGCTAAGACTTCCAGTATTATATTAAATAATAATAGTGAGAGTGGGCATCCTTGTCTTGTTCCTGACCATAGGGGAAAGGTTCTCAGTTTTTCACCACTGAAGATGATATTAGCTGTGGGTCTTTCATATATGGCCTTTATGATATTGAGGTATGTTCCGTCTCTTCCTGCTTTGTTGAAGGGTTTTGTCAAAAATGGATGCTATATTTTGTCAAATGCTTTTTCTGCATCTATTGGCAGGATATGGTTCTTATCCTTTCTTTTATTAACGTGATGTATCACATTGCTTGACTTGCAAATATTGAACCAGCCCTGGAGGCCAGGAATAAATCCCACTTGGTCTTAGTGAATAATTATTTTAATGTATTGTTGAATGCAATTTTCTAGCATATTGTTGAGAATTTTTGCAGCCAGTTTCATCAGAGATATTGGCCTGTAATTTTCATTTTTAGGGGGGGGTCTTTATCTATCTATTGGGACTTCATCAAGATAAAAAGCTTCTGCACAGCAAAGGAAATAATCAACAAAACTACAAGGCAGCCTACGGAAGAAGATATTGGCAAATGACGTATCTGAAAAAGGATTAGTATCCAAAATCTATAATGAATTTATAAACTTGACACCCAAAAAACAAATAACCCAGTTAAGAAATGAGCAGAAGACATGAATAGACACTCTTCCAAAGGAGACATCCAGATGGCTAACAGACACATGAAAAGATACTTAACATCACTCATCATCAGGGAAATACAAATCAAAACCATGATGAGATACCACCTCATACCTGTCAGAATGGCTAAAATTAACAACACAAGAGACAAGAGGTGTTGGTGAGGATGCAGAGAAAGGGGAACCCTCTTGCACTACTGGTGGGAATGCAAACTGGTGCAACCACTCTGAAGAACAGTATGGAGGTTCCTCAAAAAACTAAAAATAGAACTACCCTATGATCCAGCAATTAAATTATTATGTATTTACCCAAAGGATACAAAAATACAGATTTGAAGGGGTACATGTACCCTGATGTTTATAACAACATTATAAACAATAACCAAACTATGGAGAGAGCCCAAATTTCCATCGACCAATGAATGGATAAAGAAGATGTGGTATACATATACAACGGAATATTACTCAGCCATCAAAAAAATGAAATCTTGCCATTTGTAATGACATGGATGGAGCTAGAATGTATTATGCTAAGCAAAATAAGTCAACCAAAGAAAGACAAATATATGATTTCATTCATATGTGGAATTTAAGAAATAAAACAGATGAACATATAGGAAGATGGGGAAAAAAAGAGGAGAAAGGGAAACAAACTACAATAGACTTTAAACAATAGGCAACAAACTGAGGGTTGATGGAGGCATGTGGGTGGGAGATGGGCTATATGGGTGATATGTATTAAGAAGGGCATTTGTTGTGATGAGCACTGGATGTTGTATGTAAGTGATGAATCACTGAATTCTTCTGAAACCAATATTTTACTGTATATTAAATAATTAAAATATATATAATAAAACAATTCTCCAATTCTCACTATTCTGCTTTATAATTAACTGTCTCTGACCATTGGCTGCAAAAGATGAGGGTTTCTTTAAATGCTAACAGTGAGGTCCTTTGCTTTGAATTGTTGATTAACAGATCTGAGCCTGTCATTTTCTTTCATCAGTTAACCAATGGCTCTTAGCAATAGTCACCCACTTCCACAATCCTTATAGTTGTTATTTCCCAAATATCTTACAAATGCCTGAGACATTGTACCTGTTACACTGAGCATCCCCTTCCTTCTACCTGTGTCCCACCCCAATTCACTACAGGCGAAAGACTGCAATTGCATCTACAGTATGCCAGAGAATTTCATGCTCCATCTACCACAGTCTGTATGATCCAACTCCAGAATTCCATCATTTAGTATCCGCTTTTTAGGAGCATTCTTGGCAACAAATGTCTTAGGTTCCCTAGAAGCAGAGCCTGAGATAGGGATTCTAGTTCAAGTGACTTATGGAGGGATTTGCTCTTAGGAAAAGAGGAGAGAGATAAGCAGTAGTAGAGAGGGGAGAAAAACTAAGGAACAGTGTAGATTTTTTTTAGGTTTATTTATCTATTTTGGGGGGGGGGCAGCAGAAAGAGAGAATCCTGAGCGGGCTCCACACTTCCAGCGTGGAGCCTGATAAGGGGCTTGAACTCATGAATGACCTGAGCCAATACCAAGAGTTGGACATTTAACTGACTGAGCCACCCAGGCACCCCAGAACAGTGTAGATTTGAAGACCAGCTTCAATCTAATCCCACAGGGAAACTCTGAAACAAGAATTATACTCTAAAATTACTATCTTCAGACATGGGACTATGTCAGACAGCCATTGACAATTCTCCCCACTTCCTTTGCCCCCTGGAGAGATGGCTCTTGTTTGGTTGAGGACAAGTTTCCAAGAAGGGGAAAAACTGTGAGTTGTTATCAACCAACACTGGTAGTTACTGGAGATTGGATGCATCAACTGGGAAAAAGGATTTGAATGTGGCACCAATATATCTTTCATCAAAAAAAAAAATACATATTTTCTTAAACTTTGGAGATCTACCTATATATAGCAGTCATATTACCTTCAAATAATGTTTACAATTCCTTATCCACAAGTCCAAATTCCCAAACTAAATGCAAGATGGCTTGGTACAAACTGCAGAAACATAGATGTGTTAGATTATAGAGTACTGCCTTAGACTCAACTGGATCTTACTTATATGACCCATTTCCTATATTACATTTTCTAAATCCAAAAAAAAAATCCTAATTCTGAAGTAAATCTGGCTTGGAGTACTTTGGATACAAAATTATGGACCTATAGCTACCATTTGTCAGTGTGTAAACAGTTACATGTGCTAAAAGTAATCCTTAACAACCCTGAAACAGGGATTTACTTTCCTCATTTTTCACATGAGGCATCAGTGGTACAAAAAGGTTAACTAACTCGAGTAATTAACTTACTCAAAGTCACAAGCTAGTGAATGGAAAAGTCAAATCTGTGAGACTTCAAAGGCTGGTCCTTCCCGTTACACCATGCTGTGTCTGCTAGTGAAATCATTTCTTGTTTATGTAATGATATTAGCTCTCAGTAATCTGTGATGTTTTGCAAAGAGCACTGTGACTTCTAGGAGCTCTATTACCTGAACATATTTGAAAATCCCTAGATTTGATAACGTTAATGGTCTTTTCTACCCCCTGGAATTCTGTGTGATTCTGTAATTCTAAGCACACTGCCACTGGTGGGCTACTACAAAAATGACAGCTAGCTATTTTACTCATTAGCATTTATTCTTCTCACAGGATAATTTTCATGGGATTTAGAAAGGACTGCTTATAAGTACATCATGCCCAAATAAAATGAAAATGGGTTTGGGAGTTAGACATAAATTCAAATCTGGTTTTTGCTACTTCATTCATTCAATAACATACAAAGGAACTACGTCACTGTGAGACACAAGGAACAAGTTGGTCCTTAGGTGTCAGACTTCTATTTTACTGTCAGGTTTCTATTATGACTGAATATCATATGTTGGATTTTAATATATGTCTTCCTAATGTTAGCAAAATATATACCAAATATATACCAAGTAATAAATCAAAGTTACTTTCTGCAGCTAATAAAAAATGTGAAAGTGTGACATTTTCCTTTCACAAAATGAATATAAGAACATTCGTATCTTTTTTTTTAAAGTTCATGTATTTAAATAAGACAAGGACACAGAGAGTGCAAGCAGGGGAGGGGCTGAGAGAGAGGGAGAGAGGGAGAGAGAGAGAGAGAGAGAGAGAGAGAGAGAGAGAATCCCAAGCAGGCTCTGTACTGTCAGCTCAGAGCCTGATGCAGGGCTCAAACTCACAAACCGTGAGATCATGACCTGAGCTGGAATCAAGAGTCAGACACTTAATTGACTGAATCACCCAGGAGTCCCAAGAACATTCATATCTTATGTATTCTTTGTGGAATGACTGACCACCAAGGTCAGGTTATTTTGACTGTGACTGAATCCAGGGAGCCAGAATCTAGGTCATTGATAAACTTGCCAATGCTCATATTATCTAATTAGACCTTATAAGGATATTGCCCACCCCCATCTCCTGGAAAAAATGGGACAGCAACTAGGACACATGGCTTCCTCAATGAAACTCCGCTACCCACCACAGGCACTGGTTGCCTGCACCAGGGGCTACTCAGAGGTGACATTCATGAAGGGTACAAGAGGATTCTTACCTTGCCACTTGTATTATTTTGCCTCTTATCTGACTTTTCTTCCTTCCCTTGGAGGCCTGAGGGATGTTTTGGGGTGGTGGTAATAAAAGAAAACAATGAAACTTTCATTTGGCAGTTGCTCCTGAGAGTTATTTCCTTAACCTTATCGCCTGAGCCTAATAAAATAGAACTAAAACCTAAAGATAAGAAGTTTCCCACAGCTTTGATTATGTCCTATCCCCCGGAACATTATCCAATCATGACCTCAAATTTATGAATTCAGATTTACTTTTTATATCACTGATGATCTTGTTCAGTGAATTAGAAGAATTTAATGTTGACTTATTTTTGCTTTCAGTTTTACATATACAGATCTCTAGGCACTTTAAAAGTCCTGTTTTAGAGGCAAAATTGGAAGTGGCACTGAGTTGGAGGCTTGCAAGTCACATTCCTGTGGCCTCGACGGGGATGTAATCAGAAAAATATTTTGCAATGCATACATACATAGGCAGGGGTCTGCTTTACTTTTTTTGTTTTAATCAGCATCTAAGGTGAGATCAGATAGATTTACACTCATCATTCTATTTAATTCCAACAACTTTGAGATAGGTACTATTGTTACACCTGTTTTATCAGTGAGGAAAATACGGATCAGAAAGTTTGATTAACTTGTCCAAGTGTATTTTCAATAAACTCGGTACAAACTGTCCAAGATCACACAGCTTGCAGGTGTCCTAACTGGAATTTAAACACAAATAGATTTGTGGTACTCCAAAGCCAAGAGGTTTGTGTTTGGGCTTGAGTTAAGAATAAAGTAAACAAGGGGCACCTGGGTGGCTGAGTCGGTTGAGTGTACGACTTTGGCTTAGGTCATGATCTCACCCTTCGCGAGTTCAAGCCCCACATCGGGCTTCCTCCTGTCAGTGCAAAGCCTGCTTCAGATCCTCTGTCCCCCTTCTCTCCGCTCTTCCCCAGCTTGCGCACATGCTCATGCTCTCTCTCTCTCTCTCAAAAATAAATAAACATTAAAAGAATAAGATAAATAGTACAATCCTCAGGGAATTAGCTGTACTGATAATCATCCCAGTAATCATGTTTCTCCTCTGCCCCCCGCCCCCCAGCCTTGAATGACAGCATTTAATGATTGCTTCTCTGTGCTCACCACTATGCTAGGTGCCTTACAGGCATTGCATCACCTAGTCCTCAACAGCTTCCCTGTTGAATGGGTATTACTAGCCCTCTTTTACATACGAAGAGACTGGAGTTTGGAAAAATTATAGAGTAATTACAAAGTATTATTAATAATATAGTAATTATAAGGTACAGCTAACATTCACTGAGCTCCATGTATAAAGTATAGCTAATATTTCTTGAGTCCTCACAACAACTGTATGAAATAGGTGCTCTTATCTCTACTTAACAGATGAGGAAACTGGAGAACAATTGATTTAGTAACCTTCTCAAGGGAATACAGCTAAGTAAGTGGGGAGACAAACCTAGGTGCTCTGGTTTCAGAGCTCATTTGCTTAACTACTGTGCCAAATTGCCTAATGCCAGGAAAACTGGATTCATATCCCAAGTCTGTCTGACCCCCAGTTATTCTCTGTCCAGGCCATATGTTGCTCTTCTGCTCAGTTTTCCACATCCACTTCTTTCGTCCTCCTTTTTTTTTTCTTTTCTTTTTTTTGGAACCACCCACTTCCTCAACAAACACTCACTGAATACCTACTGTATATGCTACATACTAGGGAAACAGGATACCCAACCAATGAAATATTGTGCAGTCATAAAAAAAAAAAAGAAGGAAATATTTCAATACACTGATAGAGCATAATCTCAGAGCTACATTGTTAAGTGATTAAGCAAGGTACAGAAGAATATATATACTTTTTTATGTGTAAAAAGGAAGACAACTGGGGCGCCTGGGTGGCGCAGTCGGTTAAGCGTCCGACTTCAGCCAGGTCACGATCTCGCGGTCTGTGAGTTCGAGCCCCGCGTCAGGCTCTGGGCTGATGGCTTAGAGCCTGGAGCCTGTTTCCGATTCTGTGTCTCCTTCTCTCTCTGCCCCTCCCCCGTTCATGCTCTGTCTCTCTCTGTCCCAAAAATAAATAAACGTTGAAAAAAAAAAATTTAAAAAAAAAGGAAGACAACTATCGAAAGAATGGTCTAAACTCTTCACAAGTGTTGGTGTAATGAATGACAAAGAAAGGTTAAAGGGTGACTATTAAAAGACACTAAAGAGACTTGACAAAGTAAATGCAACACGGGATTCCCCAATAAGATCCTGGATTTAGGGAGGAAAAAAGTTATCAAGTGTTAAGTCCTAAATTATAAAGGGTCTGAGATGCTCCCCCAGTTGCACAAACACACTTACACACATGAAACCTCCAGATCTGGATCAGAGATAAACTGCTTTTACTGATACAGCAATCTTAGTCCCAGTCTCCTATGCCCTGTTTTCCCATGGGGTGACAGAAAAAGGGCCTGGTGTCACCTACATGTACAGACTACATAAAAATAAGTCTAAAATTATTGGTCTCAGAGCTTATCTAGCATGGCCTTCACAGCTGCCCATCCTTCCTTCCAAAGATGGACAGAGAGATCCTGGCTCTGGAATGTAAACAAAGCCTATGTGGGAAAAGGTAGGAAAGATCTCTAATTCACCTTTTTGGAATGTAAACAAGTGGCTGGGGAGGGAGGAAGGTAAGACTTTTTGTCACTCCAGAAATCTTTCTCTTCAGGATTTCTATTCAAACTAGAATTTTTTTTTTTTTCTCAGAAAGCCCTAACCATGCAGAAATGTAAAAGTATTTGTGGAGAATTGTTTTTTGACCTTAGGGACATCAGTGGGACAATGAGCGAAAATTACATAAGGATTATATGTTAGACAAAAATATGGAACGAGGGGCGCCTGGGTGGCGCAGTCGGTTAAGCGTCCGACTTCAGCCAGGTCACGATCTTGCGGTCCGTGAGTTCGAGCCCCGCGTCAGGCTCTGGGCTGATGGCTCAGAGCCTGGAGCCTGTTTCCGATTCTGTGTCTCCCTCTCTCTCTGCCCCTCCCTCCGTTCATGCTCTCTCTCTGTCTCAAAAATAAATAAACGTTAAAAAAAAAAATTTTTAAAAAAAAAAAAAAAAAAAAAAAAAAAAAAAAAAAAAAATATGGAACGAATATTAAATTTCCTGAAATTGATCACTGCGTTAATATATACAGTAAAACCTTGGTTTGCAAGAATAATTCATTCCAGAAACACGCTTGTAATCCAAAGCACTTGTGTATCAAAGCGAATTTCAAGAACAATTGGCTCAGTTGTGATCATGTGACATTTGGTGTCACAAACTACTCGTATTACAAGACTTCGCTCATTTATCAAGTTAAAATTTATTAGAAGTGTTTGCTCATCTTGTGGAACACGTGCAGAACAAGTTACTCACAATCCAAGGTTTTACTCTATTTGAAAATGCCCTTTTTCTTAGGAGATAAATGCTGAAGTATTTATGAGTAAAGGTTTGTGATGTCTGCAACTAATTTGTAAATGGTTCAGCAAATAATAATACAACGAGCCTAAAATAAAAAATACAAGAAGCAACAAGTGTTGGTGAGGGTGTGGTGAAAAAAGAACACAATCCCAACAACAATCCTTTAAGGAAGGCATCATTATCCTCTTTGTGTAAAGGAAGAGACTAGCTCAAAGATAAAAAAGGACTAGCTTAGTCGCATAATTAGTAATTTAAGGAGACTGCTTTTCAAACCGAGGTATGTCTAATGCCAAAGTCATTTTATTTGTTTTTCCACATGATTTCCTCAGGGGCAGAAACTACTTGTGATTTCTTTTTATATTTCTAAGGCCTACATTGTGCCTGTGAGTAGTAGCCATGCCATAAATATTTCTTTCCTGAAAAATTGCTAGTCCAAACCATGTTAGATCATACTTCTGTGTTTTCTTTGAGTATTTTCCCACCTGAAATACTCTTATTCTTTGCCTATTTAAACTCTACCTATCTTTGAAATGCCTCTTCTTGGAGTTTCCCTGACTGTTGCAGCCTATATTGATCTCTTTCTCTTTGTTTGAATAATGCCAGCCCATACATGTTAGCACTGGATTGCATTCTGCCCTATATTGCCTGTACTATCTTATTCATAGCTACCGTCTCAGGACAGGGTCTTCTCTTTGGAATGCATCAGAGCACATAACATAGGAGGAATCACATGGCTTATTGATTGGAATACTTCTTTCATCTAGAGCCAAATAGCCTTTAGTAACACTGGACGTTACATTCAATTCTATAGACTTCTGAGATTAGCAGTTGAAATCCTATTCTCTGATTGAGAGTCCTCCCTCACTGAGGGGTGCCTGGCTTGCTCAGTCAGTAGAGCATCTGACTCTTGATTTTAGGGTGGTGGATTCAAGTCCCATGTTGGGTGTAGAGAGTACTTAAAAATAAAATCTTAAATAAAAAAGAGTCCTCCCTCATTGAACAGGAATTGTTGCTGAGGCACAATAAATTCACTATTAATATAGGATAAGGGTTGAAAACAGAGATGAAAACTAACTACATCAAGATCCCACCAATATAACTCCAAGTTCTACTTTCAGTCACAGAATTATTTAGTGTCTCTAGATTGTTCTACTGGAATTCCCAGGTTCTATTCTATCAACCCCAGATCCTAATATTGGACATCCAGGTCTACTCTGAGAATATCGGATTCTACTATTGGGAATCCATATTCTCCCATCATTCTACTGTTGGGCTACAGATTCTACTCTAGGAACCTAATAATTTATGTTTGGAATTCCAGGTTGCATTCTTTGAGTCCCACATTCTCCCATTGGACAAACAAATTCTGCTATTAGAACCCAAGATGCTGCTTTTAGAATTATAGCTTCTATTTTGGCAACTCGAGATTCTATTTCTTAAATTCCAGATTCTAATATTCTAACAACCCCAGATTCTATTGTCAAGGCTCAAGATTCTTACATTGGGGGGCAATTGGGTAGCTCAGTCAGTTAAGCATCTGACTCCTCATCTCAGCTCAGGTCCTCATCTCAGGATCTTGATCTCAGGGTTGTGAGTTCAAGCCCCATGTTGGGCTCCATGCTGGCAGTGGAGCCTACTTAAAAAAAAAAAAGATTCTAACATTGGAACTCCAGGTTCTATTTTTGGAATCACATATCTCACTTTTGGAACAAAATGTTGTACTCTTTGAACCCAAGATCTTAATATTGGATATTACATTCTGCTATTACAATTTAAGATCTCATTATTGGAATCCCAGTTTTTGATCTTGGAACTCAAGAATCTAATAGTTCTAGATTCTATTATTAAAATGCCTTGGTTTTGTCTCCCCTAAAGTTTCTACTATTAAAACTCAAGGTTTCATTCTCAGAAACTAAAATTCTACTTTAGTAACTTACACTTTAGTCTCAGAAACACAGAATCCACTATTGGGATTAGATGCGACAATTCAGAGTTGAAGCAGAATTTTGGAATCTCATACTGAGATTAAATCAAGATTCTTCATCTGGAACTCTAATTTCAGAAATGAATAATTTTTTTTGAAACCCCAGATTCTATTGTGTAAGCCCCTCATTCTATCATTGGACATAAAGATTATTCAAGATGCTGCTACTGGGACTATAGTTTCTTTCTTGCTTGCTTGCTTTCTTGCTTTCTTGCTTTCTTTCAATGTTTATTTTTGAGAGCAAGAGTGCTCATGAGCTGGGGAGGGGCAGAGAGAAAGGGGGACAGAGGGTCTGAAGCAGGCTCCATGCTGACAGCAGTAAGCCCGATGTGGGGCTCGAACCCATGAACCGTGAAATCATGATCTTAGCTGAAGTTAGACACTCAACCGACTGAGCTACCCAGGCACCCGGAACTATAGTTTCTATTAGGGTAACTCTAGGTGCTATTTATTAAACCTCAAGTTTTCCAATGGAATTCAAAGTTCTAGACTCTAGTATCTAGAGATACTTATCATGTGGTCGGAAGCATGAGCTGTAGAGGTACACAGCTTATGGTCAGATACTATCTCTGTGCTTCCCAGGTGTGTGACCTTGGAAAGTTACTTAATCTCTGTGCTTCAGTTTCTTATTTGTAAAACAGGAATAATAATAGAATTTTTGTGAGCATTAAATGTAATAATAATAATACATGCAAAGCACTTAGAACAATGTTTGGCACATAGTAAGCACATAGTTAGCTATTAGCATCATCACTATTGAAGGCTGATTATAATAGTAATCTAATAAACTAGATTCCAATTTCAAAATTTCATAATTTAATATTGCACCGTTATGGCACCTCAAGATTCTCTACTGAAACTCAAGTTGTGCTATCTGAATCTCATACTTTATACTTGTATTTCAGGCTAAGCCTTCAACCTTCAGCACTATATTATTGGAACTTAAAGTTCTAACCTCAAAATCAAAGATTCTAATTATATAATTCCATGTTCTAATATTGGAACTCCAGGTTCTAGTTCAGAAACTCTAGGTTCTTTCTCTGAAACTGAAATTCTGTTGTTGAACCTCTAGATTTTACTCTCATAACCTGACATTCTACTATTAGAACTTCAGGCTCAAAATTCAGAGCCTGAGATTTGGATACTAAATTATAAAATCTACTACAAAAACTTCACATTCTATTTTGTGAACCTGAGCATTCTACCACTAGAATTCAGCTGCTACTTGGAATTCAAAATTCTACTACTGAAAGTATAGGATCTACTCTTTGAACTAGAATCCTATAATTAGATTCCTAAACCCCAACCAGAAATTCTACTTTAGGAATTTCAATAATGGCAACCCAAGATCTATATTTAGAATACCAAGTTCTAATCTGTTACTTTTACATTTTATTTTTGACCTCCAAGTTCTATCAAAGTCTGATATTCTAACATTAAATTACAGGTGCCAAACTTGGAATGGCAGACTTTACTATTTTATTCCAGATTTCATTCTTTTAACCTTAGATTTGAGTCTCCATTTTCTAGCTTCTATCTAGTGGATGCTGAGAAAGGTTTCTTGAGAATTTCCTAGGCATTACTACTTGATTATACACTGTCTGAATCATGCTCTCATATTCCTGAGATAACAAACTCCTTGATGAATGGAGTCCTCTAACAATGGCTACAGTAATAGGGAACAAAGTTAGCCCATGACAAAATTGTTAAGTTAATGAAACTTCCCATAGTTTTCCTTCCTTTCCCCCACCTACTGTCTCATGTTTGAGGCTCTTCCTCAGGTATCCAGTTCCCTTATGCACTCCCAATGCATCCATCCAATCCACTTCAGTCAAGTAAATGGCTCTCAAGAATATATTTGAAACTTTTTACACTAAAGTAAAAATGAATTAAAGTATTTCATACATTCTCCCTTCTCCTCCATTTAAATATTTACAATTTAAAGCCTCAGCCAGAGAGTTGAAGCTCCTAAAGTGACATTTCCTATATTTTCAAGAAATGAGAGCAGTAATTTGGAAAGAAAATCACAGGGCCTCTGGAGGACCCTTGTAATCAATCACCTTACCTGGAGAATCTATATTACGATCCAAAAAGATTCTGGGGTTTGGAAAAGTTGTCTCGTTTCCATTACCATTTGTTAAATGGGGATAAATATTTATGTAGATAATTTATATAAAAGAGCTTTGTGAACATTATGCAATTATGCAGTGTTGGTTATTGTTATTGCCTCTCTCCCTCACTCTTTTCTAAAGAGCACTCCCTAGCTGCTTTGACCAAGACTGCTGTGCCACGTTTTGGACATGGCTTGAATTACATTGCTATTTTTCTCCTAAGCAATGTCCAACAATCACGTTAGACTTTCTCTAACACACTTGAAGATCCATTAGAAAGAAAACTCCCCTTGGCATAAAAACAGACACTCAGATCAATGGAACAGAATAGAGAACCCAGAATATGGACCCACAAACATATGGCCAACTAATCTTTGACAAAGCAGGAAAGAATATCCAATGGAATAAAGGCAGTCTCTTCAGCAAGTGGTGCTGGGAAACTGGACAGCGACATGCAGAAGAATGAACCTGGACCACTTTCTTACACCATACACAAAAATAAACTCAAAGTGGATGAAAGAACTAAATGTAAGGAAGCCATCAAAATCCTCGAGGAGAAAGCAGGCAAAAACCTCTTTGATCTTGGCTGCAGCAACTTCTTACTCAACATGTCTCCAGAGGCAAGGAAAACAAAAGCAAAAATGAACTATTGGGACCTCATCAAGATAAAAAGCTTCTGCACAGCAAAGGAAACAATCAGCAAAACTAAAAGGCAACTGACAGAATGGGAGAAGATATTTGCAAATGACATATCAGAAAAGGTTAGTATCCAAAATCTATAAAGAACTTATCAAACTCAACACCCAAAAAACAAATAATCTAGTGAAGAAATGGGCAAAAGACATGAACAGACACTTCTCCAAAGAAAATATCCAGATGGCCAACTGACACATGAAAAAATGCTCAACATCATTCATCATCAGGGAAATACAAATCAAAACCACAATGAGATACCACCTCACACCTGTCAGAATGGCTAACATTAACAACTCAGGCAATAACAGATGTTGGTGAGGATGCGGAGAAAGAGGATCTCTTTTGCATTGCTGGTGGGAATGCAGGCTGGTGCAGCCACTCTGGAAAACAGTATGGAGGTTCCTCAAAAAATTAAAAATAGAACTACCCTACAACCCAGCAATTGCACTACTAGGTATTTATCCAAGGGATACAGGTATGCTGTTTCAAAGGGGCACATGCACCCCAATGTTTACAGCAGCACTATCAACAATAGCCAAAGTATGGAAAGAGCCCAGATGTCCATCGATGGATGAATGGATAAGAAGATGTGGTATATATATACAATGGAGTATTACTCGGCAATCAAAAAGAACGAAATCTTGCCATTTGCAACTACGTGGATGGAACTAGAGGGTATTATGCTAAGCAAAATCAATCAGTCAGAGAAAGACAAATATCATATGACCTCACTCATATGAGGACATTAAGACACAGAACAGATGAACATAAGGGAAGGGAAGCAAAAATAATATAAAAATAGGGAGGGGGACAAAACATTAGAGACTCTTAAATATGGAGAACAGAGGGTTACTGGAGGGGTTGTGGGAGGGGGGATGGGCTAAATGGGTAAGGGGCATTAAGGAATCTACTCCTGAAATCTTTGTTTTACTATATGCTAACTAATTTGGATGTAAATTAAAAAAATAAAATTAAAACACAGCCACAAAAAAACAAGAAAGCTCCCTTGATTGGTTTCACTGAATTTATAATAAATTATTTGAGATTAATGGGTTCAACAATTACCTATTGAACATTTACCAAGTGGAAAGGACCAAGGAGACAAAGATGGAGAAGTCTTAATGACCAGAGTTGAGGGAATGAGGGATATGCCAGTGTGTTAGGGAAGACTTCACAGAGTAGGTGATCTGGGGCACCTGGGTGGCTCAGTTGGTTTAGTGTCTGACTTCGGCTCAGGTCATGATCTCACAGTCTGTGAGTTGGAGCCCTGCATTGGGGTCTGTGCTGACAGCTCAGAGCCTGAAGCTTGCTTCAGATTCTTTGTCTCCTCTCTCTCTGCCCCTCCCCAACTTGGGCTCTTCTCTCAAAAACATAACATTAAAAAAAAAATTTTTTTTAATTTTAAAATGGTGATTTTTCACGAGACCCAGGTGATTTCCTACCTGGGTCTCGTGAAAGCAGTAGAATTTTGAGAGGGGAATAAGAGCACTCCACGCAAAGAAAACAATATGAACGAAGGCACAGAACTGTAAATGTGCTTTGGGAGGGGCCCCTGGCAGGCTCAGTCAGAATAGCATGTGACTGTTGATCTCAGGGTCATGGGTTCAAGCTCCACCTTGGGTGTAGAGATTACTTAAGTAAATAAACCTTAATAAATAAATATTTAAAATGTCTTTGAGAATGGTAAATTTCTCTGTATAATCAGAGCATTAGGTCCAAGGAAGAAGGAAGTGATAACAATGATTAATAGTCAATATTCACAGCCTCCTTGTGTACAAAGTCCTTTTAAACGTATTCCTTCAACGCATGCTTTATAGTACAATGGTTGACACCATGGACTGTGATACCAGCTAGATCCCGGTTTAAGGCTGTGTTATATTTGATAACTGAGCCATTTAGTAATTATTTAACCTAAGTTTCAGTTTTTTCTTCTGAAAATAAAAATGCCCACTTCATTGGATTCTTGTCAAGATTAAATACATTGGTCAAATTCTTATACACTAGCCAGCACTTAAAAACTGCAATAATTAGTAGCTAACATAAGCTACTATTATTTTTTTTAATGCTTATTTATCTTTTGAGAGAGAGGCAGAGCACAAGCAGGGAAGGGGCAGAGAGAGAGAGGGACACACAGAATCCAAGGCAGGCTCCAGGCTCTGAGCTGCCAGCACAGAGCTTGACATGGGCCTTGAACCCACAAACCATGAGATCATGACCTGAGCCATGAGTCAGACACTTAACTGACTGAGCCACCCAGGCACCCCCTATTATTTAATCTAATAGGTAGAACATACTATCCCAGTACTACAGAGGAGGAAAAAGGTTAAGTGGCTAACATAAGATGCCAAATATTATGCTTTTTTTTTTTTTAAACCTATATCAGAGACTCCAGATTGCAAAAGTAGGAAAGCAGGTTGGGACCAGAGTGTTAAGAGCTCTAAACGACAGTATAGAGTTTGGGCTTTATACCATATAGGTTTATGGGGAGCCATAGAAGATTTTTCAGCAGGAGAGAGTTTTGAATCAGATTTCTATTTTATGTTATTTTAATTTATTTTATTTAAAAAATATTTATCCATTTTTGAGAGAGAGAGAGAGAGAGAGAGAGAGAGAGAAAGAGAGACTGAGACTGTGAGGGAAGGGCAGGGAGAGAGGGAGACAGAGGATCCAAAGTAGGCTCTGTGCTGAGAGTGCAGAGCCTGATGCAGGGCTTGAACTCACAAACCATGAGATCATGACCAGAGCTGAAGTCAGACACTCAACTGACTGAGCCACCCAGGCTCCCCTAATTTTATTTTTTTTTAATGTTTATTTATTTATTTTGAGAAACAGAGAGTGTGAGCAGGGAAGAGGTAGAGAGAGAGAGAGAGAAAGTCAAGCAAGCTCTGCATGGTCAGCGTGGAGCCTGAGGCAGGGCTCAATCCCATGAACTATGAGATCATGACCTGAGCCAAAACCAAGAGTTAGATGCTTAACCAACTGAGCCAACCGAGCACCCCAAATCAGATTTCTATTTTAGACAGAATTCAGAACGTTCTGAGTAGATTCACTAGACTTACAATCAACAGTTGGATTTCTCATTATAATAAAAAGGTATTGAGCACTAATTATGTATTAGGCATGTGGAAGGAGGAAAAACTGCACTGCATTTTGTTTTTAGAAAATAAATTGTTAGATGGCATTACCTAATTAAAATAAAAACTCATAGGAAGAAAACAGAAGGACAGTTATATTAATATACATATTTTTAATTTTATTTAAGAGAGAGAGAGAGCATGGAAGCAGGGGAGAGGGACAGAGAGAGGGGGTTGGGGGGGAGAGAGAGAGAGAGAGAGAGAGAGAGAGAGAGAGAGAGGAGAGAGAGAGAGGAGAGAGAATCCTAAGCAAGTTCCATGCTCAGGGTGGAACCTGATGCAGGGCTCTATTTTACAACCCTGGGATCATGACCTGAGCTGAAATCAAGAGTTGATGTTCAACCGACTGAGTCACCTAGGCTTAATATTCTATTTTTAATGTGATTTTTCCCCCCTAAGCGAAAAGGAAGTTATATGCTTTTCTTCTACAGGAATTTTACAGATGTTATCTCTTATCTTCACAGCATGCAGGGTATGGAGATCTGAGGACAGAGGAATAAACTGCCCAAGGTCACAGAGCTGGTAAAATGGCAGGGCCAAGATTCAAACCCAAGTTTATTCACTCCAATGCCCTTCCTCTTTCATCCACAACTCATTTCCTCCCAGTGGGCAGAGGAGATATTTTAAGGCGGGAAGATGCCTCCCTGGAATTATACTCAAAGAGTATGAGTGTGAGGACCAAGGGTGGGGGGTTGGGGCTCCTTCCTTGAATGCAGAGAAGAAAATAAATTTGAATCCTGGGAGCTTCCAGTCATCAGCTGAGACTCTAGGGGAGCAATGACAGGGATGGGAAGCAATAAGGGCAGCAGTGGATGGCATTCTACCTGATAAGTCTCACCTCACCAGGTAGCCAAGAGCTCTGGGGAACTTACGCTGTCCCAGGGACCTAGAGTTATAAGAACTAACAAGATCAGAACCAGCAGGACCAGAAATGAAGTCCAGTATTCTCATTGTACAGATAAGGAAACAGGCTTAGAGAGGAGCAGTGATTTGCCCAAGGGTCACACAGCAGTGAGAGGCAAAATTTAGCACCCTTGGGGCACCTGGCTCAGTCAGTTAAGCATCCAACTCTGGTTTTTGGCTCAGGTCATGACCTCTCGGTTCCTGGGTTCCAGCCACGACTCTGGCTCTGTGCTGATATTGCAGAGCCTGCTTGGGATTATCTGTTTCCCTCTCTCTCTGCCCCTCCCCGCTCTCTCAGTCTCTCTCAAAAATAATAAATAAATAAACATTAAAAAAAAAAAAAAGAATTGGAGCACCTGGGCAGCTCAGTCAGTTAGATGTCCAACTTTGGCTCAGGTCATGATCTCACCGTTTGGGAGTTCAAGCCCCACATCAGGCTCTATGCTGATAGCTCAGAGCCTGGAGCTTGCTTCAGATTCTGTCTCCCTCTCTCTCTGCCCCTCCCCTGCTCGCATTCTGTCTCTCCCTCTCAAAAATAAACATAAAAAAAAAAAAAAAAGAATTTAGCACCCTTGCCTTATTAGGATTTACTTCTTTTTAATTCATGCCAAAATGAAAGTAACTGATAGAAGATGCTTTCCCAAAAGCATACTTTTAAGAGAAGAGAGAACACCCATGTTGGGTGCAGAGGTTACAAAAAAAAAAAAAGAAAAGAAAAAGAAAAAGAATGAAAGAGAGAAAGAAAGAAAGAAAGAAAGAAAGAAAGAAAGAAAGGAAGAAAGGAAGAAAGAAAGAAAGAAGCAAGCAGTGATGTGACTGGTCACTGAACGTGACATTCATGGATTGAAGAGACAGCAGCAAAATTTGTACTTTATGCCATTACTTACAGTTAATATGATACATGAAGAGTTGGCATGCAACTCTTGATCTTGCAGGTGTGAATTTGAGCCCCAGGTTGGGTGTAGAGATTACTTAAAAATAAAATCTTAAAAAAATGAAACTTGAATTGTGTTGTTGGGGGCTGTTATTACACTAATCTGTGGTAACTAAATTTGCATGTTTCAGAACTGCGCAAAGCAAGGGCTGCTTGTATTTAACTGTTTTTAATATATTTAATTATACTTTTATATAATTTAGCTTTTTAAAAATTGCTGTGTTTAACAATTGGCTCACAAAGTTTCTTAAAATTTAATAACTGGCTCTCATGGCCCAATACAAGCTGGCCCCAGCCCATCACTGAGTCTTCAATTTTATGAATCCAATTCTTCGATTCTACAGCCCAAACACAGACACACATACATATACATACTTTAAAAATGAGGGAAAACATTTTTGTTTCAACTGTGTATTCTTATAGTGTCTGGATCATAGTTGGAGCTCAGTGTTTGTAGAATTCAGGTGAATTCATATTCATACAAGAATGTACACACATATTCAGCTATTTCCTCATATACACATTTTGGGTACAGCATGTCCAAATAAAATACACCTATGAATCATCCGGTTGTAATAAATGCTGACTACATGGGCTGATCTACTCTGTGCCCCCAAATATTGTTTACTTGGTTTTTTGATTATGAGAGAATATGTGTACATTGGAAAGAATAGGGAAGGGTATAAAGAAGCTGTTAATTCTTTTCTAGAGCTTCAGAGATAGTGTTTAAGGTGGAAAAGATGAGAAAGGGCAAGGGAAGATAATTAACTTTGAGTGCCTACCATGTACCTGGCACTTTCTTGATAACACATGTAATCATGTACCATACAAATGAGAAAAATAAGACTTAGAAAGAATAAGTGACTTCTTTCAGTCAAACAGCCTGAATTTGGTAGCGCTATGAATTGAACTCATATCGCTTAATTTCAAAGTGCAAGCTCTTTCCATTATACTGCACCATCTCTGTAGTGTGGTATAGGCTGGTGGGCTAAAGGAGCCCTGACTGAACTGGACACCCTAAAGAAATGTCCAGAGATTCAAACGCCTAAATAACAACTTTCCTCCTCGGTCCAGTAGATTATCTATATCATTAGAACCCAGGTGTCTAGTCTCTAACCCAGGGTCTTTCTACTGTACCGTAAATGCCATGCTGCCTCATATGTAATTCTTATGAAAAATACATCATAAATATTCCCCAATGTCAAGTGTATCCTAATACTTCCCTTCTGGGACCAGAGGATGGCAGTGTGAGTCACCCTGAACAGTGTTAATAATAATGTTTATGCTTATGCAAACACACTCTTGTGTTATTATTCAGTCAAATTTGATGTATGTGAAAGCATTGCACTCATATTATAAATGCTTGCAGTGGTTTTCCCCTCCCTGGTGGTTGGTGCACATTCCCATTCTAAGTGTGGGAGGAGGTGTGGCCGTGCTGAAGCAACAAGGAAATGTGTAGTCAGATGGACCTGAGCTGGAATCTTAGCTCTGCCACTTACAATCACCTTAGACAAATAACTTCACTTCTCCAAACCTCAGTTTCCTAATCTGTCAACATGTTAAAGCAGCACTTATCATTTTTTCCCCCAAGCCTCCTCCTCCTCCCCTACTGTCTCCCTCTCTGATAGCACTGACTACCAAGTTGCCCAAGCCGGAAACCCAAGTGTCTCCTTTGACTTCGCCCTCTTTTTCACATGCCAACCCAGTCACAGCTTGATGATTTTGCCTCCCGAGATCACCACTCTCCCTATACTACCCTAACTCAGGTCACCATCACTTTTGCCTGGATTACTGCAAGAGACACTTATAAATGGCTTCCTTGTCTCCAAATGTGTATTTTCTAGTTTCTACAACAAAGTGATCTTTTCTAAAAGGAAACATTTTAGACCAGCTTAAAGCTCTAATGGCTTCCCATCACCCATAAGATAAAATATAAAGTCCTTTATATGAATTATAAGGCCTTTCCTGATTTGGTCCCTGCCTTAGCTGTCACTGCTCCCAATCTTGCCCTTACTGTCTCAGCCAAAACAGCTCTCACAGTTCTCCAGACACATCATGCTTTCTCTTGCCTCTAGATTTTGCACATTATTTTTTTTTAATGTTTATTTTTGAGAGAGAGAGAGCAACAGAGCACAAGTGAGGGAGGGGCAGAGACAGAGGGAGACACAAAATACGAAGCAGGCTCCAGGCTCGGTGCCAACAGCTCAGAGTGATGCAGGACTCAAACCCACAGACTGGGAGATCATGACCTGAGCCAAAGTCAGACACTCAACCAACTGAGCCATATAGTTGCCTCTAAGTTTTGCACATTTTATTTCTGCTGCCGGAATGTGTTCTTTCCCTATCTACTCCCCTCCTACTCCTCCACCCAATTTTTACCTACCTAAGTACTAGCCACTCTTCAGATCTCTGTTCAGGTATCATTTCCTCTAAAAAGTCTTGCCCAACTCTTATGTTTGGGTCAGATGTCCCTGATTTGTGTTCCTATAGCACACTACGTTTACCCTCTAAAATCATAACTATTTTCTCATCTGCCTCTATCAGGCAGATGATAATTCCTTAAGTGCAGAGGCAGTACCTTGCTTACCATAGAATATAGTGCCTGGTAAATAGTAGTGTTCAGTAAATAGTTGAGCAACTGATTGAATTAACAAACCGTTCTTTGCTCTCATTGCCCAGACTCTTGGCTTTGTGCTCTAGGTTTTAGCATCTACTTGTGGCCTCTTTTCTGGTTTAGGTGACCTGTTTTCTTCTTGCACCCTAGGTATCTCCCAAGGCAACTCTATATTCTCTCTTATTGTTAGCATCTTCTGTAGTTCCAATTCCTCAAGGAATATAGGATATCTGTGCTGGTCGACCCTGACCACCACACTTACTTGCCCAGAGAGATTCAGATAATAACAACCATTACCATTTAATGAGCACCTACTATGTGCCAATTCCTTGTATATATAACACACATTAGCTTCATTTTTTTGATGAGAAAACAGGTCCTTCTGTTCATATCTAGTAATTACTCAGGATGTGAATCCATGGCTATCTTGTTCCAAAGCTTTGTCCACTACATAGTCTTGAAAGTGTTAGATCTCTTATTATATCAAGTTTGACAGAAAAGATTTGTGTTGGTAGGGGATAGAGGCAATGATAGCAGTGAGGCACAACCCTTGGTAAGGGGAATTTGGTGAGAGCTAACAAAACTACATATGCATTTATCTTTTGGGTTGTTTTTTTGCTTTTGTTTTTTTGAGAGGGAGAGAAAGCATGCATGAGCAGGGGGGTGGGGCAGAGGGAGAGAGAGAGAATCTTAAGCAGGCTCCATGTGGAGCCCAATGCAGAGCTGGATCTCACAACTGTGAGATCATGACCTGACTCAAAATCAAGAGTCAGACACTCAACTGACTGAGCCACCCAAGCACCCCAGCATTTATCTTTTGACTGAGATATTTCACTTCCAAGAATTTACCCTAAAGATACATCTTCAACATTAGAAAAACACACATGTACAAGATTATTCATTGCAACATTGTTTGTAATGCAAAATACTGGAAACAGCCTAAATATCTTCACATAGGAGAATGGTTGAATAAACTTGAAGTGGTTCTCAAACATTTTGGTCACAGGCCCCCTTTACTCTCTTAAAAATTATCAAGGACCCCAGAGTTCTTTGTTTATATGGATTATATCTATTGATATTTATCATCTTTGAAATTAAAACTAAAAAAACATTTTAAGGCAATTATTCATTTAAAATAACAATAGTGAACTCATTGTGTGTTAACATAAATAACTCATTTTAATAAAGGTAACTGTATATTCCAAAACAAAAATATAGTAAGAAGAATGGTATTATTTGCATTTTTGCAAATCTCTTTAAAGTTAGTTCACTAGAAGACAGCTGGCTTATCATAATCTGCTTCTGCATTCAATCTGTTGGGATATGTTGTTTTAATTGATGTATATGAAGAAAATCTGTCCTGTAGTTAGAAAAGTGAGGAGTATTTTAATAGCCATTTCAGATACTTGCGGATATTTTCTTTGATACTACATCAAAACTTGACAAGTGGTAATTCCTTAAAGGTTGCTGCAATGTGGAATCTGAAACCATTATCAATGAACTTTTTTGTACTCTGTCCCATTAAGATCCTTTGGTCTATAGTACACTTTAACGGGATATTTTATCCATATATGTTTTTGTAACATCATGCATTGATCATTTGAAAAAAATACCAGCTGAGTTATGTAGACCTACCAATGTTGACACATTTCACTATATAATTTAAAAAAACCAACACTCCACAACATTTGT
This sequence comes from Lynx canadensis, assembly GCF_007474595.2. Classification (NCBI taxonomy): domain Eukaryota; kingdom Metazoa; phylum Chordata; class Mammalia; order Carnivora; family Felidae; genus Lynx; species Lynx canadensis. Next base: position 41,576,976 of record NC_044310.1, read on the forward strand.
TAATATCACCACCCATGTCTTCAGAAAAGTTTGGAAGATGTTGAGTTTATGGTGGTGAATATAAGTTTTCCAAAGAAAGCTTGCATTTTATTACTGGCAACAAATACTATTACTCCTTTTCCTTGAAGTGACATGCTTCATTTTTACTTTCCAGAAAATGTCTGCCAAATTCCCACATCTGAATAACCATAGTCTATTTTTCTTTAAAGTAAAAATGATGTTCAAATAAAAGTGACGGATGTGTGTGTGTTTCCTAGCTTTACTCATTGAGAGAGCTCAGAAGCGATGGCCCTGTAGTGGCAATGAGCACACCTACTACCTAGATCTTGATTTTTAAATACCATCCTCCACTAAATAGAACTAGGGCTGTGAGAGGAAATGGGTGATTCTAGTCACTGGGAAAGCACAAAGTGATCCTGGGATGTAGTGCCAGAAACTAAGGGAAATGCTTAAAAAATAATGAGAAGATGATAAAAGAACACAGAACGCAGCCAAACCTGAAAGTATTTTTATAGTGATTATATAATTCATAGAATAAAAATTGATGAGCTCATTCTGATATAAATCAATAAACTGATAAATGAATAAATGGTGAAGAAGCAAGAAGCTCTCCCATATAATAAGAAGACAAATAAAAAATGTATAAGGAACCATAATGATGGAATTAGAAAATTATCATTTGGCAACCTCTACTGTCATAACTGATTCAAGCAAGAATTATCAGTAAATGTTAAAACTTGTGTGTTATCCAAAAAATCCCCCCACAAGATATTTATTAATTACAAAAAGCAAACTAGTTACTTTACACTGGATAAACCTGGCAGATACCACCTTAATTAACCAAGTGAACAAAGTTATTACCAGTGATGGGACATACAGGTATCACATGCCTCATGATGCATTAAGAAAGATACAACATCAATTCTGTGGTATTCCTGCCGAAAATGCATAACTTGAATCTAATCAAGATGAAAAAATCAGACAAACACAAATTGAGGGATATTTTACAAAATAAATGGCCTGTATTCTTTAAAAGCGTCAAGGTCATAAAAGACAAAGACTGAGAAACTGTTACAGATTAGAGAAAATGAAAGAGATTTAACAACCTACTATAATGTGTGATCTTGCACTGGATCTTAGAGCAGAAAAAAACAATTATTATTTTGTGTGTGTGTCCGTGTGTAAGAATATTGGTGCGACAAGTGGCAAAATCTGAATAAAGTCATAGATTAGATCATAATATTGTATCAATGATAAGTTTCTGATTTTGCTAATTGTACTGTGATATTTGTACTTTGTTTTGAGGAAATGCACTAAAAAATAAATGGGTCAGAAAATAATGACAATAGTTTGTTTATACAACTATGTATATCTCTTTATAGAGACTGAAGAAAAAGCAAGAATGGCAGCAAGTGCACACATAAAGTGAGCAAGAATAATAAAGCCAATGTGGTTAGATGTGGGTGAGAGATATACAGGAATTTTTTGTAGTATTTTTGCAAATTTTCTTTAAATCTGAAATTATTATTATTATTATTATTATTATTATTACTTTTTTTTAGAGAGAAAGCATGAGTGGGGGAAAGGGGCAGAGGGTGAGAGGATTTTAAGCAGGCTCCACGCTAAGCAGGGCTCAATCCCACAACCCTGTGGATAATAACCTGAGCCAAAATTAAGAATCAGATACTTAACCGACTGAGCCATCTGGGTGCCCCCTAAATCTGAAATTATTTAAAACGTTTAAATATCACATAAATATTTTCCACTATTTCCTTCTAAATATTTAATTTATATATTTAATAAATATATAAAAACATAATTGGGATCATATAATAGTCTTTTTTACTTAATACTGTTTTTTTAAATTTGATATTGAATCATGAGCAGTTTTCAATGCCATTTGAAATTCTTTAAAAACACAACTGTTAATGAATAATATTTTAATGTGTATACTGTGATTCATTTAATACATTTAGTTTCCCTTATATTTTTGTCATAAACCTACAGTAAAATATATAATAAATTTCTTTTTGCACATATTTGTTCACATATTTAATTACTTACTTATGTTTGATTCCCAAAATGGGAATTGGCTTGTTGTTTTTTAAATGACTCAAGTGACCTAACAAACTCCTAAATGCCCCCGATTTCCTTTTTAAGTTTGTGCTGCTTTACTGACTTATGGCTTGCTCTAAAGCTTGCTCGTTTGGTAACAGGCTGAATTCTGGGTTTGACTCCTGGCTGTGGTTGGTGATTGTAGATGGGTGTGGAGGGCTGTAGCTGGCAGCAGCAGGCTGGGGTGCAGGGCAATCACTGGTTGAAGGGGAGTCTTACTCTTTGGTGGCCCCTGAAAGTTAAAAGGAAAGGCCTAAAAAAGTCACTCACTGAATGAGTGGAATACACTAGCTTGATGCACATCAGGCTAAGACAGCTTAGTCCAGTTTAATATTCTCTGAGCTGTATTCTGTGTAGAGACTGGTTGCGGGGACACAGAGATGAATCAAACACTGAACCTGGCTCACAGGGCTCAAAATCTCATAGGAGAGACATACAGGTAAACAGAGACTGACAGTGTAGTGATGAAGACTTACAAATTGAGAAGCACAAAGATTATTGGGAGCATCAAAGAGGTTTTGTGCCTTCTTTTAAACAAACTTTTATACAGTATCTACTCATACACAAATATAATATTCATTCATTCCTCTTTCCTCCATCCTTTCCTTCTTTTCATTCATTGCACATATATTTTATTTTTTTAAATGTTTATATATCTATTTTTTAGAGAGAGTGTGAGCAGGGGACGGGCAGAGACAGAGGAAGACAGAGGGAATCCCAAGCAGGCTCTGCACTGTCAGCACAGAGCCTGACATCATGACCTGAGACCAAATCAAGAGTCAGATGCTTAACCAACTGAGCCACCAAGGCACCCCTGCACATATAATTTGTTGAGCATATACCTTAGACCATAGTGGGTGGCAGTGGAGTTGGAGAAGAGGAAAATTCAATAAAAGCAAGAAGTAGAATTTATCAGGCTCAACAACCAATTGTCCAGGACAGAAACAAGAGTTAAGGATCACTCCTTTGCCATTGACAAAGCCAGGAAATGGGTATCTTTTTGGCCTGATTTCTCCCCAGTTTTATTGAGGTATAATTGACAAGTAAAAGAACTGAATTTTTTTTAAGTTTATTATTATTTTTTTAGTAATCTCTACACCAACCATGGGGCTTGAACTCAGGATACTGAGCTCAAGAGTTGCATGCTCTTCTAACTGAGCTGGCCAGGTGCCCTAAGGCCTTAATTTTTAAGAACAAATTTTAAAGGGCAAAGAAAATTTTGATTGGGGTGCTACAGCTTTAACTCATGTGGAGAAACTATTTTTAGAATACTGGCTTTCTATAGGATATGGCACAAAAATGAAAGCGGGAAGGTCTACCAGGTTACAAATAAAGAGGTATTTTAGAGTCACTGTATAGTTGTGGAAATCAAAACAAAATTGAGAGTGGGGTAACTAAAGCAATTGACGGTAGGTAAAAGATTAAAATTAACAGAAGAGGGGAAAACAGATGAGAGATATTTCAGGAGCAGAGAGCACACTGGGTAGGAAGAGTTGAATGACAGAATGAAATTATAGATGAAAGGATTTATAGTAGATTACTATGATCTGGGAGGTGGTAGTGATGATAAAGACAGTCTCTTTCAGCAACATAGAAGGGGAGAAAGTGTGAAGCAAGAGGAAACTGGTCCTGGGAACAAATGAATCATCTTCAAGCAGTAGCTACACCCTGGGTAGCATGATTATTCATAAACAAATGCAGATTTCCTGTGGTGGTAGTGAACCAAGCTTGGAAAGCAGTACTAATGTTGGGTTGCCAAACTAGTCTAAATGAAAGGGCCCATTTCTCTAGAATGAAAATTTTTAGCAACAGTAACTTACTCTTACAGCATTTTCTGAATATTGTAGAAAGGACTATTAGGGGCATCAGAAGGGAGAATGAAGGAATTTCAGGGTATACTTCCAGCTTTCCCTTAGGTAGATGTATTTCACATGTAAAATGGTGGTAGTATAGTACTTAATTCAGAGTTGTTAGGATGAATCATAGTTTCCCTCGGAGCCCCAGTTTCTCTTTTTATAAAAAAGGGATAGTGATTTTTTTTTTTTTTTTTGTAATGTGACTCAGAAGTAGGTGGTGAAGGCACGCTCAGGATTGTACAATAACAGGAACAGCTTTCATTGATTGGAAGAGAGCTGTAAGGTCATATTTTCTCTAAGGTGGCTGCTCAATTATTATTTGAAAGTTCCCAGAGACCTTATATAATGTTCTCATTAAGATTTATTATTATTAGGACATAACCTAAGGTAAGGTGAGATTGCCTTATAATTTTTATATACAGAAAATATACTAGTTTTATGCTAACATCTGCTATGCAATAGAATGTTATAGCATCCAGTGTATTAAACTCTATTTTTCCACAGTAGAGTTATGTTATATAAATCCATTAGGGAAATTTTACCCAGACTAGGGATGATAAAGAACAATGCATCCATTTTTTTTTCTTTTCTGATGCACTCATCTTTTGATAGGAATATATTTACATACAGAGATTAAGAGAGAAAGAACACAGATGAGAACAATCTTGAATCTAAGAAAGACTGAAAGGGTGTTTTGGAACCAACAATAATTGGAACTAACATTTATTGAGTATCTTCTCTAGGCCAGTTCTTTCACATAAATTATCTCCAGTTTTCACAACAAGCAGCAAGGCAGGCATTAGAAAACCCAGGTTCCGAAATATTATGTAACTTGCTCAGGGTCATAAAGCTAACCATGACAGAGCTGGAATTGGTAGGATCAGGAACAATCCACCACCAAAGTCCCTGTTCATTCTACTATAGCACTCTATGATAAAATAATGTACTGTTATTTGGGAAATTTGGGACCAGAGGATTTGAAGAACTTCTTTCCCTACTTATTTCCCCTCTAACTGGTCTTTTTGTTTCTATTGTTTTTGGTTCCGATGCTTGCATTCTAGAGCTTGAATGGGATCGAATATGGGGTATATGTAAACAGAATGATTCCACAGTCCCCGCTCAGTAACAATTTCCTTCCTTCAGAGCCTTACCTGGGATTTGGCAGGGGTTGGGATGAAAGAGTAGAGGTAGAGGTGGGGGAGGGGGTTCGTTAGAAAAGATGGATGGTTTTTTCTTACCTTTAAGTTGTTTATGAATTTCAGGACAACCCGTTGGCTATTCTCTTGCTCGGCATATTATTTTTTTCTAATTTTCGGGGCGGTTTGGGATTAAGGATTTAGTATCTGTAGGACATTTCTGTAACGATCAGCACAGAAAATCCAAAAAAAGTTAAGGTCAAAGACAATTCCTTCATCTGTTTTGGGAAAGGAGTGTGTGTGTGTGTGTGTATATGTGTGTGTAAAAGGTTGGTTCTGGGTCGCTCTTGTTACACCCAGACACACTGAAGGGATTAGAAGGGATCCCTCTTGAATCATGAGAGATGAAAACGAGCATATTCCCTCACCTCCTGCTCTCAGGTGAACGTCCGAGCGACAGAAACGTTCACGTACCTTCTGGAGAGAAGGAAAAGGTGCAAAGGCGCTCAGGGCCTGAGGGCTAGGAGTGGGGCGGGGGCTCGCCACGGTCGGTGGGGATCGAGGGGCTTCTGCCTCCAAGGAGGAATCGTCGGGGGCGGGCCGGGGGCCGAGGGCAACGCAGCGAGCGCTAGGCCCCCGCCATCCCCAGGCCGCGCTCCCCCGCGTTCCCTGCGGCTCGTGCCCGGGCGGCCGCCGCAGTCCCGGCGCCGTAGCCGGGCGTGGGGTCCAGGGGGCGCTGTGGCCCAGCGGCGCCGGCGGCAGGAGCGGCCACGGCGACGCTGGAGGCTTCGCCGAGGATCCCCGCCTGCAGCACCTCGGTCGTCCCGCCGCAGCCTTGAGCCCCCGGCCCGGTTCAGCGGCGCTCCTCCGGGATCCGCGTGGCTGCGGCGGTCCCGGAGCCCGATGCGGCGCAGCGGGCGCTGGGCCTTAGCAGCAGCGGTGACCACAGCCCTTTCAGGAGCGGGAGGCTTCGCAGCGGCGCCTGGGGCCGCGCCGGTGCCCTCCGGAGGAGGCTGTCGGCTTAGGGACGACCCCCTCGGCCATGCTGAGGCGGCGGCGGCCACTGCTCGAGGTGAGTGTGGCGCGGCGCGGTCCCGGGCTCGCTGGCCTTCCGCCACGGGGAAGGGCCCTGGCAGCAGCCTTCGGGCCGGGCGGACGGGGCGTCCTGCCGCTGCGGCCCCCTCCCCCACCCCGCGGCTCTGGGCCCTCAACCCTTCTCCGCGTCCCCCGGGAGGCGCGTGGGGGTGAGTAGGCCCCGCGCCGCCGGGAAGCTCTCGCCTGGCCTCGGTTCCTGCGCGGCCCGGTGTGTGTGGAGCGGCACTGCTGGCGGGGGCACTGGCACCTTTCGGGTTGGCCCCGGACCCGGGCCGAGCTCAGCCTCTTACCCCGGGCCCGGCACGTACATCCAGGAGGGAGGCAGAGGACGCCTGTTTGCAAACAGCCTCGGCTTTTCCGCGCCCGGGTAGCGAGTCCCGCAGAGTCCCGGGGGGAGGGGTGGGAGGGCTGGTGAGAATTGGAGTGCGGAAAGTGCGGGGCCCTGAGAGCCCTTGGTACTCCCGAGTGTCATTCACGGATCTGACTGGGTTGAAAACAACCGTTTGCGTTTTATTTGAGCTGAAATTTCATCACCTGCAGGTAGCTCATCCCTGCCGCCTTCTATTACATTTTGCCCCTGAGAGTGGTCTGCCTTAGAGAAAGCCCTATCCTAGCTTTGCGCTAAGTTTCCTACATAAATACAATTACAAAAATATCTTTTTGGTTTTTAAACAAGGGTCTGTTCCCCTTCTCCCCAATAAAAGAGTGTAAATATCTTAATACCTCAGTTCTAGGTATAAAAATGTTACACCTAAATAGATCCATAGACTGGATGACAAGAGAATTTTAAAAAGTCGTGCTAACTATCTTAGTAACAGATACTGATGGAAATGGAACATATTCTAAATTTTAGAAGTTAAGTAATTTGCTCGGTATTAATGTGAAAAAAAGGAAGTGATGATTACAGTTTGATAAGTCAGGTGTTTGGGGTGTTTATGGTTTATGATCGATCAATATGATTACAGGTTTTTCTTGTTTTCCTATTATGTATATGAAGGTTGTAGGATTAATAAGTACTTCTGAAACTTTCATAATCATGAATAAAATAAATATGCTTATTGTAGGAAATTCGGAAAGTACAGGATCGTACCGTGTCAACTCTCAATAAATATTTAATAGTGAGGGAAAAGTCACCCATTATCTTACAGTTAGTACATTTTGATGGTCATTTAAAGTTTTAAATGGGCTTGTATTGTTGGCGACTTTAAAATGGTCGATTTATGATTAATTTAATTATTAATTATTCAAGTTATTACTATTTAATTATTATTATTTCTGTCTACCAGTTTGAGTTAACTGTTCGATTTTACTGTTTAACATCCAGTCATTTGTTTAAGACCTATAAAAATGTTTTACTAAATTACATTGCAGTCATAGTTGAATTCATCAATTTAAACAGAATAACATGGGTAACTGTCTAAAAGACCCCTGATTTACCTCCTGTGCAGCATGGGAAGCTCCTGAAGTCTAGGGAGGTTTGGTGTAGTAAACATTTTTGAGGACCTGTTCTGTTAGTTAGATGCGCTGGCCTTGGATTGTTTCTGTTAAGGTTTTGCTTAAATGTTTATAACTGTAAAAACTTGGCCTGATTAAAAAAAAATTGCCGGGGGGGGGTGTAGTTTAAGTTTCAAAAAGTCTAGTTCGGTTCTCAATGTGTTTCTAAAGATTACCAACATTACAATCAGCTGAGAGTGCTTATTAAAGTACACAGATTCCTGGTCCCTTGAATCACAATTTCTAGGGATGATGGTAGTTCAGGGATGTTTTATTTTTATCAAGCTCCCCAATTCTTAGTCCTAAAGTTTGAGAATCACTGATATAATAAGTTAAAGCTTAACTAACCTTGCCAAGGCTAATGACAGTATCTGTTTTCTAGCAAAGCTATCAGTGTTAAGCCGCATTACAATCATTCCTCATAGCAACAGATGATGGTGTTACAATATTAGAAAGAAAAATGATATTTCAAGGGATAGTGATTCAATTAACATATATTGAGAGCTTTTTCTGGTAGATGTGGTGTTATAGAAGGATACCTAGCCGCTTACGTTGGCATTTAATCTCTCCTTGGACTTTGAAGACATTGTCTATAAGATGCAGATAGTTATTATACTTACCTTGGAAGGCTTTTAGAGTAAATTCATCTGACAAAGTTTTGTAATTTGTAGAATATCTTTATAAAATTTTAGCTATTAATATTAAGTGCCAGGTCCTATCTTTGATGTTCTAAGAAACACAAAAATGACCATGATCACTGCTAGCAACTAGCCAACTTTGGAAGCAGAACATGTTTAACTGTTACAAGGCAGGATCAAACAGGAGTTGCAATTGAGTATAATATGCTAGCTCTCTCTTTAAGGCTTCTAATGTTTAATCCAATAGCTTGTCCTTTAAGAATATTAATATTCTTAATATATTCTTATTCTTATATTAATATATAAGAATATAATATTAAGAACTTTAATAATTTTTATATATGGTGATTGCCTTTTCTTCTAATTGCTGATTCAGTGTTTTATTCTGTAAGGAGAAAATTGTATATTTTGCCTGGTAACAAGTAGTTGTAGATTAACTCCCTTAGAAAGAATGAATGAAGATGATCCTATTTTTTTCTTCTGTTACTAAGCTACTGGTGTTCATCCCATTCAGTAAACTTTTATTTGGCACCTGTTATGTGCTGGCCACAGAAGAGTTGCAAGGCACAAAGCTTGTTTAAGAGCTAATTGCCTGGATTTTAACTTAAAATCTTATGTTCCTAAAGGGATGGTGTGTGGGGCCGGCGGGGAGAGGGGTGTATTATGCTTGTCAATTGCATGATGTGGTGCAGAGTATGGAGTCAGATGTGGGCAGGAATCCTTACTGCAACTCTGAGTGGTGTGACATTTAGATCCTGAGTTTCTTCTTGTGTGGTAATAATTGGAGTAATAGTACCCATCACAGGGAGGTAGAACTGGTTCCATGAGATAAAAATAATAAAAAGCAATTAGCTCAGGGTCTGTCTCATAGAAGGTACCCAATAAATGTTCACATCCATTCCTCTTTTTGGGAAAAACAAAAACAAAAATTAGGCTTTGGAATTTCTATGTGAGTTAAAACATGGTAGCTTTAATTTTTTTAAAGAATGAGTCTACTTTTGGAATTCTAAAAAATTTTTGATAGAGGGGCGCCTGGGTGGCTCAGTCGGTTAAGCGTCCAACTTCGGCTCAGGTCATGATCTCGCAGTCCGTGAGTTCGAGCCACGTGTCGGGCTCTGTGCTGACAGCTCAGAGCCTGGAGCCTGTTTCAGATTCTGTATCTCCCTCTGTCTCTGACTGTCCCCTGTTCATGCTCTCTCTCTCTGTCTCAAAAATAAATAAATGTTAAAAAAAAATTTAAAAAAATTTTTTGATAGAAAACAATTTTGATCTTAATTATACATATTTCTCCATTCATTTTTACTGAATAAATGAGCTATTCTCTTTGTATAGAGTACGCTTGTTACATTATCTGAGTTTTATTCATTTTCCATTATTTTCAGAGTTTTACATGATTCTTTATTTTACTTGTGTGTTTAGCTGCATTGCACTATATAGAGGAACAGTCTTAGTATATAATAATCAACGAAAGATAAATGGTGACAGTTATTGAATAGAAATAGTTCATATACTTCGTTTTCAACAAATGATATCAATTTATTAAACTTACATTATTTAAAAACTGAAGAATCTTCAAAACATAGGCTTTTCCTTATAAACTGTAGTAGATTAGATCTAGATTTTTATAGATATGTCAGATATGGGATCTAGTCTTTTCTAATAACCTGCAGGACTCTGGACACATTTATATGCCTCAATTATTCTTCTATAAAATGAAGCTGATAATACCCATTTTACAGAATTATTGTGAGGATTAAATGATATAATGTATAAATCAGAACTGTAATTTAGTTCTATGAATCTTGGCAAATCATTGTTACCCTGAAAGTGGAAAATATACTTCTTGTTTATTTCTGTTTGAAAGAACTTGAAAGATCACTATTTATATAGTTTACAACCAGGAAATAAAGTCAGTATGATCAATTTGAATTATGAATAAGACTGCTAAATTAAGGAGAAACCAGGGTGTCAGTAGAGTTAGTATTTTATTTTATTTTTTAAATTTATTTATTTATTCTGAGAGAGCACATGGGTAGGGGTAGAGAGAGAGAGGGAGAGAGACTTCCAAGCAGGCTCTGCAGTGCAGAGCCCAGTGTGGGGCTCGAACTCATGTATCATAAGATCACCACCTGAGCGGAGATCAAGAGTCAGACGCTTCACCACTGAGCCACCCAGATGCCCCTAGAGTTAGTATTTTAATGGCATAGTTAGTGGAATGCTTTATGCTTTATAAATAAATGTTGTTTAATAAAACAATTTGAAAATACTGTTTATAAAAGTATTTCCTATTTTACATATTAAGTGGTACCTAGTTTTTTTTTCTTTTGAATTATTATAAATAGCTCATTTCCAGAGCTGAACTATTGGAAAAATGAGGACAGTATATAATGTTTTGTACTTATGAAATATTTTATTGATAGCCTTTAATAAAATAAGGTAAAGATGAGGAAATCTCTGGACATGTTGATATCAAGAAAAAGTTGTTAAATTCATATTGGGCAAGGGAGAAGGAGAACTTAATTCATGTTGATAAGTATCTTGAGGCATTTGGATTTTATATTATAGAACTATTTGTAAAAATCTTAAATTTTTTTCTGTAAATTATCTTTTAGTTGAAAATTCTTACACTCGTTTTTTAAGCTTAAAAAATGCTTTTGTGGCCCAAGGCTTTGGACTATAATAGTTTCTTTAATTGATAATTCTGTAGTGACTTACCTTTTTTCTGATTATTTATCATAATATATGCTTGAGGATATGTGACTTAATATTTATAATGGTAGTTATGTTGCATTTTTTTTTAAATACAGAAGTAGTAAATTCATGCCCTAGGTTTTAAGGATTAATTAAATTTAAATGAAAATGTAGTGCCTTTTGAGGGAAGGAGTCTTAAGAAGTAAGACCTAAGGAAATGGTAAAATTAGTCTAGAATTTTTCACCAATTAGGAAAAGTTTGGGTATATTCAGTCCTCGGTTCTTCTGGCTCTTTGAAATAATTTTAACTTTAGAGAAATAATACTAAGTTTAAGATACGAAGTGAAGAATATATATATTTCAATTAAATTTAAAATATTAGGCAAGACCCTTTTTTTTAATAGCAGCCTTATTGAGATATAATTGAAATACTATACAATTAACCCATTTAAAGTGTACAGCTCAATGCTGTTAGTATATTTGGCATTATGCAGATATCACCATTATGTAATTTTAGACGTTTTTATCACCTCAGAAAGAAATCATTCCCCATTTCCTCCCAATCTACCCAGCCCTTGGCAACCACTAATGTACTTTCTGCCCATATGGATTTATATTTCATATAAATGGAATCATAGGATATGTGACTGGTTTCTTTCCTTTAGCATAATGTTTTTAGGGTTTGTCCATGTAGCGTGTATTAGTACTTCATTTCTTTATGCTACTGAATAGTATTCCATTATATGGATATACCACATTTTATTTATCCAACTTCATCAGTTTGGGTTATTTTTTTCTTTTGGCTGTTATGAATAATATTGCTATGAACATTTCATGTACAAATGTTTGTCTTTCTCTTGGGTATATACCTAGGGTTGTATTGCCAGAGTCAAAAGATAACTCTTTGTTCAAACCTTTTTGAGGAACCCCACCAATTTACATTCCCACCAGAAGTGTAGGAGGGTTCCAGTTTCTGCACATCCTCACCAACCCTTGTTATTATCTGTCTCTTTGATTAGAGCCATCCTAGTGGGTGTGAAGTGGTAAGTTAAGTCTCTATTTGAGGATTGTAACTTTCATTTACAGTCATTAGGTAAATTGTTCAAGTTTTTACTTGCAGATACATTGCCAGATTCTTTGAGGATAAGGAGTCTTTTTGGCTTGAGGATAAAAGCTGTGAACTTTCTAGTTTTCTGTTTAGTAAATACTGAACTTGATGGAACTGGTTAACCACTTTGGGTGGTAGTGGGGACAGTGGTATGGGGACTTCCAACTGAAAGGTTGTCTTCTAAGAATATTTCTTAACAAAAGGCAGTTGTAAATCTTATGTTTAGCTTTCCTTTCACTGCTAAAATGTTTCTAAAAAGATAGAGTCCAATAGCATATTTACCCATTAACATTTCTAAGCACTCCGGTCTGATTTTTAGGATTGGCATTACCTCTCCATGATATATAATTCTATATAAATACAGTTTAGTTGTTGTCCCCCTCCCTCTGAGATTTTATTTTTAAGTAATCTCTACATCCAACGTGGGGCTCGAACTTACAACCCCAAGTTCAAGAGTTGCATGCTCCATGGGCAGAGCCAGCCAGGCACCCCTATTCTTTATTCTTGTACATAGTATGGTCCTCTATTGTTTGTTCACATGAAAGATATTAAAGCTTTTCTATGAGATTTTGTAGGACATAGTTCAAAGTCAGCAATAATGACTTGCTAACATTTAAAAAATTTTTTTCAAACTAGTTAGGAAATACTGCAGGGAGCTATTGTTTGAGCAAACAAAGTGCAAGTTTTGGACCTTCATTCTACATACAATGGATTTCCCACAGTATTTTCCCACTTGATTAGGATCACTTTTAGGTCCTTTAATGCTGACTTTTATGGTTAAGCATCTGACTTCAGCTCAGGTCATGATCTCATGGTTCATGGGTTCAAGCCCCACATCAGGCTCTGGGCTGACAGCTCAGAGCTTGGAGCCTGCTTTGGATTCTGTCTCCCTCTCTCTCTGCCCCTCCCCCTCTTGTGCTCTGTCTTTCTCTTTCTCTCTCTCAAAAATAAATATTAACATAAAAAGATTACATATTATAATATAATTAATTAACATATAATATGTTATTTTAAAAATAAAATATTAAATATAAAAATAAAAATAAACATTAAAATAACACCATCATTCTTCACAGAGCTAGAACAAATAGTCCTAAAATTTGTATGGAACCAGAAAAGACCCCGAATAGCCAAAGCAATCTTGAAAAAGAAAACCAAAGGTGAAGGTATCACAATCCTGGACTTCAAGATGTATTACAAAGCTGTCACCATCAAGACAATATGGTACTGGCACAAAAATAGACACTTAGATCAATGGAACAGAATAGAGAACTCAGAAGTGGACCCATAAACATATGGCCAACTAATCTTTGACAAAACAGGAAAGAATATCCAATGAAATAAAGACAGTCTCTTCAGCAAATGGTGTTGGGAAAACTGGACAGCGACATACAGAAGAATGAACTTGGGCCACTTCTTACACTGTACACAAAAATACACTCAAAATGGATAAAAGACCTAAATGTAAAACAGGAAGCCATCAAAATCTTAGAGGAGAAAGCAGGCAACAACTTTTTTGACCTCAGCCGCAGCAACTTCTTACTCAACACATCTCCAGAGACATTTTGCTCATAGGCAAAAATGAACTGCATCAAGATAAAAAGCTTCTGCACAGCAAAGGAAGCAATCAGCAAAACTAAACGGCAACCAACGGAATGGGAGAAGATATTTGCAAATGACATATCAGATAAAGGGTTAATATCCAAAATGTATAAAGAATTTATCAAACTCAACATCCAAAAAACAAATAATCCAGTGAGGAAATGGGCAGAAGACATGAATAGACACTGTTCCAAAGATGACGTCCAGATGGCTAAGAGACACATGAAAAAATGCTCAATATTATTCATCATTGGGGAAATACAAATCAAAACCACAATGAGATACCACCTCACACCTGTCAGAATGGCTAAAATTAACAACTCAGGCAACAACAGATGTTGGCAAGGATGTGGAGAAAAGGGAACTCTTGCACTGCTGGTGGGAATGCAAACTGGTGCAGACACTCTGGAAAATGGTATGGAGGTTCCTCAAAAAATTAAAAATAGAACTACCCTACAGCCCAGTAATTGCACTACTAGGTATTTATACAAAGGATACAGGTATGCTGTTTCAAAGGGACACATGCACCCCAATGTTTATAGCAGCACTGTCAACAATAGCCAAAGTGTGGAAAGAGCCCAAATGTCCATTGACAGATGAATGGATAAAGAAGACGTGATGTGTGCGTGCGTGCGTGCGTGTGTGTGTGTGTGTGTGTATACACACACACACACACACACACACACAATGCAGTATTACTTGGCAGTCAAAAAGAGTGAAATCTTGCCATTTGCAACAACATGGATGGAACTAGAGTGTATTATGCTAAGTGAAATTAGAGAAAGACAGATGTCTTATGACTTTACTTGTATGTGGAATTTAAGATACAAAACAGATGAATATAGGGGAAGGGAAGCAAAAGTAATATAAAAACAGGGAGGGGGACAAACCATAAGAGACTCTTAAATACAGAGAACAAACTGAGGATTGCTGGAGGGGTTGTGGGTGGAGGGCTGGCTAAGTGGACAAGGGGCATTGAGGAAGACAGTTGTTGGAATGAGCACTGGGTGTTATATGTAGGGGATGAATCACTGGATTCTACTCCTGAAATCATTATTGCACTGTATGCTAACTAACCAGGATGTAAATTAAAAAATAAAAATAAATGATAAATAAAATAAACATTAAAAGAATTTAATGCTGACTTTCAAGTTAGTGAGCTGAAAGGCCTCCACTGGTTTGTTTTACAGTCTTTTGTTTTGTAGTGTTTATTTTAGAGAGAGCACAAGCGGAGGAGGGACAGAGAGAGGGGGACACAATCCCAAGTAGGCTGCAGGCTCTGAGCTGTCAGCCCGATGCAGGGCTCCAACCCACGAACCGTGAGATCATGGTTGGACACTTAACAGACCGACTAAACCTCCCAGGCTCCCCATTTAGTTTTTTTGAATGTCATAATTTCTATATAAAACTACAAAAAGCAACAGATCTGGAGCCTTTTAGGTAGGATTAATGAAGAGGTATGCGTTTCTGTTTGTAATATGGTTCTTTTTTTTTTAAAGGTGCTTTTCTTTTTTCTTTTTCTTTTTTTTTTTTTAAGATTTTAAGCAGCCTCTACAACCAACATGGTGTAATCTTTACACCCGTTGTGGGGCTTGAACTCACAATCCTAAGATCAAGAGTCGCATGCTCCACTGATTGAGCCAGCCCAGGTGCCCCTGTAGGATGGTTCTTTTCTAACCTCTCATGGTTACAGTTTGGTAGTTCATCTGCCAAACTTTTATGTTTTTGTTATTATATCTAAGCAGAACACAGCCTATCTCAAAATTCTCCTTACTAAAATAAAGAGCAAGCAGTATCAAAATTTTGTGAAAACATTCTGTCAGGGCTTATGTAAATTTTAGTCTCCATTTTTCATTTTCAGTTGATCCAGAGAAATAACTCCTAAAAAGCAATTGAAGCCAAACACTGCCGGTTTGAGAAAAACCTTACAATTTCAGAATACATCATCTAAATCTTTTAGTGATTCTGGTGATGTAATAACTGCCCATAGGTTTTTTGTTTTTGTTTTTAATTAGTAGCTGAAGTAAACTGTTTTTGAAATTATGAGATCAACTCTTGGAAGTTTTTGCTCAACTTCTAAACAACAAGGTTGAGCTCTGGGAGGAAGATGGGATTGCAGCTACAGTGGAGCTCTGGGCTCCTGCTCCTGACTCACCACTGTTTGCTCTTGCCGAAGAACAAGTCTGTCAGGAAGCCACACTGCAACCATGTCTTTTAAAAACACTGAGAAGATACCTGTGGAATTGGAGGTGGTGATTCAATGAATTAGAATTACTCTAACCAGCCACAATATGAAAAGTCTTTGGAGAAGGTATGTGCTGACTTGATCAGAGAGGCACAAAGGAAAAGAATCGTGAAAGGACCGGTTCAGATGCCCACTAAGAAAGACTCTGAGAATCACTATGAGAAATACTTCCTTGTGGTGAAGATCGTTTGAAGATGAGGATCCACAGGTGACTCATTGGTTTGCTCAGTCCTTCTGAGATTTTTTTTACCCCCCCCCACCAAGTTTATGTATTTATTTTGAGAGAGAGCAAGGGAGGACCTGAGAGAGAGAGAGAGAGAGAGAGAGAGAGAGAGAGAGAGAATTCCAAGCAGGTTCTGTGCTGTCAGCACAGAGCCTCAGGTGGGGTTTGTTCTCACCAACCATGAGATAGGTTGAGCCAAACCAAGAGCCAAAATCAAAAGTAGGAGCTCAACTGACTGAGCCACCCAGGGGCCCGGTTCTGAGATTGTTAAACAAATTACTTTCATCAGTATTGAGCCAGGAGTCAATGTCGAAGTCACTATTACAGATGCTTAAATCAGCCTTTTTAATAAATTATCAGTTGTTAGAAATAAAGGTTGAGATTTTTTTTTGATTCTTTAACGTGGCACAGCCCTTCATGATTTGGTTCCAACATCGTTGTTCCTCACTTGTTTCTGCATGCCCCACTATCCAGTCCTTTAAAGATTCCAGGTTTATGGAGTTTTTCTTAATTTCTTTTACCTTATATTACTTGTATAATATAAAAACTTTATAGACCACTGTGTGGCATCTTTCTGCTAGGTGTTTCATGTATGTCATTTCTAATTCTTAAAATGATCCTATAACATTCATAGTGTCATGCATGTTTTATAGCTGAGGGAACTGTGGCATGAGGATTTTTATTGACTTTCCTAAGCCCACATCCATGATTCAAACCATATATCTCTGACTACAGAGTCCACTCTTTTTCATCATGTGAACCTCTCCATGTATTCTGTATTTGTTTATCTTAAGATTTTTCATAGTGCTTTAGGAAGTATTTATTATTAGCAGAGCTCAACTCTAGTTGATGGACTTTGGTGGAATTTGCCTTTGAAGTATACTATTGGCATGTAGCATTTTGTGTAAGAAAAAGATGTGTATGTGCATATATTTTAGGCATTTCAGCTTTCATATATGTATTTTTGAAGTAGTTAAATGCCTGCTTTGCTGTTAGAAAAATATAATAACTGATCTCTGGGCCTCATTTCTCTGATCTGAAAATGTGTGGTGGGCTAGATGTTAATGCCCCTTCCACATTTAATATTCTATTCAGGTTTCTAAAGAACTGAATGAAAAGATGGCATATGGACAGCTCCAGGCAATGATGACAGTATCAGTAATGAAGAACCAGAATAGAGGACAATGAGGTATGGGTGGTGGCTAAGGAAAACAGGAGAATTAAGACTAAGGGATTGTAATTTCCATAAAAGTTTCCCCTGTACTAAGTAAAGAGAATATCTTTCTAAATGAAAACATAGAGACTCTGGGAATTAGCTGGCTGAGTAGTTTGTAACTGATGCCTCCTCCTCCCTACCTGTTACCCCCATTCTTCTGTCCTTTCTTGTGATGGTGTATAATGTGTTTGAGAAAAATGCACCTAGAGCTGTGTTATATGAAAATAACCAGGTCATCAGTAGCACACTTGAAATAATTATAGCTTTCATATTGTTCATAAAGTGAGAATTCAGTAATTAAAATGTGAACCCATTATTGTAGATCTTCGGAGTTTGTTGATAAAGCAAAGGAGGGCATATTTTGCATTCAAAAAGGATGAAATACCTCTTAGTGACAAAACTTTTATATAGCCTTTCTACCCTCAAGGTATTAGAGATGCTTATATTGACATATAGACGGGTGATGGTTTGACTAGGTGGAAAATTGTTAACCAGCATAGAAAATTGTCATTCGTTTCCTTGTTAGCTTCTGGAGACCTTAGATCAGTGAATTTTGAGTTTGGGACTAAATCATCCTAGGCCAGGAGCAAGGAAATGTCCTTTAGTTAGAGAAGTTTGGTTTTTTCAGCATACTGTAGCCCTCAGATAGAGATTTATAAATACACTTTAGTATTTTTAAAAACTTAGAAGTAAAAGTAAAGAAACTGGTTTAACTTTCTTCAGCAGTATATTACCCAACTTATTGGCTGGGGACCCTTTTTTTCCACATAATACTTAGTAGTACATCTTTTACTGATCTAGGTTAACTTTTATCTGTTTTATAAAGCCTCACTCTCAAAATATCCATGACTATTTCAACCCTCAGGTGATAGGCCCTGATTACTTCCTGAAGGACCTCATTCTATTGTTCATTACTGATAATTATTACAAAAAAATCTTTTGTATTTGGCCAAATGTTGTTTTTCTTTAATATCTATCGTTTCATTGTTTTGCTTCCTAAAATTGTACAAAATAAATAATTACTCTCATCTTAATATCCGAAGATGCCTTGGCTAGCATAGAGATTAAAAGCCCAGGCTTTGGAGTCAGATTGCCTGAGTACAAATTTTAGTTCTACTGCTTTTACTGTGTGATCTTTTCTTGTCTGTAAAATGGGAATAGCCATAATACTTTAATGGGTTAAATGACATGATTCATAAAAGAGCTGATTATGTAGTGTGTTGGTTTGGTTCCTTGGAAAGTAGATATTGAGATGGAGTTAGTGCAAGAGATTTTACGGGGAGTAGGTAATAGAATGCCTGTGAAAGGAAAGGGAGCGCAAGCTGAATTGACCTACAAGAGTCTCAGTCTTTGATGCAGATCTTAAAAAAAACAAAAACACACCAACAACAACAAAAAAAAAACAACAACACAAAAAACTCAGCCAATCCAACGGGGAGCTCCAGAGCAAAAATCACCTGTTAGAGGAGTCCTGCATTGGGAAGAAATGGCCAGGTTCTAGTACACCTACCATGTTGTTACTGGCTAGGAGCTGCCCAGGAGGAGTATGGCCTCAACTGGAAAGCTGAGATGAATTCTGAACATGCTGCACCTGGAGGCTGTTAACTAACAGTACTCCTTGCATCTGATTGCAAGTCCTTCTTTCCTCCCTTCCTCCCTCCCTTCCTTCATTCCTTCCTTCCTCTGTTCCCCTCCTCCCTTACATGCAAGTTCTTTCTTCAAGGGAGATCCAAGTGATTGCCACAAGTCCATTTCTTGTGCTGCAGGATCTAGGTCTCCAAACGTTTTCTGAGAGCAGTTCTTTCAGGGGTCCATGGACTTCTCCTTTTTTTAAGGATTTTATTTTTAAATAATCTCTATACCCAATGTGGGACTCAAGCTCACAACTCTGAGGTCAGGAGTTGCATGTTCCAACAACTGGAGCCAGCCAGGCACCCTGGACTTCTCTTCTTGATGGGGAAGTTCAAAAAGTAGGTTTGTGAGACAGGTTTCAGTCCCCATCTGTGTACCTGGTCTCAGGGCCACAGTGATTCTCATGGTCTCTTCCACTACTCAGTCTAAATTCCCCTTGACATCAGCTATAATTTTTGTTGGTCTTGGTGGTTTACCTAGACCCACCCATCATTTTTGAGGGATCACAGTCACAATTGGGCAGGGGAGTATCAAGTGGTACCCATGTGGGTCATCTGAGTTCCACACATACTCCTTGTTGTTCCCATTATGTAACAGCATACCTGCTTCCTTCTGAGGATGAAGGTTAATTTATCCTGCCATGATAGTGATTCCTTTTCTTGCCTCTTGGTCCAGGGGCACAAAGAGTCGCAAATGCACTGGCTCCAGGTATAATTTATAGCTCAGTATGATCCTTGACATGTCTCCTGGCAAAAGTATGCCCAGGATCTCTAACAAGATGGGAAGCACAAAGTCCTCTAGTAGATCACTAGAAATTTTGCTAAGTGGAGGCCATTTCTCCTTTTACCTTTTGGTGCTCAGACCCATGTGTTCTTTCTACTAGGAGCATAGCTCTGAATCAGTGCATATACTGCATCCTTGTCTCTGAGCTGGTATATCATCTGTGTCTTCAGTAGGCCATTTTAGTACTCTATGAGGCTGGATGATTTTGTATGGTGCTGTTATGTGATAAGACCACTAGAGCCCCTGGTTATGGGCCCATTGCTACAATTCCTTCACTGTGAATTCATTCCCTTGGTTGGATGCTATGTTATATGGGACTCCATGTCTGTGGATCAGGTACTCTGTAAGCCCTTCTCTAGTGGTGTGGCTGGAGGTCTGTGGACAGGAAAGAAGAACCCATACCTGGAATAAGTATCTATTGAATGCCTGTGGAGATCAACTGCTGGCCTTTCCAAGATGGAAGGAATACGATGTGGTGTGTGGTTGATCAGCTTGAGGCACAGTGCTATATTGGGGGCTCAGTGTTTGTCTCTGTTACTCATAGGTTGGATGTTCAGAGGGGCTGGTAGACCGATTGGGCCTTGGTAAATGGGAGTTCAGCCTTCCTTTGCTTCTTTGTGCCACACTGGTTCCTTTATTCATTTCCCCATCATGCCATTTTCTGGGTGGCTAATGTCAACTCTCTGAGTCATTTTGTTTAGTTGGTTATTCAGTGTCTCTTCTATATTGGATGCTTTCTGGGGCACATTAACACGTGAAAAGAATTTTCACACTTTATGCACTCCCATATGTGCATTCATTTGCCTCCACCCATAACTTCTTGTAATAATTGTATAGACTTTTTCCTTGAAGGGCTCTGACCAGTTAGCCAATCCATTTGCAATTGCCTATGAGTCTGTATATATTCTCAACTCTGGCTACTTTTTTTTTCATACACAAAGTTCATGACTAAGTACATCACTTGAAGCTCTATCTTTAGGAAGATTTTCCCTTTCCACTCTCAAGGTCAGCCCTAAGTATGGCTGTAATGAAGCTGTTTTGTTTGTTTTTTTTTCCAGCTTGCATTCACCTACTGAGCCATTTATAAGCTATTTATAAGCCAAACTTTGGCTTTTATCTCTTCCTTAAGTTGGTCATATAGGATCACCCAAACAGCTATAGATGTGAACTGAGGAAAGGATGCTAGTACAATTTTGGTAGGTGTCAGGGAAGTTTTGTGCCCTTTGGTTCTATGGGGTTTGAATTTTTTTTTTTTTTTTTTTAGGGATATTGAGAGTGTGAGTAGGGGAGAGGAGCAGAGGGAGAGAGAGAGAGAATCGTAAGCAGTCTCCATGCTCAGTGCAGAGCCTGACATGGGACTCAGTCCCCCAATCCTGGGATCATGACCTGAGCTTAAATCAAGGATCAGGTGTTCAACAAACTGAGCCACTCAGGTGCCCCGGGTTTGATTTTTGATGTACCATTTCCATCTCATAATGGATTGTTTCTGAGCTCACTTGACTTTGTAACTTGGAGAGTCTGTTGAATGCAGCTCCTTATGGGCAGTTCTGGATGTATAGTGTCCAGTGGTCAAGTGATCTATTTCCAGAGTCCAGTAGCACACCAGGAGCTGTTTTTGTAATAGCATGACTCTCTTGCAGACCTCTAGGTTCCTGCATTATGATTCTCCCACTAAGGCTTGCTATAAACTCTACTGCAACTTTTCCCAACATTTA
Source organism: Lynx canadensis (assembly GCF_007474595.2). Lineage (NCBI taxonomy): Eukaryota > Metazoa > Chordata > Mammalia > Carnivora > Felidae > Lynx > Lynx canadensis. The sequence goes on from NC_044310.1 coordinate 41,598,525, forward strand.
TACCTCCAACAGGATGGGGACTGCTTGTACTACAACCTCGACCTGATGCAGAGTTGTTTTCCCCACTCAAAGCTGGCAGTGAGCTTTTCATATCATTCAGTATGTGGATTACCATAATATTCCTATGTATAGAATGTGTTGCCTCTAGACTCTGAAGAAGCCTATTAAAAGTTATGGTTCCTTTTTTTGTAGTGGGAGATGCAAGATGCAGTAATTTGTTTCTTGCTTTGGAGGGGATGGGATGGCATGACCCTGACTGCTGAACTCCTAAAACTTCACTGAAGTGGTAGAACCTCAGATATTTGTAGTTTTTCTACTGCCCTTTGGAGCACATGTATCTTACCATGTATTTCAGCTTGCTAGTCATCTCTTGTTCATCTTGCATGATCAGCATGATTAAATGGATCAATGTGCCATTCTGAGGCCAGTTCTCTTCAGAGTTTATTATGATAGAGTAAGAGAATTAATATAGCCCTGAGATAAAACTGAACTTATACTGTTGTTTATTCCATGTGAATGGGACTGTTTCTGATTGGGATAGAAAAGAACTCATTTGCCAAATCAGTAGCTGTATGCCATATACCTGAGGCTATATTTATCTGTTAGAGCAAACATACTATATCCAGTATGGGCGGCTGTGGTCATGGCTACTACTTGGTTGAGCTTGTGGTAGTCTCTAATCATTTTCTTTTCTTTTCTTTTTTTTTTTTCAGCGTTTATTTATTTTTGGGACAGAGAGAGACAGAGCATGAACGGGGGAGGGGCAGAGAGAGAGGGAGACACAGAATCGGAAACAGGCTCCAGGCTCTGAGCCATCAGCCCAGAGCCCGACGCGGGGCTCGAACTCACGGACCGCGAGATCGTGACCTGGCTGAAGTCGGACGCTTAACCGACTGCGCCACCCAGGCGCCCCTCTAATCATTTTCTAGGATCCATCTGGTTCCTGCAGAGGCACTGAACAAACATATGAACAACATATGAAAGGGACCATGAATCTTGCATCTTTGAGATCCTAAGGGTGGCACTAGTCTCTGCCATCCGCTATACAATACTGTTTCTGATTTACTATTTTGGCCAAGGGGTGGGGAGACATTTAGATATTTTCAGGTTTCGTTTGGACTTTTCCTCAATGGTAGTTCTTATTTCAGAGGTCAAGGACCCAGGGTGGACATTACCCCAACTTCCAAGGATGCCAGTCTCATTGTTATATTCAGGACCTGGGAAAATGACCTATGGACCAAAGTGGACTTTGGCCAGAACTCCATTTTTTGCTAGTTCCTATATTTTTCCTGTAACAGAGCAATAATGATGTTCTAGGTGTCTCGATATCAACATCAACTCAGACTCTGTGACTAGTAGTTTTTTAAATGTCTGGATTTTTTCATTTTCCCACTATATAGTCACCTGAATAAATAGGCATAGGTCTCAATGGAGAAGGACTTGGGGGGAATCATTTATTATCATATATATATATATACACACACACACACACACATATATATGTATATATATATATATATATATATAATGTTCCTGTGTATTATATCTATATAATATTAGATATCTATATAATATAGTATATCTCTATATATAATATGATCTATCTATATATATTATCATCTTTATGTATATAATATAGATAATATATATCTAATCAATTATATATATATTTATATATAACCTATATTTATATAGATATATATCTATATTTATAAATTATATATTTATAAATTATATCTATATATAGATATAAATGATTATATAGGATAATGATATATATAAATGATAAGTGATATATATAATGTTTCTGTGTATTATATCTATATAATATTAGATATCTATATAATGTATATCTATATAATATAGATAATCTATCTATCTATATATATATATATAATGTTCCTGTGTATTATATCTATATAATACATATGTTGCAGGGTCCTTACTCCTAGGGAACCAGCCATCTCTTTAAGCTGGTCGGTCTGGATCTGAAAACTGGATCAAGTACAGGAATTAGGCAAGGGATAGTAGTATTTTAATGAGGCAACCACTCTCAGCCTTGTGTTTATATGATCTTGCTTTATTTTGTTGTATATTAAGCAGCACTGATGACTGCCTATTTTGCTTTAATGACACTGTGTTCTGTTAACTATCTTCACAGCTCCCTGTGGGTCAAGGTTTATTGGCTGTTTTCCATCTTGCCAGTTAGGATGATAACTGTGGTCCACTGCCTTCTGTTTTTGTTTGTTTGTTTTAGAGAGTATACGCACACACTCTCTCCAAAAGAGAGGGACATAGGGGTAGAGAGAGAGAATCTTAAGCAGGTTCCATGCTCAGCACAGAACTTGATGTGGGGGCTTGATCCCATGCCCTTGAGATCATGACCTGAACTAAAATCAAGAGTCGGATGCTCAACCTACTGAGCCACCCAGGCGCCCTCACTAGCTTCTGGTTTTAAGTGCCACCACCAGGTTGCTGTTGCTTTGGAGCCTCATTATCCCAATTGCCATCAATGAGCAAAACTGTGACGGTGTATACTTTAGAGGAGAGCCACTACTTCTTTGTGATGCTTGTGTCTCTCTCACCAGTATATTCCTGATAGTCTTGGTGAATAGAGTGTCTCATGCACCCTCTTATGGAATGTAATCTTCTGGTAGGTCTTCTGGCCTCACATAATATATTCAGTCTAGCATACCCACTTTCCTGAGCCTTTTACTCCTGTGCTCCACCCTCTGCTGTGTTAATTCAGGCATTTCAGTTTCACTCAATGTGGACCATTTTTTCCAGGCTTTTAGGAGTCACTGTAGCAGTGAATTTATGCCAAACCCTAGATTCTTCCCATATCCCGAGATGGTGTCCCCACCTCCAAACTTTACCTTATAAGTCTAATATTCTGGTCTCCTTGATTAAGTACCCTTAAAATCCAGCACTGTGTTCTCCTTGATCCTGCTGGTATATGTTGGCTAATTCTTTCAGTAACTTTGGGCTGTTGTCTCTTTTCTCCCTTATCAGGCTCAAGATATCATTGGCAGTGTTAACGTTAGTTATTATCATGGAAACCAGGAGTGGAGGTGGGGGGTACCTCCTGAGAGGGAACCTTTGTTGCCTTGCAGGTGGGAGGCCTCAGAGGTGTGTTCCTGTGGAGTGGAAAGTACTAATGTCATCTTTACAGATTCTGAGAGTTCAGAGGAGTCTGGAGAATCAAAATCTCTGGGGGCAACCATTTTTTAAATTAATTAATTAATTTTTACTTTTTAAAGTTTATTTATTTATTTTGAGAGAGAAAGAAACAGCACACCAGCAGGGGAGGGGTAGAGAGAGAAGGAGAGAGAAAATCCAAGCAGGCTTTGCACTGACAGTGCACGTGAGGCTTGAACCCATGAATCATGAGAAACCTGACCTGAAATCAAGAGGCAGCCGCTTAACTGACTGAGCCACCCAGGTACCCCTGGGGCAACCATTTTAGATGTCCCTCTCCCAGCTATCATGCTTCCATGTTTTCCAAACCAGGACCCAGACCTTCGCATAACAAACCTGCCCCCAGCTAAGTTTAGTTATCTTTGAAGCATTGCATTAGCTATCCTGAATTTGTCTTTATCTTTTGGAACTCTCTTGCTATAGATGATAAGTACCTCTTTTCAGCTACCAGGGAACCCTCTGGCTTTGACACTTAGTTTCTAATTGTTTATTAGTTTCTCTCTGTAGGGAGTAAGTGCAGTATAACTGCTAGCCACTTCCATTTGTGCTTACATGCATTGTTCTCACACATTTCAAAAATCAGAATCTTTATACCGGAGTGTTCTTCTTTGGGAATAGTCTCCTAAGAAAGTTTTAGCATTTTTCCTAAGAAAATTTTAGCATTGGGGCTACCAGCTTGTGCCAGGGACTGTCCATATTTCCATACTAAAAAAAAAAAGGAATCCAAAAAATAAATTAAGAATAAGCCAATGTTGGACAGTAATAACAATATTAAGTAGTACTGGACTCTTCTTATTTTTCATTAGGAGCTATGTTTTTAGTTATATGCATATAATTAAAAAACATATCAAGCTTAATGGTGAAACACTAAACAGTTCCCATTAACGTCAGAAATAAATTGTTCATTATCACCACTTATGGAAGAATTAATGATATGATTAGACAAGAGAAGAATAAAAGACCTCACTGGGGGAAAAAGAAAAGACAAGCAATTTGATGAAGGAGCCCCATTGATCTCCTTTGACTCAGCATTAGAGAAATAAAAGTCTCACTGGAAAGATTGTGGGAGCCCTGAACAGTCTGCTCAGGTGGGTGTTGTGTGTGTGCCTATGTGTTTACATACATGTGCATGCATAAAAGGAAACGAATCAGTTGAAACCTGGAAAATTTTTGATAGAGTTAGGTCAATGAGGTCCACAGGAATCACTATTGAGAGTAAGTAAAGGAGAGATGCAAGGTGAGTTCATGGGGTTGTATATCCATAGTGATCTTCTGGCCACTCACTTCAATCTGAGGACTTACTCTTCCATATGATGCTGTTGAGGCTCTGCTGCTAATACTACCACATTGGTCTAGAACCCTATGGATTCTTCCAACAGAAAAGCTTAACAGTTCAGGTTCGGTTCAGGGGTTAGTAGTCAGCATGTTCTAGAACACAGCAGGATGATTGAGATTATGAGTCACTGAAGGGACAGACATATAAATAAGATTAAGGTAAAAAATGTTTTTTAATGTTTATTTTTTGAGAGTGAGAGTGAGAGAGAGAGTGTGAGCAGGGGAGGGGCAGAGAGGGAGACACTGAATCCAAAGCAGGCTCCAGGCTCTGAGCTGTCAGCACAAAGCCCCATGCGGGGCTCGACCCACCAACTGTGAGATCATGACCTGAGCCGAAGTCTGGACACTCAACTGACTGAGCCACTCAGGCACCCCTAAATAAGATTAAGTTTAAATGTCTTCTAGGATGTGTGATCAATTATTGAAGGGTTAGAAGCATATTTTATATTTATCTTCTTTGAACCTCCTTCTGTTACTTTAGTTTTCTTTCTTACTCCCTCTTTTTTTTTTTTTTTGAAGTCAGGATAATATCCACAGAAAAATTGGCTAGTTGAGTTCAAATATTAAGTGACTGTGCAGGTGCTTTCTTGAGACAGGCATCACACTTTAGTATGCTGCAAACATGGCTTATTGGTACTTCTCATTTTGTCATGCAGAATATTAAAAAGACATTTACTCAGGAATTAAAATTTGACAAAATTAATTTTTATTGCTTTGTTGACCAATTAAAACTGGCATTTTTTAAAACTGAAGAGTGTGTGGCTGTGAAGAATATGACTACTAGTACAGTTTGGTGTTGTTGCCTTGATTCGTGCAAAGGTGCAAGCGTTTCTACATTCCTTTGCTTTTGCAGTTTGCAAATATGTATATCATGCAGATGTCAACACAATGAAAAAACATACTAAGAAGTTATGTTTTAGTGTTATGAAAATAGTTTAAAAAATTGAGATATAATTAATACATTATACTATATTAATTTCATATGTACAACATAATGATTTCAATATATGTATAAAAATAATTCTGACCTCATACTTCCTAGAAGAGTTTTGAGGATCCCTAGGAGTCCGGGGACCACACTTTGAGAACTCATCCATTTTGTGCTTGGATGCTTTCAAGCAGCCTGAACTTCTAACCTTATAAAATTACCTGCCTGGTTTTTAAACTTCCATAAATTCAACAACCTGGTTAGGTAAACCTCACTGAATGTTTAACTGACTTAATCGTTAAAAAATGTTTTAATAGTATAGCGCACCTGTTCTTATTTTTAGTCTGAATATTTTACTGCTTACTCATACATACCCTGGTGACTTAAAAAAATAGTTTTAAGGTTAACATTCCATACTTTTTTACTTTGAACAAATCTCTTTAAATTAAAAAAGCATAGCAGTTGATCTTTGACATTTAAATTCTGTGAGATTCTTGCAACAAAAATCTTTGTTTTGACTAGCTCCTTTGGGAAACAGTAAATAAATTTAGGATTGGTGGAATATTTTCAGCAGACTCTTGAAAGCAGTTAGAGGTTTAATAGCATTGTAGTATTATGTACATTTGTCTTATCATCCAGTAGTTTCTGTGTGAAATTTGGGGCTGCCTTTGGAGTGAGGTGGGACTGATTTCATTTAGTGTAGTCCATTATTAAAATCCCTTATAAGTGAAATTTGAAAATAGAAATAAGTTTGTGTTACAGATTAAATTCCTTAATAGCAAATTCTAGATGGATAATCAAGATTCTTTTAGTATATTAAAATTTTATTGTATTGATTTTTGCTGAAATAATTGGCATTGGCCAGCCTTAATCTGATCCCTTTCATAAACCCCTCCTGCTTATCTAGTGTTCTCCTCCCTTAATTTGCTTTGTCCTTGGTATTCCCTCTGCTTGGAACTCTCTTCCCCTAGATATTTTTAGAGTTGTTTCCTGACATTTAGGTTTTGACATAAATGTCACCTTCTCAGTGGGACTTTCTCTGACTGCCCTGTCTAAAATTATAACCTTTCTCGGGGTTCCTGGGTGGCTCAGTTGGTTGGGTGTCCAACCTTGGCTCAGGTTGTTATCTCATGGTTTCTGAGTTTGAGCCCCGCGTAGGGCTCTGTGCTGACAGTTGAGAGCCTGGAGCCTGCTTCGGATTCTGTGTCTTCCTCTTTCTCTGCCCCTCTCCTGCTCACACTCTGTCTAGCGCTCTCTCTCTCTCTCTCTCTCTCAAAAATGAATAAAAATTAAAAAAAATAAAATTATAACCTTTCTTTTCCTTTTCTTTAAAAATTTTTCTCTTTGGCATTTATCATCTTGTATGTCACATATTTTACATGCTTTTGTTGTTTGTTATCCATTTCTGTCCATTAGAATGTAAGCTCCAAGAAGGCCAGGATTTTGCCTGTGTGCTTGCCAAGACTTAGACTTGTGCTGAGAACAAAACAGGTGCTCAGATATTGGTGAGATAAATATTTATATCCTATTATAAGTATGAATTCTGTAGAGGTTATTTATTTATTTAAAAAAATTTTTTATAATGTTTATTTATTTTTGAGAGACAGAGACATAGTGTGAGCAGGCAAGGGGCAGAGAGAGAGACACACAGAATCAGAAGCAGGCTCCGGGCTTTGAGCTGTCAGTACAGAGCCTGATGCTGGGCTCGAACTCACGAACCATGAGATCATGACCTGAGCTGAAGTCAGACACTTAACCAACTGAGCCACCCAGGCGCCCTGAGGTTTTTTTATTATAATTATGTTTGTTATGAGATTTTACCCCAAATCTTGCTCTTATGAAGTCTTTCATCCTAGCTCCCTGTCTTCTTCTTCTCAATTTGTTCTTGGCCTTATAGTAAGCTCAAATATATATTCATTGAATGGATTTGTCAATCAGGAAAGCTCAGTTTTTTTTTCCTGCAGAAACATACTTTTGTTTTATGATATAACAATTGTATACATTGAAACAACCTAGGATTAGTTTCGATTTTTATAGATTAAAAAAGATTCATTTCCCCTTCTTTTTTCCCCAACTCCTACCTCCTTTTTAAATTTTTTTTTATTTTTTCAAAATGTTTATTTTTGAGATAGAGCATGGGCAGGGGAGCGGCAGAGAGAGAGGGAGACACAGGATCTGAGGCAGCTCTGAACTGTCAGCACAGAGCCCACAGGGAGGCTCGAACTCAGGAGCTGAGATCATGACCTGAGCAAAGTCAGACACTAAATGGACTGAGCCACCCAGGCGCCCCTACCTCTCTCTTAATACTCATTTCAAAGTATTCAAAATACTCTTTTCCATGGTGCCTTCTCAGATTATTTTAAGCTGCAATGATTTTTGTTTCCTCTGAGTTTTTATAACAGTTATATTTGTACATCTGTTCCATTTTAATATTCTGTAATTTTTTTAAAATTCTGACTTGTATTTTATATTGTTATTTAACTTTTCAAGAGTATATGTCTTTCTCATCCTTTACTACATATCAGTAAGCTTTTTTTTTTGGAGAGTGAGTGAGAGCAATCACAAGCAGGGTTGGGGCAGAGAGAGAGGGAGAGAGAGAATCCCAATCAGGCTCTGTGCTGTCAGTGCAGAGTGTCAGTTCAAGTGGGGCTCGAACTCATGGAACTGTGAGATCATGACCTGAGTGGACATCAGTTAGACGCTCAACCGACTGAACCACATAGCCTGCCCCCCCCCCAACCTTTTAAAGTTTGTTTATTTATTTTGAGAGACAGAGAGCAGGGGAGAGGCAGAGAGAGAGGGAGAGAGAAAGAATCGCAAGCAGGCTTCACACTGTCAGTGCAGAGCCTGACTTGGGGCTTGAACCCATGAACTGCAAGATCGTGACCCCAGCAGAAACCAAGAGTTGGATGCTTAACTGACTGAGGCACCCAGGTGCCCCCTAATCAATAAGTTTTTGAGAAAGAATAGTTATCTTTCTTAGTAGGGCCCTGTAAAGTATTTAATTCATTCATTTATTCATTTAGCAACAATTATTCACATTTCACTCTGGCAAGACTGTGCCTAAGTGCTGGTGATAGAAAAAGGAATAAGACATTCTTGCCATCAGGAAATTAAAGGACTTTTGGGAAAGGGGATCATGTGAATAAGTAAATGCACCAGATTTAGTGAGGATTATCAGTTCTACCAAGAGTTTACTGAAGAGATGATGCTTGTTTACTGAAGAACTTACTGAAGAGATTGATAATTAGCAGGAGTTTTCCATGAAGATAATAAAGAGAGGGATATCTTAAAGGAAAGTCTGGGCAAAAATATGTGGAAGTATGTGGAGCAACATGTCATATTTGGGGAACTGCAAATAGTGTGGCATGGTAGTTTTGTAGGTTGAAAAGGATGAGGCCAGCAGTTGAGGTAGAAACCTAGGTATGAGGCCAGATGAAGAAAAGCTTCATATACTATTTAAAGGAGCTACATTTTTTAAGTGGGGCCTGAGGAACCAGTGAAGAGTTTAAAATAGTAGACCAATTGGTCCATATTTTAGCTTTTAGAATAAGCTCAGTGTCAGTGTAACAGATGGATTGGAGGTGGGCCAGAATGGAGACAGGTATACCATTTGGGAAACCATTGAATAAATCTAAGCCAGAGATCACAGTATGAATTAGGGTTATAATATCTGGAGTAAAGAAGAAAGAATGGATGTGAGAAGTAATTAACAGAATTTTTGACATTGATTGGACATACTTTGTGAAGAGAATGGTTCCTAGGTGTCTGGCCATGGATTATTGAATGTATGGTGAAAGCTTTATTTAGAGAGGGAATACAGAAAAGATAATAGGTTTTAAGAAGAAATAGTTAAAGTCATGAGAGTGGATGAGACCATCCAGTGAAAATGAGTGAAGAGAGAAGAGGTCTGAGAACATGTATGGATAAAAATCATATTTAAGAGACACTCAGGGGGAAAGCCCACAAAAGAAGACAGAGAAGGCAAAGGCAGAGGAGGAAAATCAGTAGAAAGTATCAAGTTTTAAAGAAGAGAGGGAGGAGAGTTTTAAAAAGGAGTGATCAGCTGTGTTGGTTCCAGTGAGGATTTAAAGATCTATTGGGCTTGGCAGTTAGAGTCTGATGAACTTGATGAGTTTCAGTGGATTGAAAATGTGAGTATAGATCCGTAGATTTTTTATTTTTTATTTTTAAGAACTTGGCTGTGAAGGGAAGGCAAAAGGTAATAACTTAAAGAGAATGTAGAGTTGAAGGAGAAGGGTTAATATTAAAAGATTAAAGATAGCTCATACTAAAAGATACCTGAAGGTATTTATAGGCTATGAGAGGGAGAAGTTGTAAAGACAGGATATAAGCACTCAGTGTATATTGGAATATAGACCGATTTCAAAATTAATTTAATGTGTGTGTTGGGAAATAAATTAATCTCCAGTTGAGCATACTAATTATAAATGTTTGGGATATATTCTTGTAATTTGTTAGAACAGCAACCGTACCTGAAATGGCAAGACCTTCAGCCAGGTGGAAATTAAGTCTGAGATGATTGCCCACTACCTGGGCAAGTTCTCCATCACCTACAAGCCTGTGAAGCACAGCAGGCCTGGCATTGGGGCCACTCACCACTCATTCCTCCTGCTTTATCCCTCTGAAGTAGTCTGTTCAGCCAATAAAGGCACAGACTTCTCTAAAAAACAAGCAAACAACAAACAAAAACCAATAACGACCAACCAACAGATAGAACATTCAAAGTCAATTTTATTTACTTATTTATTTATTTATTTATTTATTTATTTATTAAGAAAAAAAAAATTTAATGTTTATTTTTGGGAGACAGGGCACGAGTGGGGGAGGGGCAGAGAGAGAGGGAGACACAGAATCCAAAGCAGGCTCCAGGCTCCAGGCTCCATGCTGTCAGTACAGAGCCTGATGCAGGGCTGGAACCCATGAGCCGTGAGATCATGACCCAAGCCGAAGTTGGATTCAACTGACTGAGTCCCCAGATGCCCCTCAAAGTCAATTTTAGAAGTCATAGAGTACTTAGAGATCTTATAAACTAGTCCTTTCATTGGATAGATTAGTGTATTGAGACATATTTTGGTACTTTGGTCATTTAAGTTATTAATTTTATTTATCTAAAATTATTATTTTTTTAATTTTATTTATTTTTGAGTGAGGAGAGACAGAGTGTGAGCAGGAGAGGGGGAGAGAGAGCGGGAGACACAGAATCTCAAGCAGGCTCTAGGCTCCAAGCTGTCAGCACAGGGCCCAACATGGGACTTGAACCCAGAGGTGTGAGATCATGACACCTCTGATCATGTGTCTGATCATGTGTCTGATCATGTGTCTGATCATGACCTGAGCCAAAGTCAGAGACTCCATGAACTGAGCCACCCAGGTGCCCCATATCTAAAATTATTTAAATCAAGGAGGTTTGGGGTCCTGGGTGGCTCAGTTCGTTGGGTGTCTGACTTTGGCTTAGGTCATGATACCACAGTTTGTGGGTTTGAGCCCTGCATGGGGCCCTTTGCTGACAGCTTGGAGCCTGGAATGTGCTTTGGATTCTGTGTCTCCCTCTTTCTCTGCTCCTCCCCTGCTCACACTCTGTCTCTCTCCCTCTCTCAAAAATAAAATAAAAATATTAAAAAAACAAACAGGGGTGCCTAGGTGGCTCAGTCGGTTGAGCATTCAACTTCGGCTCAGGTCATGACCTCACGGTTTGTGGGTTTGAGCCCCGCATCAGGCTCTGTGCTGACAGCTCAGAGCCTGGAGCCTGCTTTGGATTCTGTGTCTCCCTCGCTCTCTGCCCCTCCCCTGCTTGTGCTCTGTCTCTCTCTCTCAAATAAACAAACATTAAAAAATTTTTTTAAAAACAAACAAGGTTATATACTTGAATTTCCTTTTTCAAGACCAATCTTTGTTACACATATGCTTGTTTAGGTAAAATACATTCAATTTTTAAGACATTTTATTTGCTTATTTTTTAAAGTTTATTTATTTTGAGAGAGAGACTGTATGTGAGAGTGGGGGAAGGGCAGAGAAAGAGAGAGAGAATCTCAAGCAGGCTCCAAATTTAGCACGGAGCCTGACGTGGGGCTTGCACCCACAAACTGTGAGATCATGACCTGAACCGAAACCAAGAGTTAGACGCTTAACTGACTGAGCCACCCAGACACCCCTTAAGACATTTTACTTACTTATGTAATTTTTAAAAATAGCATCAATAAAAGACTAGTCTGTATCAGTCAACATGAGAAGCTTAAATGTAATGGGTTAGGCAGCAAACTCATTTCTTAGATTCCACATTCACCTCAGGTACTGTCTTGATTTTTCTTATTTCCTCTCAGTTAAATGGTGTGTGTCAGGGGTGCCTGGCTGGCTCAGTTGGGAGAGCATGCAGTTCTTGATCTTGGGGTCTTGAGTTTGAGCCCCATGTTGGGTATGGAGATGACATACATACACACACACACACACACACACACACACACACACACACATACCTACACAAACTAACTTTAAAAAAAATTAAATGCTGTATCTCTTAGCACCCACCTGTCATGCATTATATTGTATTGTTTGTCCCTCCCTGCATTGGGCTGGAAGTTTCTTATTTTCAGAGCTCTTAGCACAGCTCTTGAGCACATATAATAGGTGATTAGTAAATATATGTTTGAATAGATACATGCTTGAATGAATTCATAGACTGGTCAAAAAGATAGACTTTCCTTCTGTTCATATAAATTTACAAGTGCCCAAGGGAAGGAATTTCCTACATGTACAAGTGTAACATTCTTGCCCTGGATAAGTTTCAACAGTCTTTGAATTTATGAGCTTTATTTTCGGTATTTAGGTGTATTTCCCTTCTGTTACTTTGAAATATCACAATTGTGCATTTTTTGAATTGTTTACCTTTAGCCCCTGACTTTATTTCAATTTTTTTTTTTTCAACGTTTATTTATTTTTGGGACAGAGAGAGACAGAGCATGAACGGGGGAGGGGCAGAGAGAGAGGGAGACACAGAATCGGAAGCAGGCTCCAGGCTCCGAGCCATCAGCCCAGAGCCCGACGCGGGGCTCGAACTCACGGACCGCGAGATCGTGACCTGGCTGAAGTCGGATGCTTAACCGACTGCGCCACCCAGGCGCCCCACCCCTGACTTTATTTCATTGGATGTTTTGAAGATACAATTGATGTAAACCAGTGTCTTCCTTACCATTTATGGGTTGTCTTTGATTGTGAAGATTGACCAGAAAATATGTTTGAGTTTTTGAATTGTGAACATACTTCCAGAATTCCCTTATTGTTAGGTGTGTTCCCTTTTCTGTTGTTATTCTTTCAATTTTGTCTTCAATACAAGCTTGTCAGAGCTTTTCCTTTTACAAAAATAATTTTTATAAGATATTTAAAGTAGGGGTGGAGTGGGGATGCAGACAGGACATCATGATGTTTTATAAATTCATGTAACTGTCAGGTAATCTGATGTATGGAATGTACCTTTACCCCTGGAATGTACCTTTTTAGCTGGCAACTGTAGGTTACTTCATGGTTCTATTTGTCTTTTTGGTGTTTCTTTAATGACAAGTGTGGATGTCTTCCTAGCATGGTATTCTTAGTATAGTTTGCTTAGGGTATGTTAGAGAAGGCATTACTTTGCCTAAATATTATTAGTAGTATTTCAAAAATAACATTAAGCAGGTCAGCATGACATTTTTGTGACTTACTACTTAGAAAGCTTTAAGGAAAATAATTTTGAAGTCAGCCTTTTCAATTTTTTTGTCTTGCACAAAAACAAATTCTTAACTGCCCAGGAAGATTATCACTGTTAATGATCCTTTAAAGAGCTATTAATGTTTGCTATAAATTGATAAAAAGCTTTACAAATCCAATGACATACTACTTTTTGTTGTTGAAGGAAACAAACCTTCATATCTGTTTCCCCAGTGTAGCACCTCATGCCACACCCATCCCAGGTTTATGTTTTTTTTCAGACTGTTTGATATTTTAATCATCTCCTTGACCAGGTTTTTCATTTGGGGAGGTAATAATTATATCCTACAGAGTGCTTTTTCTTTTGATTTTCATAGCGATCAAATCAGGGTTAGGGCAGATATTTTTCTTATCCCCAGTTTGGAGGAGGAAAAAATAGGTAAAAAGAAGTTAGCAACTTTTGTATAGTCACACCATGCTAAAAGATGGTAAATTCCTGTGGAAAGCCTAATTTTGACAAAAATGTCAATGCTTAATGTAGGTTCTTCTTATGAAACCGCAAGCTTGGGAAATGTTCAGGAATGTCTAAAATTCTGTTGCTTAGCTCTATTGGGCAATTATAGAGTATTAGTCCCTGATTAACAAACCAAACAAGTAAAATATGCCATTTATTGAGCTGGAAGTCCTAATACAGAGTTTTGCTAAACACTATAAACTCCTTTGTTGAAAACTCCTGGAGCGCCTGGGTGGTTTAGCAGGTTAAGCCTCTGCTCCTTGATTTTGGCTCTGGTCATGATCTTGTGGCTCATGGGATTGAGCCCTGTGTTGGGCTCTGTGCTGACAGCGTGACACCTACTTGGGATTCTCTCTCTCTCTCTCTCTCTCTCTCTCTCTCTCTCTGAAAATAAATAAACTTAGAAAAAAAACTGAAGAAACTAAGCAATTTTATTATAGTTGGCGTTTGACAAATATTTTGAAAAATATGATATCATTGAAAAATAATAGTTTTATCGCCCTTAAAATGAATTTGTTTCCAGAAGTCTGGTTGCTAACTTTTCTATTTTATAATAAAGTTGAAGATTCATGGGGGCATCTGGATGGCTCAGTTGGTTAAGCTGCTGACTTCGGCTCAGGTTAATATCTCACAGTTCTTGAGTTCAGGCCCTGCGTCAGCCTCTGTGCTGACAGCTTAGAGCCTGGAGCCTGCTTCAGATTCTGTGTCTCCCTCTCTCTGTTCCTCCCCTGCTCATGCTTTGTCCTCTCTCTCTCTCAAAAATAAATAAACATTAAAAAAAAAGGAAATATTTAAAAGTTGAAGATTCATGACAATGGTTTTTATAAGGTAGATTGACAGACATGGCCAAGCATGCATATTAAGTTCAGGCAGATTAGAAATAATAGTTTTTCCTAGTTTTAATTCATTAAAAAATAGCTTTATTGAGATATAATGTGCATTTTATAAAATTCACCTGCTTAAAATGTATTGTGATTTTTAGTATATTCAATACAGTATCGCCACTATCTAATTGTATTATTATTATTTTAAATGTTTATTTATTTTTTGTGTGAGAGAGAGGGCAAGCCAGGGAGGGGCAGAGAGAGGGAGAGAGAAATCCCAAGCAGGCTCTGTGCTGTCAGTGCAGAGCCCGATGTGGGCTTGAACTCAGGAACTGTGAGATCATGACCTAAGTTGAAACCAAGAGTTGGACCCTTAACCGACTGAGCCACCCAGGCACCCCTACCACTATCTAATTTTAAAACATTTTCATCACCCCCCTAAAAAATACCCATTCCCATTACTAGCCACTTCCTGCTTCCTTTCATCATCTTTCCTCAGCCCCTGGCAACCATTAATCTATCTTCTGTCTGTATGGAATTGTTTATTCTGGACATTTCATATAAATGACATCTGGCTTCTTTCACTTAGCAAAATATTTTCAAGGTTCATCCATATTGTAATATATATTAGTACTTCATTTCTTTTTATTACTAAATGATATACCATATTTTATTTATCCATTCTTTCGTTAGTGGACATTTGGGTTGTTTCCGCTTTTTGGTCACTGTAAATAATGCTGCTTTGAACATATGTGTACACATTTTTGTATAGACATAATCTCTTGGGTATTTACCTAGGAATGAAATTGCTGGGTCATATGATATCTCTATATTCACCTTTTTTTGAGGAACTGCCAACCTGTTTTTGCAAAAGGGTGCACTATTTTACTTTCCCATCAGGAATGTGTGAGGATTCCAATTTTTTCACATCCTATCCATCACTTGATATTGTTTGTCTTTCTGATTCTAGCCATCATAGTGGTTGTGAAGTGATATCTTATCAGGGTGTTGATTTGCATTTCACTGATGCTAATGAGTATTTTTTCAGGTGCTTATTGACTTTTTGCATATTTACTTTGGTGAAATGCCTTTCAAATTCTTTGTCCATTTTTAAATTAGGTTATTTGTCTCTTTTTATTATTTTATTTTAATTCCAGTATAGTTAACATTTTTAAAATTATTATTTGCCTTTTTATTTGAGTTGCAGGAGTTTTTGGTTTTGGGTGTTTTTTTTTTGTTTGTGAGGTTTTTTTTTAATTTTTAATGTTTGTTTATTTTTGAGAGAGACAAGAGTGTGAGCAGGGGAGGGGCAGAGAGAGAGGGAGACACAGAATCCGAAGCAGGCTCCAGGCTCCGAGCTGTCATCATGGAGCCTGATGTGGGGCTCGAACCCACCAACCACGAGATCATGACCTGAGCTGAAGTTGGACGCTCAACCGACTAAGCCACCCAGATGCCCCATAGTTGCGGGAGTTTTTGAATATATCCTATATGATTTTATACATTTTATAAGTCTCTTATTAGCTACGGTTTGCAAATATTTTCTCCCATTCTGTAGGTTGTCTTTTCACTTTCATGAAGGTATCCTTTGAAACACAAAAATTTTTAATTTTTTAAAGATTTTGTTTTTAAGTAATCTCTACACCCAGTGTGGGGCTTGAACTTAAAACCCAGAGATCAAGAGTCACATGCTTCACTGACTGAGCCAGCCAGGCGCCACTAAAAGTTTGAAATTTTGATGAAGATTAATCTAGTTATTTTTCATCCCTTGTTTTTTTCATGTCTTACTTAAGAAATTACTGCTTAATCTAAAGTCAAGAAGATTTGCTCTTGTGTTTTCTTTTAAAACTTTTAGCTCTTACATTTAGGTTTAGGGTTTGTTATAGGTGGCATTTATCAGGTTGTGGAAGTTCTCTTATATCCCTAGTTTGTTGGGTGTTTTTTTTTGTTTTGTTTTTGTTTTTGTTTTTGTTTTTTTTTTGTAAAAGGGTGTTGGATTTTGTCAGATGCTGTATTTGTCAGATGTGTCTATTGAGATTATGTAGTTTTTTTCCTTTCACTAATATATTACATTGATTTTCATGTGTTGAACCCACCTTGCAGGTATGGAATAAATCTCACTTATTCATACTATGTAATTCTTTTTATATGTTGCTGGATTTGGTTTGCTAGTATTTTGTTGAAGAGTTTTCATGTATGTTCATAAAGGATATTGGTCTGTAGTTTTCTTAGGATGTCTTTGATTTCGTATCCAGGTAATATTGGCCTCATAGAATGAATGGGGAAGTGTTCTTTTTTTTTTTTTAATTTTTGTGAAAGATTGGCATTAATTTCCTCCTTGCATATTTGGTAGAAGCCACTGGTGAAACCACCTAGGTTTGGATAGAATGTTTAAAAATTAATGATTCTATCTCTTATTTATAGGTCTGTTCATAGTTGCTGTTTCTTTTTGAGTCAGTTTTGGTAGTTTATTTCTAAGAATTTGTCCATTTCATCTAGCTTGTCTAATATGTTGGTGTGCAGTTATTCATAGTATTGTCATCTTTTGTTTCCATTAATAATGTTCTCACTTACATTTCTGATTTTAGTAATTTGAATCTTCTCTCTTTTCTTGGTCAGTCTAGCTAAATAACAGTTTGTCAATTTTTATAATCTTTTCAAAGAACTGCCTTTTGGTTTTGTTGTTTTCTCTAATTTGTTTTCATTCTAATCTTCATTCTTTCTTTCTCCTTACTTTGGGCTTAGCTTGCTCCTTTTTTTTTTTTCCTAGTTTTTTTTTTTTTTCTTTAAGTTTATTTTGAGAGGAAAAACACAAGTGGGGGAGGGGTGGAGAGAGGGAGAGAGAATCCCAAGCAGGCTCCAAGCTATCAGTGCAGAGCTTGAACCCTGGAATCATGAAATCATGACATGGGCTGAGATCAGGAATCAGGCACTTAACTAACCGAGGCACCCAGGGGCCCCTTTTTTCTAGTTTCTTACAGTGGAAAGTTAGATTATAATTTGAAATTTTGCTTTCAAAAAATGTGTAGGTGTTTAAAACTATAAATTTACTTTGAAGCATTGTCTTTACAATATCCTTAAAGTTTTGATACGTTGTGTTTGCTTCCTTTTTTAAAAAAATATTTTAAGTAATCTCTACACCCAATGTGGGGTTCAAGTTTAACACCCCTGATGAAGACTCACATGCCTCTACCAACTGAGCCAGCCAGGTGCTGACATTCTTAATCGTCTCAGAGTATTTTCTAATTTTTCTTGTGATTTATTACTTGGTTATTTAGTGTATTGTTTAATTTGTACATATTTTTGAATTTCTCAAATTTCCCTCTGTGAGTGGTTTCTAATTTCATTCCGCTGTAAGATTTCAATCCTTTTAAATTATTTTATTGAGAGTTGTTT
Source organism: Lynx canadensis (assembly GCF_007474595.2). Lineage (NCBI taxonomy): Eukaryota > Metazoa > Chordata > Mammalia > Carnivora > Felidae > Lynx > Lynx canadensis. The sequence continues at coordinate 41,616,424 of NC_044310.1, forward strand.
TATGGCTTAACATAAAACCTGAGAAGGATGTGAATCCTGCTGCTGTTGGATGGAATGTTTTGTAAATATCTGCTAGGTCTAGATGACTTACAGTGTTGTTCATGTTTTTTTCTTGCTAATCTTCTCCTTAGTTGTTTTATCCATTATTGAAATTGGAATATTGGGGCGCCTGGGTGGCTCGTTTGGTTAAGTGTCGGATTTTGGCTCAGGTCATAATCTCACAGTTCATGCGTTCGAACGCTGCATCAGGCTCTGTGCTGACAGCTCAGAGCCTGGAGCCTGCTTTGGATTCTGTGTCTCCCTCTCTTTCTTTGCCCCTTCCCTGCTCGTGCTCTGTCTCTCTCTCTCTCAAAAATAAACATTAAAAAAAAAAAGTGGAGTATTGAAGCCTATAAGTATTATTGTTAAATTGTCTTTTTGTTCATCTCTGTCATTTTATGCTTTATGTATTTTGGGGCTCTGTTGTCACATACTTTAGCTTTTTATTTTTTTTTTTAATTTTATTTTTTAAGTAATCTCTAAAGCCATCCAACATGGGGCTTGAACTCACAATCCTGAGATCAAGAGTTGCATGCTCCCTACATACATTAGCTTTAATTCTGAGGCATAGTATGGATTGGATTCTAGGGATATGAACACTATTGATAACTAAATAAAACATTATCCTTATCTTATATTCTATGACCAATATATGGAATTTGTTTGAAACAGTTTTGATGCTTAAGTGATTTTGACTAATAATAAATTATTATGTCTAGATAATATAAAGAAGCACTTGTCTCTGAGAAGACTTTTTTCACTGGGGCAGTGGTTCATTATAAAGGTTTATGTGCATGTGAGTCACGTGAACTATAGCTGTTTCAAGATGGCTGAGAGAAAGTGTTTAAATAATGGCTTTGCCAATATATTAATTTTTATTGAGATTAAAGGGCAGTGATATTATAATGTTCCTTGACATAGAATGATTTGGGTTAGTACCCATTATTATTAAACTATTAATAGTGTCTACCTTTTATACAGCCAACCTCTAAATCATATCTGACTTAGAAAGAAACAAATAGAAAAGTATCCATTATGTTATATTCTATGGATTTTTAAAAATGGTTTTTTAATGTTTGTTTTATTTTTGAGAGAGAGAGACAGAGCATGAGCAGGGGAGGGGCAGAAAGAGAGGGAGACACAGAATCTGAAGCAAGCTCCAAGCTCTGTGGGGCTCAAACTCACAAGCTGTGAGATCATGACCTGACCTGAAGTCAATGCTTAACTGAGCCACCCAGGCTCCCCATCTATGGATATTATTTATTTTATTTTTATTTATTTACATTTTTCTAATTTTTTTTAATGTTTATTTTTGAGAGAGAGAGAAAGAGAGTGAGAGAGAGAGCACAAGCGGGGAAGGGACACAGAGAGAGGGAGACCCAGAATTCGAAGCAGGCTCCAGGCTCCAGGCTCCAGGCTCCAGGCTCCAGGTTCTGAGTTGTCAGCACAGAGCCAGACACAGGGCTTGAACCCATGAACCATGAGATCATGACCTGAGCCAAAGTCAGACGCTTAACCGGCTGAGCTACCTAGGCACCCCTATTTTTTACATTTTTCTTAATTTTTATTTTTTTTTGAGAGAGAGAAAGAGAGCGTGCAAGAGGGGGAGGGGCAGAGAGACAGAGAGAGAGAAGGAGGGAGGGAGGGAGGGAGGGAGAGAGAATCTGAAGCAGGCTCCAGGCTCCAAGCTGTCAGCACAGAGCCCAATGTGGGCTTGAACTCTTGAACTGTGAGGTAATGTCCTGAGCCTAAGTCAGACACCCAACCAACTGAACCACGCAGGCGCCCCAATTATTTCTTTTTTTAAGATTTTATTTTATTCTTATTTATTTACTTTTTTAACATTTGTTTGTTTTTGAGAGAGAGTGAGGGAGGGACAGAAAGAGGGGGACAGAAGATCTGAAGTGGGCTCTGCAGTGACAGCAGAGACCCCGTTACGGGGCTCAAACTCACAAACTGTGAAATCATGACCTGAGCTGAAGTTGGATGCTTAACTGACTGAGCCATTCAGGTGCCCTTAAAGATTTTATTTTTAAGTAATCTCTACACCCAACATGGGTCTTGAACTCACAACCCTGAGATCAAGAGTTGCATGTTCCATAGACTGAGCCAGCCAGGTGCCCTGATATGATTTCTTTTTAATCGTCCTAGCAATCTTTTGCCGTCGACAGTGGTGCTCTCACTTTACAGATGAGCAGATTGAAACTCAGAGATTTATTACTTTGACTAAAGTCACTGGTGTTTTTTTCTTTTTTTTCATTTTCTATCATTTTTCTAGTCTTTCGACAAATAACACAAAGCTCTGGAGATGTAGTCATGACCCAGACAGATGTGATCTTTGCTTTCAGGAAGTGAATTGTCTGGTGGAATCCGTTTACTGAGGTTTTGAGCCATATTTCATATGGTAGTGACATATATTTATAAAATATTTCTGCGTTATCTTATTTTATAATTTTTGTTTTGCAGTCTTGTAACGCAGATGCATTAGATATTATCGAAGATATCTTCATTTGAAAACTGAGGAAACTTGAGACTTAGGGATATTAAGGTCCTACAGTTAGTAAATGGCTGGGCTAGTACTCAAACTCAGGTCATCTGACTCTAAGGATCCTGCAGTTCTTCCATTATACCACACTGTCTCATTGTTTCACACGAAACTACAAGCCTAGATCACCAAGAGTGATATTCTAGAAAGTAACCAGTCTAGTAACACTTTGCAAAACAGAGCTCTATTGGACAGAGTGTGTGGGAAGAGAAATCAGGAGACCCAAACAGCTGTTGTCTAGAGTGCTGAAGTGGACTGATTCTTAAATAATGCAGGGAGAAAAAATGCTTCGGAGAGATAACTAAAACAAGAGAAATACTGCACAGATGTGGTCAAGCAACACCTAAATGGGCTCAGGACACAATAACTTGCCTGGGGCATTTTTTCCCCCTAAAACAAAGACTTGAAACAGCGAATTTAGTACGAAGAGACTCAAACAACACTGGACTGTGTGCAGAGCTACCCACAGCTACAAATTAGAGTGTAATCTTTATATGAGGAAGGGATTGCTTCTTTTACATGGATTACCTCAGTTACTTTCATACAGGTACAGAGATAGTGATCTAGTCGGTAAAACCATTTGAATGCCTCTGTGTAAGAGTACTGTTAGGCATTGTGGGAGTGATACCAGTGTCAAATATGACACCATCCTTGCCCAGAAGGTGCTTGTAACCTAGTAAGGAGATTTTGCATTCATTCAAACAATACTTGCTCATCTAGAGTCTGTTATGTGCCAGACCCTGTATCAGGTGCTTAGGAGACAAAAGTGGTAAGATAGAAATTGCCCCTTAGCCTTTAGCATACACTTCTCATTGCTTGTATTTCTTTACTTCCTTCCCCTAAGTGTAAGCAATTAGAAACCTTTGAAAGTGGAGAATAGGATCTGAAATTCTTTTACCAAAACAGTAGTCAGTACTGTTATTCTTATGATTTGGCCACAAATAAAACCCAGTAACCTATTTGTCAGAGGTTAGGTGTCATACTAAAAAATATTTGCATCATATTTACCGGTCAAATCATTCAGAAAAGTACAAACATCCCAACAGCAATGGACAAAGGATATCAACAAGAGATAACAGAGTAGGAAATAAAAAAGGAAAAATATATGTCAGTCTTACTAGTAATCAGAGAAATGATCATTAAATAATAAAATACTGTTTTTACCTCTCACTGGCAAAAATAAAAGTTGATAATAACAAATTTAAGTAGTCACAATAAGAAAACTTTATTGAGTACTTTTTCTATGGCACACACAGCAGTCTTCACAACAATCCTGTGAGGTAGGTACTATTATTGTTGTTTAAAAAAAAATGTTTGTTTGTTTGTTTATTTATTTATTTATTTATTTATTTATTTATTTAGAGAGAGCACATAGAGGAGGGGCAGAGAGAGAGGGAGAAACAGAATCCCAAGCAGGCTCTGCACTGATAGTGTGGGGCTTGATCTTATCAACTGCAAGGTCATGACCTGAGCCAAAATCAGGGTCTGATGCTTAACTGATGGAGCCATCCAGGCACCCCTATTATTACTGCTTTACTGATAACGAACTTGAGGCATAAGGACAGAGTAACTTGCCCAAGATCAGACATCTGGTACTTGTTGAGCCAAAATTTGAAATCGGGCAATTTGTTTCTAGGGCCTTCACTCTTTTTTTTTTTTTTTTTTTTAATTTAGAGAGATTGCGTGTGAGTGAGTGGGGGAGAGGGGCAGAGGAAGAAAGAGAGAATCCCAAGCAGGCTCCACGCCCAGTGAGGAGCCCGACATGGGGCTCGATCTCACAGTCGTGAGATCATGACCTGAGCTGAAATCAAGAGTTGGACGCCCAACTGACTGAGCCATGCAGGCACCCCGTTAATGTGTATCTTAAAAAAAAAAAAACATGTGTATGAGGAGGCATGTACACAGGTATTTGTGGCAGCATTCTTGGTAATTATGGAAAAATAGGGGAAAGTGTAAGTGCTGTTACTACTATAAATAGTTATATATAGTTAGAAATATAAATATAAATAAATTATGATATAAGTATATTTTAGAATTCTATTGTGCACAGTCAAAATAAAGTAGTTGATCTGGAAAGATATTTAGGATGTATCATTGAATGAGAAAAGCAAGTTACAGAACTTTTCTTACCAACATAGATTCTAGATGATGAAGAGTAAAACAAGCAAAAAGAAAAAAGAAAAATAAGAAATAGAGAAAACATGGGTGAATATTTTTATTATATTGGAATGAGGGAGGCTTTTCTAAGCATGATATGGAGTGTAGAATCCATAAAGAAGATTGATGAATTTGACTACACAAAAATGGAAGATTTCCACATAGAAAAAAAAGAACAAACATTAAGATTCTAAACATGACACATATAAAGCATTTATAGGCAAGTTGTAGAAAGGCTGATAAACATAAAAGATATAAATAGATGTTCAGCTTTTACTCATAATTAAAAATAGAAATTAGAAAATCACATCCCATTTCCTACTTGTGGGATTGGCAAAGATAATACTCAGTACTGATGAGAATATATAGAAAAAATTTTACATAATCTTGGAGGAAATATAAACAGCATGTTTGGTGTAAGTTTTGACAGTTTTTATTAAAATTTAAAATGTATAGTACCTTTGTCTCATGGCCACTTTTAGGAATTTGTTGTATGTTAAAGTGTAAAGATACATGTATAAAGATAATCATTATATTGTGTATAGATATAAAAATATGGAAACAATCTAGATGTCCCCTGATACTTTTGAGAATTAAATTTTAATATATTCATCTAATGAAATACTCTTTAGCTGTTTAAAGAGACTATGGCAATTCTAGAGGTACATGCATGCCTCATTTCACACTGTTCTTTATAGTGTTAATTGATTATAATGCTGTGTAAATAATGTGTATGAATATAACAGTCGACATATATTTAAAAAATCTGTTATAGTAACCTGTTGATCTGTATTTTTTCTGCTCTGAGTACTATTATCTGCAGTGGGAGCATTCATAAATTAAGACATAGTGTAATCTAGTATTTATATATTATTAAACCAGAGTTTCTTTTTCTAGCAAAACAGTGAGAACAACTTTTGGCTCATGGAAGCATTTCTACATTGCCTTTACTCCTGAATGGTAAAGAGAAGTGAAGGAGTAATGTAGTTTCCAAATATGTACATACTCAGTAATTAAGAGTCTGGGATATGAAACCGGATTGCCTGAGTTCTAATCCTGGCTCTGCCACTCTGTGACTGTGCAAGTTACTAAACTTCTTTTTGCCTCCATTTCCTCATTATTCATTCAGTAAATATTTGAGTGCTTACCATATGCCAGACACTATTTGAATTCCAGTGACATAACAGGGAGGATTAAGACAAAATCTGTGGTCTCTTGTAGTATATGTACATTGTGGAGGGTTTAATTCCATACCTACTATTTAGGTTTTTAAGGGGATTAAGGGTTTAATACCTATAAAACACTTGGCAGCAGTGTCTGGTACATAGTAAGTGGACAATAGATAATATTATTATTTTCCCCCTCTCTAAAAAATGGACACACAGGGTGTCGATTATTAACTGTTTTATGGAAGTTTTGTATTAAATTCAACAACATTAAAGGATGTATATAACAATCTGTTTCACTATATTCTTACCTTTGTTCACATTCTGAGTGAACACCTCCTACACTCTCAGTCACTGAGCTCTAACTTGGCAGATTGTATTATACACTATTGGCTGATGAACCTTACCATACCATGTTGCAAAAACTCTTATCTAATGAGTGTTCTTCCACCTTATTTTGAGTGTGCTAGATGTTGAAAGTGCAAAGTTTATAGGGGTTCCTTTAAGGAATCTTGGTTGAAGTGGTAGAGAAATCAAGAGGGTAGAGATAATAACAGATCATTAAGATTGGTAAATTGAAGGTCATCATAAATATCAGTGAAGCCTGGGAGGATTGACCAGTGAGTACATAGCATTTAGTAGGAGAAATTACATGTTGTAGTTGTATTTATTAGTGAATTTATAAAATTTCAGCATGTATATAGAAGAATATTTAATACTTGCTAAGTGTTGTTTGGTGAAGAAGATTGTCATGTAATCTGTCCTCATATCAGCTGATGGTTACAATGTTACAAAAATAATTATAGAGTTATAGGAGAGCTATGCATAAAACATATGCTGAGGGGTCGAAGGAGCTCTTCCTTGAGGAATGAACTTTAATCTTAGACCTGAGAGTTGGTGAGTTTGTATTAGCCAGAAGGAGAGAGGCATAAGAAATGAGTGGGAAACAACAAACCAAGGTAGGGAAACAGCATGGATAAAGGACCACTGGTGGGAAACGATATGATACTCATGAGGAACAGTAGGTGTGGATGTAGAGAAGTAAATAGGAGGGAAAATGGCCAAAGAATGAGCTGAGGAGTTAGGCAGGGATTAAATTATTCAGGACCTTGTAAAGTCATAGTAAGGAGTTTCGGTGTTATTTTAAGTGCAATGGAAAACAATGGAAGAGTTTCAAGATGAAGAATCATCTGAGGGGTGCCTTGGTGGCTCAGTTGGTTAAACGCTTGACTCTTTGTTTCAGCTTGGGTTGTGGATCTCATGATTCATGGATTCAAGCCCCATGTTGGGCTTCATGCTGATGGTATGGAGCCTGCTTGGGATTCGCTCTCTCTCTCTCTCTCTCTCTCTCTCTCTCTCTCTGCATCTTCCCTGCTCATGCTCTCTTTCTCTCAAAATAGATAAATAAATGATTATCTGATACTAATACCTTTAAAAAAATCATTTGATTAAATCTTTTTTAGATGGAAGTGTAATTGATATATAACAAATTAGTTTCAGGTATACAACATGATAATTTGGTATCTGTACATATTGTGAAATGATCACAATTAGTTAACACCTATTGCCATATATAGATACTAAAATGTGTTTTTGTGATGAGAACTTTTAAGATCTACTTTCTTAACAACTTTCAAATGTACCATACAGTATTATTAACACTAATCACCATGCTGGACATACATTACATCCCCTTGACTTACTTATTTTATAACCAGAATTGTACCATTTGCCGCCCTTCACCCATTTCACCCATATCATCCCCCACCCCTTCCACTGGCAGCTGCCAGTCTGTTCTCGGTATCTACCAGCTTGGATTTTTCTTTTGTTTTTAAATTCCACATCTAAGTGAGATCATGTGGTATTTGTCTTTCTCTGTCTTAATTCACTTACTGTAACGTCCTCAGGGTCCATCCATGTTGTCACAAATGGCAAGATTTCATTCTTTTTTATTGTTGAATAGTATTCCATTGTAAATACGTACCATATCTTCTTTATTCAGCTATTGATGGACACTTTGGTGGTTTTCATGCTCTGATGAACATGGGTGCAGATATCTTTTTAAATTGGATTTTTCGTTTTCTTCAGATAAATACCCAGAAGTGGAATTGCTGGGTCATATAGTAATTCCCATTTTTTTAAATGCTTATTTATTTATTTTTAGAGTGAGGGACAGAGAGAGAGAGAATCCCAAGCAGTCTATGTGCCATCAGCCCAGAGTCCATTGTGGGTCTCAGTCTTGTAAATCATGAGATCTTGACCTGAGCCGAAACCAAGAGTCGGATATCTAACTGACTGAGCCACCCAGGTGCCCCTACAATTCTATTTTTTTTTTTATTGAAGTATAATTGACATACACTGTATCAGTTTTAGGTATACAACATGATTCAGTATTTGTTATTCTGGAAAAGGATCACTACAATCAATCTAGGTAACATCTGTCACCCTATTTAGTTACAGAATTTTTTTTCTTGTGATCATAACTTTTTTATGAGATTGACTCTTTTAGCAACTTTAAAAATATGCAGTTACAATATTATTATTATTTTTTTAATAGGCTCCACACACAGTGCAAGAGCCCAACACAGGACTTGAACTCACAACCCTGAGATCAAGACCTGAGCTGAAATCCAGTCGGATGCTTAACTGACTGAGCCACACAAGTGCCTCTGCAATTACAGTGTTACTAACTATAGTCATCATGATGTTTGTTTGTTTATTTTATAACAGGAAGTTTGTATCTTTTGATTGTCTTCACCCATGTGCACACCTCCTATACCCCTGCCTATGGCAACCACCAGTCTGTGAGCTTTGTTTGTTTCAGATTCTACATATGAAGAAAATCTTACAGTATTTGTTATTGTTTGGTTTACTTAACTTTGCATAATGTCCTTAAGTTCCATTCATGTTGTTACAAATGACAAGATTCCATTTTTTTTTTATGGCTGAATAATACTCTGACACACACACACACCAATTTTTTTTATTCATCCATTGATGGTTACTTAGGTTGTTCCCGGTATTATTTAACTTAAAAAAAAGTTTTTTTAATGTTTAATTTTTGAGAGAGAGAGAAAGAGAGAAAGAGAGAGAGAGTGAGTTAGGTGGGTGGGGGAGGGGGCAAAGAAAGAGGTTGAGAGAGAGAATCCCAAGCAGGCTCTGCATTGTCAGCACAGAGCCTGATGGGGGACTCTATCCCATGAACTGCAAGATCATGACATGAGCCGAAACCAGGAGTTGGACGTTTAACTATTTGAGCAATCCAGGTGCCCCTCCTGGTGCTTTTAATTTTTTGAAGAACCTCCATACTGTTTTCCATAGTGGCTGCACCAATTAACGTTCCCACCAACAGTGCACAAGGAACCCTTTTCCTCCACATTCTTGCCGGCACTTATTATTTCTTTTTTTGTAATAGCCATTCTAACAGGTGTGAGATGATATATCAGTGTGGTTTTGATTTGCGTTTCCCTGATGATTGGTGATGTTGAGCACCTTTTCATGTACCTGCTGGCCATCTGTTGTCTTCTTTGGAAAAATGACTGTTCAGATCTTTTGCCCGTTTATAATTGGATTGTTTGGTTTTTTGCCATTGAGTTGTATGAATTCTTTATATGTTTTGGATATTAATCCCTTACTGGATATATGATTTGCAAATATTTTCTCCCATTCAATAGGTTGCTTTTCATTTCATGGATGGTTTTCTTTGCTGTGTGGAAGTTTTTAAATTTAATCTAGTCCCACTTGTTTGTTTTTGCTTTTGGAGTCAAATTCAACAAATCACCTCCAAGACCAGTGTCTGGGAGGTTACTGCCTCTGTTTTCTTGTAGGAGTTTTATGGTTTCAGGTGTTATGTTCAAGTCTTTAATCCATGGTGAGTTTATCTGGTGTCTGGTTTCATTCTTTTGCGTGTGACTGTCCAGCTTTCCTAGCACCTGTTACTGAAGAGACTGCCTTTTCTCCACTGTATATTCATGGTTCCTTTGTTATAATTTAATTGACCAAATATTCTCTATTTCATTGATCATTGCGTCTGTTTTCATGCAAGTGCCATACTGTTTTGATGACTATAGGTTTGTAATACAGTTTGAAATCTGGGAGTGTGGTGCCTCCAGCTTTGTTCTTCTTTCTCAAGAGTGCTTTGGCTGTTTGCGGTCTTTTGTGGTTCCATACAAATAAATTCTTTGTTCTAGGTCTGTGAAAAATGTCATTGGAATTTTGATGGAGATTGCATTGAATCTGTAGATTGCTTTGGGGAGTATGGACATTTTAGCAATATTAATTCTTCCAACTCTTGAACACCATATATCTTTCCATTTATTTGTGTTGTCTTCAGTTTCTTTCATTTGTGTCTTACAGTTTTCAGAGTACAGATCTTTTGCCTCCTTGGTTAAGTTTATTCTTGGGTATTTTTTTTAAGTTTGTTTATTTTTGAGAGAGAGAGAGAGACAGACAGACAGACAGAGACAGAATCTGAAGTAGGCTCCAGGCTCCAAGCTGACTGCACAGAGCCCGATGTGGGGCTCGAACTCATGAACTATGAGATCATGACCTAAGCTGAAGTCAGATTCTCAACTGACTGAGCCACCCAGGTGCCCCTGTTCTTAGGTATTTTATTCTTTTTGATGCAGTTATAAATGGGATTGTTTAATTTCTCTTTCTGGTAGATTTTTTTTAAGTTTATTTATTTGGAGAGAGAGAGAGAGAGAGAGAGAGAGCGCGTGCGCACGCCAGTGGGGGAGGGGCAGAGAGAGAGAGAATCCCAAGCAGGCTCTGAACTAATAGCGCAGAGTCTGATGCAGGGCTCGAACCCATAAACCATGAGATCATGACCTGAGCTGAAACCAAGAGTAGGACAACCAACTGAACCATCCAGGTCCCCCAGGATTGTTATTAGTATATAGAAATGGAAACTGATTTCTGTATGTTTATTTTGTATCCTGTGATACAGAATTCAATTATTTACTGAGTGCAGTTATTCTAACAGTTTTTTGGTGGAGTCTTTATGGTTTTCTATATGTAGTGTAATGTCATTTGCAAATAGTGACAGTTTTACTTCTTTTCCAATTTGATACCTTTCATTTCTTGATTAATTTCTGTAGCTAGGACTACCAATAAACACTGTTGAATAAAGCATTGAAAGTGAGCATCCTTGTCTTGTTCTTGATCTAAAAGCTTTTAGCTTTTCCTCTAAGATCAAGATAAGCATGATGTTAGCTGTGGGTTTGTCATATATGGCTTTTATTACGTGGAGGTATGTTCCTTCTATACCCACTGTGTTGAGTTTTTGTCATAAATGAGTTTTTGTCATAAATGTGTATCACATATTTTGCCTAATATAAGTAATTGTTACTCCAGTTTCTTTTGGTTTTCATTTGCCTGGTATATCTTTTTCCATCCCTTTACTTTTACTGTGTGTGTCTTTACATCTGAAGTGAGTCTCTTGTAGGCAATGTATAGATGGGTCTTCTTTTTTAATCCACCCTATGTCTTTTGATTGGGGCATTTAGTTGATTCACATTTAGAGTAATTATTGGTAGGTATGTATTTATTGCCATTTTGTTCATTGTTTTCTGGCTGTTTTTGTAGTTTTTCTTCGTTCCTTTCTTATTCTCTAGGTCTTCTCCCTTGTTGGTTTGATGGTTTTCTTTAGTGTTATGTTGGTATTCCTTTGTTTTTTTCTTTCCTGTTTTTTTTTTTTTTTTTTGTATCTCTTGTTGGGTTTTGTTATCTATATATAGATATATAAGATTCATATATATCTACATAAATATACAGCAGTCTATTTTAAGCTGATAGTCACTAAAGTTTGAATGCATTCTAAAAGTACTACAGTTTTACTCCTCTCTCATTTTGAGTTTTTGTTATCATATTTTGCATCTTTTTATTTTGCATATCCCTTAACTACTTATTATAGTTATAGTTGATTTTACTATTTTTATCTTTTAATCTTCATACTGGATTTTTGTTTAAAAAAATTTTTTTAAGTAAGATCTATGCCCCACTTGTAGTTTGAACTCAACACCTCAGGATCAAGAGTTGCATGCTTTACCAATTGAGCCAGGTAGGCACTCCCATACTAGCTTTTTAAGTGGCTGCTCAAGTTCCTTTACTTTTTATTTGCTTTCACCAGTGAGATTTCTTTCATAAGTTTTCTTATTTCTAGTTATGGCTTTTTTTTTTAAATTTGCTTAAAGAAGATAATTTCACATTTTTTGTACACTGATTTAGTGGTGATGATCTCCATCAGTGTTTGCTTGTCTGGGAAACTCTTTATCCCTCTTTCAATTCTGAATGATAATCTTGCTGGGTAGAATATTCTTGGTTGTAAGTTTGTTGGGAGGTTTGTGATTGATGATTCAGTCTCCTTACTAGTGATTTGTCTACTCTTTGTTTTTTTTTTTAAAATTCATTAAACAGTTTACATATTTATTTTGAGAGATAGAGATAGTGGGATTGGGAGTGGGGGAGGGGCAGAGAGAGAGAGGGAGAGGGAGAGAGAGAGAATCCCTAGCAGGCTTCATGCTACCAGCCTAAAGTCCTATGTGGGGCTCAAACTCATGAAACCACAAGATCATGACCTGACCTAAACCAGGCGTCGGATGCTTAACCAACTGAGCCACCCAAGTGCCCCAGTCTGCTCTATTTTTCATGACAGTCTTAGAAGGTTGTATGTTTCTGGAAATTTATCTTGTTTTTCTAGGTTGTCCAATTTGTTGGTGTATAATTGTTCATAGTCTCTCCTTTTTATTTTGTTTTGTTTTGTTTTGTTTTATTTTAATTTTATTTCAATTCAGTTCATTTCATTTCATTATTATTTTTAATTTACATCCAAGTTAGCATATAGTGCAACAATGATTTCAGGAGTAGATTCCTTAATGCCCTTTACCCATCCCCCCTCCCACAACCCCTCCAGTAACCCTCTGTTTGTTCTCAGTATTTAAGAATCTCTTCTGTTTTGTTACACTCCTTGTTTTTATATTATTTTTGCTTCCCTTCCCTTGTGTTCATCTGTTCTGTGTCTTAAAGTCCTCATATGAGTGAAGTCATCTGATATTTGTCTTTCTCTAATTTCGCTTAGCATAATACCCTCAAGTTCCATCCATGTCGTTGTAAATGGCAAGATCTCATTCTTTTTGATTGCTGAGTAATACTCCATTGTGTATATATACCACATCTTCTTATCCATTCATCTTCATCCATCAATGGACATCTGGGCTCTTTCCATACTTTGGCTATTGTTGATAGTGCTGCTATAAACATTGGGGTGCATGTGCCCCTTTGAAACAGTATACCTGTACCCTTTGGATAAATACCTAGTAGTCCAATTGCTGGGTCGTAGGGTAGTTCTATTTTTAATTTTTATGGAACCTCCATACTGTTTTCCAGTGGCTGTACCAGTTTGCATTCCCACCAGCAATGCAAAAGAGATCCTCTCTCTCCACATCCTCACCAACATCTGTTGTTGCCTGAGTTGTTAATGTTAGCCATTCTGAGAGGTTTGAGGTAGTACCTCATTGTGGTTTTGGTTTGTATTTTCCTGACGATGAGTGATGTTGAGTATTTTTTCATGTGTTAATTGGCCATCTGGATGTCTTCTTTGGAGAAGTGTCTGTTCATGTCTTTTGCCCATTTCTTCACTAGGTTATTTGTTTTTTGAGTGTTGAGTTTGATAAGTTCTTTATAGGTTTTGGATACTAACCCTTTATTTGAGATGTCGTTTGCATATATCTTCTCCCATCCTGTCAGTTGCCTTTTAGTTTTGCTGATTGTTTCCTTCACTGTGCAGAAGCGTTTTATTTTGATGAGGTCCCAATAGTTCATTTTTGCTTTTGTTTCCCTTGCCTCTGGAGACATGTTGAGTAAGAAGTTGCTGCAGCCAAGATCAAAGAGGTTTTTGCCTGCTTTCTTCTGGAGGATTTTGATGGCTTCCTGTCTTACATTTAGGACTTTTATCCATTTTGAGTTTATTTTTGTGTATGGTGTAAGAAAGTGGTCCAGGTTCATTCTTCTGCATGTCGCTGTCCAGTTTTCCTAGCACCACTCGCTGAAGAGATTGCCTTTATTCCATTGGATATTCTTTCCTGCTTTGTCAAAGATTAGTTGGCCATATGTTTGTGGGTCTATTTCTGGTTTCTCTATTCTGTTCTATTGATCTAAGTGTCTGTTCTTGTGCCAGTACGATACTGTTTTGATGATTATAGCTTTGTAGTACAGGTTGAAGTGTGGGATTGTGATGCCTCCAGCTTTGGTTTTCTTTTTCAAGACTGCTTTGGCTGCTCAGGGTCTTTTCTGGTTCCATACGAATTTTAGGATTGTTTGTTGTAGCTCTGTGAAGAATGCTGGTGTTATTTTGATGGGGATTGCATTGAATATAGATTGCATAGGGTAGTATTGACATTTTAACAATATTTGTTCTTCCTATCCAGGAGCATGGAATATTTTTCCATTTTTTTTGTCTTCTTCAATTTCTTTCCTAAGTTTTCTGTAGTTTTCAGTGTATAGATTTGTCACCTCTTTGGTTAGATTTATTCCTAGGTATTTTATGGTTTTTGGTACAATTGTAAATGGGATTGATTCCTTGATTTCTCTTTCTGTTGCTTCATTATTGGTGTATAGGAATGCAACTGATTTCTGTGCATTGATTTTATTTCCTGCAGCTTTGCTGATTTCATGGATGAGTTCTAGCAGTTTTTTGGTGGAGCCTTTTGGGTTTTCCATGTGGAATATCATGTCATCTGTGAAGAGTGAAAGTTTGACCTCCTCCTGGCCGATTTGGATGCCTTTTATTTCTTTGTGTTGTCTGATTGTTGAGGCTAAGACTTCCAACACTATTGAATAACAGTGGTGAGAGTGGACATCCCTGTCTTGTCCCTGACCTTGGGAGGAAAGCTCTCAGTTTTTCCCCATCGAGGATGATATTAGCATTGGGTCTTTCATACATGGCTTTTCTGATCTCGAGGTACGATCCTTCTATCCCTACTTTTTAAAGAGTTTTTATGAAGAAATGATGCTGTATTTTGTCAAACACTTTCTCTGCATCTATTGTGAGGATCATATGGTTCTTGTCCTTTCTTTTATTGATGTGAAGAATCACATTGATTGTTTTGCAGATACTGAACCAGCCCTGCATCCCAGGTACAAATCCCACTTGGTTGTGGTGAATAATTTTTTAATGTATTGTTGGATCCAGTTGGCTAATATCTTGTTGAAGATTTTCACATCCATGTTCATCAGGGAAATTGGTCTATAGTTTTCCTTTTTAGTGGGGTTTTTGTCTGGTTTTGGAATCAAGGTAATTCTGGCTTTGGAGAAAGAGTTTGGGAAAGTTTTCCTTCCTTTTCTGTTTTTTGGAAGAGCTTCAAGAGAATAGGTGTTAACTTTTCCTTAAATGTTTGGCAGTATTTCCCTCGAAAGCCATCTGGCCCTGGACTCTTGTTTTTTGGGAGATTTTTGATTACTAATTCGATTTCTTTACTGGTTATTGGTCTGTTCAAGTTTTGTTTCTCCCTGTTTCAGTTTTCGTAGTTTATATGTTTCTGGGAATTTGTCCATTTCTCCCAGATTGCCCATTTTATAGGCGTATAATTGCTCATAATATTCTCTTATTGTTTGTATTTCTGCTGTGTCTGTTGTGATCTCTCTTCTTTCATTCTTGTTTTATTTATTTGGGTTCTTTCCCTTTTTTTTTTTGATCAAACTGGCTAGGGGTTTATCAATTTTGTTAATTCTTTCAACGAACCAGCTTCTAGTTTCATTGCTCTGTTCTGTTGCTTTTTTGGTTTTGATAACATTGATTTTTGCTCTAATCTTTATTATTTCCTATCTTCTGCTGGTTTTGGGTTTTATTTGCTGTTCTTTTTCCAGATCTTTAAGGTGTAAGGTTAGGTTGTATATCTGAGACCTTTCTTCCTTCTTTAGGAAGGCCTGAGTTGCTATATACTTTCTTCTTAGAACCGCCTTTGCTGCGTCCCAGAGATTTTGGCTGTGGTGTTATCATTTTCATTGGCTTCCATGTACTTTTTAATTTCCTCTTTAACTTCTTGGTTAGCCCATTCATTCTTTAGTAGGATGTTCTTTAGTCTCTAAGTATTTGCTATCTTTCCAAATTTTTTCTTGTCATTGATTTCAAGTTTCATAGTGTTGTGGTCTGAAAATTCGCATGGTATGATCTTGATTTTTTTGTACTTCTTGAGGGCTGATTTGTGTGCCAGTATGTGATGTATTCTAGAGAACGTTCCATGTGCACTGGAAAAGAATGTATATTCTGCTGCTTTAGGCTGAAATGTTCTGAATATATCTGTTAAGTCCATCTGTTCCAATGTGTTATTCAAAGCCATTGTTTCCTTGTTGATTTTCTGTTTAGATGATATGTCCATTGTTGTAAGTGGGGTGTTGAAGTCCCTTATTGTTACGGTATTATTATCAATGAGTTTCTTTATGTTTGTGGTTAATTGATTTATATACTTTGGATTTGGGTGCTCACACATTTGGCACATAAATGTTTGCAATTGTTAGGTCTTCTTGGTGGGTAGACCCCTTAATTATGATATCATGCCCTTCTTCATCTCTTGTTACAGTCTTTATTTTAAAGTCTAGATTGTCTGATATAAGTATGGCTACTCTGGCTTTTTTTTTGTCGGCCATTAGCATGATAGATGGTTCTCCATCCCCTTACTTTGAATCTGAAGGTGTCTTTAGGTCTAAAGTGGGTCTCTTGTAAACAGCATATAGATGGATCTTGTTTTCTTATCCATTCTTTTACCCTGTGTCTTTTGATTGGAGCATTTAGTCCATTGACATTTAGAGTGAATACTGAAAGATATGAATTTATTGCCATCATGTTTCTTGGAGAGTTGGAGTGTCTGGTGGTGTTCTCTGGTCCTTTCTAGTCTTTGTTGCTTTTGGTATTTTTTTCCCTTTTTCTTTTCTTTTCTTGTCTTTTTCTTTTTGTTTTTCTATTTCTTTTTTCTCTTCTCTTCTTTTCTTTTCTTTTTCTCTTTTCTTTTCTTTTGTCTTTTCTCCCCTCAGAGAGTCCCCATTAAAATGTCTTGCAGGGCTGGTTTAGTGGTCACAAACTCGTTTAATTTTTGTCTGGGAAACTTTTAATCTCTCCTTCTATATTGAATGTCAGCCTTGCTGGATAAGGAATTCTTGGCTGTGTATTTTTCCAGGTCAGCACATTGAATATATCCTGGCACTCTTTTCTGGCCTGCCAAGTTTCTGTGGATAGGTCTGCTGCAAACATGATCTGTCTTCCCTTGTAGGTTAAGGATTTTTGTTCCCTTGCTGCTTTCATGATTCTTTCCTTGCCAGAGTATTTTGTGAATTTGACTTGATATGCCTTGTTGATGGTTGGTGTTTGATGAATCTAATGGGAGTCCTTTGTGCTTCCTGAATTTTGATGTTGGTGTCTTTCCCCAGGTTAGGAAAGTGTTCTGCTATGATTTGCTCACATAAACCTTCTACCCCTTTTTCTCTCTCTTCCTCTCTGGGACCCCTATGATTCTGATGTTGTTCCTTTTAAATGAGTCACTGATTTCTTTAATTCTTAAATCATGCTCTTTTGTCTGAGTCTAACTCTTTTTGTCTACTTCGTTATTCTCTGTAAGTTTGTCCTCCTTATCGCTGATTCGCTGCTCTGCTTCATCCATTCTAGCTGCTGTAGCATCTATTCGAGATTGCAGCTCAGTTATAGCAATTTTTATTTCATCTTGACTAGCTTTTACTTCTTTTATGTCTGCAAAAAGGGATTCTAGTCTATTTTTGACCCCAGTTATATTTTTATTATCGTGATTCTAAATTCTGGTTCAGACATCTTGCTTGTATCTGTGTTGGTAAAGTCCCTGGCTGTCGTTTCTTCCTGTTCTTTCTTTTGGGGTGAATTTGTTTGTTTCGCCATTTTGAAGGAAAAAAAGGAATTAATGAGATAAAAAATAAATTAAAATTAAACAAAAAATCAAAATTAAAAAATTGAAAACAACACACACAAACACAAATCAAATAAATGATGTTAGATCCTAGGTGTGTTTTGGTGTGGGTGTTGAAAGGGGCTTGATAGATTACAGAAAAACGGGGGAAGAAAAAAAGGAAAATGTTTGAATATTTGAAAAAATGAATACAGTGAAATAGAATGAAATGATTGAAGTAAAATAGAATTTGAAAAATTTACAAAAAAATAAAAATATAGTAGGAAAAAATTAAAAATATTTTCAATAAAAATTGAAAGTATAAACTCTTCTCTTTCTGTATTCAAGAAAAAGACAAGAAATGAAAAAAAATTGAATAGATGGACCAGTGAACAGACTGAAATACGATGGAAGTTATATTGTTTTCCCTAGAAGTCAAAGTATGAAGCACTTTATAGTCCATAAACTAGGCAGGGAAACTTGTGGTGTTCCTGAAGAGCGAGTTTGGCCCACTTTGGCAGGGCTTAGTTTAACAGCTCCATTCTCCACTGGATGGCGCTGCTTAGCTTACTGGGGTGGATTGTTGTGGCGCTTGTAGGTGTGTATACACATGGTTGGGAAGGGTGAAAATGGTGTCCTCCAACTACTCAGTCTTTAGTATCGGAACTCTCTTCTGCCCGATCTGCAATCGCACACCCATTCTTTGTCTCCAGCTTCCATCCACTCCCTGCCTTTACACTGTCTGTGACCAAGCCCCAGGTGGCATCTCCCTCCTGAGTTTTATCTCAGATGGGGTTGTTTTTCTGACCCTTTACTTATGAGGGACTGTGGCTTTGACCCATTCTGCTTCTCTGTGACACGGTCTCACCGAGCAGTGGCCAGGTGCCGGCTGCACCTGGGAACGTTTATGGGACCATGCTGCTGCTGATGCCCAGAGACTGCGGATGCCCAGAAAAACTCATGTGATCGTGTAGCAGCAGCGTTTCAGTGCTTATGGTAAATCACAACACACATCTGGCACCAGCCTTCATCCTTAACGACCATGTTCCAGCACCAGCGAATGTGGTTGTTCTCTGGGGTCCACTGGGGCCTTTGCCTGTGGCTGGGGGGGGGGGGCGGGGAACACAGCCTCTACCAAATTTCCTCCCAGCAGGGGAACTGCCTCTTCTTGTGTGTCCTGAGGACCCCTGGACTTCACTCTGCTCCTGGGGATTCGCCCTTCTCACCAGAGCACTGCCTGGTATCTAACTGCAGAGTTTTAGACTCTGTACTCCCCCTGTTTATAGAGTCTTAATGGAATTTAAACCCCCTCCTTTCTTTCTCCCTTTTTAGTTCAGTCCCTGCGGCTGTTCCCACTTTCTGTCTAGCTGCTTGTGGGGGCGTGCTTTTCCCATACTCTTCCCCCCCCTCCACAGTCTCCATCCTCTTTCCACAAGCAAACAGCTCCCTGCCCTCCACGACCTCTCTCCCCCAGCTCATCTTTCTGCACTGTGTACCTGCTGAGTTCTGTAGTTTAGGTTGTGCAGATTGTTGTGTTAATCCTCAAATCAGTTTTCTAGGTGTGCAGGATAGTTTAGTGTTGATTTGGCTGTATTTCATGGATGCAAGACAAAAATTTCCATGCTGTTCCGCCATCTTGGCTCCTCCCCCCCTCTCTTTTTTTTCCTCTGCTCAGTATAAAGGTTTTATTTATTTTTTTTATTTTTTGACTATTTCATTTTTATTATTTTTTTAATATGAAATTTATTGTCAAATTGGTTTCCATACAACACCCAGTGCTCATCCCAAAAGGTGCCCTCCTCAATACCCATCACCCACCCTCCCCCCCATCACCCCCATCAACCCTCAGTTTGTTCTCAGGTTTTAAGAGTCTCTTATGCTTTGGCTGTCTCCCTCTCTAACCTCTTTTTTTTTCCTTCCCCTCCCCCATGGACTTCTGTTAAGTTTCTCAGGATCCACATAAGAGTGAAAACATATGGTATCTGTCTTTCTCTGTATGACTTATTTCACTTAGCATAACATTCTCCAGTTCCATCCACATTGCTACAAAAGGCCATATTTCATTCTTTCTCATTGCCCTGTAGTATTCCATTATGTATATAAACCACAATTTCCTTATCCATTCGTCAGTTGATGGACATTTAGGCTCTTTCCACAAATTGGCTATTGTTGAGAGTGCTGCTATAAACATTGGAGTACAAGTGCTCCTATGCATCAGTACTCCTGTATCCCTTGGGTAAGTTCCTAGCAGTGCTACTGCTGGGTCATAGGGTAAGTCTATTTTTAATTTTTTGAGGAACCTCCACACTGTTTTCCAGAGTGGCTGCACCAGTTTGCATTCCCACCAACAGTGCAAGAGGGTTCCCGTTTCTCCACAACCTCTCCAGCATCTATAGTCTCCTGATTTGTTCATTTTGGCCACTCTGACTGGCGTGAGGTGATATCTGAGTGTGGTTTTGATTTGTATTTCCCCGATGAGGAGCGACGTTGAGCATCTTTTCATGTGCCTGTTGGCCATCCGGATGTCTTGTTTAGAGAAGTGTCTATTCATGTTTTCTGCCCATTTCTTCACTGGGTTATTTGTTTTTCAGGTGTGGAGTTTGGTGAGCTCTTTATAGATTTTGGATACTAGCCCTTTGTCCGATATGTCATTTGCAAATATCTTTTCCCATTCCGTTGGTTGCCTTTTAGTTTTGTTGGTTGTTTCCTTTGCTGTGCAGGAGCTTTTTTATCTTGATGAGGTCCCAATAGTTCATTTTTGCTTTTAATTTCCTTGCCATTGGGGATGTGTCAAGTAAGAAATTGCTGTGGTTGAGGTCAAAGAGGTTTTTTCCTGCTTTCTCCCCTAGGGTTTTGATGGTTTCCTGTCACATTCAGGTCCTTTATCCATTGTGTTTGTTTTTGTGAATGGTGTAAGAAAGTGGTCTAGTTTCATTCTTCTGCATGTTGCTGTCCAGTTCTCCCAGCACCATTTGTTAAAGAGACTGTCTTTTTTCCATTGGATATTCTTTCCTGCTTTGTCAAAGATTAGTTGGCCATACTTTTGTGGGTCTAGTTCTGGGGTTTCTATTCTATTCCATTGGTCTTTGTGTCTGTTTTTGTGCCAATACCATGCTGTCTTGATGATTACAGCTTTGTAGTAGAGGCTAAAGTCTGGGGTTGTGATGCCTCCTGCTTTGGTCTTCTTCTTCAAAATTACTTTGGCTATTCGGGGCCCTTTGTGGTTCCATACAGATTTTAGGATTGCTTGTTCTAGCTTCGAGAAGAATGCTGGTGCAATTTTGATTGGGATTGCATTGAATGTGTAGATAGCTTTGGGTAGTATTGACATTTTAACAATATTCTTCCAATCCATGAGCATGGAATGTTTTTCCATTTCTTTATGTCTTCTTCAATTTCCTTCATAAGCTTTCTATAGTTTTCAGCATACAGATCTTTTACATCTTTGGTTAGGTTTATTCCTAGGTATTTTATGCTTCTTGGTGAAATTGTGAATGGGATCAGTTTCTTTATTTGTCTTTCTGTTGCTTCACCATTAGTGTATAAGAATGCAACTGATTTTTGTACATTGATTTTGTATCTTGTGACTTTGCTGAATTCATGTATCAGTTCTAGCAGACTTTTGGTGGAGTCTGTCGGATTTTCCATGTATAATATCATGTCATCTGGAAAAAGTGAAAGCTTAACTTCATCTTTGCCGATTTTGATGCCTTTGATTTCCTTTTGTTGTCTCATTGCTGATGCTAGCACTTCCAACACTATGTTAAACAACAGCGGTGAGAGTGGACATCCCTGTTGTGTTCCTGATCTTAGGGAGAAAGCTCTCAGTTTTTCCCCGTTGAGGATGGTATTAGCTGTGGGCTTTTCATAAATGGCTTTTATGACGTTTAAGTATGTTCCTTCTATCCCAACTTTCTCGAGGGTTTTTGTTAAGAAAGGATGCTGAATTTTGTCAAATGCTTTTTCTGCATCGATTGACAGGATCATATGGTTCTTATCTTTTCTTTTTTTTTAAAAAAAAATTTTTTTTTCAACGTTTATTTATTTTTGCGACAGAGAGAGACAGAGCATGAACGGGGGAGGGGCAGAGAGAGAGGGAGACACAGAATCGGAAACAGGCTCCAGGCTCTGAGCCATCAGCCCAGAGCCCGACGCGGGGCTCGAACTCACGGACCGCGAGATCGTGACCTGGCTGAAGTCGGACGCTTAACCGACTGCGCCACCCAGGCGCCCCTATCTTTTCTTTTATTAATGTGAAGTATCACATTGATTGATTTGCGAATGTTGAACCAGCCCTGCATCCCAGGAAGGAATCCCACTTGATCATGGTGAATAATTCTTTTTATATGCTGTTGTATTCGATTTGCTAGTATCTTACTGAGAATTTTTGCATCCATATTCATCAGGGATATTGGCCTGTAGTTCTCTTTTTTTACTGGGTGTCTGTCTGGTTTAGGAATCAAAGTAATGCTGGCTTCATAGAATGAGTCTGGAAGTTTTCCTTCCCTTTCTATTTTTTAGAATAGCTTGAGAAGGATAGGTATTATCTTTCCTTTAAATGTCTGATAGAATTCTCCTGGGTAGCCATCTGGTCCTGGACTCTTACTTATTGGGAGATTTTTGATAACTGATTGAATTTTTTCACTGGTTATGGGTCTGTTCACGCTTTCTCTTTTTTCCTGTTTGAGTTTTGGAAGTGTGTGGGTGTTTAGGAACTTGTCCATTTCTTCCAGGTTGTTGGCATATAATTTTTCATAGTATTCCCTGATAATTGCTTGTATTTCTGAGGGATTAGTTGTAATAATTCCATTTTCTTTCGTGATTTTATCTATTTGGGTCATCTCCCTTCTCTTTTTGAGAAGCCTAACTAGAGATTTATCAGTTTTATTTTTTCAGGAAACCAACTCTTGGTGTCATTGATTTGCTGTACAGTTTTTTTTAGATCCTATATTGTTATTTCTGCTCTGATCTTTATTATTTCTGTTCTTTTGCTGCGCTTCGGGTGTCTTTGCTGTTCTGCTTCTATTTCCTTTAGGTGTGCTGTTAGATTTTGTATTTGGGATTTTTCTTGTTTCTTGAGATAGGCCTGGATTGCAATGTATTTTCCTCTGAGGACTGCCTTCACTGCATCCCAAAGCGTTTGGATTGTTGTATTTTCATTTTCACTTGTTTCCATATATTTTTTAATTTCTTCTCTAATTGCCTGGTTGACCAATTCATTCTTTAGTAGAGTGTTCTTTAACCTCCATGCTTTTGGAGGTTTTCCAGACTTTTTCCTGTGTTTGATTTCAAGCTTCAGAGCATTGTGGTCTGAAAGTATGCATGGTATGATCTCAATTCTTGTATAAGGGGCTGTTTTGTGACCCAGGATGTGATGTATCTTGGAGAAGGTTCCATGTGCACTCGAGAAGAAAGTATATTCTGTTGCTTTGGGATGCAAAGGTCTAAATATACCTGTCAAGTCTATCTGATTCAATGTATCATTCAGGGCCCTTGTTTCTTTATTGATCCTGTGTCTAGATGATCTATCCATTGTTGTAAGTGGAGTATTAAAGTCCCCTGCAATTACCACATTCTTAATAAGATTGCTTATGTTTGTGAGTAATTGTTTTATATATTTGGAGACCCCCATATTCAGCGCATAGCCATTTATAATTGTTAGCTCTTCCTGATGGATAGACCCCGTAATGATTATATAATGCCCTTCTTCATGTCTTGTTACAGCCTTTAATTTAAAGTCTAGTTTGTCTGATATAAGTATGGCCACTCCAGCTTTCTTTGATTTCCAGTAGCATGGTAGATAATTCTCCATCCCCTCACTTTCAATCTGAAGGTGTCCTCAGGTCTAAAATGAGTCTCTTGTAGACAGCAAATAGATGGGTCTTGTTTTTCTTATCCATTCTCATACCCTATGTCTTTTGGTTGGAGCATTTAGTCCATTTACATTCAATGTTATTATAGAAAGATATGGGTTTAGAGTCATTGTGATATCTGCAGGTTTCATGCTTGTAGTGATGTCTCTGGTACTTTGTCTCACAGGATCCCCCGTAGGATCTCTTGTAGGGCTGGTTCAGTGGTGATGAATTCCTTCAGTTTTTGTTTGTTTAGGAAGACCTTTATCTCTCCTTCTATTCTAAATAACAGACTTGCTGGATAAAGGATTCTCGGCTGCATATTTTTTCTGTTCATCACATTGAAGATTTCCTGCCATTCCTTTCTGGCCTGCCAAGTTTCAGTAGAGAGATCGGTCACGAGTCTTATTGGTCTCCCTTTATATGTTAGCGCATGTTTATCCCTAGCTGCTCTCAGAATTTTCTCTTTATTCTTGTGTTTTGCCAGTTTCATTATGATATGTCGTGCAGAAGATCGATTCAAGTTATGTTTGAAGGGAGTTCTCTGTGCCTCTTGGATTTCAATGCCTTTTTCCTTCCCCAGATCAGGGAAGTTCTCAGCTATGATTTCTTCAAGTACACCTTCAGCACCTTTCTCTCTCTTCCTCCTCTGGAATCCCAATTATGTGTATGTTATTGCATTTTATCGCATCACTTAGTTCTCCAATTCTCCCCTCATACTCCTGGATTTTTTTTATCTTTTACTCAGCTTTCTCTTTTTCCATAATTATATCTTCTAATTCACCTATTCTCTCCTCTGCCTCTTCAGTCTGAGCTGTGTTCGCCTCTATTTTGCAGCTCATTTATTGCATTTTTTAGCTCCTCCTGATTGTTTTAGTCCCTTGATCTCTGTAGCAATAGATTCTCTGCTGTCCTCTATACTTTTTTTCAAGCCCAGCGATTAATTTTATGACTGTTATTCTAAATTCATTTTCTGTTATATTGTTTAAATCGTTTTTGATCAGTTCGTTAGCTGTCACTACTTCCTGGAGTTTCTTTTGAGGAGAATTCTTCTGTTTTGTCATTTTGGATAGTCCCTGGAGTGGCGCAGAACTGGAGGGCTCTTCCTCTGTGCTGTGTGGAGTAACTTGCATTGGTGGGCAGGGCCCCAGTCAGACCTGATGTCTGCCCCCAGCCCACCACTGGGGCCACAGTCAGACTGGCGTGTGCCTTATCTTCCCCTCTCCCAGAGGCAGAACTCAGTGTGGAGTGGCGTGGCCCATGTCTGTGCTACTTGCATACTGCCAGCCTTGTGGTGCTGCTTCTATGGGATCTGGCATATTAGCTGGGGTGGATCTGCAAGGTGCACAGGGGCAGGAGGGGCAGACTCAGCTCGCTTTGCCTTTGGTGGTCTGCTTCGGGAGGTCCCTGCGGCACCGTGAGGGAGGCAGACCCTCAGAGGGATGGATCCACAGAAGCACAGCGTTGGGTATTTGTGCGGTGCAAGCAAGTTCTGTGACGGTAACTGGTTCCCTTCGGGATTTTGGCTGGGGGATGGGCGAGGGAGATGGTGCTGGCGAGCACCTTTGTTCCCCACCAAGCTGAGCTCTGTCCTCCTGGGCTCAACAACTCTCCCTCCCGTTGTCCTCTAGCCCTCCCACTCTCGGAGCAGAGCTGTTGACTTATAACATTCCAGATGTCAAGTCCCACTGGCTGTCAGAACTCATGCAGTCTGGCCCCTCTGCTTTTGCAAGCCAGACTCGGAGGCTCTGCCTTGCAGGGCGGGCTGTCCCTCCACTGCCCCAGCTCCCTCCTGCCAGTCCGTGTAGCACGCACCGCCTCTCTGCCCTTCCTACCCTCTTCCGTGGGCCTCTTGTCTATGCTTGGCTCCGGAGAATCTGTTCTGCTAGTGTTCTGGCAGTTTTCTGGGTTATTTAGGCAGATGTGGGTGGAATCTAAGTGATCAGCAGGACGTGGTGAGCCCAGCGTCCTCCTACGCTGCCGTCTTCCCTGCTCCTCTCCTCTCTCTTTTTTAACATTTCTTTATTTTTGAGAGATAGAGACAGTGTGATTGGGGGAGGGGCAGAGAGAGAGAGAGAGGGAGACACAGAATCTGAAGCAGGCTCCAGGCTCTGAGCTGTCAGCACAGAGCTCAATGCAGGGCTTGAGCCCACCAGCTGTGAGATTTTGCTGGGTATAATATTCTTGGTTGTAAATTTGTTGGGAGGTTTTGATTGGTGATTCAGTCTCCTTACTAGTAATTAGTCTGCTCTATTTTTTAAATTTTTAAATTTTTTTAATTTTTACATTTATTTATTTATTTTTGAGAGACAGAGTGCTCAAGTGGGGGATGGGCAGAGAGAGAAGACGACACAGAATCTGAAGCAGGCTACAGGTTCTGAGCTGTCGGCACAGAGCCTGATGTGGGACTCGAACTCACAAACCGTGAAATCATGACCTGAGCTGAAGTCAGATGCTCAACCGACTGAGCCACCCAGGTGCTCCTAGTCTACTCTATTTTTAAAAATTTTTTTAGAAAGTTTACTTTTTATGTGAGGTGAAGTCATATGCTTAACTGACTGAGCCACCTAGGTGCTCCTAGTGTTGATAGTTTCTTATAATCATTTTTATTTTTGTGGTTTTGATTGTACTGTTTTTTCTCCTATATTTGATTTTATTTATTTGAGTTCTCTTTTTTTTTTCTTGGTTAGTCTAGCTTAATGTTTGTTAATTTTGTTTATCTTTAAAGCACCAACTTTAATTTCATTGATCACTTTTAATTTTTTTAGTCTCCATTTATTTCTGTTCTGATCTTTTTTATTTCATTCATTCTACAAACTTTGGTCTTATTTTTCTTCTTTGTTTCTTCCGTGAATTGTAAAGTTCGATTGTTTATTTGAAATTTTTGTTATTTCTTGAGCTAGGCCTGTATCCCTATGAACTTCCCTCTTAGTAATGCTTTTGCTGCCCCTATAAACTATATTGTGTTTCATTTGTTTCAAAGTTTTAAAAATTTCTCTTTTCATTTCCTTGCTGACCCTTGTTTATTTCTTTTGAAAGATTACCTTAACTGCTGAGTAGAGAATGGATTGGGAGAGGAGGTAGCAAAAATAGTTTTAGAAGATCATTGAAAAGATTAATTCAGTAATCCAGATTTGGGATAATAGGGACTCAGTAGTGATTATGGATAGAGTAAATGGATTTTCATCAATTTTAAGTGATGGTTGAATGTCGATTGTGAGCATGATGGAGAGGGAGGGATAGAGAATGACTGTATTGTGAACAACTGGGTAGATGATGATATAAGGAATGGAGAAGAAACAGCATTGATAAGTATCATAGTAGATATGCTTATGGAGTTTGAGATATCTATGAGACACAGAGACATGAATAGACACTTGTATATGTAGGTTTGGAACCCAGAAAAGAGGTTTGAAGTGGATAAAAGGAAAGTGGGACTTGTTACCAGATGGTGTTAAGACAATGGTAGTAGATAGAATCCCCTTAAAAGAGAATATAAATTGAGGGGCATCTGGGTGGCTCACTCAGTTAAGTGTCCAACTCTTGATTTCAGCTCACGTCTTGAACTCGGGGTTGTGAGTTCAAGCCCCACATTGGGCTCTATGCTTGGTGTGAAGCCTACTTAAAAAATATATATGTGTATGCATATTCTCAGTTTACATACATATATATGGTATGCTATACGTATATATAGTGTATTACATATGTATGTATATATATTGAGAAAAAAAAGAGGACTAAGTACAGAACTCTGAGGAATTTCAACATTTAGGATTGTGTAGAAGGAGAGGAGTCAGGAATGAAGTTGAGAGGGAAGAGTCAATGAAATAGGAAAAAATCAGAGTTTTTAATGGCAAATAAGTTAAAGATTTTTATAAGGGATGAAGATGTGATTCACTATAATGAATTGAATGTTGATAACATGGAGAAAGAAGCCAGAAAAGAATGGGGTATGAATGGGAGGGAAGAGACATTAAGAGTACATAGTTCTTTTGAGATTACATTCTTTTTGGATTTGAAGAGTTCACCATTTGAACGTTGAGGTGGAGTGAAATATCCAGTGGAGAAGTAATGTATTTCAGATTGGTGAAGCTGTGGCCCTGAGATTTGAATGAGAGGTAAGGGTTAGAGAAATCTGAGAGTCATTCGTATGGAGATGGTAGATGAAGACTTCAGAAAAAAAGGGAGCCAAAGATAGAAATGGTAGAGACCTACAGTCTCTTTGGATTGTCATTAAATAATATCATGGTATTCATAATTAGAATAAATAATTTGAGCATGGGCTTGTTTCATCCAACTTAGTTGTTCTGAGCTTTGGCTGAGATAATGTATGTTTTGTTCTTAAATTTGACGTTGTTAAAAGCAAGTTATAGTACTCTAAATGCTCACAAAGAGTTGTCAAAACAAGAGCATACATGGTATCTAGTTTTACCACAAGTATTAAGATAAAATTTTAAGAACCTACCAATTTGGCTAATTTTCCAGTAGTTGGTATTTTGCAAAATATATTACTTGTAGTGACAGTATTAGTAGTGAGTCATCCAGTGTTACATATATTCTTATTATTACTCTTGGTTTATACAAATGGTGATACACACTTTGTCAGTCTGCTACCTACAGTGATCCAAAAGATAAGACCTTCCTCCCAGTGAATTTGTCTTTTGTTTATTACCTACTTGTAGATTATAGAATATCTGAGTTAGTATCTGATTTTGGAAATTTTCGGTATGCAGTTAACGTTGAAACTATGATTTTCACATTGTCTCAATTTATATCAAACTATTTGGGGTATATTTGTTAATACTCTTGTTGCAAGTTAAAATTTGCTTAAGAAAAAAAGAGTTATATAAATATATCAGGATATTTCACAGAATCTAAAGGTAGGTATTGCAGCTGTATCTCTCAGGAATAGTGTAGAAGGGTCTAATTAATTTAGCTTAGATCAGGAGTGCACACCTGGTTAGTAAACTAGTCGGGTTAATAAGTTTTCCTGGAACATGGTATTTAATCTTGTAATAAAAATTTACATGTCTGCATGGGGTGAGAGGCAGGCAAGTCTAGAATTCTGTTGGCCAAGATAATCGAAAAGATACGTACTGTCTAGAAAGTCAAGGTATGGGGCACCTTGGTAGCTGAGCCATTTGAGTGTCCAACTCTTGATTTTGTATCAAGTCAGGATCCCAGGGTCATGGGATCAAGCCCCACTGTCAGACTTCACACTGAGCTGAAGCCTGCTTAAGATTGTCTCATCCTCCCTCTGTTCCTCTCCCCACTTGCTCGCTCTCTCTCTCTCTCTCTCTCTCTCACACACACACACACTCTCTCTCTCTAAAGTAAAATAAAATAAAACAAATAAATAGAAAGTCAAGGTATGGACTTGGGCTAATATAGAGTTAATTAACGGTTCCAGTCATGGAACAAAAATCTATGTGCTACTTTAGCGATGTTGTATATCTTAATAGTTTCTGCCCTATATCATGTATACACAAATTCATGTATATGGTCTTGAGTCTTATTACTGCAGACATGAAAATTGTTCATGTTCCTTGTTTTAGTGCCAATCTCAAATCAGTTGCTGTTTTAGGGTTTCAGTGCATATGTATATTTGGTACATCTGTTACCATCACATTTCCCAATATTTTTTAAACTGTGCTTTTTTGTTTAGTGTGTACCAGAGGAAAACAACCACCTGGTTCTAATAGCTCTTGACTGAGAATTCAATGTTTGTGAAAGATGCCAGATTGATATCCTGGAAATTGAAGCCTTGTGTGAATGTGGAATAGCAGCAGTGTCAGCTCCCCGAACCTGCCCTCTTAATGTACTTTGGTCTGATCTTCAAGAATAAAGCTCTTCTCAAAGATCATCTCATTTCTTTTTTCTGCCACTGTGAGTGTGTTGATATTCAATGGGCTTTTTAAGGATCAAATATACTTAGGCTCTTCAGAAAGTTTAACTGTCAGGTTACTTTTTTGTTCCTGTATTTCTTTTCATTGTTCACACTTGAGTTGATCACTTAAGATCAGTGGCCCTAATGGATTATTAATTGTAGAAACAAACCAGCCTGCTGGTTGGTGTTATGGTTCAAATCATACTCTTCCTTTCTCTTATAATTCTTGCACACAAATAGCTTTTTGATGATGAATAATAGCTACCATTTATTGAGCACTTGTATATCAGATGTAAGATGAGATAAATAGGCATGTTATATGAAGTCATTCTTCATCATTAAAACTGTCCTGCAATGGATAGCCGTTAAGTGCTAGAGCATGAATTTGAACCTGGATTTGCCAGAGTTCTGCGTAAATGGTGTCTCACCAAACTGTATTGGCTACTCATAAAAAATGTTTTTGAATTAAACATCCGAGGAGCAAGTCTATTATATTTTGGTAATGGTTGTTTTAAAATTCTAGTTCCCTGAAACCAAGAGTACACTGTATACAATGTATGTTAGCTAACTTGACAATAAATTATATTTAAAAAAATAACAAGGAATAAAATTCCAGTTCCAGTTTTGCTCGACATTCCATGGTTGTATTTATAGATACTCTTGAATCGCACTTTTTCTTTTAAAAAAAGGTAAAAGTCATCAGGGGCGCCTGGATGGCTCAGTTGGTTAAATGTCTGATTCCTGATTTTGGCTCAGGCCATCATCTCGCCATTTATGGGTTCAGGCCCCACTTTCTTGCTCTGCGCTGGCAGCACAGAGACTGCTTGGGATTCTCTGTCTCCTCTCTCTCTCTGCCCCTCCCCCACCCAAGCTCGCTCGCTCGCTCTCTCTCTCTCTCTCAAAATAAATAAATAAAATTATAGTTAAAAAAAGGTAAGTCATCGAACTAATGGGAGCCGTCTGAAGAGTTGAGATCATGGGTAGAAAGCCTTGATAAAACATGGTTTAAAGTTTGAACTGTTCTTCAATATGCAAATTCATAATTTTATGTTAGCATTAACAGGTTTTCAAATAATAAGTACATAAGAGCTTAGCAGTCTAAGCACAGCTCTGGGTTCCTTTGTGTGGAAAAACTTTCTAGGTGGAAGTGCTTTGAAAGTTAGTCCTTTAGTTATTTTATTTTGCATCTGAGTGTTTAGTGAACACTTACTGTGTGCCAATTATTGTGCTATATATTATGAATACAGTGATAAATAAGACAGAAGCAGTCCCAATCCTGAGAAACAGGAGGCTGGAAGGGAGAGAGAAACAGTTTTTTTCTTTTAATTTTTTTTAACGTTTATTTATTTTTGAGACAGAGACAGAGCACGAATGGGGGAGCGTCAGAGAGAGGGAGACACAGAATCTGAAACAGGCTCCAGGCTCTGAGCTGTCAGCACAGAGCCTGACGTGGGGCTCGAACTCACGGACCGCGAGATCATGACCTGAGCCGAAGTCGGCCCCTTAACCGACTGAGCCACCCAGGCGCCCCAAAACAGTTTTAAAAAAATTCATAATTCAGTTGATAAGGTGCTATGATAGAGGAAGTAAAAGCTATACAAGAAAGAAGGGACATGGGGCACCTGGGTTGCTTAGTTTGTTAAGTGTCCCACTTCAGCTCAGGTCATGATCTCACGGTTCATGGGTTCAAGCCCTGCATCCGGCTCTGTGTTACAGCTCAGAGCCTGGGGTCTGCTTTGGATTCTGTATTTCCCTCTCTCTCTCTGCCCTTCCCCTGCTCATGCTCTCTCAGTCTTTCTCAAAAATAATAATAAACATTAAAAAAGAAAGGACACCTATTTGAGGCTTAGATCAGAAGGTTGTTTTTTTTTTTTGTTTTGTTTTGTTTTTTTTGAGAGAGGCAGAGAGTGCACGCATGTGTACACTCATGCAAGTTGGGGAGGGTTAGAAGAAGAGGGAGAGAGAGAATCTCAAGCAGGCTCCATGCCCAGCATGGAGCCAGATGTGGGGCTCGATCTTACCACTTTACCACCATGAGATCATGACCTGAGTTGAAATCAAGAGTCAGTTGCTCAGCTGACTGAGCCACCCAGTCACCCCCAGAAGGGTTTCATAGAAAATTTAATGTGTAGGGTAGGATAAGGAGGAAAAGTAAGAATTAGTAAAGTAACAGTGGAAGGGGCAGAGTATTCTAGGCCTAAATGTATGAAGGTCTATTTTGTTATGTTTTGTTTTAATAACAGCTTTACTGAGATATAAATATTTGACATACCTATCACAAGATTCATTCTTTTAAAGTATACATTCAGTGGTTTTCAGTATATTCACAGAGTTGTGTAACTATCACCACTGTCCAATTCCAGAACATTTTTATCACACTGAAAAGAATCCCTGTACCCATTAGAGGTAACTCCCTATTCTCTACTCTCCCTAGCTTCTGGCAACCACTAATCTACTTCCTGTCTCTAAGAATTTGCCTGTTCTGGACATTGCATATAAATAGAGCCATATAGTATGCAGTCTTTTGTGACTGACTTCCTTTCACTTAGCATAATGTCTTCAAGGTTCATCTATATTGTAGCATGTATTAGTAGAAAGTCTGTTTGGAGGCATGGAGATGGGCAAGATTAAGAAGTAAAAGTTCGGTTGATTAGAATGACCGGTGCATAGAGTAAGAACCTGAGAATAAAGAGAAGTTGTCATACTAAAGAGGTAAGCAGAAACCAACTCAAACAGAACTATGTTTTAGAGATATGGACTTTAAGGGCAGTCGGAACCACTGAGTGGTGTTAAGTACAAAAATAATATAATCAGATTTGTGTTTTGCATTTGCATAGAGAACAGGCTAGATGGACACAAAACAGGGGGCAGGGAGAATAGTTAGGATTCTTACAAAAATCTGGGCAACAGAAAGATGTCAGTGATATGGAATATGCCAGTGGAAATGGACAGAAATGTATGGATTTGAGAGGCTTAAAAGGCAGTATTGGTAAAACTTGGTGTTAGACTGAATGTAGAGGTAGAAGGAGAGGAGAAGTAGTATCTAGAATGGCGTTCAAGGCTTTGAGTTTGTCACCTGGGTGGATATGATTCATAGAGTCATTAAGGAGCTGGCTACCTAGATAGGTTTCAGGGTGCTGATCTGTAAGGAGTTCTAAAATGGCACTGGAAAGTTGATGAGATGAAAAATGTATTTACCAGAACACTTGGTAGAATGTTATATATCCTTTAGAGGAAAACTTTAATAAGCTTCTTTGGAAGAAGGTAAGATCCCCTCCCTCACCTAGCTTCTTGCTTGAATAATGAGGTATTTCCCAAACTATACTCTCAGAAGCTCAAAGGCTGTTTTATTTAGTGGTATATGCAAATTTAGAGTCAGCTAAATAGTTGAGTAGAGAAGAGGCTATCAATGGATCTTCTTTTTTCCCTGTCCTTTTTATGGTTCTTACCCTTTCCCTTAGAATATTTGTATAAGATTGGGTTGAAGAGTATCAAAGTACTAACTTATTACATGTGTCTATTGCTATGTAATAAATTACACCAAAACTCATGAGTTTGAGCCCCACATCTGCTGCGCTGTCTCTCTCTCTTTCCCCTGCCTCTCTGCTTCTTCCCCACTATGCTTTCTCTCTCAAATAAATAAACTTAAAAATTAAAAAAATATATTAAAAAATAAATAAGTTACACCAAAACATAGTGGCTTAAAACAATAATTTAACAAAATCGTCGAGGAGAAAGCAGGAAAAAACCTCTTTGATCTTGGCTGCAGCAACTTCTTACTCAACATGTCTCCAGAGGCAAGGGAAACAAAAGCAACAATGAACTATTGGGACCTCATCAAAATAAAAAGCTTCTGCACATCAAGGAAACAGTCAGCAAAACTAAAAGGCAACTGACAGAATGGGAGAAGATATTTGCAAATGACATATCAGATGAAGGGTTAGTATCCAAAATCTGTAAAGAACTTCTCAAACTCAACACCCAAAAAACAAATAATCCAGTGAAGAAGTGGGCAAAAGACATGAACAGATACTTCTCCAAAGAAGATATCCAGATGGACAACTGACACATGAGAAAATGCTCAACATCACTCATCATCAGAGAAATACAAATCAAAACCACAATGAGATACCACCTCACACCTATCAGAATGGCTAACATTAACAACTCAGGCAACAGCAGATGTTGGCAAGGATGCAGAGAAAGAGTATCTCTTTTGCACTGCTGGTGGGAATGCAAGCTGGTGCAGCCACTCTGGAACACAGTATGGAGGCTCCTCAAAATATTAAAAATAGAACTACCCTATAACCCAGCAATTGCACTACTAGGTATTTATCCACAGGATACAGGTATGCTGTTTTGAAGGGACACATGAACCCCAATGTTTCTAGCAGCACTTTCAACAATAGCCAAAGTATGGAAAGAGCCCAAATGTCCATCGGTGGATGAATGGATAAAGAAGATGTGGGGTGTGTGTGTGTGTATAATGGAGTATTATACATATATATATATGGAGTATTATATATATATACACACATATAATATATATACATATATAATGTATACACATATATACATATACATGTGTATATATATTGTATATACATATATAAATGGAATATTATACATATATATGTATATATAACGTATATAATATATAATGTGTGTATATATATGTATATATAATGGAGTATTACTCGGCAATCAAAAAGAATGAAATCTTGCCATTTGCAACTATGTGAATGGATCTAGAGTGTACTTTGCTAAGCAAAATTAGAGAAAGACAAATATCATAATGACTTCACTCATATGTGGAATTTAAGATACAAAACACATGAACATAAGGGAAGGGAAGCAAAAATAATATAAAAACAGGGAAGAGGACAAAACATAAGAGACTCTTAAATATGGAGAACAAACAGAGGATCATTGGAGGGGTTGTGGGAGGGGGGATGGGCTAAATGGGTAAGGGGCATTAAGGAATCTACTCCTGAAATCACTATTGCACTTTATGGTAACTAATTTGGATGTAAATTAAAAAAATAAAAAATAAAAAAATAAAATACAATAAACAATAATTATTATCTCTTTTGCTTCTGGGGATTGGCTGGGATCAGCTGGGTGGTACTCAGGGTTTTCATGAAGTTGTAGTCAGACGGTGGCTGGGGCTTGCCTGAGGTTTGCTTCTCTTGAGGCTTGTTCATATATGTAAAGGTTCATGGGCAAAATCATCTACATGTGGCCTTTCCATGTGGTCTCTCTAGTATGATAGCTGGATTCCAAGAGTGAGTATCCCAAAAAGACCAGGCAGAAACTGTGTTTTTGTGACCTAGCTTTGGAAGTTTTGCTCTGTTAGTTAAGGTAGTCATGAAGGTCTGCCCATGTTTAGAAGAAGGGAACATAGATTTCACCACTCCTGTAAGAAGATCATGTGGGATGGGAGATAATGTAGCAGCTGTCTTTGCAAATACAATCTGCCACACCTAATTTGAGAGTCTTGGATAGGGAACAAAGAAAATTACTTTGGAAAATTGAATGCAATTTTGTACATACTGAGTTTAACTCCTTGTCAGACTTACTGGTGGAAATGTTAAAAAGTTTGTTTACTAAGCAGATACTGAATTTGTTTTATGGTAAATAGTATTAATGAGAGCCAAGATAGGAAACACTATTTAAATGAGAACACTTTCTAGTTTATCCTTGTTTTCTTCTTCTATTTTAACCTGTGGCCAGGATTTTGGGAATTACCGTCTTTTCCCTATTTAACAGTGGTTTGACATAATGATTTTTTGACTTTAGGTTCATTCTAAAGCAATACACATTTAGTAGAAACCATACTTCAGATTTTGAATTTTGGTTCCTTCCCAGGCTTGTAATATGTGGTATGATATTCTCTTGGGATGCTGGGCAGCAGCAGTGAGCCATGGCTCCCAGTCAGCCATGTGATTGCAAGGATAATGAGCCAGTACACTTACAACCTCTGTACCTATTCAACCATTCTATTTTTCACTTTCAGTACAGTATTCACTGAGTTACATGAGATATTCAACACTTTGTTATAAAATAGGATTTGTGTTAGATTATTTTGCCCACCTGTAGGCTAATGTAAGTGTTCTGAGCATTTTTAAAGTAGGCTAGGCTAAACAGTGATGTTCAGTAGGTTAGGTGTATTAAATGTGTTTTTGACCTAATGATCTGTTCAACTTATGATTAGTTTATTGGGACATAATCCCATTGTAAGTTGAGAAAGATCTGTATTACCTTCATACATCTCTTCTGTTATAAACATGTCCATACAAGGGTTTCCTATAAATCGCTTGCATTTAAAAAATTTTTTTTTCAACGTTTATTTATTTTTGGGACAGAGAGAGACAGAGCACGAACAGGGGAGGGGCAGAGAGAGAGAGGGAGACACAGAATCAGAAACAGGCTCCAGGCTCCGAGCCATCAGCCCAGAGCCCGACGCGGGGCCCGAACTCCCGGACCGCGAGATCGTGACCTGGCTGAAGTTGGACGCCTAACCGACTGCGCCACCCAGGCGCCCCAAAATCGCTTGCATTTAAAAAAATGTTTATTTATTTTGAGAGAATGTGAGCTGGGGAAGGAGGAGCAAGAGAGAGAGAGAGAATCCTAAGCAGGCTCTGCACTGTCAGCACAGAGCCTGATGTGGGGCTTGATCCCATGAACCGTGAGATCATGACCTGAGCCAAAATCAAGAGTCAGGCGCTTAACTGACTGAGCCACCCAGGCATCCCAATCGCTTGCATTTATTTATTTATTTGTTTGTTTATTTATTTATAAATGTTTATTCATTTTTTGAGAGAAAGAGAGACAGAGCATGAGCAGGGGAGGGACAGAGAGAGAGAAAGGGAGACACAGAATCTGAACCAGGCTCCAGGTTCTGAGCTGTCAGCACAGAGCCTGATGTGGGGCTTGAACCCACCAACCATGAGATCATGACCTGAGCCGAAGTCTGACGCTTAACTGACTGAGCCACCCAGGTACCCTTGCATTTTTATATTTTAAACATCAGTTTCATTCCTGTCATTTTCCTTATAGGTTTATTTTTTTAAAACTTAGTTTTAGGGGCGCCTGGGTGGCGCAGTCGGTTAAGCGTCCGACTTCAGCCAGGTCACGATCTCGCGGTCCCTGAGTTCGAGCCCCGCGTCAGGCTCTGGGCTGATGGCTCAGAGCCTGGAGCCTGTTTCCGATTCTGTGTCTCCCTCTCTCTCTGCCCCTCCCCCGTTCATGCTCAGTCTCTCTCTGTCCCAAAAATAAATAAACGTTGAAAAAAAAAAATTTAAAAAAAACTTAGTTTTAAATTTACAGTGATTCTTCTTTCTCTCTTTTCCCATATATAATTAAAATTTAATCCCAGAAAAGTAATCGTCCAAAATCCTTGTTTTTTCCTATCCTGTTCCATTTTCAGTTTTCATAGTCAAAGGTAAAAATTTAAGTAGCATGGGTCTTAGTAATTGAAATTCATGTCTCTTCAATTCTCTTTTCTATTATTAACAAATAATAAATAGGGCCACCTGGGTGGCTCAGTTGGTTGAGTCTCTGACTCTTGATTACAGGTTAGGTCATAATCTCACTGTACCTGAGATCCAGCCCCATGTCGGGCTCTGTGCTGACAACGTGGAACCTGCTTGGGATTCTCTCTCTGTCTGTCTCTCTTTCTCTCTCTGTCTCTGCTCCTCCCTTGCTCTCTCTCTCTTGCTCGCTCTCTCTCAAAATAAATAAATAAATGTTTAAAAAAACAGAAATAATAAACATTCATTCCATGAAAAATTAGGGCTACAGAAGATTGAAAAAAATGTAAATCACCTGAACACTCCCAAGAGTTTTTGTATTATATTTTAGTGTATATTTCTTAAGACTTTAAGGTTTTGAGACACCTGGCTGGCTCAGTCAGTAGAGCACATGACTACTCTTGATCTCAGGGTTGTGGGTTTGAGCCCTATGTTGGGTGTGGAGGTTACTTAAAAATAAAATCTTAAAAGAGACTTAAAAATTTTCCCGAAACATGGGGAATTTATAAAATTTGTACATTGGGGTGCCTGGGTGGCTCAGTCAGTTAAGTTGGTTAATTAAATAATTAATTAATTAAAATAAATAAATAAATAAAATTTGTACCGTTAAAATGGCTGCTTTCAATTGACATTTAGATTTTTTCCCCAATATTTAACTATTTTAAACATCAGTCTAACAGTTAACTTAGTTTATATCTTTTCTCTTTATCTAATTATTTCCTTGAGGTAAATCTCTGGAATGTAATTATTATGTCAAAGGGCCTGTGTTTATATAGTAATGATCAAATTTCCCAGTTATTGCACCTGGCTTGCTCAGTTGGTGGAACATGCGACTCGTGATCTCCAGGTCATGAGTTCAGGCCCCATGTTGGGTGTGGAGCCTACTTAAAAAAAAAAAATTCCCAATTATTTAAATCCTTGTCACTTTTTTTCCCTCTTCCACTGGAGAATTTCTCTGTTTTTGTTTGTCTCTTGCATTTACTTACTGTCTCTTTTTCCCACAGTACACACATCCACAAATATTTATTAGGTAGGAAGAAGTCTTCATCATGAGATTGATTACTTAAATATGGACTTCATCAGTCTCAGTGAAGACAGTCCTTGTTCTCAATGGACTGACAGTTCATTGGGGGAGGTAGATGGGCATACTGACAATGTAAATTAATTTGGTAAGTGCTGCCATTAGTAGAGAGCATGCGTGACACGAGCATAGGGTGACTCTTCTAAAACAGGCTACAGAGAATCAGGGAAGGCTTCCCAGGTTGAGTTGAGAGTGAGTTTGAGTTGAACCTTGTGGTAACGCAAATTAGCTAGGCAAAGAAGAGTGGCAAAAGTGTCTCAATATGGGCATAGAGCATGCAGTGAGAGAGAAGTATGATAAAGCGTCTCACCAGAAATTGGGTATTTTTGTATGATTGGAGCTTAGGGAAGTAGTGGAGAACAGTTTGGAAAAGAAGCAGAGACCAAGTTCTGAAGGGATCTATATGCCATGCTAAAAAACCACACTTCATTCTTAGGGGAAGGAGTAAGGGGATTTATTCATTAGCTAGAAAAGCACAGTCAATCTGGGTAGTAGTTGTGGTGACAAATGAAGACCCATCACTGACATCCAGATGTGTCTATTAAGTAGGTGAGATAGGAAGGGGATAAGGTGAGAACTGATGAAGGCCTAAAATAAGGCAGTTGTAGAAATAGAAGGAGGTAGATGTAATTAAGAGCTTTTTATTTGGAATCCTTGCCATGGGAGGTGTGTTATGTGCTATACTTAATTAAACATCCTGGGTATTTTGAATACCTGCTATATGACAAGCACTGTGCTGGGGTCTTGGGATAAAAGTATGAATGAAAGGGTTTCCTGCCTTGAGTGGCTTATTGTTATGTAGAGTGCAGCAGATTGCAAAGAGAGAAATTACCATGTAATGTAAAACATGTCGTAGGTTTAAGTACGTTATGAGAGCATAGAGAACTAAGCAATTATTAATTTCATATTAGGAGGTGACATTGAGCAGAATCTTGAAGTTCTGAAGTTTTTTTTCCTGCATATCTTGAACTGTATTTAAGGCATTTTATATTGTATTTTATGTGGTATATCCATCCACTTACAAAACTTTTGTTCCTTCCAAAAAGCAATTACATAATGCCAAAAGACAATGAAAAGTCTTCTACCATAAAGTGTTCATTCTGGTAAAAAAGTACTAGATAACCGTTTCTTATCTGGAAAGCACTACTGGTTGCTTGTCTATTTATCTTTCCCTTTGTTTTTCTAAACTATTTCTTAGTTTGTTAGGACATTGGCAACTTTTAAGGCTACTTTTGAGAAAGAATACAATATTGTATTCCATTATATGTCAGTTCTCAAAGATAAGAATAAAGACTTGTGGCTAAATAGGAAGGATTGACCCCCCCCCCCCCTTTATTTTTGTCTTCCTAAAACTGCACTGAAATGATAGGAAGAAACAACAGAAAAGGAAAACAACAGTGGATGGGAGCTTTCAGTGAATGAAAAAAGTAAAGAAAGGTCTTAGAACTGAAGAAGCAATAAATTGTAGATGTGATGAGAAGCAAGTCTACACCCGCACAGAACCTTAGAGAAACTTATGGAAGTTCTAGGGATCTCTGAAGGCTTAGGTGAGGTGTGGTGCTGAAAACAGAAATTGGTTGGTAGTCTGTGCAAGGAGTGGTTAGTTATGCTGGTATTCTGTCCTAATTATGTAGCTAAGTAACGTTATCCTTGTCCTGCAGGAGACAAAAGGTTTATTTTCTGGAAGAATTGAATTATGAAAGCTTTGCATTAAGAAATCCCAGACAGGGGCGCCTGGGTGGCGCAGTCGGTTAAGCGTCCGACTTCAGCCAGGTCACGATCTCGCGGTCCGTGAGTTCGAGCCCCGCGTCGGGCTCTGGGCTGATGGCTCAGAGCCTGGAGCCTGTTTCCGGTTCTGTGTCTCCCTCTCTCTCTGCCCCTCGCCCGTTCATGCTCTGTCTCTCTCTGTCCCAAAAATAAATAAACGTTGAAAAAAAAAAAAAAAAAAAAAGAAATCCCAGACATATCAAAAGGTAGGAATAGGTGCAGGGTTGAAAGTAGGTTGACTAAGGGAAATGTAATGTGAAGTTATAAATGTAAACTTGAGAACAGTCTCCATCTTGTGTGAGTTTCCTCTAGACACATTTAAGCTCCTTAGGGGAACACAGGGAGTTAGACAGTTGGATTTAACCAGACTTGAGGCTTTGCCAGCTGAGGCTAAAGGTCAAAAGAATAAAACTCTAGAAGAAAAACCTGTGATGTTTGAGATAGCTATATAATATTATTGGACTTGCCTCACACATGACAATAGATACAGACATACAGGATTTAACTTGGAGTCTATAGAGTTAATTTTATTTGTTTAAAAAAATCTTCAGTTAGGTAGATATTAGAGGAGAGGATCTTACTTTTGCCTCATTCATTTTGACTTTGGTACTTCTACTTGTATAATCCTTTCCTACTTCTGATGTGATTTAGTTCTTTGATAGATGTAAGCCTGGTTCTTAGCATCAACAGCACTTCTCACTTAGAATTTTAACAAATACATATTTTTTTTCAAGTTTTCAAGATAGGAAAATTTCCCTCCCTCCCTCCCTCCCTCCCTCCCTCCCTCCCTCCCTTCCTTCCCAAGTTTATTTATTTATTTAGAGAGAGAGTGGGGGAGGGGCAGAGAGAGAGAGGGAGAGAGAGAATCCAAAGCATGCTCCCCATTGCCAGTGCAGAGCCTGACATGGAGCTTGAACTCAGGAACTGTGAGATTCTGACCTGAGCCGAAATCAAGAGTTAGATGCTTAATCAACTGAGCCACCCAGGTGCCCCTGACCAGAGATTTTCATTCTCTCTCTCTCTATATATATATTTTTTAATGTTTATTTTTATTTTTGACAGGGAGAGAAAGAGAGAGACAGAGCATGAGCAGGGGAGGGGCAGAGAGAGGGAGACACAGAATCCGAAGCAGCCTCCAGGCTCTGAGCTGTCAGCACGAAGCCGGACGCAGGGCTCGAACTCACAGACCGCGAGATCATGACCTGAGCTGAAGTTGGACACTCAACCAACTGAGCCACCCAGGCGCCCCCATTCTATATTTTTTATTGGTTTCTGGAAACTTGAATTTTCGGCTTTTTAAAAATTCTCTTATTTTTTAATAAGTACATTATTTTTCCATCAGATAATGGAATTGCATTTACAATAATGCCAGAAAAATTTCTTTTAGTGCATATTATCTTTAAAATTAAGCGATGTTCATTAGATCATCTCTAAGATACTTTCCTGTTCTGAAATGCTATGATTATATGTTTGATATTTTATATGGGTAATATGAGATTCTTAATTTTATTCGGATTACAATTACCAATCTTGTTCAAGACTAAATTAGGCTCCTAAAGAATTTCAAATCTTCTCTAAACAGCTACAGAAGTATTCTTAATTTTATTCGGATTACAATTACCAATCTTGTTCAAGACTAAATTAGGCTCCTAAAGAATTTCAAATCTTCTCTAAACAGCTACTGTAACTTCATGGATATTGTCATATATTCAGAAGAAGGAAATAACATTTGAGGAAGCTTTGAAAGCTTTGTCTTTTGCATACCGCTAGTAGTAAAGGTAATGTTGGGCTAATAGATCCATTGCTTCTAAACAGTGGAGGAGGACTAGAATCCTAAGAGACTCCATTTGGAGGAAAACAGTTGTTTTGCAATAAAAATCTCAACAGGAAGCCTCTGAATCTCAATTTAAGAAATCTGTATGTACAGGAAAAAAAAAAGACATTCTAGTGAAGCAGCAGTTTTGCTAGCTTTGGATTCTTGGAGGGCTTATTGTAATACAAAATAATTGGTATTTTTATGAATTAACAGAGTTAAAACCATTGGGTAGAAAGTGCCTGCCTCTGAGGTTTTATTTTGTATTATCCACTGAAAATAAAAAATATTCAAAAATTCTTAACTGTTTATGCAACGTTTAACCTTTGGCCTTCTTAGACAGTAAAATGTGTCTGCTGCATTTCATAGTA
Organism: Lynx canadensis; assembly: GCF_007474595.2. NCBI lineage: Eukaryota > Metazoa > Chordata > Mammalia > Carnivora > Felidae > Lynx > Lynx canadensis. Next base: position 41,658,540 of record NC_044310.1, read on the forward strand.
GCCAGGTCTTTGAATCTGAAGATGTAATTTATTATTTAAGCCCCATAGCTGTCATTTGTCTGGCTGTGATAGGTTTATATGAAGAAAATTAGGGCTTATTGCTTTAGCAAATATAATGAGCAATGTGTTTTTTTTTTCTTTAGGATCAAATAGGGCATACTGAATCAGCAGGACTGGCTGGTGGTGCAGCAAGCATCATGAGTAAGCACAGGGAAGTCTGTCCCTTATCACGTGTGTAAGGGGAAAAAGGTAAGAAAACCAGTGTTCTATTTCTGTTAGAGATTGAACTTAAGAAAACAGCTAAATCTACAGAAAATAATGCTCATGTATATATGCTGCTTGCTTCATTTATAACAGTGCCTCTTGTTAAATCAGGAGTATAGTTTTAAAAAAAGATTTGACTTAAATCCAGAGGAAGGGTATTTTAAAATTACTGTTGAGTTATGTCAAAATTCTAATTTTTCTGCCAGTGCTTGGCTTTTTCCTTTTAGAGTCAGCTACTACTTTGAGCATAAAAAGGTAATTTCAGCATGAAAAAGAACACGGATTTGAGCAATATTGTTGGTAGAAAAAAAAATAGTGATATATCTATCCAATTAATCTTATTTCTATTTCTTAGTCATCATGTAAGAGCAAAGCAATTAAAGCTAATTTTGGGGCAGGGAAGCAAATATAGATTTAATTACATTATTTTATTTTGTATTTTTAGACTAATTGTGAAGAGCAATAATTTCCAGCAGAAAATTGGAAGTATTTTACTAATTCTTGTAGAGCAGGAATCATTGATTTTTTTTTTTTTTCCTGACTAGGAATCATGTTTGATTTCTTTTAGGTCATACAATTACTTAAGGGGCTGGAAATGGTAGGGAGGGTTGAGGATGTGTGGGTAAGATGAATTTCAGAACTGATTATACCATTCACTAATGGCATGTTGCATACTCTGGCTGAGTTTAATTTTCCATGTAAGCTTTAAGAATAGAGGCATGAGTCTGACAGTGTGTGATAGCAGAGTGAGCTCCTTTTCAGTTGAGAGTGGAGTAGAGAGGCCCTTAGTAGTTAGTGCCTTCCTCATCAAAACTTCTGGGCCTACAGTTGGAAGGGTATTTCTTATACCCTAGCCACCTCATGTAGAGGCATAAGAAGGGGGTGCTGGTTTTTGCTTTTACTGGGCAAGATCTTATTCTTCAGGTATTACCTCTTTAGGAAGTTTTCAACCTACTGAAAAAATTATCAATAATAATAAAAAATAATCAGTGGTAATCAGTCATTAGAATATTTGTCACAGTAGCCTACCCTACCTCCCAAATACATCCCTGCCTTAGTCTGATTTAGCTTCACCTCTTCTTTGGCTCCATAGCCCTCAGGGCATATATCAATTAGTACGATGTTTTATATTTTAAGTTTATTCATCCATCTCCTCTATGAAACATTAGGCACCTTTAGGTCAAGGACATTGTCTTATTTTTTTTTTTAAGTTTTATTTATTTAGGTAATCTGCACATCCAACGTGAGTTTCAAACTCATGACTCCAAGGTCAAGAGTCATATGTTCCTCCAACTGAGCCAGCCAGGTGCCCTAAGGACATTGTCTTATTTGTCATTATAATCTAATGACAAGGACAGTGCCTGATACTCCATGATGTTTGGTGCACAGATGTATGCATGTTCATTTTAATTAGCATATGGCATAAAGAGGAAGTACCAGTGAAGGAAACAAAAGGAGCAATCAGATTAGTGCTATAAAAGTGGAACCCCCTAAGGTTGATTCAAGGGAATGTCCAAAAGGACTATGGTCAATAGAATAAAAAAGAAGAGGTCCAGAAGCGCAATGCCAAACGAAGAGGTCCTCAGGAAGAAAATGTACAAAATTAAGTAGTTCTATTTCTTTTCTTTTCTTTTTTTTAAAAAAGGTTTCTTGATGTTTATTTATTTATGAGAGAGACAGAGCATGGGCAGGGGGAGGGGCCGAGAGAGAGGGAAACACAGAATCCAAGGCAGGCTCCAGGCTCCGAGCTGTCAGCACAGAGCCCGACGTGGGGCTTGACCTCATGAACCATGAGATCACGACCTGAGCCGAAGTCAGATGCTTAACTGACTGAGCCAGTCATGTGCCCCTATTTCTTTCTTGAGATATACATGTATAATATTTAGTGACTTCTATTTTGAATAAGACATGGATGCTTTTATAAGAAGGCAGGTAAAGAATCCTGACGTAGGGGTGCCTGGCTGGCTCAGTTGGTGGAGCATGGGACTCTTGATCTCAGGGTTGTGAGTTCAAGCCCCACATTGGGAGTGGAGCCTCCTTAAAAAAATAAAAAAAGAATCCTGACTTCAGATTTGTTATTTATTTTTTTAAATGTTTATTTATTTTTAAGAGAGAGAGAGACAGAATACAAGTGGGGGAGGGGCGGAGAGAGAGGCAGGGAGACACAGAATCCGAAGCAGGCTCCAGGCTCTGAGCTGTCAGCACAGAGCCCATTGCAGGGCTCGAACTCACAAACCGCGACATCGTGACCTGAGCCAAATTGGACGCTTAACTGACTGAGCCACCCAGGTGCTCCAGGGTTTAAATCCTCTGGGATACCCAGCTTATGCAGTGAGAAGACTGCCCCTCTCCCAAGCCCTCAGGAGACCACAGGGTTTTCTTTGGAAGATGAAACTAAAGATGCTCAAGACTTGAGGACATTAAACATAACTGACGAGGGATCGGGAACCATACATAGTGAAAGCAGGAGGATTAAGAGAAATCCTTTATACTGAAAAGTGAGACCCTTCCCCCTCACTCCTTCCTTTACTTTTCTTTCAGAAGGTAATTGCCTAGTATTATATCTCTCTGTACCCCCTTGTAGGAAAGTATATGAGCCTTCTCTAAAGTCTAAAGAAAAGACCCCTCTATACTGACATTTAGAGGTCTCCCAGTGAAGTAACTATGTTCCCACCTGATCACCATGCAGTGGAAGCCTCCTGGTTGAGAAGCCAGACATGCAGAGCTTCCAGTTGGCTTTAGTACTTCATTTATTCAATAAATAGGCATTTGGGGAGAGCCTCCAAGGGGAAAGAGAACAAAACACAAAAGTACAAAAGAGGAACTTGGAGGAAAATAATACAGGAAATAGAAGAAAGTTTGAGGAAAAAAGCCCAACAAACTGTAGGTAATTAGTAATTGCATCAGAGAAGTTAAGAGAAGAGATAAGAAAAGAAGTTATATGCATGAAATAAGATGACGTAAAAATCATTAGGAAAAGAAAGTGCTCTGGAAATTAAAAATATGATAGACACTTCTGGTGTATTTAAAAAATTTTATAAACTATCTTAAGCTTATAGAAAAGTCACGTACAAAGAACTTTTTTTTCCTCTGAACCATTTGAGAATAAGTTGCTAGCGCATGATCTTTGAAATTGTGTTTCTAGCAAAGAAGGACATTCTCCTACATAACCACAATATATTAAATAAAATCAGCAAATTAACATTGATCCATTACCACCAACTAATTCTTAGATCTTATTCAGGTATTGCCAGATGTACAAATAATGTCCTCTGTATCAAAAGGATCTAGTTTAGAGTCATGTGTTGCAGTCATGTCTCTGTAGTCTCCTTCTGTTTGGAACATTTCTGCAGTCTTTGACTTTTTTGACCTTGACACTTTTGAAGATTGCAGACCAGTTATTTTGTAGGATGTTCTTCAGTTTTGGTTTGTCTGATGTTTCTTTATGACTAAATTCAGGTTATGCAGTTTTGTGGGAATATCACAGAGTGGTGCTGTTTTTGTTTTTAAATTAACGCATTTTATTTTTTTAAGAGCAGTTTTAGGTTCTGGTGCCTGAGTGGCTCAGTTGTTAAGCATCTGACTTCAGCTCAGGTCATGATCTCACGGTTCGTGAGTTCAAGTCCTCCCACATCAGGTGAGCTCGAGTTTTTGAGTGAGTCCCGCTTCTCTCTGTTTCTCTCTACCCCTGGGGGATTCTCTCTCTCTCTCTCTCTCTCTCTCTCTGCCCTCTTCTCACTTGCACCCCCCCCCTCAAAAAAAATGTAGCAGTTTTAGTTTCATAGCAAAATTGAGCAGAAATTAAAGGGAGTCCCCACCCCTATCTAGCCTCCCCCAGTATTGACATTGCTGTGTCCTTTTTCACTGAAGCCTATCAGAGAGCACAGATTTCCATTTGTCCCATTACTGATGATGCTTACTTTGATAGTTGTGTAAGGTGATGTCTGTCAGGCTTTGCCTCTGAAGTTACTCTTTTTTTCCTTGGTAATTCGTAAATATTTTTGTAGAGAAGAACTTTGAAGCAATGTAAATATCCCCTTCCTCATCACACTTGGGATTCATTTATTCATATTGCAAGGATTCATGGTTCTCTTTTTTATTCAGTGGGTTGTAATCCATTGCTATCATTATTTATTTTGATTCTCTGATTTAGCCTGTGGGAACTCCTTCAGGCTGGTTTCTGTGTCCTTTTGACATGTCTCCATTATTCTTGGAGTACATGTTTGCTTTCCAGCATGCAAGATATTCAAGGCTCTTTTTTTTTAATTGAAATATAATCACATACCATAAAATTCACTCTTTTAAAGTATATGTAGTCCAGGGGTTTTTATATATTTATAGAGTTATATAGTCATCATCACTGTCTAGTTCCAAAACATTTTTATAATCCCAAAAAGAAATCTCGTATCCATTAGCAATCAATTCCTGTTTCTCTCCAGTTCCCCCCAGCACCTGACAGTCACTAATTAATTTTCTATTTCTTTGGATTTGTCTATTCTGGACAATCCATACAACAGGAATCATACAGTATATAGCTTTTTGTGTCTCCTTCTTTCAGTTACCTTAATATTTTCAAAATTCATTCATGTTGTAGCATATAGCAGCAGTACACCATCTATTTTAATTGTCCTATAATATCCCATTTTGTTGATATACCATACCACACTTTATTTATCCATTTATAAGTTGATATATATTTGGGTTGTTTCCGCCTTTTGGCTTTTATGAATGATGCTGTGAGCATTCATGAATGAGTTTTTGTGTGACTGTATTTCCATTTTGGGCATAAACCTAGGAGTGGACTAGCTATGCCATGAGGTGTAACTTTTTGAGGAACTGCCAAACCATTTCCCAAAGTTGTGACATCATTTTACTTTCCTTCTAGCAATGTGTGAGAATTCATATTTCCCTATATCCTCATCAGAGCTCTTACATTTTTTCTACTCCAGCTCTGGAATCAGCCATTTCTCCATAGAACCCTGCTTCCTTTTAGTGGATAACAATACTTAGATACCAAATCTGGTGCTAGGTACATGCTCATTGCTACTTGGATTAGAGATGGAAATTTGCTGCTCTAAGATCCTCTCTGCAGAGAGCTAAAGCAAGTGCACACACACACACACACATTTACATCTATATCTGTTGCTATAAGTGTCTATGTTTATTGAGGTCTATGAGGTCATACTGATATCTCGAATTCCAAACCAACACTGCAGGGTTCTTTCTGGCCTTCACTTTGTGTGCATTTTAACTCCCTTCTCTAATAGTGAGAAACCTTGCCCTGGTTGCTCTTCATGTAGCCAGTTATTTGATCTGTCTCTGCATGTAACCAGTCTCCTATCACTGTCTCCTTCCCCTGACCCTTCTAATCCTGCTCAGGCTCTGACCTGCCACTCTGGATTGTGCTCTTACATCTCCTCCTTACCTCTCCTGCATGTGGACTCTTCTTAGTCACTTGGGCTCTGACTCCCCATCCCCTTCATGTAGATGCCTTCCTTGCCTCTCTTGGGTTCTGATACCCCACCCTGGGCTGTCCTTCTGCATAGACAACTTTCTTACACTGTTGGGTCTCTGACATCTTATGTTGGGCCACCCCAACACAAGGACATCTACTTTACTATACTTGGGTTCTGACTCCCCCTTACACAGATGCTCTCTTCATCCTGCTCCTATGTCTGTTGAATTTTTAATAACTTTTTCTCTTTCATTTTTATTTTTTTCCAGCTTTTTATTTTGTAGTAATTATAGATTCACATGAAATTGTAAGAATAGTATAGAGTCCCAGTGTACCCTTCATTTACCCGGTTTTTCTCATTGCTTACATATTATACATAATTATAGAAAACATAAACTAGGAAATTGACACTTGATTTTCCATTCATCAGTTGATAGGTGTCTGGTTATTCCCACCTTTTGGCTGTTGTGAATAAAGCTGCTGTGAGCATATTCATGAATGTGTGTCCCTCTCATTTGTCACATGTAGGTTTGTGTAACCACCATTGCAGTTGAAGATAGAGCATGATTCTGTCACCACAGAGATCTCCCTTGTGCTACCCCTTTATAGTCACATGCACCCTCCTCTCCCCACTATCCCATTATTTCATGACTTTTAAAAATTAAAAACATTATTACAAGTCACAGTAAAAGCTGAGTAGCCATGGAGATAAACCATGTTACATTCATTTATAGAAAGATTTAATATCATTCCCAATCCTGAGTGAGGGGCAGGTTAGGAATTCTAATTTCTGAAAGGTGATTTTACTGGTGTGCTCTTCCATTCTGTTCCATTGCTCAGTCTTGGAGCCACCTGGGATAGTTTTTTCCGCCAGCTCCCGGCTTTATTCAGAGAGCCCAGTCTGGCCCCTTACACTGTAGAAACTTCTTTAAGTTTGCAGCCAATAATTCCCATCTTCCCTGCTAACTTTTGATCCTAGGCCTGAAGGTTGCTGCCTAGTTTTGCGACCCCTTCAGTTCTCACTCATTGCTGTGGCTTGGTTTCTTTTTGGTTTATGGATTTGTGTATTTCCCTTTCTTGCTTTTGAATTTGGCTGTATAAACTATTTTAAGATAATCTATTTTTCTAGAATTTCTATATTCATAGTGGGAAGGAATGCTTCCTACCACCAGCTCAGTATACTCTTTTTTTTTCTTTTGAGAAATTTCAAGCCTAAAGAAAAGTTAAAAGATAATATAAATAAAGACCCATATATCCTTCACCTAGATTCATCAATTTTTACCATTTTGCTTCTTCTTCTTTTTTTTTTTTTTTTTTTTTTTTTTTTTTTGTTAAGTAGGCTTCATGCCCAGCACGGAGCCCAACATAGGGCTTGAATCCACAACCCTGAAATCAAGAGTTGGATGCTCAGCCAACTGAGCCACTCAGGCGCCTCTTGTTTCTTTTTTGAACACCTCTCCTCCTCTCTCCCTCCTTTCACTCTCTTCCTCTTTTTCCCCTCCTCCCCTACACTCATACACACATTCACATACTTTTCTTTTTCTGAATCATTTGAAAGTTAAATATAGATATTACAACACTTCTTCCCTAAATAATTCAGCAGACATCTCCTAAGAGTAAGGACATTCTCCTACAAAATCAAAATGTCGTTATCACAGCTAAGAAAATGGTTATTAATTTATCGTATCACCTGATACATAGTCCAAATTTCCTGGATTGTCTCCTACATGGGATTTTTTGCTGTGTATGTGTATATTTATTTTCTTGACTTAGGATCCAGCCAGTGTTCATGCATGGAATTTGGTTATTAAATCTCTTAAGTCTTTTTAAATTTGGAATGATGTTTTTGTAACATTGAACCTTTTGGAAAGTTCAGAACAGTTGTCTTATAGGATGCCTCGCATTCTAGATTTGTCAAATCGTTTCTTCATGATTCAATTCAGGTTAAACATTTTTGGCAAGAATACTTTGTTCGTAATGTTTTAAACTTCTCATTGCATCATATCAAGAGGTACATCATGGCAGCTTGTTTTAGTACATGTGCTGCCGAAGTGAGCACCATCATGGCAGCTTGTTAAACTCTTGGTAATCCTAAGTTTGATCATTTGGTTTAGGTAGTGATTATCATATCTTCTTACTGTAAACATATTTTCTCCTTTGTGATTAATAATCTGTGGATTAATACTTTGAGGCACTGTGAATATTTTCTTTCCTAGTAACCATTTACCTAAGGGCTTTAGGATTTAGGATTTTAGGATTTTTGATGCTGGCCTGCAACAGTAATTATCATTGGAGTTTAGTACAGCTTCTTGACCAGCTGTTTGCACAGGAGTCCCCCTCCTTATCCATGGGGGATACATTCCAAGATCCCCTGTGGTACCTAAAACCATAGATACTACCAAAACCTATATATACTGTGTTTTCCTGTACATACATACCTATGATAAAGTTTAATTTATAAATTAGGTAAAGTGAGAGATTAACAGCAATAACTAATAATAAAATGAACAATTATAACAATATACTATAATAAAGGTTTGTGAAAGTGCTATAGTGCTTCCCATTGCTTAAAAGTATATGCAGTACCTTTGTCAGACTGGCATTCCAAGGCTTGCATGATATGATGCCTGTCTGCTTCTCCAGCTGTGTCCTAATGTTAACTATATGAATAAATTCTTGCTCCAGTTTCACTGATCCCTCAATAATTGCCTGTCCTTAGGTCACTCCTTGTATGTCTCTGCCTGTTTTAAATTTTACTTCTGCATCTTGCCATCTGGAATATTCATTAAAATTTTATCCACCTTTCTAGGCCCAGCTCAAATCCATAAATAATGCCTTTTTGACCATTCAAATGGTGATCCTGCGCGTTTCTTGAACTTTTATAATACTTATTCTGTAGCACTTATCTGTTAATTTGATCTGACAAAGTAATTAAGTAGTACTTTGGGTCTCTTATACTGTTATTATTAAAATCATTTATTATTATGTTACTTTTCTTTTTTAGCATTGTTTACCATTAAGTTATAAGCTTCTCAATGTTAAGGATGATGTCTGAGACTTGAAATGATTACAATACCTTGCATACAGGAGATGCACAATACATATGTTGGATCCAATTATTTATTAATGTCTTATGAAATGCTGAGTATTGTAGGAATATGTTAAATGTGCTAGATTGTGTGTTGTGAGAAATTTAATTCATGCTCTTATCATTGGATAGTTTAAATGTTCAGTCTTTATCAGAATAAAATGGCATAATATGAAAATTATTTTGAACTATAAATCATGAGACACAAAAGATAGGTAAGAAAAACTATTAAGGGATTATGTAGCCTATTTGTCTACTTAAACTTATTTAACAGGAGCCAATCAATAAATAAAAGTTGACTGAATGAATAATCATGCGGAAATGATTGAATAAACCCATTTAATCCCCTGAGCTTTTTTTTTTAATTGGTAAAATGAAAGAAATAATATTGATGCTTTTTTATGCCTCAGAGAGGAAACACTAGAAATCAAAGAAAATTCACCACTTTTTATATTTAACTTAAAATTTGTAATAACAGGATATTACATTCTTGATTTTCCCTCTTCTTCATGTTTTCCTTACTTAGACTTTTTAGGGGAATTGTAAAATTATCTCCCCTCCCATCTGCCTTTCTATATACCAATAAGAAGCCAAGTAAAATTTTCAGTTTGAAAAGAACATTTTGAGAAATTAAGGAGATAAGCATGGGGATTATGATAATAGAGGGAAAAATGGGCTAATATTTATTTAACAACTACTATGTACTCTTGACATTCTGTTAAGTGGGTGATGCACCTAGTATATGTGCTCACAGGATGCTTTTTGATCAATTAACACCAAGAAAGACTAAGAAATTGTACTTGAAAAGAAGAGGTTTAAAAAGAGTAACCAAGGGGCGCCTGACTGGCTCAGCTGGTAGAGCATCTGACTCTTAATCTCGGGGTTATGAGTTCAAGCCCCATGTTGGGTACAGAGATTATTTTTTAAAAAACCTACTAGAGAGAATAACCAAGTCAGAATTATCATTAACATTTTAGAACTAATGTCCCTTATCCCCATGCTTGCTTGAACTTTATCATTTTCCATTTGGGAATAGGTTTTTTTTTAAGTTTTATTTATTGGGGTGCCTGGGTGGCTCAGTTGGTTACATGTCCAACTCTTGCTTTTGGACCAAGAGTTCATAATTTCACGGTTCATGAGATTGAGCCCTGTGCTTGGGATTCTCTGTCTCTCTCTCCCACTCTTTGTCCCTGCCCCGCTCATGCACACGTCTGTCTGTCTGTCTGTCTGTCTCTCTCTCAAAATAAGTAAACTTTAAAGAAATAAAATAATGGGCGCCTGGGTGGCTCGGTTGGTTAAGTGTCTGACTTCAGCTCAGGTCATGATCTCACAGTTCATGGGTTTGAGCCCCATATCAGGCTCTGTGCTGACAGCTCAGAGCCTGAAGCCTGCTTTGGATTTTGTGTCTCCGTCTCTTTCTTTGCTCCTCCCCTGCTCGCCCTCTGTCTCTCTCTCTCTCAAAAATAAACACTAAATAAAAAAAGAAGAAGAAATAAAATAAAACTTTTCTTTTTAAATAGAAATGTAGTTTTATCTCAAAGAAGTGATTTCCTCTCTCAACATCTGGAATTTATCTTTTGAAACATATCGTATTCAAATGCACCAAGTCTGTCTCCTGCAATTACATTTTGATAATTGTTAGCTTACAGGTTTCTAGACTTTATTAGCTTAAAGATCTTAGAATACCTCTAGTGGGATGATAGGTTTTATACTTTAAATGGTCTGAATAGATTTATAAGAGATTTTATCCTTGTATACTTAAGATTACTTTTTATTCTGATAAAGACTGGACATTTAAACTGTCCAATGGTAAGAGCATAAATGAAATTTCTTACCACATACAATCTAGCACATTTAACATATACCTACAATACTCAGCATTTCATAGTCACTATATATAAAATATTAATAAATAACTGGATCCAACATCTTAAGTATACAAGGATACTTGTTATATAAAAATTATAAATATTTTTATTAATCTATATTCTTTTCACTTTTTTCACAATTATATGAGATATAATTGACATATAACATTGTATTAGTTTATGCTGTATAACATAATGATTTTATATATATAGGAAGTTGTGGTGTTTGTATTTTCATTTTTAAAATAAATACCTAATAGAGGAATTGCTGAATCATATGGCAGTTATATTTTTAATTTTTTGAGGAACCTCCATACTCTTTTTCATACAGTTTGCATTGCCATCAACAGTGCACAAGGGTCCCCTTTTCTCTTCATCCTTACCAACTCTTGTTATTTCTTGTCTCTTTGATATTAGCCATTCTAACAGGTGTGATTTGATTGTGGTTTTCATTTGTATTTCTCTGATGATTCATTGTGTTGAGCATCTTTTCATGTGTCTCTTGGCCATATGTGTGTCTTCTTTGAAAAGTGTCTACTCATCTTGTGCCCACTTTTAACTGGGTTGTTTGGGTTTTTTGCCATCAGGTTGTTTGAGTTCTGAATATATTTTGGATATTAACCCCTTATTGGACATACAGTTTGCAAATATTTTCTCCTATTCAGTAGGTTGCTTTTCATTTTGTTGATGGTTTCCACTACTGTGCAGGAGTTTTTTACTTTGATGTAGTTCCACCTGTTTATTTTTGCTTTTCTTGCCTTTGCTTTTGGAGTCAAATCCAAAATATCATCTCCAAGACCAATGTCAAGGAACTTAACTGCCTGTGTTTTCTTGTAGGAAGTTTATGGTTTCAGCTCTTATGTTCAAGACTTTAATCCATGTTGAGTTGAATTGATCTTTTTTTTTTTAATGTTTATTTATTTTTGACATAGGGCAGAGGCAGAGACAGAACCCGAAGCAGGGTCCAGGCTCTGAGCTGTTAGCACAGAGCCTGACACAGGGCTCAAACACATGAGCCGTGAGATTATGACCTGTGCCAAAGTCGGGCGCTTAACTGACTGAGCCACCCAGGCGCCCCTTGTTGAAATGATCTCTATGTATGGTTTCATTCTTTTGCATGTGCCTGTCCAGCTTTCCCAGCACCGTTTATTGAAGAGACTATCCTTTCTTCATTGTATATTCCTGGCTCTTTTGTCATAAATTAATTGACCATATATGTGTGGTTTTATTTCTGGGCTCTCTTTCTTGTTTCATTGATTTATGTGTCTGTTTTTATGCCGACACCATACTGTTTTGATTACTATAGCTTTGTAATATAATTTAAAATCAGGTATAATGAAGGCTCTAGCTTTGTTTTTTTTTCAAGATTGCTTCGGCTATTCAGGGTCTTTTGTGGATTCAAACAAATTGCTGGATGAGTGTGTTTGTGTGTGTGTGTGTGTGTGTGTGTGTGTGTGTGTGTGTGTGTATGTATGAGAAATGCCATTGGAATTTTGATAGAGATTGCATTGAATCTATAGTATGGACATCTTAACAATATTAATTTTTCCAATCCATGAGCCTCAGAATATCTTTCCATCTGTTTGTGTCTTCTGATTATTTCATCTGTGTCTTCAGAGTACAGATTTTTCACCTCCTTGGTTAAATTTATTCCTAGAAATTTTATTATTTTTGATGTAATTGTAAATGATACTGTTTGCTTAATTTCTCTTTCTGATTATTTGGGGTTAGTGTATAGAAACCCAACTAAATTTGTATGTTGACTTAAAAAAATTTTTTTTTTAAATTTTAAGTAACTCTACATATGGGGCTTGAACTCATGACCCAGAGAATAAGAGTTGCATACTCTCCCTACCTACTGTGCCAGCCAGGCACCCCTTGGGTGTTGACTTTTTAATCTTGCAAAGTTAATGAATTCATTTATTCTAACAGGTTTTTTTGTGTAGAGTCTTAGAGTGTTCTATATAGAATATGATGTCAGCTTCAAGTACAGACAGTTTCGCTTCTTCTTTTCTGATTCAGATGCTTTTTGTTTTGTTTTCTTCCTAATTGCTCTGGCTAGAAATTCCAGTATTATGTTGAATACAAGTGGTGAGAGTGAGCATCCCACTTGTCTTGTTCTTGATCTTAGAGGAAAGGCTTTCTTTCAGGTTTTCACTGCTGAGTATGATGTCCACTCTGGGCTTGTCATAGATGGCTTTTATTAGGTGTGTTCTTACTCTACCCACTTGATTGACTTGATTGAGGGTTTTTATCACATTTGGGTATTGAATTTTGTCAAATGTTTTTTCTGCATCTATTGAGATGATCATATGATTTACCCTTCATTTTGTAATGTGGTATATTACATTGATTCACAGATATTGTGTCCCATCCTTGTGTCCCAGAGTAAATTCCACTTGATCATGGCATATGGTCTTTTTAATGTATTATTGTATCTGGTTTGCTAATATTTTGTTTTAGAATTTTTGTATATATATTCATCAGGGATACTGTAATTTTCCTTTCTTTTTTTTTTAATTTTTAAAAAATATTTATTTATTTTTGAGAGAGAGACAGAGTGCAAGTGGGGGAGGGGCAGAAAGAGAAGGAGACACAGAATCCGAAGCAGGCTCCAGGCTCCGAGCTGTCAGCACAGAGCCTGATATGGGGCTCGAACTCACGAACTTCGAGATCATGACCTGAGCCGAAGTCACACGCTTAACCGACTGAGCCACCCAGGCACCCCTGTAATTTTCCTTTCTTGTAGTGTCCTTATCTGGTTTTGGTATCAGGGTAATGCTGGCTTTGTAAAATGAGTTTAGAAGTGTTCCCCCCATCTTCTGTTGTTTGGAAGAGCTTGGGAAGCATTGGTATTAATCCTTTTTTTAATGTTTGGTAGAATTCATCAGTAAAGCCAACTGATCCTGGACTTTTCTTTGTTGGGTGATTTTTAATTACTGATTCAATCTCCTTATTAATAATTGGTCTTCAGATTTTCTGTTTCTTCATGATTCACTCTTGGTAGGTTATATTCATCTAAGACTTTATCTATTTCCTTCAGGTTTTCCAATTTGTGGGTGTATAATTGTTCATAATAGTCTCATGATCATTTGTATTTCTGTTATCAGTTGTAATGTCTATAAATTATATTTTAGTAATTGAAAGTATAATACAAATTTGATCTACTTTCTAGAAAGTTTAAACAAGTCTCTTAAGTGGTGTTTCCTCACCGATGGAGAATTACTTCCAAGCAGAAGCTTACAACCTGGACAAGGTATTAGATGAATTTGAACAAAACGAAGGTGAGAATTTACTTTGGTGAATCTGTTTGAATATATTTATGATATGGAGAATGGGGGATTTTAAGAGTATGTAACACTTAAAAAAAATAAAACTGGGTAAAGTGGCTTAATGATAATAGTATTATATTTTAATACCCAGAGGAGGAACGAACATTTTTGAGCACTATGTGCCAGATACTATGCTAACGCATTTATATGGACTGTATTATTTAATCTTTAATATAATCCCATGAAAGTAGATTTTATCTATATTTTACAGATGAGAGGCACAGAGAGATTAAGCAACTTCCCCAAAGTTAGTTTGCTGATAAGTGGCAGGATGATAAGTATCCAGGCAGTATGATACTAGAGCCTAAACTCTTTTTATACAACCAATTTATGATCAAGAAAAGCTTTAGAATGTGTGATTGTATTTCTAAACTAAGAAAAATAACTTATTGCCTATTGATTGACCAAAAAAGTAAAGATACATTTTAAACTAATTTTAAAAGATTTATATTTTTAAGTTACTGCCAAAATGGTTAAATACACTGTCAGCTTAAGATTCACTTCGTTTAGGGAAAACTTTTCTTTAAATTTCCCTCTGAGTATTACTTGAATGGATAAGCCATAATTAAATCTCTTATCTTTTACCTCGCCTTCCTTCCTTGGTATTCTCTGTTTCTAAGGGGAAATGGCATGTAACAAGTTTACAATTTGATATATTTCCATCTGAACTCCATGATTTTAGTAATGATCTCCAAACCTTTACTATATCCAGTGATTCAGGTTGTTCTTTGATAGTAGTTGGGAAGAGAGATGAGTTTTAACTTTACTGCTTTGGGTCTATGATAGAGCAAGCCTTAAAAAGAATATGGGATTATGGGGGTTAGGAAAGAAAAGGGAGAAGGAATGATACATGGAATAGCGTGCTCTTCTCATATTTTACTGTTGATGACCTGAAGCTACTCCATAGCCATAGGATTCATGTAAATGTAAAAATTAATAATTTGAGATTTTATTGGATCTAGATGGGTTTTATACATACCAAGGCAGAAGGTGTATTTTCCTCTCTGTTTCAATCATTTATACAAATGATTTCTCAATCCTTTCTTTGGTTTGGCCCTCTGTGTATCACAGTTATTTGTCATAAGATATCTACACAGGTGCTACACCTAATCACATGAATAATATACTTCTAGAATACCATTGACTCTAATAAAACTGTTAGTTCATTACATGATTCTCTTTGTGGCTAATGTAGATTCTAGTAGGGTATTTTGTATATAGTTGATTTTGAATACATTTTCATTGAATCAGTAAAAATTGTCTTTTAGTTCAAAAATACAGCATTTGCTTATAAAAAATAACTCCCTAGAAGGAGAAGAACTTCAGAAGCCACATTCTTGTTTGGAACTATGTTGTTTATTTGTTTTGAGCTATTTTTTTTTTAATTTTAGAATTTTTTAAATTTGAAAAAATTCTAAAATTAAAAACCTTTTTTTTTACATTTTTTTCATGTTTGTTTATTTTTGAGAGAGAGAGAGAGACAGAGCACAAGCAGGGGAAGGACAGAGAGAAAGGGAGACACAGATCCAAAGCAGGCTCCGGCTCCAAGCTATCAGCACAGAGCCCGATGCGGGGCTTGAACTCATGAACTGTGAGACCTGTGCCAAAGTCAGATGCTTAACTGACTGAGACACCCAGGAGCCCCCAAAATTTAAAGTTGCATTAAAACTACAATGTCTAGCCTGGTGTCTTTCGAAGTATATTTTAAATAGAGTGATTTTTCATTTTGTGTTAATTTCCTTCTTTAAATGAAAAATACAGCACACATGGATGGTGATGACACTAGATAATTAACAGTATGCCCATGTGGTAGGTGGTCAAATAATGAAATTTTAATAACTGATCATTCTTGTTTGAATATTAAATATTCTTGTAAGAAGCGGTAATTCTTTTTTATTTCCATGAACCATCTTGGAAGTAATGATTTCTTTTTTTAAAGGAAGCATATGTTACTAAATCTCAAGTCTCTGCTAGCCTACATTTGGTCAACTCAGGATTTAACACTCAGAGGATTCAAGACCATTCTCCACATATTCTGATGTTTTATGGCCTTTCCAATCTGCCCTTTCTAGCTGCTTTTTACTATTTCCTTACACTAATTCTTTTTCAACCCAAACTGATTTACTTCTTATTGCTCTCTCAGATTGTTGTGTTTGGGGCTATACTTGTTTCCCCTTATGAATGACCTCTTTTCCAAACTGACATGTAATACAGGAATAGTCTTAATAATATTTTTTTTGTTCTTAGCTAAAAATTAGAAACTCCGTGTTCTAGGGGCGCCTGGGTGGCGCAGTCGGTTAAGCGGCCGACTTCAGCCAGGTCACGATCTCGCGGTCCGTGAGTTCGAGCCCCGCGTCGGGCTCTGGGCTGATGGCTCAGAGCCTGGAGCCTGTTTCCGATTCTGTGTCTCCCTCTCTCTCTGCCCCTCGCCCGTTCATGCTCTGTCTCTCTCTGTCCCAAAAATAAATAAACGTTGAAAAAAAAAATTAAAAAAGAAACTCCGTGTTCTAGAAATATTCTCTTTTTAGATATCCTAGGAATATTTTATTTTCAGAGTATTTGCAAATGTAGTTGATTAACTGAGTCCTAGCTTTTACAGTGTCACCAGCAAACTTATTGTAATTATTTTTTCAGATGAAACAGTTTCTCCTATTTTATTGGATACCAAGTGGAATAAGATTCTAGATTCCCCTTCTCACCGACTATCATTTAACCCTGCATTGGCCAGTGTGAATGAACCTGCAGTTTCTAATGAGTCACAGCCACAATTGAAAGTCTTCTCTCTGGCTCATTCAGCTTCTTTGACCACAGAGGGAGAGGACCATTGTGCAAATGGACAGGAGTATCCTCTGAATCCAGAGATTAACACAATGTGGATTGATGAAAATGCCGTTGCAGAAGATCAGTTAATTAAAAGGAACTGTAATCGAGATGATCAACGCAGTGCTGTCGAAGTGGGAGAAAAAAAATGTGGAAATCTAGCTTGTCTGCCAGATGAGAAGAATGTTCTTGTTGTAGCCGTCATGCATAATTGTGATAAGAGGACATTACAGAGCGATTTGCAGGATTGTAATAATTACAATAGTCAGTCCCTCATGGATGCTTTTAGCTGTTCACTGGATGATGAAAGCAGACAAACTGATCAATTTAGTTTTAGTATAAATGGGTCCACTGGAAAAGATATGAATTCAGAGAAACAAATGGATCTGTTGAATAGACCAAGTGCAGTGGGGGATTCTGTTAAACATATGTGTACTACTTCATCTGATAATCTAGCCAGTGTCTGTTCCTCCTCACAATTAAAGGATGATGAAAATATAGGTAGAGATCCCTCCATGTCTGTGATTACAAGTTTAACAATTGATTCAGTAATCCCATCCCAGGGAACAGATGAAGAAGGTTCTGCTGCTAAAGAGCGAGAGAACTGTATACCAGATGAGGTTCTCACTTGCAAAACCAGCTCTGCTAGGACAGATCTAGGGAGTCCAAACTCCTTTTCCCATCTGAGTGAGGGGATTTTGATGACAAAAGAGCCAGCAGAGGAGAGAACAACTGAAGAATCCATCCGACCTGGTTTACCTTTGCTTCTCAAAACAGACATGCCTAATGGGTCTGGAAGGGATGATAACTGTGAACAGTTTTCAGATTGCCTTGTGTCCAGTGAAGTTAGAGCTGATGAAAAGGAAGGTTGTGAACATGAAGAAATACTTGACACTACAGAACTTCTTAATATGACAGAGCATTTCTCTGATTCTCAGGAGATAACTAATTGGAAATTGACTAAGCTAAATGATATGAATGACAGCCAAATAAATAAAGAAAATGAGAAGTTTCTGCAGATGAATCAGCCTGAGGACATTTACAGTGATAATGGAGGAGAGTGTGATAGAATGGCTGAAGCAGGTCTAGATTTAAAAGGAACTTGCATGAATGAAAGTGAAGGATGTGATTTCTCCACTATGGATACACCAGCAGCAAATTCTGTATCTAATTGTGATTCCTATGGAATGCAGAGCCCAGTTGTTTGTTTTGTTCCAAAGACTTTACCCTCCAAAGAAGATTCAGTAACAGAAGAAAAGGAAATAGAAGAGAGCAAATCAGAATGCTACTCAAATATTTATGAACAGAGAGGAAATGAAGCCACAGAAGGGAGTGGTCTACATTTAAACAGCACTGGTGACCTAATGAAGAAAAATTATTTACACAGTTTCTGTAGCCAAGTTCCATCAGTGCTTGGGCAATCTTCACCTAAGATAGTAGCAAACCTGCAGTCTATCAGTGTTCCTTTTGGTGGTGCAAGACCCAAGCAACCTTCTAATCTTAAACTTCAAATTCCAAAGCCATTGTCTGACCACTTACAAAATGACCTTCCTACAAATAGTGGAAATAATATTAAAAACAAAAATGATGTTCTTGGAAAAGCAAAATTAGGGGAAAATTCAACAACCAATGTATGCAGTTCCTCTTTAGGAAACATCACTATTGCTGATACAAATGGGGAACATTTAGAAAGCTACGAGTCTGGGATATCCAGTAGACCGTGCCTTGCATTAGCTCCAGAAAGCCCAGATAATGATCTCAGAGCTGGTCAGTTTGGAATTTCTGCCAGGAAGCCATTTACTACTCTGGGTGAGGTGGCTCCCGTGTGGGTACCAGATTCTCAGGCTCCAAATTGCATGAAATGTGAAGCCAGGTTCACATTCACCAAAAGGAGGCATCATTGCAGAGCATGTGGGAAGGTAAGTTGTGTGTGTTTCAGGTCACAAATGTGGCATGCCTATTTTATTAAGCTCAATTAGAAATTAATAAAGACAATATAAGGTGAACATACTTCTGGTTGAGATGACATTATAAATAGCCTGGAACACCCAGTTCTAGTAAATTTCTAAATAAAAAATGACCTCATTGAATCTTAGTATTTATATAATTTTTTTGGTTGCCAAGATTTAAGCTGAATCACTTTTCGTGAACAGATGAGAATTGAGGAAGTGTTAACTTTGTGGTTTCTATATTGATAGATACTTGGTTAATGGAATAGTTTGAAATAAGGAAGTTATTTTTTTGGTTTAAGAAATACTTGTAGTTAACTTCATATTTTTTCAATTTTTGAAAAATTGAATATTACACTTAAAATCCATCCTAGTTTTTGTTACAGGATTTTGGCCACTCTACTAGACATTCTGGAACTTTTTATACACATATACACATATTTTTGTCTTTTTCCCCCTTTAACTTTGATACAAAATAGAGTTGAGGGCTGCAGATCCTATGACAAGGTTGTAAGAATACTTGGTATTCCTTAGGTCTCCCTAAGTTTCCTCGCTGTAACATATCAACTTACTGGTTTGTCTTTTTAACAAGAGCTATGAACTAGGAGGAAGGGATTTTATATTTTTAAAAAGACTGCGAAGTTTGGTGTCAGGTATGGATTCCAATTTTAGCTTTGTTATTTTTTAACTATACTTTATTAAGCTTTAGTTTTTATAAAAACAAAACAAAAGATTAGTAATTTTCATTTGGCTTTGTGAAGATTAAATGAGATTACAGATGTAATAGTAAGTGCTCAGTAATTAATCTCTACTTCCCTTCTTGCCTGATTTATTGATCTGTTTGTGCTAATTAGGATGCTTTCACCTTCAAGGAACGGGGTATCTGACTCTTTGTGATTTAGACAAAACAGCATTTCATGTAACAGGAAGCCTGAAGATAGAGACTCACTTATGTCTGGGCGTAGAGTGAGGATCTCTAAAGTTTCCTTGGTCTTCCACTCATGATCTTAAGAGAGTGGCATAGCTGTAAGCATCAAGTTCAACCTGGCAGCTTCTCAAGTACAGGGAAATTGGTTGGGGTCAAACGAGCCTATTCTTGCTGCAGTCTCATCAAGGAGGAAAAAATCCCTGGCAACTTCTTTCAGTTTATTGGTCAGGTCTAGACCAATTTTATACCAATTATTGATAAAGGGGAACAGAATTGATTGGCTAAGATGAATCATGATTCATCCTCTGGGGCTGAGCCCAATATTGCCTGAACACAAGTGGGATTCTGTTAATATGGAGAAGGAAGAGAATGTTTCCTGGCTGGGCAGTCAGAAAGGGTACAAAAGAACAAAATGATGGGGAGCAGAAAGAAGTTAAAGCTGTGATTGGGCTACTGGTCTCTGATTATTAAAATTTGAAGAAAATAGTTTGTTTAATTCTTAAATATCTTGTAGTCTGAAATAAACTCAGTAGCCTGAACAATCAGTTTTCTATTAAGGAATTAGAGTTGTCATTTTTATGTAGTTCTGTGTGTCACTTACTCTGTAGAATACTTTCTGAAAATTTTGCTTTCTTGAGCAAATAATAATGTTCCAGACCAGCATATCCAGATGTAATGAGTAAATAGGTAACTCAGGTGGATTTAGAAAGGAAATGGTGGCAAAATGTTCACAAATTGAAAAATTAGCTGGAAGTTTTGCTGAGTGGAATTTATGAATTTAGGAATTCACGTGGATTATGGATTCATATTCTGGTTTTTTTCCTTTTTACCTCCAGTTACATCAGAGATGTTCTAGGGATTGATGAGAAATGTTTGTAAAAATCCTTGAACTTCTTGGAAGAAAAGAACTTATAAACAATTGTATACTTTTTCTAGCTACTAATGAGATTATACTGGGGAAATAGCTAGAAAAATACCCCAAACAATGTGATTTTGTAAAATATTGTTCACTGCTGAAAAAAGAAATTTAGTTTGCATACCCGGTAATTTCTCTACTTAATACCTATAGCTTAATACTCTGCTCTTATGAGCATATATTAAGCATCTAATATATCAAAGGTTCTGGGCTAGATATTGGAGATGCAGAGATACAAAAATTGCAATATATGACTTCACTGACCTCATGGAGTTTGTAATCAAGGGCGCTGATTTCAGTAAGTTGAGAGAGGACTATTTGGATTTCCCGGAGTTTAAAAAAATTCTAAAAGAAATTGTGAACCACGGATCTGAGTAGACAGACAAACAGACCATTCTACAACAAAGTATATACATTGTGTTAAAAGCCAATTATATGTGCCTTATATTTGTTCTCATTAATCCTCATTATACCCGTGTAGAATGGGTTGTTAATTTTTCCCTATTTGATAGATTAAGAAGCAGAGGCTCAGAATGGTCAAGGAATATGCCTAGGATCTCATAGCTTGAATATTGCAAGAGCCCTGGTACCCTTTCTTTCAGTCATACCGCTTCCAGCATGTCTCTTCATTTATACTAGTGGTATGAAGAAAATAATCTAGGATCATTCAGGGATAAGAGCTTAATTTTTCTAAGAATGGCAGAGGGAGTCAGGAAAGTCATGTTACAAAATGACTATTTTGAGAGGGCAATATAAAAAAGTAGGTATAATTTATGGGGCAAGGTTCTAAAGTGTGTGAGATAAATGAGATCACATCAGAGTACAGGTGGAAAAGTACAGGTGGAAAAGGGAAATAAATTCACAAAAGAATGGGACGAGATAAAAATACATATGATAGAAGGAGTTAATAGAACATCATGGGAAATTATTTAGCATAGTTTAAAGCTTATGTTCTTTTTTTTTAATTAAAAAAATTTTTTTTGAATGTTTATTTATATTTTGAGAGAGACAGAGACAGAATGTGAGCTAGGGAGGGCAGAGAGAGAGGGAGACACAGAATCCGAAGCAGGCTCCAGGCTCTGAGCTGTCAGCACAGAGCCCAATGCGGGGCTTGAACTCATGAACCACGAGATCATGACCTGAGCCCAAGTTGGATGCTTAACTGACTGAGCCACCTAAGTACCCCTATTTTTAAAAAATTTTTTAAATTCTTTTTTTAATGTTTATTCATTCTTGAGAGAGAGAAGGAGAGACAGAACACGAGCAGGGGAGGGGCAGAGAGAGAGAAGGAGACACAGAAACCAGAAGCAGGCTCCAGGCTTCAAGCTGTCAACACAGAGCCCCACGTGGGGCCCGAACTCACAAACCATGAGATCATGACCTGAGCTGAAGTTGGGACACTTAAGTGACTGAGCCACCCAAGCACCCCTATATTCAATTCTTGATAAGCAGCAGAGTTGTTATAACATTCATCTTGGTTAAATGTAATTAAGTAAAATATAAAATAATTAAACTAGAATTTATGAAAGTGTTAAAATGTTGCAGTTTATTTCTGTATTGCTGTAATGGAGATCAGAGTATCTGGATTCCAGTCTTCATTGTTAATTGGAAAAGTATGTCACACTCTAAGATGCTCAGCAAATGTGAGTTTTATGATTTCACACATTAATTTAGACAATTGCTCCATATAGCAGTATAATCCCTTCTTCTCCTGTATGATAGATGATAAATTATAGAGTAGAAAGAATACAGAGAACTCTTTCCCCAAAAGGTGCCCTTTAAATTCAAATTATCACCATTATTATAAACCCATATTCATTTCCTGTGGAAATCACTGACTCCAGTCAAATAATCACTGACTTCATCCTCTGTCAAGCTCCATTTCCCATTAATGTTTTGACTTTGACTTCAAAGGCCTAAGAAAACATTGAGTTTTATAGTAAAGGAAAGGGGCGCCTGGGTGGCTCGGTCGGTTAAGTGTCCGACTTCGGCTCAGGTCATGATCTCACGGTCCGTGAGTTCGAGCCCCATGTCGGGCTCTGCGCTGACAGCTCAGAGCCTGGAACCTGTTTCATATTCTGTGTTTCCCTCTGTCTCTGCCCCTCCCCTGTTCATGCTCTGTCTCTCTCTGTCTCAAAAATAAATAAACATTTAAAAAAAAAAAGTAAAGGAAAGAGGAGTTTTTAAAGTGAAGAAGAATTTCTAAAAGAAAAAAAAGCTGTTTATCTTCTGTTTGGTCATTTTCAAGGCTTTGTCACACTTTATCATTTATCACTGATGTGTCCAGTTATTATTTATTTGGTGCCAGCTGGTTAATGACTGCTCTATTTACTATTTAACAGAAGCAGGTGTAAAAATATTTTTTATAAGTATAACTGTTTAACTGGCAATTATTACCTGGATATTTTGTATTTGTTTGAGATGATGTGAAAGATGAAATTAGGGTAACATTAAAAAAAATTTTTTTTTGATGTTTATACATTTTTGAGGGAGAGAGAGACATGGAGTGTGAGCAGGGGAGGGGCAGAGAGGGAGGGAGGGAGACACAGATTCTGAAGCAGGCTCTAGGCTTTGAGCTGTCAGCACAGAACCCAACGTGCGGCTGGAACTCATGAGCCCTGGGATCATGACCTGAGCCATGTCGAACATTTAACCGACTGAGCCACCCAGGCGCCCCTAGAATAACATTTTGAATACTTCTACTTTATGCTAGGCTTATCTAGTTTAATATTACAATTCTCTGAGATATAATTACAGGTGAGAAAAATGCACCTCAGAAAGGTTAAGTAATTTGCCTAAATCCTCAGAGTTTGATAATGAGAATGCATTGATTTTAAGACAAATCTGTCGGACTCCAAAGCCTGATGCTCTACCACACTGGACACAGCAGCAAAATTTATCTGTACTTGAATTGCTTACTAGAAATATAAGTCATTGTCTTTGAGTTAACTTAGTTTGGGGCAGGAGTAAAGGACTGGGAATTTGAGTATTTGAATTTATAAGAAAGACAAAAATTCTGAGTGATTGGTGCTATCAGGTGATGGTAGAGTAGCAGGATTTTAGGATTTTACCTATCAGGTCTTGACCTACAAAATAGAAAAAGAACAATATGGGCACCAAGTCATTGGACGAGGAGGAGGGTGGCAGTATTATATACCATTCAAATTTACTCACAATTATTTTTTTCATTGTAATTGACTTTAAAAGTATAACTTGAGTAGACAATTTTTTATTGCATTAGTGATTTGAATAGATGGAACAGAGAAGAGAACTGTAATGTAGATAATGTGGAAAAGAATACTGGAATGAGTATGAAAGAGCTGTGGGCTTCTGTTTCCTCTTCTGTAAAAGGAGGAGATTGCATAGACTTTATTTCTGTTTCCTTGCAGCTCTTAAAGAGCTTATATGAATTTCTGTGGTTAAAAAAAATAGAAAAGGAAATGGAAAGATTGTGCTAGCATTGATTTATCTCTGTAAAATTATTACTAAATACTGATTAGCTAAGGTCACTATGTGGGAAGAGTCCATCATTAAACATTTTGAAGCGTACTGTGCTGAAAGTGTGTTTTCTGGAAGTCATCTCTGTTAGACTGGAATGCTATTTGTCAAAGTGTCAGTTAAGTGTGCTACAGTGAGCATTTTTTTTTGCAATTACTGTTTCCTTTTTGATTCATTTCTCATACTAATTTCTTCAAGATCCCTTTAGGGACATGTGATCTTTATCACAGTTTAAAAAAAAAAATAGCTTGATGACATGTCTAATGTCAAAATGACATATTGAAAAATGATCTAGATTAATTTTTTTTTAATTTTTTTAACGTTTATTTATTTTTGAGACAGAGAGAGACAGAGCATGAATGGGGGAGGGTCAGAGAGAGAGAAGGAAACACAGAATCCGAAATGGGCTCCAGGCTCTGAGCTGTCAGCACAGAGCCTGATGCGGGGCTCGAACCCACGAACCGCGAGATCGTGACCTGAGCCGAAGTCGGACGCTTAACCGACTGAGCCACCCAGGCGCCCCGATCTAGATTAATTTTTAATATAGTTCTAAAAAGCTTCCCTGTTTCAGACACTTGGGATTAGGGATTATGGATACTTAACATATATTGAGTATTTACAAATGTAATTATAAAGCATTTTATATAATTTTATATTTGTATATTATATAAATATTTTGTAAGTTTATATAATTTATATAATACATATGTTTATGTATAAAATGGCAAATACAGTCAATATCTAGCTTTGCTTTTAATTTGAATATGTAGTCAGTAATGTCAGGAGTAATTTTATTTTATTTTTTAAAGTTTATTTATTTTGAGAGAGAGAGAGAGCATGTGAGTAGGGGAGGAGCAGAGAAAAGGAGAGAGAGGGAGAATCCCAAGCAGGCTTTGCACTGGCAGTGGGGCTCAAACCCATAAACTGGAGATCATGACCTGAGCCGAAATCAAGAGTCAGATGCCAACTGAGCCACCCAGGCACCCTGTGGAGTAATTTTATCTATAAAGATATGTAACAGAACTATATAATATTTTGATATTTATGTCATTATACCATATTTTTAGTTTAAGTGAAAATATACTTTAAAGAATTAAAATATCATTTAAAATAACTTCAAATTTAATACTGAATAAAACCATTTTTAAAAATAATTTTTTAGAAGTTAACAATTACACTCACCTGAAATATTAGGGAAGAGTTACAATGTTATGATTCTATCTGGGGTAAAAGAATATTATTCCAGAGCATGAAAAAATTTGATGTTGTTTATTTAAAAAAAATTTTTTTTTAATGTTTTTATTTATTTTTGAGACAGAGACAGAGCATGAGTAGGGGAGGGGCAGAGAGAGAGGGAGACATAGAATCTGAAGCAGGGTCCAGGCTCTGAGCTGTCAGCACAGAGCACGACACGAGGCTCAAACTCACAGACTGTGAGATCATGACCTGAGCTGAAGTCGGACGCTCAACCGACTGAGCCACCCAGGCACTCAATGTTGCTTATTTTAATCATAGGAAAATCATTTTTCAGTATATAAACCTAAGATGACAAGATACACAAAATCATGTCTGTTTATGCTGTCACTCTGTTATTTTATGCTCTGACTTTGGTCAAGGAATCTTGACAGAATTGAAGATTTTCAACTTTGTTTACTGTAAATAGAGGTTACAGAAATGTTAAATATTTGTAAATGAATGTTATATTGTAAAAGGCAGCTAAATAAGAGAATCTTTCCCTTGTCACCTTGTTATGTGCCAGTGTTAAAGTACATGTTGATCATTTCAAGCATGTAAGACTCTCTTTATAACAGTGTCTCTCTGTATAATGCCATGAGAATAAGTCACAGAAACTGTCTTCAATTAAGACCTTTTTAATTGAATGACTAGTGCCTGTTGCATGCAAGTTATGACAAACTTGCCTGATACCAAATTTGATTATATCCTATGTAATGTTTTAGCAGGATTCCAAGGGCATTTGTCAATATTGACTTCATCCAGGTATTACAAGAGTTTTCATTCTGAGAGCTCTAGGATGTGCCGTGTGCTTTGTCATTTCTACAAGGGCAGAAATTTCTTTTATTTCATATTAGATTTACTTTACCTATTTTGGAACCCAGGCATCAATAATCCTATTCCTCAGTTCATGGCACACTTTTTAAAATGTTTTAATCCCAACATAGTTAAAATACAGTGTATTTTAATATTACTTTAAAATAAAAAAATAAAATAAAATAATATTGGGTCGCCTGGGTAGCTCAGTCAGTTGAGCATCTGACTTTTGATTTTGGCTCAGGTCATGGTCTCATGGTTTGTGAGATGGAGCCCTGTGTTGGACTCTGTGCTGATGGTATAGAGCCTGCTTGGGATTCTCTCTCTTTCCCTTTCTCTCTGCCCCTCCCCCCATCTCTCTCTCTCTTTCTCTCAGCATGAATAAATAAACCCTAAAAAAAAGTAATATTTATGATGGCAATCTTCTGTCTACTTCTACATATCCCTAGTCCCTAGTTTAGCTTACTAGACATACCCACTTAAAAAAACAAATAGACAGGGGCACTTGGGTGGCTCAGTTAGTTGAGTGTCCAGCTCTAATTTTGGCTCAGGTCATGATCTCGCGATTTGTGAGATCAAGCCCTGCACTGGGCTCTGTGATAGCAATGCAGATCCTGTTGGGATTTTCTCTCTCCCTCTCTCTCTTCCCCTCCCCTGCTCTTTGCACTCTCCCTCTCTCAACATGAATAAACTTAAAAAAAAAAAAAACAAAAAACGACCAACAACAAAAAAACCCAAATAGACTATTTTTTTAGAGCAGAAAAATTGAACAGAAAGTACAGAGTTCTCACATACCTGTAGTTGACCCCATTATTAGCATCTTGCCACTAGTGCGGTACATTTGTTAAAATTGATGAACCAATGTCAATACATTGTTATTAACTAAAGTCCTATAAAAGAAATATATGCTGTGGTTTACTTTAGGCTTCACTCTTTGTGTTGTACAGTTCTGTGGGTTTTGATAAATGCATAATATGTGTCCTATTATAGTATCCTATAGAGTAATTATACTATCCTAAAAATCCCTTGTGCCCCACTTATGCGTGCCTTCCTTCCTGCCATCGGAACAGCCAGCAATCACTGATCTGGGTTTTGGTTTTTTTTTAATTTTATTTTTTAATGTTTATTTATTTTTGAGAGAGACAGAGACAGAGTGCGAGCAGGGGAGGGGCAGAGAGAGAGAGGGAGACACAGAGTCCGAAGCAGGCTCAAGGCTCTAAGCTGTCAGCATAGAGCCTGACACGGGGCTTGAACCCACGAATCTCAAGATCATGGCCTGAGCCAAAATTGGAATCTTAACTGACTGACCCACCCAGGCTCCCTCATTGATCTTTTTACTGTTCCTGTTGCCTTTTCCAGAATGTCTTATAATTGGGATCATACAGTTATGTACCCTTTTCAGACTGGCTTCTTTCACTTAGTAATATGCATTTACATTTCCTCCATGTCTTTTTTAAAAAATCGAGGTATAATTGACATACAACATGGTGTTAGTTTCAGGTGTATAAGATAATGATTCAATATTTGCATATATTGTGAAATGATCACCACTGTAAGTTGTTAATATCTGTTCCCATACATAGTTACAAGTTTTTGGATGAGAAATTTTTTTAAAGTTTATTTATTTATTTTGAGAGAGAGAACCTGTGTGCATGAACAAGGGAGGGGCAGAGAGAGAGGGAGAGAGAGAGAATCCCAAGCTGGCTCTGCACTGTCAGCATGGAGCCAGATGCTGGACTCGAACCCATGAACGATGGGATCATGACCTGAGCCAGAATCAAGAGCCAGACACTTAGTTGACTGAGCCACCCAGGTACCCCTAAACATTTTTTAAAAATATAATTTATTGTCAAGATGGCTAACATACAGTATATACAGTGTGCTCTTCATTTTGGGGTAGAGTCCTGTGGTTTATCGCTTACATACAACACCCAGTGCTCATCCCAGCAGGTGCCCTCCTCAGTGCCCATTACCCATTTTCCCTTCTCCCGCACCAGCAGTTTGTTCTCTGTATTTAATAGTCTCTTACGGTTTGCCTCCCTCCTTCTCTGTAACTATTTTTTTCCCCTTCCTTTCATACATGGTCTTCTGTTAAGTTTCTCAAGTTCTACATATGAGTGAAAACATACGATATCTTTCTCTGACTGACTTATTTCGCTTAGCCTAATACCCTCCAATTCCATCCACGTTGTTGCAAATCGCAAGATTTCATTCTTTTTCATTGCTGAGTAGTATTCCATTGCATATATATACCACATCTTCTTTATCCATTCATCAGTTGACATTTGGAGAGAGTGTTAACCAGGGAGGGGGCAGAGGGAGAGAGAGAGAATCTTAAGCAGGTTCCATGCTCAGTGCAGATCTTGACAATCCTGTTGATCCCAAACCCTGGGATCATGACCTGAGCTGAAATCAAGAGTTAGACATTTAACTGACAGCACCCCCAGGTACCCCAGAAATATTTTATTTATTCATTTTTAGATTTTTTTTAAATGTTTATTTTTGAGAGAGAGAAAGACACAGTGCAAACAGGGACAGGCAGAGAGAGAGACACACACACACAGAATCTGAAGCAGGCTCCAGGCTCTGAGCTGTTGGCACAGAGCCCAACACAGGGCTTGAACTCATGAACCATGAGATCATGACCTGAGCCAAAGTTGGACGCTTAACCAACTAAGCCAGCTAGGCACCCCACCCCAGAAATATTTTAAATTATTCACGTGTTTCTCTTATTTAAAGACAATTCAACCCAAAACAAGTTTATTTTCCTGATTTCATATTTACTTACCTGTTGATGGAAACCAATACATAGGACAGTAAGAAATGGCTACTTTAAAAATAGAATATTCCTTGGTAATTCAGTTTTCCTCATACTCTGCCTAAAAACTTGTCTTATTATTCACATTGTGATTTGAACCATTCCAGCATGGTAAAACAGGAAAAACTTTTGGATTAAACTTGGTTTCTAATGAAGTTAGGGCAATATTTTCCATTCACATTCTTCAAAAAATTGTGTTGGCTGAAAGTCCACCTCACCCATGTCATAGCATTTGTCACACAGTACTGTCTCTGTCATTCTCATTGTACTATAAGGATCGTGTTATTGATTCTGATTTATCTTTTATTCCCAGCATTTAGGCCCCACAGTACCTGTCACTTACAAATTGTTCAACAAACATCTGTTAATGAATGAATAAGTGAGTGCCAGATCATTAATTTACTTAAATATTGTGTGCTTGTTATTTGTCTGTCACTATGCTGGGTGCTGAATTTACACTAATGACATTATGATCCCTACCCTTATGTAAAGATTAGTGGGAATAACCAAAAGCAAACAAATGTATAATTACAAATTGTGATAAGGACTATGAAGGAAATGAACAAGGAGGGATAATATAAAAGATGGAGGGGGAAGGGGACCTGGGAAGTCCTCTGAAAAATGACAGTTTATTTTTTATTCTTTATGTTTATTCATTTTTGAGAGAGAGACAGAGGGTGAGCAGGGGACGGGCAGAGAGGGAGACACAGAATCCGAAGTAGGCTCCAGACTCTGAGCTGTCAGCACAGAGCCCAGTGCAGGGCTCATACTCGTGAACTGTGAGACCATGACCTGAGCCGATGTCAGACACTTAACCTACTGAGCCACCCAGGAGCCCCAAGAAATGACCGTTTAGATGACACATGACAGTTGAGGAGTCAGCCATTCAAAGTACAGAGACAAGAATGCTTCAGGAAGAGAGAACAGCATGGGCCAAGGTAGGAAGGCACCTATACAAGAAATTGAAAGGAATCCAGTATGGTTAAAATATAGTAAGGGAAGAGTCCCATAAAAAGAGTGTGGAGAGGAAGTCAGGGAATAGCTCATGTAGTGTTCTGCAGGTCATGTGAAGAATACAGTGAGAAGCCATGGGAATGGATAAGCTTACCTAGGGAAGAGTTTACAGAGGGAAGAAAAGGGGCCCAGGGCTGAGCCATTGAGGTCAAGCAGAGGAGGAAGACCTAATACAAGTGACAGAGAATGCATGGCCAGAGAGTTAGGCAGAAAACCAAGAAAATGTGGTGTCTTGAAACTCAAAAGAAGAATAGTTTGGCAGAGGAGGGGGTTATCACCTATATAAAGTGCTGATGGGAGGTAAATAAGATATGGACAGGAAAGGGACCAATGGACTTGTCTGCATCAGACTCTGATACAAGCAGACTTGGTAGAGCTGTGGATACAGAAGCCAGAATGGGTTGAAAATGGGGAATGGGTTGAATATGGAATGAGAAGTAAGGAAGTGGAGATGGTTTTTTCAAGAAGTTTTGTTGTGAGGGAGAACAGAAAAAAAAATTGGAACACTTACTAGGTGAAGATGGTGGTTATAGATGAATTTTTTTTTAAGGATAGGAGATATTTACTATTGTATTTAATGTAATGAATGATTCTATAGACAGGTTGTTTTAGAAGAAAAGGGATCAGAGGAAGAGAAAAATCCTTGAGAAGGCCAAACGGATAAGATTTATGACATGTTTAGGGTTTGGTCTTCAACAGGAGAGAGGAAGAGAAGATGGGGACAGATGAAGATAGGTTCATGGATTTATTGGTGAGAGCATGAAAAAAATTTACATCTGCTTGGCTCATACTTCATATAGAAAATATAAACATCGGGGCAGCTGAGTGGCTCAGTAGGTTAATCATCTGACTTTTGGTTTCAACTTAGGTCATGATCTCGTGGTTCATGGGTTCAAGCCCCACATCAGGCTCTGTACTGACAGTGCAAAGCTTGCTTAGGATTCTCTGTCTCTCTCCCTCTCTCTGTGTGTCTCTCCCCTGCTCAGGCTGTCTCTGTCTCTCTCAAAAATAAATAAACTTAAAAAACAAGAAAATATAAACACAGAGAGAGATGAAATAGGGATAGATGATGAGGGTTTGAGAGGGGAGAGGTAGTTACCTTGGAGTGGGAAAGTAAAACCTAGTTAGAGAATTGAAATTTTGATAGCCTTGTGAAACTAGGTATCAAATTTTCAGTCATTTTATGCTAGTATAGTCCTGACTTCATGGGATAAGGTCAGTATTTGTCTTTGGAGACATTGTGAGCTTGTTGCATTATCTTTGCAATACAAGCAATTATTGGAGAAGCAACAAAAGTTCTATAGGGCTAGTCTATGTTGCCATCTGTCTATCCATTTCCATTTTATTTGTTCTTTCATGGAAGCATTTAGCAAGCATATACTTAATGCTTAGTGTACTATTTTTAACCAAAGAGATGAAAGAAAAAAGTAGAATGGCTGAGCTACTCTATTTAAACATACCACTCATGTTTCCATAGATCACAGAACTTAAATATGTGAAATAAGTAACAATTACAAAGCTGCAAATGCTTTGTGTTGGGAAGCAGATAGATGATGATGATGATGGTGGTGGTAGTGGTAGTGAGGATAATGAGATGGCTAATATTTATTGAGTGTTTACTGTGTGCCAGGCACTTTTCTAAATGCTACTTACAGTATCTTATTTAATATGTATAACACCCTAGGGACACCTAGGTGTCTCGGTTAAGTGTCTGACTCTTGATTTTGGCTCAGGTCATGATCTTCCGGTTCATGGGTTCAAGCCCCACATCTGGCTGTGCACTGACAGCATGAAGCCTGCTTGGGGCTCTCTCTCTCCCTCTCTCTACCTCCCTACCTCAAAGTAAATAAGTAAACTTAAAATACACACACACACACACACACACACACACACACACACACACCCCCTACGAAGTAGCTAGTGTTATAATCCACATTTTATAAGTGCTGAAATTGCCCTACAAAAATTGAGTAACTTGTTGAGAATCACACAGCCAGTAAGTGGAGTTAGGATTCAAACTTAGGCTCTTTGACTTACAGAGCCCACACTCCAAAGCAGTATGCAGTGGTTTTAGAGGGTCTGGGGGGTGGGGGGTGGGGACCGAATAAGGGAGTCATAAAGTTGAGGTCCTTAAGTTAGTAAGGGCCACTTTAGGAGCATGTGGACTTATGACCACAAAGCTCCTAGGCAGCCAGATAAGAGGGAAACAGAAGGTAGATAAACGTTTGTTTAGTACATACTCTGTAATTTGTGTATCATTTTCCTAGTAAACCCATGTGAAAAGTGTGTTATTACTACTTTCCGGTTGAAGAAACTGAGATAGTAGAACTATGAACCAATCAGTGCTTTCTTAGCTATATAACACATGGTCTTTTCCTTTAAATATAGTTGAAAGGATAAAAATGAAATAATTCAATAGGTTTTATGGTGGTTTTTTATATTGTTTCCTCAGCATTTCTTAGAGGAATGTCTGTATTTATACCATGTTTTCAAAGCAAATATATTTATTTCAAAAAGAAAGTTGGAAAATATCTGGTACTTCTTATATTAGATGGCAATTTCTTATTTTAAATAAAATTATATGTTAAGTACTCACAATTTACTTTTAAATAACTTGAGTTACAGTCAGTTTGTTTAACATTTGAGAATTTTGGTAGTGAATATAGAATAACCTTCATAGAACCCTGAGTAACAAGCACATTAAGATAACCTGTTGGTTTGGGGGTGCCTGGATGGCTCAGTTGGTTGAACATCTGACTCTTGATTTTGGCTCAGGTCATGATTTCATGGTTCCTGGGATCGAGCCCAATGTCGGGCTATGTGCTGACAGCGTGAAGCCTGCTTGTTGCTTGGGATTCTCTCTCTGTCCCTCCCCCCTCTTGCACTTACTGCTCTCTCACCCTCAAAAATATTTTTTTAATCTTTTTTTAAAAAAGATAATATGTTGGTTTATAACTTCAGAGATCAATTTTCTCAAGGTTTATTTTGTCATCTGGTGTGAAAACATGACGACTGGTTGTGCTCCTTGGGAAGCAGAGAAGTAGTAATTTCTCACACTGAGAAAGTTTGTTGAAATATGTGAAGAGCATTTTAAAGAGCAAAAGGATCAATATTTCTCAACACCTAGATTTAGAATAACTCACAGCCATTAACTAGCTTCCTCATGATCTCAGAGGCAAGGTACTTTGATCATCCGTAGAATGAAGGTGATAATACATAATAAAGATCTGTTGGGAGTGCCAGGGTGGCTCAGTTGGTTAAGCGTCTGGCTCTTGGTTTCGGCTCAAGTTATGATCTCGCAGTTCATGGGATCGAGCCCTGCATTGGGCTGTGTGCTGACAGTGCAGAGCCTGCTTGGGATTCTCTCCTTTTCTCTGTCCCTCCACTGCTGTGTGCGCTCGCTCGCTCTCTCTCTCTCTCAAAATAAGTAAATAAACTTAAAAAAAATCTGTTGAATGAATTATCAGTTTTAAAAGTAATAAATAATGTTACCTAACACTGTATGTAGTAGATTATCATTAAATTGTAACTTCTTATTTTAATTATGTCTTTATGGAAAATTGGCTGTAGTGTTTGTTTTTTTTTTTTTAAGTAGGCTCCATGCCCAGCGTGGAGCCTATTGTGGGGTTTGAACTCATGACCCTGAAATCAAGGCCTGAGCTGAAATGAAGAGTCAGTTGCTTAATCAACTGAGCCACCCACGTGCCCTGGCTGTAGTTTCTTTATGAAGTATTTTTTTGTTGTTGAGTTGTAGGGTTCTCTATATATTCTGGGCATCGATCCTTTATCAGATATCTGATTTGGAAATATTTTCTTTATAAGTTCTTTTTACTCTGTTGGTAGTGCCTTTGATGCAACAAAGTTTTAAATTTTGATGTTCAACCTGTTTGTTGTTGTTGTTGCTGCTGTCTGTGCCTTTTGTGTCATATCCAAAAAGTCATTGCCAAACCAAATGTCATGATCTTTCCCCCTATACTTTCTTCTAAGAGTTTTATAATTTTAGCCCTTGCATTTAGGTTTTTGATCCACTTTGAGTTAATTTTTGTATATGGTGTAAGGATCCAGTTTCATTCTTTTGAATGTAGATATCCAGTTTCTTCAGCACCATTTGTTCAAAACACTATCCTTTGCCCATTGAACTGTCTTGGCACCCAAGTCAAAATCATTTGTATATATATGTGAGATTGTATTTCTGGGCTCACTGTTTTATTCCATTGTTCTTGATGTCTGTGTTTATACTAATATCACACTGTTTTGGTTACTGTAGCTTTGTAGTAAATTTTGAAACCATGTAGTGAGAATCTTCCAACTTTGTTCTTCTTTGTTAAGATCATTTGACTATTTTGGAGATTCCATATGATACACTATATGTTAACTAACTTGGATTTAAATTTAAAAAAATATTCCATATGAATTTAAGGATGGATTTTTCTATTTCTGTGAAGATTGTTACGACAGAGATAACATTGAATCTGTAGATAATTTTAGGTAGTAGGGACATCTTAACAATAATGTTTTCCAATTCATGAATTGTCTTTCAGTGTATTTATATCTTTTTTAAAAATTTTTATTTATTTTTGAGACAGAGAGACAGAGCATGAGGGGGGGGAGGGACAGAGAAAGAGGGAGACACAGAATTTGAAGCAGGCTCCAGGCTCTGAGCTGTCAGCACAGAGCCCGATGCAGGGCTGGAACTCATCAACGGTGAGATCGTGACCTGAACCGAAGTCAGACGTTCAACCGACTGAGCCATCCAGGCGCCCTGTATCTTCTTTAAATTTTTTTTTCAGCATTCTTTTGTTATTTTCAGTGCATAAGGCTCTTACCTCCTTGGTTAGGTTCATTTCTAAGTATTTTATTTTACTTATTTTTAATTTTTTTTTTAACATTCAGTTTTGAGAGACAGAGAGTGTGAATGGGGGAGGGGCAGAGAGAGAGGGGAGACACAGAATCCCAAGCAGGCTCCAGGCTCTGAGCTGTCAGCACAGAGCCGGACACAGGGCTTGAACTCATGGACCATGAGATCGTTACCTGAGCCGAAGTTGGATGCTTAACCGACTGAGCCACCCAGGTGCCCCAATTTCTAAATATTTTATTCTTGATGCTATTGTAAATGGAATCATTTTCTTAATTTCATTTTCGACTTGTTCATTATTAGTGTATAGAAATACAAATGATTTTTGTGGGTTGACTTTACATCCTGCAAGTTTGCTGAATGTATTAGTTTTTACAATTTTGTATGTGGAATCTTTAGTGTTTTTTACATATATGATCGTGCCATCTGTGAACAGAGGTAATTTTCTTCATTTCCAATCTGAATGCCTGTTTGTTTACCTTTCCTAATTGCTCTGGCTAAACTCCAAATACTAAGCTTGAATATAAGTGTCAAAATTGTGCATCCTTGTATTTTTCCTATCTTAGAGGAAAAGCTTTTAGTCTTTCACCGTTGCATATGATATTAGCTGTGAGTTTTTTAAATGTGGCCTTTTATGTTGAGGTAGTTTCCTTCTATTCTTAGTGTGTTGCATGTTTTTATCACATAAAGATGTTAGATTTTGTTAATGCTTTTTCTGTATCATTGATCATGTGGATTTCTTTCCATTCTATTAATGTGGTATATTACATGATTTTTCCATGTTGAACCATCCTTGCATCCTTGATCATAATCCTTTTAATGTACTGTTAAATTTGGTTTGCCAGTATTTTACTGAGTATTTTTTGCATCGATGTTCATAAAGGATATTGTTCTATAATTTTTTTGTATTGCCTTGTTTGGCTTTGGTATTAGGGTAATGCTGGCTTCATAAAATGAGTTAGGGAGTGTTCCTTCCTTTTCAGCTTTTTGGAAGAGTTTGAGAAGGATTGGTGTTGTTTAAATGTTTGGTAACATTTACCAATCAAGGCTGTTTTATTTGGAGCATTTCTTTGTTGAAAGGTTTTTGATTACTGATTCAATCTCCTTACTAGTTATAGATATATTTGGATTTGCTATTTCTCCCTGATTCAGTTATGGCAGGTTTTATATTTGTAGGAATTTGTCCATTCATCTAGGTTGGTGGCAGTTTTTGTTTTTTGTTTTTGTTTTTTAATTAATTTCTGCACCCAATGTGATGCTCGAACTCATGATCCCAAGATCAAGAGTTGCATGCTCTACCAACTGAGCCAGTCAGATACCCTGGCCACAATTTTCTTTAAGCCAGAAGAGAATTATTTGAAAAAGGTAGAGTAGGATATTCAGTCTTAAATCAGTGCTTCCTTTGACAGAACAAATCAGAAGTTGGTTGTTGGTTACAGAATGTCAGCTGACAAAAGTGTCTTCTGTTAAAACCATCACATTTTCATTATATAAATAGGCAAAGGAGAGGCTTAAGTGGATGAGTAATCACTAGAGAAATATTTAAATTTATTAGCTATTAAGAGGTAGGAATTTTATACCTATGTAGTGAAAAATAGAAAATGTTGATAATACTCATTGCAATTTGATGTTAAGTTGAAATCAGCATTTTTAGACATTTAAAATACCATATATATCAATTCTTAGAGCCAATAATTCCTTCTTTGGAAGATAATTCCTAAAGAACAAGAGCTATAAAACAAAAAGATGTTCATTTTAGTGTTACTTTATTTTTTACTTGTTTATTTTTTAAATTTATTTTTTATTTTTTAGAGAGAGACACCAGGGGAGAGGAGCTGAGGGAGAGAGAGAGAGAGAGAGAGGGAGAGAATATCTTAAGCAGGCTCCAGTGTCAGCATGGAGCCCAGTGTGGGACTCAGTCCCATGAACGTGAGATCATGACCTGGGCCAAAATCAAGTGTGGGATGCTCAAATGACTGAGCCACTCAGGCACCCCTAGTGTTACTTTATTTTTTTTTAATTTTTTTTATTTTTTTAAACGTTTATTTATTTTTGGGACAGAGAGAGACAGAGCATGAACGGGAGAGGGGCAGAGAGAGAGGGAGACACAGAACCGGAAACAGGCTCCAGGCTCTGAGCCATCAGCCCAGAGCCCGACGCGGGGCTCGAACTCCCGGACCGCGAGATCGTGACCTGGCTGAAGTCGGATGCTTAACCGACTGCGCCACCCAGGCGCCCCAGCCCTAGTGTTACTTTAAATAGCAAGCACATTAGAAATAATTTCTGTCCAAAGCTGGATAATGATAAGTTAAATATGATATATACATTTGACTCAGCCATTAAATATAATTATGATAATGGGGCGCCTGAGTGGCTCAGTCGATTAAGCGTGCAACTCTTGATTTCACCTCAGCTCATGATACCACAGTTATGGGTTTGAGCCCATGTCAGGCTCTGTGCTGAGTGTGGAGCCTGCTTGGGACTCTTTCTCTCTCTCCCTCTCAAAAAAAGATATTAAAAATATAATATGATAAAGCAGTATGGCAAATGCCTATGATGATCTATGAATAAAATAAAATGCAAACTCATAGTTTTGCTTTGTTTATAATTACGAAAGTTATTCTTAGGCATAAAACCATGTGTACATAAAGGGAACATGTAAAATTGAAAACATAATTTTAATTGGTGGAATTCTGGGTAATTCTCTTTTTCCTTTTTAATTCCTGTAGGGGTTCTTAATATTGATTCAATTAAAAATAATTCAGGGTCTATGAAATCGTCTTCCCAGGAGAAGTCATATTCAAATCTGATCAATTTCTAGATCTAGGAATCAATTTATAGGAAATACAGAGTTAGACAAATGCATTAAACATCACCACCTAAGAAGGCAGTCAGTGAAATCCATATTGTGGGAAAGTATAGGACAAATGACTCAGTTTTTCCAATAAGGTATTTTTGAAGGAGAACCTATATAATAAAAGAGACTTGAGACATTCACTAATCATAGTATAAAGACCTCTTTGGGGCGCCTGGGTGGCGCAGTCGGTTAAGCGTCCGACTTCAGCCAGGTCAAGATCTCGCGGTCCGTGAGTTCGAGCCCCGCGTCGGGCTCTGGGCTGATGGCTCAGAGCCTGGAGCCTGTTTCCGGTTCTGTGTCTCCCTCTCTCTCTGCCCCTCCCCCATTCATGCTCTGTCTCTCTCTGTCCCAAAAATAAATAAACGTTGAAAAAAAAAATTAAAAAAAAAAAAATAAAGACCTCTTTGATTTCTGCTTCAAGCATAACATTAAAAAGCTAAACAAAATTAAAAGTTATACAATAATAATACAGCACT
Source organism: Lynx canadensis (assembly GCF_007474595.2). Classification (NCBI taxonomy): domain Eukaryota; kingdom Metazoa; phylum Chordata; class Mammalia; order Carnivora; family Felidae; genus Lynx; species Lynx canadensis. Next base: position 41,696,727 of record NC_044310.1, read on the forward strand.
GGATATAAGAGAAGAAAGATCTAAAGTCAATCGTCTAGACTTCCACCTTAGTAAAATAGAATACAATGTGAGATGTTGATAATGGCAGAGGCTAGTAATGTGTGGGGACAGGGGTATATGGAATGCCCTATAACTTCTGCTTAATTTTGTTGTGAACCTAAAACTACTCTAAAAAATAGTCTATTAAAAATTTGTCTACTAAAAATGTTAACATTATTCAGATATTTGATATTAAGAAATTATTAATATTTTAAGATGTGATAATGGTACTGTTCTGTTAAAATAGTCCCTGTGTTTCAGAGATTTACACTGAAATATTTGAAGATGAAATGATATTTGGGGTGCCTAGCTGGCTCAGTTGGTAGAGCATGGGACTCTTGATCTCAGGGTTGTGAGTTCAAGCCCCAGGTTGAGTGTGGAGCCTACATAAAGGTATTAAAAAAAAAGTGAAATGGTATCTGAGATTTATTTTTAAATGATTAAATAAGGGAGAAGTAGGTGAGGATTAACTTTAATAATTGTTTCACCTGAGCACTGGCAATTAAGGGTTTGTTATGCTGTTATGTCTACTTTTATATGATTGAAAATTTCTGTACTAAAAAGTTTTAAAAATGCAGAATGGCCAGAATATGGTTTAAAAAGAAGGGATATGTTTTGGGGTGCCTGGGTGGCTCAGTGGTTAACTGTCTGACTTTGGCTCAGGTGATGATCTCACAGTTCATGGGTTTTAGCCCCTCTTTGGGCTCTGTGCTGACAGCTCAGAGCCTGGAGCCTGCTTTGGATTCTGTCTCCTCCTCTCTCTCTGCCCCTCCCCTGCTTGCACTCTGTTTCTCTTTGTCTCTCAAAAAATGAATAAAACATTAAAAAGAAAAAGGGGGATTATGGTTTAATTGCTTGCCTTTTACAGATTAGCACTTATAAACCTATACGTAAAACTTAACAGACAATGTGTGTTATTTAAAAGATAACAGGATAGGGGCGCCTGGGTGGCTCAGTCAGTTGGGCAGCCGATTTCGGCTCAAGTCATGATCTCACGGTCCGTGAGTTCGAGCCCCGCGTCGGGCTCTGTGCTGACAGCTCAGAGCCTGGAGCCTGTTTCAGATTCTGTGTCTCCCTCTCTCTCTGACCCTCCCCCGTTCATGCTCTGTCTCTGTCTCAAAAATAAATAAACGTTAAAAAATTTTTTTAAAGATAACAGGATATATAAAAAATTTACAGTGTGTATATATACATACACACACACACACACACATATATATGTGTATATATATATATATATATATATATTTTTTTTTTTTTTAAGCTTATTTATTTACTTTGAGAGAGACCAAGACAGCATGAGTAGGGGAGGGGCAGAGAGAGAAGGAGAGAGGGAGAATCCCAAGTAGGCTCCCAGCTGCCAGCGCAGAGTCCAACACGGGCTTGAACTCACAAAACTGTGAAATCATGACCAGAGCCAAAACCAAGAGTTTTGACCGAGCCACTCAGGCACCCCTAATTTATAATATGTTAAAAGAAATGAGTCTGGTGGCTCCAAACACATTTAAGACTTTATGTTGCATTTATTTTCTTATAATTCTGGTGTTGTGTCTGTTTGTATAGCCTTGGTTAGAAATAAAGTTGCAAGGTTAAATTAGAGACCTTTTTTAGCCTTTCCTGTGATATATACTCTTAAAATGCCTAATAATTATTTTTGTTTTCGGTTAATAATAGTTAAGTTGGAACAGGTGTTTGGATACAGCCAGAGTTGTAATCTGAACTGCTGTAGCTCTTACTGCACTGGTTTTGGTATTTGCTAATAAGCAAGGATATAGTACTCTTCTGTACTTGAGAATTTTTACAAGCTCTTCTGTACTTGAGAATTGGTCTTTATGAATAGGTGGATATTGGTCAGTCACAGGCACTTTCCTGTTTTTTGTTTTTGCAAGGCAGTTATTTTTGTCATAAATATAGTGCTTTTTGAAGACCTGGCATATCACATTTTCCACTTTGTAATTTGGGGACGAAATAAGTGAACACTGATGATTTGAATTTTTAAGAATTGTAAAGGACCTTTATTCACACTGTAAGGGGGTATAAATAGGCACAAATGGTACTTGAGTATAAAGCTTATTCATAAATTTGCAGTAAGGTTTGTCCTGTGGAAAGCCATGAGTGGGAAGTTTGAAAAGAAAAGGAAAGGGGTTGGGGCGCCTGGGTGGCGCAGTCGGTTAAGCGTCCGACTTCAGCCAGGTCACGATCTCGCGGTCCGTGGGTTCGAGCCCCGCGTGGGGCTCTGGGCTGATGGCTCAGAGCCTGGAGCCTGCTTCCCATTCTGTGTCTCCCTCTCTCTTTGCCCCTCCCCCGTTCATGCTCTGTCTCTCTCTGTCCCAAAAATAAATAAATGTTGAGAAAAAAAAAAAAAAGGAAAGGGAAATAAGAAAGGCACCATCATTCACTCAGTCCCTATTATGTACTTCATTTTACAGGTATTATCTCATTTTATCTTCATAAAAGCCTTATAAGGAGAATATTAACATTTCATTTTTACATATGAGGAAAAAGTGAGGCTCACAGAGTTCAAATTATTCTCAGTCGTTTGGCTAGTGAATGAATGATAAAGTTGAGATTGGAATCCAAAAGTGCCATATTAAAGAAAATTACATGTAAACACACAAATGGTTAGAGAAAAACAAATACCATATGATCTGTCTTATATGTAGACCCTAAAAATAAAAGAAAACCAAAAACCCCCAAACCCTAAGCTCATAGTTAGATGAGTGGTTGTCTGAGGCAGGGAAAGAGTGAGGGTAAGTGGAGGGTAAAATGGCAAAATGGCTGAACAGAGTCTGAAGGTACTGACTCCAGGTATAAAATAAGTAAGTCTTGGGGATGTAATACACAGCATGTCAACTATAGTTAATAATACTGTATTGCATATTTGAAATTTGTTAAGAGAGTAAATCTTAAAAGTTGTCATAACAAGAAAAATTCTGTAACTAGACTTTATTGTGATCATTTTGCAATATATATAAATACTGAGTCATTATGTTGTACAGCTGAAACATACATAATTAGTTTCAGTTTTACCTCAGTTAAAAAAAAATACGTTAAACGCTACATTGCAAAGAATAAACCTTAATATATATAAACAACAAAATAAAGGAACTGACCTCAGTGGATGTCACTGTCATTAATAAACAGCTTAAAATGTGTTTGTCATTGTTGAAGATGTAAATTTGAGTTGTGTATGATATTGCCCTTCCCAGATAAGGCCACATTAATGTTTCTTTCTCATATGCTCATTTGTGCAATGATTTTTTTATAATCAAGGAAGCAATAAACATTTGGCAAGTACCTGTTTTATTTCAGGTACTGTGATATCAGTATTGAAATACTTTAGTCCTTTACTCCATGAAGTTTACATCCTAGTTCAGGAAAATGGAGAATAAGTTGAATAAATGCAGTAGATTGTAGTAGATTGTGTTAGTTGTGATAATAAAAGTATATGGCATGATATTTTGGTAGTAAAGTTTGTATGTGCAAATATGTAATTCTCTATTTCTAGAACTGACTTTTTGACTCTGAGCCTCTAGCTCAGAGAACTGGAGAAGGTACTTAGATGACGCTTGGAATGTGGGGTGGGATATTTTTGTTACAGTGATTGGGGTTGCTGCTGGTGTTTAATAATCTGGGACGTCCTGTGTTAAACATCCCGTGTTAATCAGAATGGTGCTGTGAAGAATTGGCCACGCTAAATGCCAAGGATGCCCTTGTTGAGAAACACTGACTAACCTGACTCATGGCAAACAACTTCATCTTGGTCTTTTCAGGCAAATTGAGTGTTACCCGGTAATTTTAAATCCAGGATTATTAACCTATCCTCAGTTGGTTCAAATCTCTTAGATTCTGCCTATCTTTTCTAGGGCACTAATTCTAATGACCTGTGAAGCTTGTTACAGGATAGTCTTTGTCTTTTTGAGAACAAGAGCCAGCATTCCCAGGTCAATCTTCTATTTTATGTTGTGGTACACTGTCTGTGTCAGTCATAGGCACTGTCAGGTGGTGGTTTTGTGGTGTATGTTACATTTGATCCCATGTGGTTCTCTGGCATGGGTGATCCCACAGAAATGCCTCTCTTTGCCTGACTCCTATTTTCTTGCCATTCTAGGTAGTTTCTTGGCAAGTCATCCACTTTTCTAACTAACTTCTGTGCCTTTCTTGAATTCCCTTGGAAACAAAAGATCCCCCCTCCACACTATTGTTGGCATATTGGGAAGGATGGGTAAGATTCCTCTGTTTAACTGCATAATGCTGCCCCCTAGCTTGCTTTTAAAAAAAGATATCTTTGTTTTTTGTTCTTTTGGAGTTTTTTTTCAATTCTCACTTGAGATTTTTTTACCCGGAGCAAGTCATTTACTTTGGAAAGTCCCCAACTATGTTAGTTTGCTAGGACTGTCATAACAGAGTACCACTAACTGGTGGTTTAAACAATAAAAATTTATTGTGTCACAATTCCAGAGGCTAGAAGTCTGAGATTGAGGTGGTGACAGGGTTGGTTCCTTCTGAAGGTTGTAATGGAAGATCTATTCCATGTCTTTCTCCTTGGCTTGTAGATGGCCATCTTATGTTCACATGGTATTCTCCCACATGCTATGTCCAAATTTTCCCTTTTATTAGGTTACCAGTCATATTGGATTAGGAGCTCTCACCTTAATGACCTCATTTTAATTTGATTACCTCCATAAAGACCCTGTTTCCAAATGAGTCAAATTCTGAAGTATTAAGGATTAAGACTTAAATATATGTATTTGAGGGAGACACAGTTCAACCTGAAACACCAACTAATACTCCTTTTAATTCTATTTTCTTTTTAGAATATAGAAAAGGCTCTACTCAAAATTAAAATATCCCAGTCCAACACCTAAAAAAATTATATAAAAGTAAAAAGAAAGGGGGGGAAAAAGCCCTATTTCAATCCAATTCTTATCCTCCAACTTGACTATTTTACTTTACTTTTCCATGTGAGTAACTACATATAGAACTCTCTGATTCTTTTTCCAGGCTAACCGCATTCCATTTAATGGTCATACTGCAGTTTAATTATTCCTCTACTGATGAACATTTGGGTTGTTGATAACTTTTGACTATTATGACGGTACAGAGCTAATTCTTGTATACATCTCATTGCACATTTGGATTTTCTTTTTGTAGGATAATCTTTCAAATTGAATGTGCTAAGTCAAAGGGAATGAACAGTTAAAATTTTAAGATACCGCTAAATTAATCTACCAATTTATACTACCACCAGGAGGATTTGAGAGAAAGTTCCTCTTTTCTCTTTACCCTCACCACCATTGGATACCAGTTTTTAAAAATTATTTGTACAATAGAAAAAGAATCTCATTCTTTTAATTTTTATTTTGTTACAACTGATACTTACTATATCTTTACTTATTAGACTTTTATTTTTCTGTAAATTTACCTGTGTGAGTTCTTTGCTTACTTTCTTTAGAGGTTTTTGTATTTTTCTTTTTAGTTCATTGAAGGTTTTTATATGTTATGGATCTTAGCCCTTTGTTCATTATGTATAACAAATATTTTATCTAGTCTGTTATTCTTTTTGATGTCACTGTACATGGAGGGTTTTTGTAATTTCCTTTTCCGATTGTTCATTTTTAGTGTATAGAAAGAAATGCTAACTGATATTTGTGTGTTGACTTTGTATCTTGCAGATTCACTGAATTCATTTCTAAGTTTTAATGTTTTTTTTTAATGGTTTTTATGTGTGGAATATTTAGGGTTTTCTGTATATAACTTAATATCATCTGCAAACAAAGATAATTTTACTTCAGTTTAGATGCCTTTTATTTCTTTTTCTTGCCTGATATTGTGGCTAGAAACTCAGTACCTATGTTAGGTAGAAGAGGTGAAAACAGGCATCATTGCCTTTTCTAATCTTTGAGAAAAAGCTTTCAGTCTTTCATCATTGTATGAAGTTTGCTATGGATTTTTTTGGTTTTTTTGTTTTGTTTTGTTTTTAAATTTTTTTCAATATATGAAATTTATTGTCAAATTGGTTTCCATACAACACCCAGTGCTCATCCCCAAAGGTGCCCTCCTCAATACCCATCACCCACCCTCCCCTTCCCCCCCCCCCCCCCCATCAACCCTCAGTTTGTTCTCAGTTTTTAAGAGTCTCTTATGCTTTGGCTCTCTCCCACTCTAACCTCTTTTTTTTTTTTCCTATCCCTCCCCCATGGGTTGCTGTTAAGTTTCTCAGGATCCACATAAGAGTGAAAACATATGGTATCTGTCTTTCTCTGTATGGCTTATTTCACTTAGCAGCACACTCTCCAGTTCCATCCACGTTGCTACAAAGGGCCATATTTCGTTCTTTCTCATTGCCCTGTAGTACTCCATTGTGTATATAAACCACAATTTCTTTATCCATTCATCAGTTGATGGACATTTAGGCTCTTTCCATAATTTGGCTATTGTTGAGAGTGCTGCTATAAACATTGGGGTACAAGTGCCCCTATGCATCAGTACTCCTGTATCCCTTGGGTAAATTCCTAGCAGTGCTATTGCTGGGTCATAGGGTAGGTCTATTTTTAATTTTCTGAGGAACCTCCACACTGTTTTCCAGAGTGGCTGCACCAATTTTCATTCCCACCAACAGTGCAAGAGGGTTCCTGTTTCTCCACATCCTCTCCAGCATCTATAGTCTCCTGATTTGTTCATTTTGGCCACTCTGACTGGCGTGAGGTGATATCTGAGTGTGGTTTTGATTTGTATTTCCCTGATGAGGAGCGACATTGAGCATCTTTTCATGTGCCTGTTGGCCATCCGGATGTCTTGTTTAGAGAAGTGTCTATTCATGTTTTCTGCCCATTTCTTCACTGGGTTATTTGTTTTTCAGGTGTGGAGTTTGGTGAGCTCTTTATAGATTTTGGATACTAGCACTTTGTCCGATATGTCATTTGCAAATATCTTTTCCCATTCCGTTGGTTGCCTTTTAGTTTTGTTGGTTGTTTCCTTTGCTGTGCAGAAGCTTTTTATCTTCATAAGGTCCCAGTAATTCACTTTTGCTTTTAATTCCCTTGCCTTTGGGGATGTGTCAAGTAAGAGATTGCTACAGCTGAGGTCAGAGAGGTCTTTTCCTGCTTTCTCCTCTAGGGTTTTGATGGTTTCCTGTCTCACATTCAGGTCCTTTATCCATTTTGAGTTTATTTTTGTGAATGGTGTGAGAAAGTGGTCTAGTTTCAACCTTCTGCATGTTGCTGTCCACTTCTCCCAGCACCATTTGTTAAAGAGACTGTCTTTTTTCCATTGGATGTTCTTTCCTGCTTTGTCAAAGATGAGTTGGCCATACATTTGTGGGTCTAGTTCTGGGGTTTCTATTCTATTCCATTGGTCTATGTGTCTGTGTTTGTGCCAATACCATGCTGTCTTGATGATTACAGCTTTGTAGTAGAGGCTAAAGTGTGGGATTGTGATGCCTCCTGCTTTGGTCTTCTTCTTCAAAATTACTTTGGCTATTCGGGGCCTTTTCTGGTTCCATATGAATTTTAGGATTGCTCTTTCTAGTTTCGAGAAGAATGCTGGTGCAATTTTGATTGGGATTGCATTGAATGTGTAGATAGCTTTGGGTAGTATTGACATTTTGACAATATTTATTCTTCCAATCCATGAGCAAGGAATGTCTTTCCATTTCTTTATATCTTCTTCAATTACCTTCATAAGCTTTCTATAGTTTTCAGCATACAGATCTTTTACATCTTTGGTTAGATTTATTGCTATGGATTTTTTTTGTATATGGCTTTTATTATGTTGTGGTAGTTTCCTTCTATTTCTAGTTTTTTGACTGTTTTTATTATGTTTTATGTTGATTATGTTTTTATTATGAAAGCGTGTTGAATTTTGTCAGATGCTTTTTCTGCTTTGAGATGATTATGTGGGTTTATTTCTTTCATTCTGCTAATGTGTATTAGACTGAGTTCTGTATATTGAATAATTCCAAATCCATTACTTTTTCCCTACACTGTAGCCGTATCTTCCCCTTTGATTAAAACATTTAAGTGGTTTCCCACTGCTCTAATTAAAAAAACAAAATTAAGCATCCAACTTTGACTCAGGTCATGATCTCACAGTCTGTGAGTTCGAGCCCTGTGTCAGGCTCTGTGCTGAGAGCTCGGAGCCTGGAGCCTGCTTTGGATTCTGTGTCTCCCTCTCTCTGACCCTCCCCTGTTCATGCTCTGTCTTTCTCTGTCTCCAAAATAAGTAAATATTTAAAAAAAATTTTAAAAACCCAAATTATTTTTTTTATTTTTATTAAAAAAAAATTTTTTTTTTATGTTTATTTATTTTTGAGATAGAGAGAGAGACAGAGCATGAATGGGGGAGGGTCAGAGAGAGGGAGACACAGAGTCCGAAACAGGCACCAGGCTCTGAGCTGTCTGCACAGAGCCCGACGCGGGGCTTGAACTCACGGACCGCGAGATCATGACCTGAGCCGAAGTCGGCTGCCCAACCGACTAAGCCACCCAGGTGCCCCAAAAACCCAAATTATTAATACAACCTGTACAAACTTTGCTTGGTCTGCCTTCTTTTTTTTAATTGAAGTATAACTAATATACAGTGTTATTTTTATTTGTATAATGTATTTTTATCTGTATAATTCTGTACATTACTCTTAATGACTGTATTCTCTCTATACTCTACTTTTCATCTCTGTGACTTATTTATTTTATAACTGGAAGTTTGTATCTCTTAATCCCCTTTACCTATTTCACTCATCCCCCTACTCACCTCCCCTCTGGCAGCCACCAGTTCTCTGTATGTAAGAGTCTGGTTTTTTTTGTTTCTTTGTTCATTTGTTTCATTTCTTAGATTCCACACATGAGTGGAAACATATATTTGTCTTGTCTGGCCTCAGCTTATTCTATGCCTCCCTTAATCTAAGGGCCTTTAGCCATATTAACTATTTTTAGTTCCTTGATGGAGCCATGCTTTCTTCCCCTAATGGGACCTACTTTCTGTTTCCTCTGCTTATTGTCTCTTTTGTGCATAGAAAACTTTTACCTCATATTTTATCTATGTCATTTCCTAAATAAAACCTTTCTTGACCCTGTCAATCTAGGTAAGGCCTAGATTACATCTTATTTTACTATGTACTTCTTTTGAAGCAAGTAATTTTCTATTCACTTGTGTAATTATTTAATTTTAGATAATAACCTCTGTAGACTATGAATTTCATGAAGGCAGGGGCCATATCTATTTTGTTCACTGCTACACCTAATAGGGTAGTCTGCTGCTCAGCACATAGTTAGGGCTCAAATATTTGTAGCATAAATGAGTGAATGATGGCTTCTTGGATTTACCTCTTGATTAGAAAGGTTATTGAAAGTTTTTAAGAAGATTGACATAATTAGATTTACTGTTTTAGAAAGTTCTGTCATTTACTGTTTGTGTGAAAGATGAATTGGGAAGACACATCTGAAGATTAGGAGGACAGGTAATTGATTGTGATCATCTTCTAGGCCTCAGATAGTAGAGGCCTGAATAAAGGCAGCAGCAGTAATGATGGAGAGGGAGAGATTAAGAGGGAGAACCAACAGGATTTAGCAATTGATGAGATATAGTCATGGTGAGGAAAAAGGAAAAGTCAGGTCTCAAAATGAAATACCATATATGAATTAGTATGAAGCAGTATTACATAGTAGTTAAGAACAGAGCCTTTGGAGACTTACTATGTAACTTACTAGCTGTACAGCTGAATGATTTTGCTTAACATTTGTTTATTCAACTCTGTTGATTGTAAGTGACTGAATTCATAGAGGTTAAATGAAATAGTATATGTAAAGTGCTTGTATTCATACAGTTTGCTGTGGACTTGAACAAGTCATTTAACCACCCAAACTCAAGTTTCTTCTGATAGAAATAATCTATTTCCTGTACTCTGTTTGTTGCAGAGTTACTTTGAGAATGTAAAGCCTCTGAAAACTGTAAATTGTTAATCATAGTAGCTAGATATATTAATCATACCTAGTAAGAGAGGCGATGATCTCTCTCACTTTGTCTTTAGTCTGACCTCATCTCTTGATTCATCTTTGTAAGATGGATACTTCTTGACTCTAAAAACTGGATTAGTAGAATTTACTGGAAACAGCTTTCTGCCCATATGAAGCTCTCTGTGATAAATGACTAATGACTTCTCAAGAAAATAAATCTTAACAGGGAGCTGAGGAGATTCTTGTTGTCTAATGTGGAAGGGACAAGAAAGTAAAATTATCAAGAACCAACCCTGGAAGGTGGAAATAAGGTGCTGGAAATTGGCCTCATGAATTTTTGATTGTCTGCAGGCTGTGCTTATTTTTTTTTTAAGTCTGTTTATTTATTTTGGAGAGGGAGCTCATGTACCCACAAGCAGGGAGGAGGCAGAGAGAGAAAGAGAGAGAAAATCCCAAGCAATCTCCATGTTGCCAGTGCAGAGCTCGACATGGGAGCTGTGAATCGTGAGATGGTAATCAGAGCTGAAATCAAGAGCTCGGCACTCAACTGACTGAGCCAACCAGGCATCCCAAGGGCTGTGCTTATTTTTATGATTGAGTTGTATACTTTGAGCTTTCCTAGCTTTCATAGCAAACCAGTAAAAAGAGCTGGTATTATTATTATTCCATCTATAAGATGAATAAAAATCAGAAGTTCAAACTTGGAATTCCCAATGTTTGTTTATTTCACCCTGCTATATTGCCTTTCCAAACAAAGATAGCAGATGTAGTTAGTTATCTTTAAATGCCCATGTTATGTGATATTGTGTATAGGAATTTTGCCTAAGGGCAAGTCATTTTTTTTTCTCCTGCTGTGTATTTGTTGTGTGATCTTGGGTAAGGTTTTTATTTTCAGCCAGACTTTTACTTTCCTTATTGCTGACAGACGTGTCATCTCACTCTTGCTTTTGAATTGAGTCTTGGGGCCCAGCTTCCTCAACTGCATTTTCCTTTGAAGTTTTTAGTGTTGTAGTAATATGGTTTCCTGTCAGTGTTGGTCAATATTGGTTTGCTCTCTTTGTACTGTTACCCTAAATAAATTTAGTATGTTCTTATTCCTACAGGTTTTCTGTGCTTCCTGCTGTAGCCTGAAATGTAAACTGTTATACATGGATAGAAAGGAAGCTAGAGTATGTGTAATCTGCCATTCAGTGCTAATGAATGGTAAGTATTAAAACAGGTTGAATTCACAGTTGCCAAGACAGAACCAGAGAATTCCTATGAAAAGACTACTGTTTTTTCCTGCCTTTCTCTATAAGTTGTTCACCTTCTCAAAAGTCACAACTTTAACTAAAAATATGGAACAAATTTCCATGTTTTGAGAATATTGTAGCATTTCAGAATCCCTGTGCCTAACTTAATAAACAAATGTTAAAGTCAGGTAAGTTTTGCAGGAAGAATGGAGGTTCTGGTGGAAATCTGGTGCTGTGTGGCTTTAATGCTCCTGTGGAATGACTGGAATGGGATGGGGGTGGGAAGCAATTGACCACTCAGATGATGAAATATTAAAATTGGACTGAGGTTTTCCTTTCAAGGGAAGCTGTCTATTTCTAGGAAATACCTTAATAACTTGAAGTGTATTCTTATTAACAACTTGGTTGTCACTCATCTTGTTAAAAATAAATTATTTAGCGTTTCAGATCAAGTAGAGGAGTTCATTTTTCTGTCAGAAATCTCCTTAATACTATTTAGATTTGTTATAAGAATATTGGTTTTGAATTTAGTTATATGGTAAAAGAACATGACCAGGAGAAGGTAAATATAGCTTGTCCAGTGTTCATCTTTTGTGGGACTGGAAATGAATCCAAGGGCATTTTAGTTTAGAATTACAAAAAAAAAAAAAATATTTTTGTAAAGAGATACAAGAAAATTAATCAGGCTATAGTATTTTCTCTGTATGTCTTTGTACAGTTGCCAGAAGAATTACGAATAAAATTTTGAACTTGGACAAAAGTTGATGCCTGTGCCAGGGTAGCGTGCCTCCTGGAGGCGGGAATCTATCTGCTCAAGACCCCTCCTGCTCTGTCTGTCTGCGTTGCTCATAGTGATGTTTTCCTGTTGCTGGCTTATTAACTACTGCATGTCAGTTAATCTGATCTGTTCTGATCTCCTGTGATCCACCCAATTTCCTCCCATTTCTGAATTCTTACAATTTTGATCAAAATATTAATTCATTCTCTCTACTCTTAAGGGTCAATTTTTAGATGGTAGTTACTTCACTCAGTTGTTCAATTGATGATTTTTATTCCTGCTTTCATTTTCAGACATATATCCACAGAAAAGAGCATGCTGCTTAATTATAGTACCCAGTACCTCTTTTATTTGATGAGGTCTTTCAACTTGATAGCTTCTTTTTTTTTTTTTTAACTTGGCATATCCAAAGATGAAGGAAATGGCAGAGGATTCATATGGAATACTTATTTTTATTAAGCCAAGGATGCCCTTACCAGGGAATCCTAAAGTAATCTACTTTTTCTGGTTTTTCCAGCAGTCTTTCCTCTCGCATGGCTTAGCGAAGTCTTTTTCTGAATATTTAATTTGATGCTTTTCAGTGTTCCCTATCCCTTTTTCCCTTTCTCCTTTTCTCTTCCTCCCCTCTTTCTGCCAATGCTTTCAAAGGAACTTAGCTATTGTTTTTAGCCTTGTCCTGAAGTTTGGAGGCAATAAGTATTCATGATCTTATGGATCATTCTTTGATATTGAATGAGAGTTTTAAAAAAGATGCTTTAAAAAATTGGGTGTTTTCCATTCCTGAGCATGTGGTATTACCTGAACCTAGAAGATAAAATTTGGTATCTTTCATTTCTGTAGCTCCTTTCATCTTATTTACTTTAAAGACAATAGTTGATATGTCAATATTTAGTAAAATTACAGAGTATACAGAATCTTAACACACTTGTAATCACTCATATTGGTTGATGGCACTTGTATGATATTGGCACATTTTCATGTTCAGATGGGTCCTATGCTTTTGAGACACACCAAAGATGTAAATTGGTTGTTTTTGCTGGATACTTTTACACGAGGTAATGATTACACAATAGCAGAATTCGCAAAAATGTTGAGATGTGTTCTCTTCAGCGTTAGCTTTTAGAATTTTTCAAGTGAAATTTTTACCTCAACTAAGAAGAGCCTAAAAGTCTGTAAATGAAACAAAAATATCATACAATGGAATTATGCTATTTTAGGCCCAATTTTGATTTTTGAAGAACTTTATAAAATGTGTTGAATGTTAAACCTGCCCCCCCACCCCCAAATATCTAAATTGCCATCCCAGCTGCAAACCCTTAGTAAGTTTGATGTTTCACTCCCTCTTAAGGGAATGTATGGTCTCCTTTAAAGAAGCCAGGGGCCTAGTCTTTAATCTCAGACTGATCTGCTATTAGTCTGTACCAGAACTATCACATAATTCTTATTTGTTGCTTCCAAATAGTTTACTTAACTAAATGGTCTCCTTTATTAAATAAAATAACCTATCTCCTTAATACTTTCACTAGTTGGAAGAGAGAGTAGTACTATGAGTGTTAATGAGGAAGAGCTACATTATTTATCCAATATTGAGGAGGTCTTGATGTCCATATTTTGCAATCCATTCACATTGATTGTCTGTATTTGCTTTAGCTCAAGCCTGGGAGAACATGATGAGTGCCTCAAGCCAGAGCCCTAACCCTAACAATCCTGCTGAATACTGTTCTACTATCCCTCCCTTGCAGCAAGCTCAGGCCTCAGGAGCCCTGAGCTCTCCACCTCCCACTGTGATGGTACCTGTGGGAGTTTTAAAGCACCCTGGAGCAGAAGGTAGGGAATCATGTGCTCTTCTCTCTCCTTTTCCTCACCAAGTTCCTCTGAAAAGGTGCTGATGTGATTTTACAGCACAAGTCTTTAAAACACTGTAGATAAGTCCCTTTGGGTGGTTATTAAAGTGGAAGGATCAAGGTGAGAAATGTGTCAAGACTATTTCTGGGCAAGTAAAGAATAATACTGTGTTACCTGATATTTTGGAGACACCTCCAAAAATAGGCCAATACTCTCTCCAACTTAAGAATGGAGTGATTACACTGCTTCTACTTGAAAAGAGATACAGAATTTGAAGTTGGCCTGTAAAATCCTAGCTTCATGCCTACCTTAATGTTCTTTGTAGGAGTTTATGAAAATGGAGAGTTCTTTCTTTGGAGCAGCCCGTTTTAGTGTTGCATTTTGAAAACCCATTGCCATTTTCTCTTTTCACTTTTAATCTATCCAAATAAGAATATGAACATATTGTTAGGTACATAGACTTTTATAAACTCCAGAACTTTCTGATTATATCATATGATAGAAAATTATGGGCTCAACTTATTTTAGTTTATTTATATCTTTATGATTATGATATTTGCAGGTGAAAGATACTTTGTAAGTTCAGGAAATTATCAGTAGTAAAAATAACAGTTATGTATTTCCTTAAAATGGTCTTGTCAGGAAGTTTCCCTTGATAATTAAAATCAATCTTCTTTCATTAATTTTATGTCTTTTTGTCTAGTAATATTCCCTTTCCCTTGCTAAATAGCCCTCGTCCCCTTTTGAAGATCAGAGACTTCTACTGACGTTATCATGTTCTTCCCCATTTTCCCCTCTTCAGATCATCCCTTAGTCATACTCCTTGTATTTTTATGAGTTCAGGCTTTCTTTCTTAAAATCTTTACTCTCTTTACTTCATTTGTCATTTTTGTTGTTCTTCCCTAGTCTCTCTTTGTTTTGGCTGTTTGGAATTGATTTCTGGAATTGGATTTAAAGAGATCATTTCATTGGACTTAGTTTTCCAGCTTTTCCCGTATTGCAGACCACTTTTGCACTGCCAGATCAGTCTTTTTTCATCTTCCGTTACTCTTTAGCCAGAGATCTGGTCAGTTTTCTTCCCAATTCTCTTACATATCTGTGCTAACTCTTCCTTTATTAGTAAATAATTCTTCAACATTCTTCAGGGCATCTTTTGCCCTTTAAAAATACCATATCACTTTTCCAGATATTTAATTCCCACGGAAACCTCATCCTTTTAGGAGATGTGGACATCTATTGCTAGATATTTTTTCCCTGTGATTAATTTATTTCCTAGGCACTTAAAACACCTTTCTTAGTTTCTCTGTCAGTGATATGGAACAGAATAAGTGACATAATTATAAGTGTACTTACAAACTCTTAATATTTTAAAGCAAAGTATTTTAAATCTTTAAGTTATAGAAATAAAGAATATATTTAAACTCGTATTTTATTAATTTATAACCACTTTTATACACAGTTACAGTTCTTATATTTATAATTATAAGATGCTAAATAGTGACTTCTTTGTACTTCTGGAAATGGTGACCTTCTCTTCTTTCATGTTAGAAACGCTACCAATATCACAGTGATGCCTGTTTTATTTTTCTGGCTCCTCAAGTGGCTCAGCCCAGAGAGCAGAGGCGAGTTTGGTTTGCTGATGGGATCTTGCCTAATGGAGAAGTTGCTGATGCAGCCAAATTAACAGTGAATGGAACTTCCTCTGCAGGAACCTTGGCTGTCTCACATGACCCAGTTAAACCAGTAACTACCAGTCCTCTACCGGCAGAGGTAAGAAAACAAAACGGCATCTAAAAGTGAGTACTTAGTTTACTCAGCATTGTGCTGCTTCTGTCTTGCCATTTTCTAAGTTGAGTGACCTTTCTGTGGAAGCCTATAGGTTTCAGGTACAGTTTAGGATGTATGTGTGTGGTTCGGGAGTAAAGTAAATGTGGCAAAATCAGTTCTTGTTTGCTATGTATTTGGAAGGTTTTTTTCAGGGAAAGATTCTCATGAAGGTTGTCCTCAGTGAGCTCAGGCTACTGCTGTAGTTAGAGCTAATGCAGAGGGAATCCTGCCCCCTTTGTACATTGATTTTCGAGCAATGTTTCACAGGTTCTGTGGTGACCTTTTGGGAATGCCATGATGAGGAAGGGCCAGGCCATATAAAGGTGGCTGAGGTGTCCCTCTATTCCTTTCTTTTCAACCAAGCATCTCTACTTTCTTCTGTTCTACTTTTTGGTTGCCATGTAGGATTTTTAATGATTTTATTTTTAAGTAATCTCTACAACCAATGTGGGGCTTGAACTCACAACCCCAGGATCAAGAGTTGCATGCTTTACCAACTGAGACAGCCAAGAGCCCCTGATAGGTTTTTAGAAGATAAATTCTGTTTGAATGCAAGAGGAAGCTCTAGTGAATGACTGTTACAAGGAAACAAGATTCAGCTCATTTTGCAAAATTAAACCAAGTTAGTTATTTTATTTTTGTCTCTTACATTATTCAACACTCTTTTTTAATACTTATCTGATAAAAAAATACTTACCTGTTAAACTAGAAGAATTTCATTTTAAGATTAATAATTCTTTTATTTTACCAGATAAGTATTGGGATAATAGTTATCTTTAGGGCCAGACTAGAATATATTTTTCTCATCTTTATGGCCTAGTAGAGTGTGTGGCACTTAATAGGTACTCCGTGAATGAAATAAATTCCTTTTCACAGGTGGTATGTACGTAGAGGCCAAATGACCACTTTCTATGATATTAAAAGGTGGTTTTATGCATCATTTCCTGTACTAGACTTTAAAATCAGATAATAATGGTTTGCCAATAAAATTTTCCAAATTTCCTCTTATATGATGTATTGAGAACATTGCAAAATTTTTAACAAAAACCCACTAAAAACTGATAGCATCCTAACTTATAGATAGCATAGATAAAAATATAAGACATGGACATTTAAAACAATTTTTTTAATGTTTTATTTATTTTTGAGAGAGAGCATGAGCTGGGGAGGGGCAGAGAGCGAGAAGGAGACACAGTCAAAGCAGGATCCAGGCTCTAAGCTGTCAGCTCAGAGCCCAATGCAGGGCTCAAACCCATGAACTGAGAGATCATGACCTGAGCTGAAGTTAGATGCTTAACTGACTGATGCCCCAACATGGACATATTTTTAAAAAAATAGTTTTAATCTTTATTCAGGTATAAAATCTAGATAGTAAAGTATTTAGGGAGCATTAATCTTTAGGAGACAACTTGATGAACTTATAGACACACACACACACACTTGTGCAACCACTACCCAGGTGAAAATACCTGGGTATTTTCCAGGACCATTTCCATCACTTTGGATGGTTCCCTCATGCCCTTTTTCTGTCAATACCTGCCTAATTTTCTCCATGGTAGCCCCATTATTTTGACTTGTGTCACCATAGATTAGTTTTGACTGTTCTTAAATTTCATGTAAATGGAAACATATAATGTATATCGTTTTGTACGTAGCTTCTAACTTTTTTGTGTTTAGCTGCTCAAACTAATGACTATGAGATTTATTCATGTTGTGTGCACCAAAAGTTAGTATCTTTTTATTGCTGGATAGTGTTCCATTGTATGGATATACCACAGTTTATCTGTTTTCCTGTTAATGGATATTTGGATTATTTCTAGTCTTTGGCTTTTTTTTCTTTTTGCTTAAGTTGTATAGAATATGGAGAATATTATTTTAATAGATTTTGAGTATGTTCTGTTAAATTGTTAAGTGGATTTAACTCTATCCGAAATGTCTTTTTGTAACATTATACTTTATTAAATAGTGTAGTAAGTATGATCTTCATATTAATGAAGAGAAAAATGAACTTGAAGTTTTATTTAATTGTATAGTAAGTGAAAACAATGACTTATTTTAATCTCTGTATTTTATCTGTTAATTTTTTTATTGTGGTAAAATATTCATAATGTAAAATATGCCATTTTTATCATTTTTAAGTGTACAAACCAGTGGCATTAAGTCCATTCACATTGCTGTACAACTATCACCACTTTTCTCAAAGCTATTTTTAAAAATCAATGAAAATGAGACTTTAAATGGACCCACATGCACTCACTGAAGGTTCAGAAATTATGAGATAATATTGAAATTGTGTTTCTGTTGCCACTGTGGTTTTAAAAAATATTTTCTTTTATGGCAGAGAAGACCTGGGTAAAGAAAGCTTTAACCCAGGCTATAAGGCCTCTTTTCTTATTCTGATTTCATGATGCCAGAAAGAGAAACTATACAGTTGGAAATATTTTCATAGTATAAACCCAGTCCTTTGGGAAATAAACCACAGGTTAATGGGAAATTTGTGCTATTTTTCAAAAAGTATGGATTGCAAATTTTCACTTAAATTCCCATTTATATCCCATTTATATTCTGCTAAAGTGTTGACTTGTCTGTAATGCTCACTTTGCTGATTTGCTTTCCTAGACGGATATTTCTCTGTTCTCTGGGAATATAACTCAGGTTGGAAGTCCTGTTGGCAGTGCAATGAACCTAATTCCTGAAGATGGGCTTCCTCCCATTCTCATCTCCACTGGTGTAAAAGGAGGTATGTGGACTTACATGTTTAAACAAGGATCGTGGGGTGGCTCAGTCGGTTAAGTGTCTGACTCTTGATTTCGGGTCAGGTCATGATCTCACAGTTTGTGAGATCAAGCTGCACTTTGGGCTCCATGCTGTGCTTGCTCATGCTCTCTCCCTCTCAAAATAAATAAACTAAACAACAAAACAAAAAAAAGAAACATTTAAACAGTCATAGTTATGGCAAGTATGCCAGATGTTATCTTCTAAGAGAGAATTTGAGTTTTAACTACCTTTTTCTTTTCCAACAAAGAAAACAGCTACTCAGTGGCATGAGAATAATTGTTGCTGTTACTGATAGTTTTAGAGTAAATTTTGTGTTTTTATAAGGTCATTTCATTCGTTGGAAGTATATATTATACAAATGTAGTTCATTGGCACTTTTTTCTCTATATTTTAAAGCACATAATACTCTTAAGAGTTGCTTATGGTTGTAGGATTGGCCCACCTGATAAAGTCAGGACATTAATGTAACTTTTTGTCTTGCAGTATAATATGCATTCAGAAATGTACATAAAGTAAGCAGAGACCGCTGAACTTAAGTAGCAATTTATTGTTAAAAAAACATTTTTAGTGTTCTGGTAAGAAATAAAGTTTCTATCCAGTCAAAGCAATGCCTATCTTTATGTGAAAGTTTGTTGTTGATAGATCCAGATCAGCATTTAGTTAGTACATTTTTAGGAGATGATTTATCAATAATCTTTCCACACTTTTATCCTAGTCTTTTACCTGGTCTCCTTGCCTTCATTCTTTCTCTCCTTTATTTTATCGTCCATGTTGTTGCCAATTATCTTTTTAAACATAGATATTATCATATATTGCTCTGGCTTAGAAGCATTCAACGGATTCCCAATGCCTTCAGTATAAATTATTTTAGCATACAATGTTCCTTGTAACTTTATCTCAACATTCCTTTATAACTTTGTTTCTAGCCAATACCCCAGCATACTCCAGATTATTTACTCTTTCTGAATATTCACTTTCCACACTTCCATATTTTTTCATATGCTGTGGAATAGTGGGGAGAGAATGGACTGGACTGCAAAACTGAACAAACCTGAATTCTAATCCTAGTACCCTTATTTTCTAGCTGTGATCCAGTGGGTAGGTCATTTATCCTCTCTGAATCTTTTTCCTAGTCTTAAAAAAAATTATGTAACTACACCTACTTAAAAGTTATTGTGAATATTAAATCAGATTTCATACTAGAAGTTATATAGCAAGAACAGTGCCAGGTGCAAAGTACTCATGTAATTAATATTTTCCTTATCTTCCTTTTCTCTGCCTAGCATACCCTTGTATAATGGAGACTCCTTGAAGAACTCCTCAATTTTTCAGAATCCCAGATTAATGAAAAACCCTTCTCTGAATTCTTACCTATGCTACCTCTGTAGTAGCATTTTTAATTCATCTCCATTTGAATTCTTATAGACCTTTACTGTACTAACACTTTTCTTATTGTAATTTAGATATTTTATAGGTCTGATTCTTTCACTTAGACCATGCATTCCTCCAGTCTTAATTTACGTTTCTGTCTTCTCCTACTATGGTGCTGGGCCTAGAGTGGGCTCTCAGCAACGTTGGCTGAAGGTATTATGCCATGTCCCAAATAGTTTAACAATGAATTTTCATATAAAGTTAAGCATCTTTTGATTATATAGTGCCTTTGCTACTTTACTACAACCCTCTAAAAATAGTCTTTTGTTAGTAAAATTACGACTTAAGTTTCAAATTTTGGTTATTTTGGTAAGTCTTAGATTTATAAGTTAAATTGGCCTACTCTATTGTTAAATAAGAGTACAAGGTTCCATTTTCATTAAATCTAATTATCAAAACCTCTCCTACTAAGAAACAACTAGTTATTACTGTCTCTTCACCAGAATTTTGCAATTTTGTATTCCAGTAGAATAACTTCGTACAAATATCTTCTTCTTTTTAAAAGTCACTTAGGGGCGCCTGGGTGGCTCAGTCAGTTAAGCGTCCAACTTCGGCTCAGGTCATGATCTCGCGGTTCGTGGGTTCGAGCCCTGCATCGGGCTCTGTGCTGACAGCTCAGAGCCTGGAGCCTGTTTTGGATTCTGTGTCTCCCTCTCTCTCTGCCCCTCCCCCACTCTCACTCTGTCTCTCTCTGTCTCAAAAATAAATAAACATTAAAAAAGAAAAATAAAAGTCACTTAGTATTTCTCTTTTCAATAAATATTTTCATTGGCAGAGTAGACATTTCCCCTTATATCCAAAAAATAGTTTTTTCGTTTCTTTTCGTCAGTAGGAAATGGTATCTGTTCTCCCTGTCTATAATGATGCATTTTTTTAAATTTAATTCTGAATTAGTTAGCATATAGGGCAACAATGATTTCAGGAGTAGATTCCTTAATGCCCCTTACCCATTTAGCCCATCCCCCCCCCACAACCCCTCCAGTAACCCTCTGTTTGTTCTCTATATTTAAGAGTCTCTTATGTTTTGTCCCCCTCCCTGTTTTTATATTATTTTTGCTTCCATTCCCTTATGTTCATCTGTTCTGTTTCTTAAAGTCCTCGTATGAGTGAAGTCATATGATATTTGTCTTTCTCTAATTTCACTTGGCATAATACCCTCTAGTTCCATCCACACAGTTGCAAATGGCAAGATTTCGTTCTTTTTGATTTTCAAGTAATACTCCATTGTGTGTGTGTGTGTGTGTGTGTGTGTGTGTGTGTGTACACACACCACATCTTCTTTATCCATTCATCCACCGATAGACATTTGGGCTCTTTCCATACTTTGGCTATTGTTGATAGTGCTGCTATAAACATTGGGGTGCATGTGCCCCTTTGAAACAGCATACCTGTATCCCTTGGATAAATACTTAGTAGTGCAATTGCTGGGTCATAGGGTAGTTCTATTTTTAGTTTTTTAAGGAACCTCCATACTGTTTTCCAGAGTGGCTGCACCAGCTTGCATTCCCACCAGCAGTGCAAAAGAGATACTCTTTCTCTGCATCCTTGCCAACATCTGTTGCCTGAGTTGTTAATGTTAGCCATTCTGATAGGTGTGAGGTGGTATCTCATTGTGGTTTTGATTTGTGTTTCTCTGATGATGAGTGATGTTGAGCATTTTCTCATGTGTTGGTTGTCCATCTGGATATCTTCTTTGGAGAAGTATCTGTTCATGTCTTTTGCCCATTTCTTCACTGGATTATTTGTTTTTTGGGTGTTGAGTTTGATAAGTTCTTTACAGATTTTGGATTCTAACCCTTTATCTGTTATGTCATTTGCAAATATCTTCTCCCATTCGGTCAGTTGCCTTTTAGTTTTGCTGATTATTTCCTTCACTATGCAGAAGCTTTTATTTTGATGAGGTCCCAGTAGTTCATTTTTGCTTTTGTTTCCCTTGCCTCTGGAGACATGTTGAGTAAGAAGTTGCTGCAGCCAAGATCAAAGAGGTTTTTTCCTGCTTTCTCCTGGAGGATTTTGATGGCTTCCTGTCTTACATTTAGGTCTTTCATTCATTTTGAGTTTATTTTTGTGTATGGTGTAAGAAAGTGGTCCAGGTTCATTTTTCTGCATGTCGCTGTCCAGTTTTCCCAGCACCACTTGCTGAAGAGACTACCTTTATTCCATTAGATGTTCTTTCCTGCTTTGTCAAAGATTAGTTGGCCATACGTTTGTGGGTCCATATTCTGGGTTCTCTATTCTGTTCCATTGATCTGAGTGTCTGTTTTTGTGCCAGTACCACACTGTCTTTATGATTACAGCTTTGTAATATAGCTTGAAGTCCGGGATTGTGATGCTTCCTGCTTTGGATTTCTTTTTCAAGATTGCTTTGGCTACTTGGGGTCTTTTCTGTTTCCATGCAAATTTTAGGATTGTTTTTTCTAGCTCTGTGAAGAATGCTGGTGTTGTTTTGATAGTGATTGTGTTGAATATGTAGATTGCTTTGGGTCGTATTGACATTTTGACAATATTTTTTCTTCCTGTCCATGAGCATGGAATATTTTTCCATTTTTTATGTCTTGTTCAATTTCTTTCCTAAGCTTTCTATAGTTTTCAGTGTATAGATTTGTCACCTCTTTGTTTAGATTTATTCCTGGGTATTTTATGGGTTTTGGTGCAATTGTAAATGGTATCGATTCCTTGATTTCTATTTCTGTTGCTTCCTTGTTCATGTATAGGAATGCAACCAATTTCTGTGCATTGATTTTATTTCCTGCAACTTTGCTGATTTCACGGATCAGTTCTGGCAGTTTTTTGGTGGAGTCTTTTGGGTTTTCCATAGAGTATCATGTCATAGGGTATCATGTCATCTGCGAAGAGTGAAAGTTTGAGTATAATGATGCATTTTATATGACTAATCAAACAACATGCAACTTACAGGTTTTCAGTTCCTTTTCTGTATCTTTACATTCTACAGTAGTTGTTATCCATGATTTTGACTTCAAGCTGGGAAGGCTACTGTCATTCAAAATGGCGTGGCTGAATATCACGTACTGTGCTTTCAGGGATTAAATGGGAAAGGTTCTGTGCAAGATCTCAAGTAATAACTTGTCCTTGTTTGGAATCTGTTGTGTGATTTACTGGTGATTTTGGTGATTGATATATGTACTGAACTCTTGACTTAGAGGAAGTGTGTCATGAAACCAGTCACTTTATGATACTTTTATTATCTGGGTACATTTTTAAAGTTTAATTTTTTTAATGTCTATTTATTTATTTTGAGAGGGGGGAAGGGACAGAAAGAGAGGGAGAGAGAGAATCCCAAGCAGGCTACATGCTCAGTGCGGAACATGATGTGGGGCTCAATCTCACTACAGCAAGATCACCACCTGAGCCGATATAAAGAGAGTCAGTCACTTAACCAACTGAGCCACCCAGGTGCTCCTAAAGTTTAATTTTTTAATGGTAAAAAATTTCAACAGTACTAAAGGATATAGAATAAAAAGGATTCTACTCTACCTCAACCCCTCAACATCTTTTCATCCAGAGGTAACTATTTTACCTTCTATTACCACTTTATTGTATATCATGGTTTATTTCATTTTATCTTATTTTTTATTTAAATTTTAGTTAACATACAATACAATACTGGTTTCAGGAGTAGAACTCAGTGATTCATCACTTACATACACTCAGTGCTCCTCACAACAAGTGCCTTCCTTAATACCCATCACCCATCTAGCTCATCTCCTACACACCTCTGTCCGTCATGGATTATTTTAAATGTTGGCTTTAGAACATGTAATATGTAAAATTCTTCTTATGATAGTTAGTGAATTTTTTTAAATTAAAGGGCTGTCTTTAGACTATGGCATAAACCATTTTGTGGAGAAGCCTATACATAGGGTAACCATGTTCTCATCCAAACTGGACTGGGTTACTTTTGAGAATGAAAGGGACACTATTAGCATGACACTAAGACAGCAGGTATAAACCTATGTTCACCCTAACTACAAATCAAATGCTTAATTCTTTCCTGTGGATAATCAGCCCATTCCTCCATCAGATTTCTTTCTTGGTTTCTCCCTTTAACTAATCCTTTACATGTTTTGTTTGTTTGTTTGTTTTTCCTTACAGACTATGCTGTGGAAGAGAAACCATCACAGATTTCAGTAATGCAGCAATTAGAGGATGGTGGCCCTGACCCACTTGTATTTGTTTTAAATGCAAATTTGTTGTCAATGGTTAAAATTGTAAATTGTAAGTTAGAATTTTTTTTTAATTAAAATGAGATACTTTACTGACTCATAGATAATAAGTAAAGCTTACAAATTCGATACACACAAGTATTTTTATATGGATGGATCCACAGCTTACTGAAAACTGGGTACAGAAGAAGTTGGTTTGTATAATATATCCCAGAGGACAACTATGGGACTAACTGAAACTCTTAAGATGAGATAGATGAATTTTCCATGGAGGAAAGCCAAACAAAAGTTGAACTGATCTAAGTTCTTCCTGAGATGGATGTGCTACGTCACAACTCCCCACCAGAGTAGAGGAGGTGGATAAATTATCCAGGAGGGTCAAACAATTTACGTGCTAGATTTAAATCTCATACACCTTAGTTGTGTGCAAAGCCTTATTTGAGAGAAATGTTAGTTAGCTAATACATAGTAAAACTTCAGTACCTTGTAAGTTAAGATTCAGAAACCTCTCAGTTCTTGGGGCTAGTTTCTTGGGCATCAGAATGAGTTAGAGGACAATTAGAATCTTGATTCTAAGACGGTGTTGGAAAATAGAGAATACATTTATCCTGGATGAATGTTAATAGGCAGAGTTTTGGAGAAAGGAGGGAAGCACTGGGGAACTATCCTCTCATTCTCACTGTATAGTTATTTTAAGTTGACCTCAGACACCAGAAACACCTATATGCTACTTCCTTTGAGGTTCTATGTTAATAAAATATAGGTTTCTGGTTTACTTGTTAATTGTACCCTTGTATGTTTGGCCAGTTATTAATGCTTGCCTCCTTTCCTTCTAGAATCATATTTTAAAATAACTTGCTTGAAATTTCAGTTGACCATATCTAGTTCATAATTTATACTTAGAAAATAGCTAACCCAGAATTCCTGAAGTGTACACCATCTTAATATAGTTGGATTGGGTGCTTCCTGTTTAGATACGTAAAGTAACATTCCCTAAAGTGAGAAAAAGGAATGTATTAGTTTTGATATACATTGTGATATCTATAATTACATTTGAATCCTATTTCAATTCCTTTGGGGATCCTATTGTGTTGGAGTATAAATAATAAAAGTGTCAAAGAATGAACATTAACTACATATGGCTTGTGCTATTGGTTCTCCACAAAGCCTTAAGGTAAAGAAGTGGAAGTAAGTAGTCCAGAAGAGCCATCCTCTCACCACTTTCACCACTTTTTACAGAATGAAACCAAGTAAAATCATATCTCTGTTTATCTAGAATTTTCTCCCAAAAAGGACTGGCTGGTTTAGTCAGTAAGCATGCAATGCTTGATCTCGGGGTTATAAAGTTCAAGCCGCACATTGGGTGTAGAGATTACTTAAAAATAAAATCTTAAAAAAAAAAGAAAAAGCTATAATCTTTCAGTCACAGATTAAATTTTAAAAGTATATGTAAAAGTATATATTTTTTAGGCCACAAGCTGAATCCAAAGCTATAATATTGGCTTTTATTGTTGTTGTTTCTAGTTTTACATAAGTAATTATTTCCCTTGGTAGAGTGACTTTTTTAAAATACAGGTGGGGGGGGAATATATTCTTTAATCATTATAGCCTAGGATACCTAGTTTTGCTTTATTTATTTTATTTTTAATGAAATGTTTTTCTTTAGTAATTACACCTTCCAATAATAGGAGTTAAAAGTTTTAATTGCATTTTCTTTTGCTTTTTTCTTTTACTTCCCTTCCAGTTGTTTTTCTAAGTATTTGCTTAAAGCCAGAGGCATTGGTATGTTTTATTTTCTACAGTTGTTTTTTGGCTCAATGCATTTATAGTGCACAATTGAATTATATATATGACCTATATTGTTCTTTGCTGTATTATAACACAGGTTTCTCTGCATTTTTAAAGGAAAATATTAAGAAGAATGTCTTTATTTTTATATATTTATTCCATTTATAGATGTGAACAGGAAGTGCTGGTGTTTCACAACCAAGGGAATGCATGCAGTGGGTCAGTCTGAGATAGTCATTCTTCTACAGTGTCTACCGGATGAGAAGTGTTTGCCGAAGGATATCTTCAATCATTTTGTGCAGCTTTATCGGGATGCTCTGGCAGGTGGGGACGCTTTATGACTTAGTGTGCACCCTTTATAAGATGATAAAAATTTTTGGAGTCAGATGCAAAATAACAATCATAATTTTGGAAGCCTGGCATTGGACTTTGGTATCAGTAGCAAGTTAGAACTTGCCAAGGTTTAAGGAAATGTAAATTTTAGTGCTTTACTTGGTGTAGTCATTATTATTTTACAGAGGCTGGAATCAAAGTTGTATGAGAATCCATTGACCATGATGTAAGAATATTTTCCTTTGAGTGGTTTAGGGGTCATGATATTGGTACCTGGTAGAAGGAAGCATAATCATAACCTACTACTTGTTTTTTCACTTAACAGTACCTATATAATCATAACGTAAATACTCTTTACTTAATTTTCAAGTTTCAAAAGCCACTAGCATGGACAACTTTATTATGGTTTCAAAATAAATTATAAATATTGTTAGCCCTAATAATGTAAAAGTATGTGCATAGCTATTGGAAAAGACTAAGAATACTAATAGAAAGATATATTATTATAAGTTGAGAGAGAAGAAATATGTTTATGTATACATTTGGCATTACAAAGTTAACCTCTCCTGAATTAACAGAGGCAGTAAGAAGTGTTGTAGTTGAGCTATAACCTCATTATCATAACCGGAAGTAAGAAAACAATATCTGTAGTTGGTAAATAGAGTATAAGAACTACAATAAATGAATAGAAGAGATTGTCTCTGAGGAACAAGCCTTGGAAAGGGGAGTGAGGTTGACCAGGCTGTTAAAATTATTTTCATGTATTACTTGATAATGTTTTATAAATATATTAAAACCATAAATTATTCATGCTTTCTGAATGCAGTAATTCCCCTTGTGGGATTCTATGCCCCCCAAAAAATACCTAAAATGTAAAATACACTTTGTACAGGAAGGTGTTTATTGCAACATTACTTAAATTTAACACAAAAATTTAGAGGTAATCTAAATGCCCAGCTATAGGTGAAAGGTTTAACTGTGTTATACTGATGAGATGTATGCATCTTTTTTAGAGCATTTTTTAGCCATTAAACATAATATTTATGAACAGAATGTAGCAACATGAAAAATGCTCTTGAAGTAGGTACAAAAGCAGGATATAAATGGCATCTTTAGTGTGATTATAGCTTATGCATAAAAGATTATACCTTGATGTCTTAGTCTCTGTGATCATTCAGGTGTAATATGAAATGAGGACAAGGCAATACATTGGCAACTGACCACATACCTATGAAGTACCAGTCCTAAAATGTATGGGATTAATATGAAGTCAGGTGGAGCTGTCAGGCCATGTAATACTTGGGACCTAAATTTATTTCCAGAAATGAATTGAAACAGTCACTTTTCTCCTCAGTTTGGATGTATTCACATGTAAAAACTATAAACAGAGAAATGACATTGGGGGCCCAAGCAGTTGGGGGGTTTGAGAGGGAATTAGGGACAAAGGCATGGGAGGTTCATGAAGGTCTTGTTCAGAAGTCCATCCTTTATTCTTCAGACAATGAGGAACAATTGGAAAAAAATGAGGGACAGAAGCAGATTTGCACTTTAGAAAGATGACTTTAGAGGCAGTATGAAAATGGATCAAAGTCTGTGTGTCTCGTGGCAGGTAAACTGAGCTAAGAAGCAGTGAATAAGCAAAAAATTATCATGGTTAAACACTACAACTCAACAAACTTTGTTTGTTTGCTTGTTTTAGATTCCACATATAAGTGAGATCATATGTTATTTATTTATCTTTGTCTGGCTTAGTTTACTTGAAATAATGCTACCAGGGTCTATCCATGTTGTTGCAAATAACAGGATTTTCTTTTTTATGGTTGAATAATATTCCATTTTATATATGTGCACCACATTTTCTTTATTCATTCATCTGTTGATGGACACTTACGTTGTTTTCATGTCTTGGCTATTGTAAATATTGCTGTAATGAACATAGGGTGCAGATATCTTTTTGAGTTAGTATTTTTATTCTTTTCAGATAACTGTCCATGAGCGGAATTGGCTGGATCATTTGGTAGTTCTATTTTTTATTTTTGAGGAGCCTCTATACTGTTTTCCTCAGTGGCTACACCAATTTACATTCCCGCCAGTGGTGCATGAGGGTCCCTTTTCTCCACATCCTCACCAACACTTTGTTGTTTTTTAAAAAGCTATTAGAATCCAGCAAGAAATTAAGAAATTATCAGGATTTAATAAAGTAATTTAGTAATAGCAGTGGGAATAAAGAGTATCGGAAAGATAAAAGACAGTGATGTGTTATTTCAGTAGGATTTGGTAATTAACTGTATATGGGGGATAAGAGGGGACAAGTCAGTGGCTTCACATTTCTGGCTTGGACATCTGAGTGGACTGTGTTCTTATTCATCGAGATAATAGAAGAAGAGCAGATCTGGCAGAGGAGTGGGAGATTGGTTCTTTGTTCAGTGTGTTGAGTTTGAAATATTGACAACAGTGGCAATATGTAAATAGACGATGAATATGTGGATACAGATGGACCTCAGGAAGTAGATCTGGGCTAAAATACAGTTTTGGGAGACTCGGTGTTTATGTGATTATTGAAACTATGGTAGTGAATGGGACAGGCCAGTGTGAAGAGACTAGAGCTGAGAATGGAGCTCTGAGGAATACCAACAAGGAAAGGCTGTGGTCATTGCATGAGTCATTAAAGTACATGTTTACCATAAGTGGTTGCTCATTTTCCAGAAGTATCCTTCTATATCAGTAGAGACCATTTTGAACTATCATATTAAAATGCAAAATTTCTACAACAAAACTTACTTTGAACCGACAGTAAGATAATAGTGAAAGTCTAAGGTGAGATTATAACACATGTAAGCTGTTTTAAATATTATCTGTAATATAGGATGAGGGCATCCACATATATATCTAAGTAAATGACATTTCAAAGGCCTAAACTAGTAATCTATAAGGGTCTATCCTCAAATAGAAATCATTTTGCAGCTCATAAAAACTAGGAGGTATCTTTGATCATCTGGTACAAACTCTTCATTTTTTAGATAGGGAAAATGAGACGTTTTTAGATGAGGAAAATGAGAGGTGTTAATGGCTTGTCTAAATCACAGACTTAGTTGGTGGCAGAACTAGGACTAAGGCTCCCAGACTATTCTTTACATTATGTCAGTTGCCTCTATGTGTACATAGCAGTTTTAAAAAACAGGTATGCATCTGAGTTATACCAGTTTTAAGAATCCTGTATTTTAGAAATCAAAGTAGTAACTTGATATATAATTTCACTATATTTTTCTTTAATAAGTGGAAATATCTTTTAATTAGTGGAAACATCTTTAATAAGTGGAAACATCTTTTACACCTAATTGTAACACATTGCGTGGAATTGGCAAATTCTGTCTTAAATTTCCTGAATGTGAAAGCCTTGAATACTCTATCACTTGCATGGTGGTTACTCTGCCATAAATCACTCAAAAAGCCTTAGAAGCCTGGGATGCCTGGGTGGCTCAGTCGGTTAAGTGTCTGATTTTTGATTTCGGCTCAGGTCATGAACTCATGGTTTGTGGGTTCAAGTTCTGCATTGGGCTCTGCACTGACAGCATAAATCCTGCTTGGGGATTCTGTCTCTCTCCTTACTCTCTGCCCCTTTCCTGCGTGCTCACTCTCTCACGTGCACTCAAAATTAAGATAAATAAACTTACGAGGAAAAAAAAAAGCTCAGGGGCTCCTGGGTGGCTTAGTCAGTTAAGTGTCCAACTGAATCTCACAGTTCGTGGATTCGAGCCCCACGTCAGGCTCTGTGCTGACAGCTCGGAGCCTGGAGCCTGCTTCAGATTCTGTGTCTCCCTCTCTCTCTGCCCCTTCCCTACTTGCACTTTCTCTCTCTCTCTCTCTCTCTCTCTCTCCCTCCCTCCCTCCCTCCCTTCCTCTCTCAAAAGTAAACATTTTAAAAAGTATAAAAAAAAGTCTTAGAAGCCCTTGAATGAACTTTCTTTACAATTTCCTATGTATTTTTAATATATATATATTTGATAATAATGTGTATATATGTGTTTCTTATTTAACATATATAATTTTTTTTGTCATGCATAGTTGCTTATGCTTTCCAAAGTGAGAGGGAAAATTACATTTTGTGAGTAATAACATTCTGAGACTTTAAGCATGCCTCTGATTATTATAATGCCATGGGAGATTCTAGATTATATATTGTTTCTTGCCATCTCCCCACCCTTCTTCTATCTTTTGTACTTGATTTTTGCAGATAGACATTCAGAACATGTATTTGAATGAAATGAGAATTGTATCTACCAGATTATTATTTCCAGAGTTAATGTTTGGTTGTTTCCCTCTCTTACTCAAAACTTTTAATGAGCTTTATATTGCCTTCAGAATAAAATAAGTTTATTTATTTTGGGATAGAGGGAGCTTCTGTGGGGAAGGGGTAGAGAGAGAGGAAGAGAGAAAGAAAACCAAGCAGGCTCTGCACTGTCAACGCAGAGCCCAGTGTAGGGCTTGAACTCATGAACTGTGAGATCATGACCTGAGCTGAAATCAAGAGTTGGAGGTTTAACCAACTGAGCCACCCAGGTGCCCCTCAGTTGTCTTAAGCCTTACTCAGAGATGACTTTTTTTCATGAACTCTTCCCTAATAATCCTCCCAGATAGAAGTAATCTCTTCTTCTGAGCTTTTTTACTTACCTTTAAAAAATTATTTGGTGTATATAAAAGCATTTAAATATATTTTAAAAATAATTTTGGAAGTTTTAAAGCAAAATAACAAAATAAACACCCATAAACAAGATACCCAGTTTAGGTAATAATGACCAACCCCTTGAAGCATTGATCAGTGACCAATCTTGATTACATCTTCCCTCTAAGCTTTCCTAACCTTTAGGTAACCACTGTCATCAGTCTTGTGTTAGTAGTTTTCATGCTTTTCTCTGTAATTTTATCACAAGATTATAATACATTGTTTTGCATGTTTTTAAACTTTATACAAATGGTATCACACTGTATATATTTTATGTGGGTTGCTTTTTTCATTCCACCATATGTTTCTGGCATATGTTCATAGCTCTAGTGTTCTAGTTCATTTCATTTGCAGCTACTGTTTTATACCTCTTATATAAATTTACCACAATTTATTCTCCTGATGGATAATTTGCTGTTCTCACCAGTTTATTATTATTCAGACATGTTCTCCAAAATTTTTGTACATGTACACTTAGTAGAATTGCTGGTTTTTAGGGTATGGATATCTTCAGCTTTATTAGATGATGTTAAACTGTTGCCCAGAGTAGTTTACCAATTATGCCTACCTGTCCCCATCCCTAGTATATAAGAGTTGCCAACATTTGATATCATCAGAGTTTTAATTTTTGCTCATCTGGTGAGTATAAAATAGTAAAATGGTGAGAATAAAATAGTATTCATTATGGTTTGCATTTCACTAATTTTTTTTCTAGATTATCTGGGCTGTTTTTATTTTTAAAAATTTATTTTTTAAATTAATTTATTATTTATTTTTATTTATATCCAAGCTAGTTAGCATAGTGCAATAATGATTTCAGGAGTAGAACCCAGTGATTCATCCCCTACATATAACACCCAGTGCTCATCACAAGTGCTCATCTTCCTTAATGCCCCTTGCCCATTTAGCCCATGTTCCCATCCGCAATCCCTCCAGCAACCCTCAGTTTGTTCTCTATATTTAAGAGTCTCTAATGTTTTGTCCCCCTCCCTGTTTTTATATTATTTTTGCTTCCCTTCCCTTATGTTCATCTGTTCTGTGTCTAAAAGTCCTCATATGAGTGAAGTCATTATGATATTTGTCTTTCTCTGACTAATTTCACTTAGCATAGTACACTCTAGTTCCATCCACGTTGTTGCTGATGGCAAGATTGCATTCTTCTTGATTGCTAAGTAATACTCTGTTGTATACCACATCTTCTTTATCCATTCATCAGTCAATGGGCATTTGGGCTCTTTCTATACTTTGGCTACTGTCAATAGCGCTGCTATAAACATTAGGATGCATGTGCCCCTTTGAACAGCACATCTGTATCCTTTGGATAAATACTTAGTAGTGCAATTGCTGGGCCATAGGGTAGTTCTATTTTTAATCTTTTGAGGAACCTCCATAGTGTTTTCCAGAGTGGCTGTACCAGTTTGCATTCCCACCAGCAGTGCAAAAGGGTTCGTCTTTCTCCACATCCTCACCAACATCTGTTGTTGCCTGAGTTGTTTATGTTAGCCATTCTGATAGGTGTGAGGTGGTATCTCATTGTGGTTTTGATTTGTATTTCCCTGATGATGAGTAATGTTGATCATTTGTTCATGTGTCAGTTGGCCATCTGGATGTCTTCTTTGGAAAAGTGTCTATTCATGTCTTTTGCCCATTTCTTCACTGGATTATTTGTTTTTTGGGTGTTGAGTTTGATAAGTTCTTTATAGATTTTGGATTCTTACCCTTTATCTGACATGTCATTTGCAATTATCTTCACCCATTCCATTGGTTTACCATTTAGTTTTGCTGATTGTTTCCTTTGCTGTGCAGAAGCTTTTTATCTTGATGAGGTTCCAATAGTTCATTTTTTGCTTTTGTTTCCCTTGCCTCTGGAGACGTGTTGAGTAAGAAGTTGCTGCGGCAGAGGTCAAAGAGATTTTTGCCTGCTTTCTCCTCTATGATTTTGATGGCTTCCTGTTTTACATTTAGCTCTTTAATCCATTTTGAGTTTATTTTTGTGTATGGTGTAAGAAAGTGGTCCAGGTTCATTCTTCTGCGTGTCAGTGTCCAATTTTCCCAGCACTGTTTGCTGAAGAGGCTGTTTTTATTCCATTGGATATTATTTCCCGCTTTGTCAAAGATTAGTTGGCCATACGTTTGTGGGTCCATATTCTGGGTTCTCTATTCTGTTCCATTAATCTGAGTGTCTGTTTTTGTGCCAGTACCATACTGTCTTGATGATTACAGCTTTGTAGTATAGCTTGAAGTCTGGGATTGTGATACCTACTGTTTTGGTTTTCTTTTTCAGGATTGCTTTGGCTATTCAGGGTCTTTTTTGGTTCCACACAAATTTTAGGACTGTTTGTTGTAGCTCTGTGAAGAATGCTGGTGTTATTTTGATAAGGATTGCTTCGAATATGTAGATTGCTTTCGGTAGTATTAACATTTTAACAATATTTGTTCTTCCAATCCATGAGCATGGATTGTTTTTGCATTTTTTTTATGTCTTGTTCAATTTCTTTCCTAAGCTTTCTATAGTTTTCAGTGTATAGATTTTTCACCTCTTTGGTTAGATTTTTAATTTCCACACAGACTTGGAAATTCCAAAGATAGGCAAAATGAAGTATATATGTCATTCTGAAGTAAGGAGAAAGGAGTAGTAGGGATCTGGAACTTCAAAGGAAAGGAATGCAATTCACAGGGAGATGAAAAAGAGTAAATGTTTCAAACGTTTGCTCCGCCACTCAGAAACAATGGGACATAAAGAACTTCCGTCAAACAGGCCTTGGTAGGTTCCTCCCTATCATCCATACCTAGTTCAGAGTATCAAGTTATCTATGGTGATAGCTCTCTTCCCAGACCAGGTCCTTTATTTAATTTTTTTTAAGTTCATTTTTATTTGTTTTGAGACAGCTAGAGAGCAAGCAGGGGAGGGACAGAGAGAGAGGGAGACAGAATCCCAAGCAGGCTCTGTACCATCAGCACTGAGCCCGAGGCAGGGCAGGAACCCACAAACAGATCATGACCTGAGTGGAAATCAAGAGTCAGATGCTTAGCTGACTGAGCAACCCAGGTGCCCGTATTTAATTTTTTTGTAGGCAGTTGTGGGGAGGTAAAGAGCTATTCCTGAACCTGCTGGGTTTTAATTGCTTGTTAACTCAAGATAATCTTCATGCCAAAGGCCCATCTTAGGGCAGCCTGTCCTCGGCTCCTATAGAGGTAAGGCTCTAAGTTTTATTGTTTTGGGTTTTTTTTGTTTTGTTTTGTTTATGGGCATCCAGTTGTTCAACACCATTTGTTAAAAAGACTATTTTTGGGGGGCGCCTGGTTGGTTCAGTCGGTTAAGCGACTGATTTCAGCTCAGGTCGTGATCTCACGGTTCATGGGTTTAAGCCATGGCGTCGGGCTCTGTGCTGACAACGAGGAGCCTGCTTGCAGTCCTCTCTCTTGCCCCCACCCCCTGCTTGTGCTGTCTCTCTCAAAATACATATAAACTTAAAAATACCATCATTTTGACAATTACCTTGATACTGTTTTTGAATATTAGTTTATATTCTGTATATGGGTCTCTCTATTCTATTGATCTGTATGTGTACATGTATGTGGATTTAGTTTTATTTTTACTGCTGAGTACTGAAAGTGTACTTTTCATCTGAAAACACATTTCTTTAATTTGGAAAACTGTAGGTTATTATCTCTGAATATTACTTCTGTTTCATTCCCAACATTGTCTTCTTCCTTTTTGATGTTGGAGCCTCTGAACTCAGTCTTCAATATCTCTGAACTGTTGTTTTGGGTAATTTTCCTTTGCTTTTTGTGCTGGATCCTGGGGCACATTCTGTTTTCAAAAAACTTATTAAGAAGATATTAATATGAATTAATATTTACACTGACATATTAAGGTTTACACTGCTATTTTTTTTCAATGTTTGTTTATTTTTGAGAGACAGAGAGAGACAGACCGTGAGTAGGGAAGGGGCAGAGAGAGAGGGAGACACAGAATCCGAAGCAGGCTCCAGGCTCCGAGCTGTCAGCACAGAGCCCGATGCGGGGCTCGAACCCACAAACTGTGAGATCATGACCTGGGCCAAAGTCAGATGTCTAACAGACTGAGCCACCCAGGTGCCCCGTACACTGCTATTAATTTTTAGCATTTAGATTTAACTTTGGAACAAAGCAAGAAGACAATTAAAATTATAAACACAGAATGTAAATATTAACCTTGTAAGTTAAGTCATTTTCACCTTTGAAAATTGCTTTTTGTTCCCTTTCAGTCATTTGCAATTTTATGTTTGCAGATATGTTTATCGTCTCTCAGCTGTTCCTTGGGTATCCTAAATCTAATCCTTGAGAATTGAGAGCATTTTTATATAGTATAGTCATGGGTATGAAGGCACAATTGAAGCTGCCTTAAACCTTCCAGTGGCTTCCCACTACAATTAGAATAAACTCCAAATGCCTTTGGCCTGCAAGATTTTATATGATCTAGTTCCTAAAGATTTCTTTGACCTTGTGTCTTACTACTCCTTAGTTTGCTTTAGCTACATTGATCACCTTTGTGACCTTTGAACCCATCAAACTCAGTCTAATACCTTGGCTTTTGCACTTACTGTTTCCAGACCTGGAATGTTGTTCTTTACAGATCTTTACTGGTTGGTGCCTTCTCTTCATTTGGGTCTGTTCTCAAATGTTTTTGCCTCAAAGGATGTTTCCCTGAACCTCTTGGCTAAAGAAATATTCTCTTCCTTCCCTCCATCATCTTTTACGTTACTTGCCTTGTATTTTCTTCAAAATATTTATCACTGGTTTTACTAACTGATGTTGTTTGTCTTCCTCCTTTTGAAAATAAGCTCTATGAGGACAAGATTTACCTGTCTTGCTCAATTCTGTGTACCAGTCTTTAGAACAGTCTGGCACATTGGATAAGCTTAATTAAAACCAAACAAACAAACAAAACCTGTGGATTGAAGGAATCAATAAATTGACATGATGTCACTTATATGATCAATCCCTAAAGATTTCTTTGACCTTTCTCTTCCTATTCCTTAATTTGCTTTAGCTATGTTGGTGCTTTTTTTGTCATTTGATGGAAAAGTACCCGGAGGAAAGGAGTCTTCAGAGAAGACTTCTGTTAATAAAAATGCTGTGCTTATTATTTCTCACTTCTTGTTCCCTTTGGGACTTGGAGACCAGAGTAAAATACTTTTGAGGTCAACCAAAGAGTGTTTCTGAGGCCCAGTGTTTCTGGTCCTTGAGAAAGAAATACCATGGGTCACTCAAGCAGATTACTTGGGAAATTTCGTATCTTTAAAAACAAATTTTTTTTTTTGTTTTCTCTCTGCCACTCTCTTTGCCATTTCTCCTTGCCACCTATTCTGTTTCTAAAATCTTCCTTACTTTGTATCTTTAAATCGTGGTCACCTGAGTTAACCCAGATAAACTTTTGGTTAATTTAAATTTCTTACATAGGTTTATCAAAAGACAAAGTAAACTTTAAAGTACTATATTATTAATTTGAATGTTATTAATAAATTTCATTCATCTATGAATTTTATTTTTAATAATTTTGTAATGTCACTAATAAAATTATAGGCCTCAAATACAATGGAGTTTGATCTTTTATTTTTTAATGTGGAAGTTTATCTCAATCTAAGAATATATATGCATACTCACTATTAAGTTAGAAAAGATGTATTTAGATATTTTTAAACCACCGTCTCTTGCCAATTTTCTATCCCCACAAGTATTTAGAAGAAAAATTATAGGTGAATTACAGGAGGGGGGGAAAAGATTTTTAAATAGTCTGTCAAAGAATATAAATAATTGAGGGGCGCCTGGGTGGCGCAGTCGGTTAAGCGTCCGACTTCAGCCAGGTCACGATCTCGCGGTCCGTGAGTTCGAGCCCCGCGTCAGGCTCTGGGCTGATGGCTCGGAGCCTGGAGCCTGTTTCCGATTCTGTGTCTCCCCCTCTCTCTGCCCCTCCCCCGTTCATGCTCTGTCTCTCTCTGTCCCAAAAATAAATAAACGTTGAAAAAAAAAAAAAAAGAATATAAATAATTGATAAAACATTTATCAAAACATGATTGGTATCCTATAAATGTTTGTGGAATGACTGGAAGTCTTTTGTGCATATTAGAAAATATTTTATTATGTGTATCTCTTTTTTGGACCAGTTCTAGCAGTACATGTTATATGGTAAATGCTTGATTGATCAGTCAGTGTCCAGTAATTGTTTCAGATTTTAGTGGCTTGCTGTTATTTCTCATGGCCATAAAAATTATACTGCTTATAATCTTTAGTATTTCTAAAGCAAGTCACTTTTTTATCTGTAATATAAGAAAAACAAAAATAAAAAACGTTTCCTAACA
This sequence comes from Lynx canadensis, assembly GCF_007474595.2. Classification (NCBI taxonomy): domain Eukaryota; kingdom Metazoa; phylum Chordata; class Mammalia; order Carnivora; family Felidae; genus Lynx; species Lynx canadensis. The sequence goes on from NC_044310.1 coordinate 41,733,982, forward strand.
AGTGTGTTTCCAGAGAAGGAAGAACTTCATTGGTGTTTTCATCATCAGTAATATTTTTGCGTTGTTTTTCCAGTTAAAGAATGTTGTATCATGGTTCAGATTTTTAGTCTCTTTTTGCAATTACTTGTGAATCGTTTTGGTTAATTAATTTTGTATCTTTCTATGAGCAGAGGAGCCATGGTATTGCTGCTTTGCAAGTAATTTTTCAGCCAATGAGAAGTAATATGGAATTATTTATGAAGAGGTGATTTAAGACTAATATCTTGTATTTATTGAGCACTTACTACATGCTAGGCCATATATTCATTGCTTTCTGTGCACTGTTTGATTTCTTCTCAACTAGAACTCTGAGATTCTTCTTGTTCTTGTCCCAGTTTTACATATGAGGAAACTGAGAGGCACTGAGGGCATAATGAGGGCATAAGTAACTTGCCAAAGATCAAATACATGATAAATGGCTGAACTCAGGTTTGAATTCAGCTATATCTCTAAATCCTGTGTTTTAAAAAAGCAATAAACTGCCTCTTGAACTTTTTGAAGTTACATAGTAAATCTCACAGATGCTCTAAACTGAGGAAATGACCTTTAATGAAGTACTCATGCTTAATTTTGGTTTACTGTATTACAAACAACACCAAGGGACTATTTAAATTCTTTTGATGTTTAGTTATGTTAATATTCATGAATATTAATATTTCTTAAAATAAGTGAGGCATTTGTTCGGAATTTTTTTCTCTGATTTTATCTTCTTATTAAAAGTTTTTTTAAATGTTAATTTTTGAGAGAGAGAGAAACAAGTGCAGGTGGGGGAGGGGCAGAGAGGGAGACACAGAATCCAAGCAGGCTACAGGCTCCGAGCTGTCAGCACAGAGCCTGACACAGGCTTGAACACACAAACTGTGAGATCATGACCTGAGCTGAAGTTGGACGCTCAACCGACTGAGTCACTCAGGTGCTCCTCTCTGATTTTATTTTTAATATTAATATTCTCACACAAAAATCACCGAAAATAGGGGTAGGGTTGGGAAGAGAGTGCAGTGAGACGGGGCAGGACTGTAAAGCCCCCACCCCTCCGCAGCCCCACTGTGGGAGAAAAAAACATCGACGAAACAAAATAAAGCCCCAGAGAAACTCATCCCAGGGTGTCCCTGCCCCAGTGAGGCCCTGGCGGTGGGCTGGTTCCTGATTAAAAAGAAAAGGGAGGGGAGAGGGGTGTGAGGGGAAGGCCCTTGTTTTTAAAATTGGCGGGGGCTGGGAAGGATGGGGTTCCTTTTCCTCATAGTTCTTTCTTTAAAACTCCATTTGAGTTAGTTGTGAGGATTGATAAATATGCTTTGAAACAAAAGGAAGCTGTTGTTGCATAGATATTTAAGTTGTTTTTGAATTGAATTTAAAGATAGTTCTTTGCAAGCACTTTGAAAAACAAAGTTTAAATTACAGATTAAGATGGAAAATTGGAAATTACTATATACTTTTAAAGACAGTTATGATATTGCAAGGCACTTCACTTCCACTCCTAAGCTTCAGTTTCTTCATCTGTAAAATAAAAATCCCAAAGTTCAGGGAAATGATACCTGCTCTGTTAACCTAGTGGCACTGATCTGATGATTATCTGGTTAAGGCCATGTAAAATTGCCTTGTAAACTATTGGTACAAAACCTTTGACATCCTTGCCAGGTCATTTAAACACAGAAGCATGAATTGGTATCTATTTTATTTATATGGATTCTTCAGTGGTCTTGGGGTGTATGGAATTAATTCAGTGGATTCATTGTATTGAATGTTCCCATAGAGAAGTACCTGTGTAAACAAACATATAACAGGCTTTATGAGTTCAAGAGCCCCGGATTAAGTTTTCAGTGAAAGCTTATCTTTGTCGAATTCTCATACCCAGTGTTTTATTTTTGTCGGTATTAACACCTGTGAAATGCTACTTGTTTTTAGATGAGATGGTAAATGAGAGTCTAAATTAAATCACTCATTAGGATTGATAGAGATTTACGTTAAAAAAAATTTTTTTAAAGAAAGTAGATGCTTAAAGGATAACAAATATTTTATAATATAAAGGAGCATAGTGACGAATCTGAATTTGATTGGGATATGGGATGAGGAGGAGTAGGTTGTTAGGTCATAGAAGCAAAAAGGGAATAAATATCTGTGGAAAAATAACCAGTAATAGATTCCAGTCTCTAATAAAGAAATGCTGGGGCGCCTGGGTGGCTCAGGCGGTTAAGCGTCCGACTTCGGCTCAGGTCATGATCTCACAGTTAGTGAGTTCAAGCCCCACGTCGGGCCCTGTGCTAACAGCTTAGAGCCTGCTTCAAATTCTATGTCTCCCTCTCTCTCTGCTCCTCCCCCACTTATGTCTCTCTCTCCTTCAAAAATAAATAAAAACATTAAAAAAAAAAAAAAAAAAAAAAATGCCAAAGGAATAATGAATGAATGCCTTGTGGGCCAAGCCAACATAGTTGTCACCTTTGAATTGTATGCCCTAGGGCTGTCTTACGAAACAAACATACTCTCATTAGAACTTTAGAGGAATGCTATTGTGTACTCTCCATTGTGGGCAGAAAAAAAAAACTCCCATCTCTTTTATCTCCCATTCTTCCCCTACTCCAAGTTAAAAGATGAAAATTTATACAAACCTTATTCTAAAATTTTTGATAAAGCAAAGAAAATTCTGTAATGTTTGACTAATCATTATATGTATATGTGCATTATAACAATAATAGTTATAATTTTTTGAGAACACAGTACCATGTACTGTTAGGCATTTTACATATATTCATCATTTATTCTTCACAACAGGTCTGAAATTTATAATCCCCCATTTTACACAGACGTTGAAGCTCACAGAAGTCAAATAACTTGCCCCCAAATCACATAATAGTAATTGAACTAGTATTCAAACCCATATTTCTGTGACTCCACAATCTGTGAATTTTTTTTTTTTTCCAGAGTACATACTCCTTCCTTGATACGGGGATTTTTTTTGTTTTTATAGATCTGGCCCAGCAGCTCAAACGTGCAGCCAGATTTGGTTAATCCTCGGGCAAGAGTACTGCCCCTAAATGTATTTGGCAGATGATAATGTGCAGGTGAACATGGCTCTCAGCCACAAGGCTTCTGTGAGTTTTGTGGGGAGGTGTTCCCTTCACCTGCGGACCCTGCTGTCAACATAGTTTCCTACTTCACTCAAGGATTCTGTGACCCATCACTGAACTGTTGCATGAGTAGATAGTAGTTTTCAAGGAAAGGAAGCATTAAGTTTTCTGGTGAGGATCTCTGTATTTGCTGTTATTTCTTTCAGAGATATCAGAGGGAGCTTGTACATATCTAGGGAACATGTCTACTATTCCATTATGGAACAGCTCCTGTTGGGAAGCTTTTTTGCTTTTTTGTAATTCTAAACTGAGGAGAATGTCTCCTTAATGAAAGCTGATTTGTCACTGTTTCATTAAAAAATATTTGAATTAGAAGGTGCTTAGTAGACAAAAAAACTAATATGAATTTAAATAAGCCCTAAGTTATGTTTCATATTTGTCTCACCCAGAAGTACAAAGCATGAATCCTACCTTCTCCATAGATTTTCTTACTTTAATGTCTCATACAAAACTGTACTTATTATCTTAATTCATTGTGTTCATGAATGGACTTTATTCACCCAATGAGATTGTAAGCTCTGTGAGAGCAGGTACCTACTCTTAACATTTTTTTCATGACTTTTGAGGCAATAATTCTTATCCTGAGACCTCTAAAGGTTTCATATATACAGTTCATACAGTAAAGCTGTACAATCTAAGGAAGACATTAATATTTTTTACTTTTAGCTAGACAGACTTCTACAGTGTGATAATATAAGCTATTTTATGCTCACCAGAGGCCCTTATAAAATTGGAAAACAAATTTTCATTTAATAAATATCATTTATTTCAAAAACTTTGTAAACATGGGTCTTTCATGTTTAGTGAAAGGTTGGGAATTAGTGTTTGGTAGTGTGTGGCCCAGTGTTAAGTAATAATGATTATAAAAAATATAATCGATTTATTGATGAGGAGTAATTAATGAGCTTTTTTGTTTTAGGAAATGTTGTGGGCAACTTGGGACATTCCTTCTTCAGTCAGAGTTTCCTTGGCAGTAAAGAACATGGTGGATTCTTATATGTGACATCTACCTACCAGTCACTGCAAGACCTGGTACTCCCAACCCCACCTTACTTGTTTGGGATTCTCATCCAGAAATGGGAAACTCCTTGGGCTAAAGTGTTTCCCATCCGACTAATGTTGAGACTTGGAGCTGAATATCGGCGTAAGTAGTAAAATAGCTTCTTTTACACCATATGGCCAAGACATGATGACTAAATAAAGACCTGAAATATTCAGATTCCCCTCCTGCCCGCAACCCCCCCTCCCCCAGTGATATAGTTCAGCAGAAATCTTTTGACACAGCTAAGCTAAATTTGGCCATTGTGTTTACTTATTTTGACTCTAATGTGAAGGACTAAAAATCTCTACTGAGGAAATTAATGATTATTTATTACCTTGTAGACTTTCTGGTTTTATATAGTTCATTGATAAATATATGCTCATCTTCAGAAAAAATGAATTGGAATTTAACAAGTGACTTTTTATAGTATCTATAGTGAACATTTTTTGGTAATTTTATTGGAAAATAGTATGACAAATTGTATTTTGCATAACGTAACACATACTGGAAACTAATGGTATAGAGATCACTTTAGGTAAAGTGAGCAGTAGAAGAGCTTTTTTGCTCATGGTGGTAGCAGTACAACTAAGTTGGGAGTTTTAAGACATTAAGGCCTAAATGCAAGCTTTCTTTTAAACCTTATACCTTCACCTAATCAAACTTGCAAGGTCTAGGAATCAGACCATTTGAATAAGATTCTTAACTCTGTGAATTACTAGCTCTGTAACTTTGGGCAAGTGACTCGAGCTGTAAGTATGTAAGGTTGTTAAGAAGATCAAAAACGATAATGAAAACTTATTTTGTAAACTATAAAACAGTATATTTTATGTTTTCAGCAAGTCAGCTTCATTCTTTCCCTTGCTCATTCAATAAGAATTTAATAAAGGTCTACCATTTATAACAAATCCTGTGAATTCAGAAATAGCTAAGATATGTTACAGGCTCTTAGAAACCTTTGTAAGAAAGACATACAGAAATCATGATTATAGTAGTATATTGTGTTAAAACACATGGTCAAAGTTAACAAAGTTCTTTTGGAGCTTGAAGATGGACTCTAACTTCACCAAGAATGAAGGAGTTGGATAAGAAATATTTCTTAGAACAAAGTGTTTCTGGACTGAATTGTGAAAGAGGCATTTGAATTATCCAGATGAAGTAGGGAAAGGAGTGGGTTGTATCCAGAGGAAAGAACTTGTATATCTTCCTGTCTTATATAGGTAGTTCACTCCATAAAGTTCAAGGAATAGGTAAGTGAGTTAATAGGCCACCTCATGTTTGGCTTTTCTAAGGAGGATCCTGGTTGGGAGAAGTATAAGAGTGAATACAGAGGAATTAGAAGAGGTTTGTTTCCTGGATCATATTAATCCAGTTTGAAGAAGAGTGCTTCCTAAGATGTTATAGTTCATTTTGGAGAAAGCTGCATCAAAAGGCTTATCTGGTCATCAGAATATTTACTTTGGTATTTATTGTAGAAGGCTCAGAATTTGTCTGTGATGCTACCGTGCTAAATACTTTTGAGCCCTAAATTTCATATGCTTTATTACAGTTACATTTTGAAAACTTTATGAACTTTGACACCTCTTTTGCCAAAATTTTAAGCTGTCAAGTTTAGTCTGATTATTTTTCATTTCCATAGTTTATCCATGCCCACTGTTCAGTGTCAGATTTCGGAAGCCATTGTTTGGAGAGACGGGACATACCATCATGAATCTTCTTGCAGTAAGTTGGGAATTTTTATTTACTTTTTTCTTACTGGGATTTGTACAGGAGAAGGAAGAGAAGGATTTCATTTTTTGTTAACAGCCATACCTCTGCTGCTTCAGGCAGGTGAAGATTTATGCTGTAGGAAACGAAAAACATACATATATTCTTTGGAAAATATATGGAGCTTTTGAGTGAAACAGTACAGGATTTCAGCCCTTGATTATATATACACTTACTATCTAAGTGACCTTGCAGGATTATTGTGAGGACTAGAGGTAATGTACAATTAAAGCACCTAGCATTCTATTTTGTTTTTATTTTAAGCTTGCCATCATAGAGGTGTCCTCTTTGTCTGTGTAGCTTATTGTTTAGCCCAAGATTGGTCAGAGATTGTGTTCAAATATCTCAAGCCAGTAAGTCATTCATTCTTTTATGATAAATCTGTGTATGGACTGGGATTCATACTTTGTTTCCTTTCTGCTAGGATCTCCCATGTTCCTTTGCACATGCACAGGCTCTGCTGTATGTGTGCACCGACTAAGGACAATTCTGGGTATTTGGAGAGTTTATGAAGCTCTCTATGGCTATCTCACCTCCCAGAACTCCTCATTAAATCTTTGGCTAATGTGCCTGCTCATTACTTACCTCAAACCTCAGGCTAACTGAGCTGCTGGCCCTCCCTTTTCACTAACCATTGAAATTACCACTGTAGCTGACACCACTCCAATCAAATAAGATCCTTCAAGTAGCAGAGTTTATTTCATAGACTACCTTGAACTACCTAAGAAGGCTAGGGCACAGCCCCAAGCAAGAAGATCACAGACTCAGCTCTACTGTTCTTGCTTGAAGTTCGGTAGTTTTCATGAAGAAACACGTCTCAGTGTGTTATATGCTTTTGGTCTAATTCCAGAGCATTGTAATGATTGTGTTTTAAAAAACCATTTACCCAGGGGCACCTTGGTGGCTCAGTCAGTTAAGCATCCAACTCTTGATTTTGGCTCAGGTCATGATCTCCGCACTGACAGTGCAGAACCTACTTGGGATTCTCTCTCTCTCTTCTCTCTGCTTATTCCCCACTCATTCTCTCTTTCTCAAAATAAATAAGTAAACTTAAAAAAAAAAAAAAAAACATTTACCCAGCTTTTTACTTGCTTTTTGGGACCGGATTTATTTCCTCACTCTGTCTTGCCGTTGTAGTTGTAGTTTCAGTTATCTTTTAAAGAGATTTAAATAATAAGAAAAGCTCTTGTAGCTTTACTTATGTAGTTGCCATTTCCAGTGATCTTCATTTCTTTGTATAAATCTGTATTTCCATCTGGTGTCATTTCCCTTCTGCCTGAAAGATTTCCTGTAACATTTCTTGTAGTGTGGGTCTGCTGGTGAGGAATTCAGCATTTATATTTCTAACATCTTTATTTTACCTTCATATTTGAAAGATATTTTTGCTGGGTGTGGAATTCTAGGCTGATAGTTGTATTCTTTGAGTGCCTTAAAGATGAATAATAATCGCTCTACTGTTTCTTCTGGTTTGCATTGTTTCAGACGAGGACTTGATTTTCCCTCTTTGTTCCTCTGTATATAATGCTTTTTCCTTCTCTGGTTGCTCTAAGGTGTTTCTTTTTATCACTGGTTTTGAGCACTTTGATTATGTACCTTGATATAGGGTTGTTGTTTTTTTTTTCCCCATGTTTCTTATACTTGGAGTTCGTTGAGCTTCTTATTTTTGTGAGTTTATAATTTTCATCAAAGAACATTTTCTTTCCTCTCCCTCTTCTCCTTCAAGGACTCTGTGTTATAGACATATTAGGCTCTTGAAATTGTTTCACAGCTCACTAATACTCCTTTTTTTCCCTCTGTGTTTCATTTTGGACAGTTATTATTGTTCAACAATCTTATTTTGCATTGTTAAAACTGTCAAGTACATCTTTTTTGGGGGGTTATCTCAAACATTGTCATTTTCATCTCTAGAAATTTGACTTAGGTCTTTTTCTATATCCTCCTTGTACTTAATTTTTTGAATATCTGGAGTATATAGTAACTACTATAGTGTCCTTGTTGGTAATTCTAACATCTCTATCAGTTCTGGCTCAGTTTCCATTGATTAATTCTCCCTCTTTTTTTTTTTTTTAAGTTTATTTATTTATTTTAGACAGAGAGTGAGAGAGCGTGAGCACATGTGCAAGTGGAGGAGGGGCGGAGAGACATGGAGAAAGAGAATCCCAAGCAGGTTCTGTGCTGTCAGCACAGAGCCCATTGCAGGGCTCCATCTCACAAACTGTGAGATCATGACCTGAGCTGAGATCATGACCTGAGCCAAGATCAAGAGTTGGATGCTTAACCAGCTGAGCCACCCAGGCACCCTCCCCCTCTTATTTTGAGTTGTATTTTCCTGCTTTTGCATGCTTGGTATTTAAAAAAAAATTTTTTTTAATGTTTATTTTGTGAGAGAGAGAGAGACAGCAAGCGTAAGCAGGGGAAGGGCAAAGAGAGGGGGAGACACAATCTGAAGTGGGCTCTGAGCTGATTCAGAGCCTGATGTGGGTCTCAAGCTCACAAACCATGAGATCATGATCTGAGCCAAAGTTGGACGCTTAACCGACTGAGCCATCTATGTGCCCCTTAAAAATTTTTTAATGTTTATTTATTTATTTTTGAGAGAGAAAATGAGCAGGGAGGGGCAGAGAGAAAGGGAGACAGAGAATCCCAAGCAGGACCCACACCATCAACACAGAGCCCAATGTGGGACTGGAACTCACGAACAGTAAGAGCATGACCCAAGCCAAAATCAAGAATTGGACACTTAACTGACTCAGCCACCCAGGTGCCCCGATATTTTTAAATTTTTTACTGGAAGCCAAATATTATGATTTTACCTTGCTGCGTGATGAGTATTTTTGTATTCCTGTAAACTTGAGTTCTGTTACAAGTAAGGCAGTTAATTTACCTAGAAATAGTTTGATTCTTGCAAGTCTTGATTTTTAAGATTTGTAAGGTGGAACCAAAGTCTTGTTTACTGTAGTGCTGATTATTCCTCAGCACTAAGGCAAGACCCTTCGGAGTACTTGTAATGACTTTGGGCCCTATTTGGAATTAGGCCAAACTTCACAGATTAAAGGCACATTTCTTTACCAGACTGTTGTTACTTCAGACACCAGGGTCAAGTCCCAGGCTACGCATACTTCTGACTAACTGGATACAAATGTTAGCATTCCCACTACTCTCTCAGTTTTGATAATTCACTGGAATTATTCACAGAACTCAGCAAAGTATATATACTATACTATATAGTATAGATTACAGTTTTATTGTAGTAAAGGAAATACAAATCAGGGCCAGTGGAGAGAAGAGTCACAGAGTACAAAGTCTGGGAGGGGCCCACCCAAGAAGCTTCTGTGCCCTCTGGGACATGTCACCCTGCTGGTATGTTGATATATAACAATATGCACAGAATAAACACCGGAGCTTTTGTGTCCTGAGTTTTTATTGGAGTTTCCTTATTAGGCATGATGATTGAGTCATTGGTCATGTGATTGAACTCAGTCTTGAGCCCCCTGATATCAACTGCCTCAAAGCCCCATCCTCTTATCACATGGCTGATCTTTCTAGGATGGCTAGCTCCCACCTTGGGTCATCTTGTTAGGATAAACTATCTAGGGACCTATTATGATTCACTAAATTAACATAGACTATAAGGGATCCACCACTGAATAACAGACACTCCTATCACTCAGGAAATTCCAAGGGTTTAGAGGCTACCTCTCAGGAACCAGGAGCAAAGTCCAGTGAAATTGTTTATTATACAGTAATACTCTACCTAATGCTCATGGAATATGAGGTTTTCCTCTGTGGTTTTTAGGAGTAGGCACTATTCCCAGACCTGTGTACCAGACAGTGTTTCTGATAATCATTTCAAATAGTTTTTTCACTGGCCTCAAGAAGTTTCCTCAGACACATTTGCTAATCAGAACTTTCTGAATTCTGGAGTGAGACCCTCTGCAAGTCTTTGGAGTTCTTTGCAGTTTTTTCCTCTCTGATGCTCTGTCCTGTGAAGTATAGCTACCGTGGTTTTCCTGGAGTCTTGGTTTTGTTTCCTCAACTCAGGAAATCTGTCAGCCTCTGCCTGGGTTCTCCCTTCCTGCACCTGAGCTTGTAAACTCTCTAGAGGCATAACCTGTACAATCACAGAGCTCATCTTGTTTGCTTCCTGCCTTTTAAGGATCACTGTCCTTTGTTGTCTGAGGTTCAGTGTCTTGAAAATCATTGTTTCATATGTTCTGTGTAGTTTTGGGTTGTTTCAGGCAGGAAGGTAAATTCAGTCCCCTTTTCTCTATTTTGTCCTGAAATGGAAATTTTATTTTTTTAATTTATTTTTTGTTTTCTTAAGTAATCTCTATCCCCAGTGTTGGGCTTGAACTCATGACCAGAGATCAAGAGTCACATGCTCTACCAACTGAGCCAGCTAGGCACTCCCAGAAGTGAAAATTTTAAAATTATATTTTAATCTATAAGATCGCCCTCTCCCGCTTTATCTTCCTTTCCCTCTCTCTCTCTCTCTCTCTCTCTCTCTCTCTCTCTCTGTCTCTCTGTCTCTCTGTCTCTTTCTCCCTCTCCATTTCCCTCCTTCTACTTCAGTCCCCATCACTTTGTCACTCCTGGTAACTTTAGTTTTTAGTCACATTTTTGACGAGATAATTTTTTTTTTAAGTTTATTTATTGGGAGGGAGGGAGAGAGAGAGAGAGGGAATGAGCAGGGGAGGGGCAGAGAGAGAGAGAGGGAAAATCCCAAGCAGGCTCCTCACTGTTAGCGCAAAGCCTGATGCTGTGCTTGATCCCATGAGCCGTAGGATCACGACTCAAGCCAAAATCAAGAGTCGGACACTTAATTGAGCCACCCAGGCACCCTGACAAGATTATTTATTTATTTATTTATTTATTTATTTATTTATTTTTTACCGATTGTAATCTGCTTTGGAAAGAAAAGGAGATATTTATCCTGTAATCCAGTAACAGAAGCCTATGGTTTTTATTGCCTGTATCAGTTCATTTATACAAACTTCTGGTGGAGTATCTCCTGAAGCATCTTATTCTCCATCTCCACTGTCAGAGAGGAAAATTTTTCTCTATCTTTCAAAGATTCTTCTAGCTGGTCTAAAAATTAAATTGACATAAGACAGATTAACAGGAGAAAATTAAATCTAACTTTGTACATATGAAAACCTCACATTACATGAGGGGTTCATAGACAGAAAGGTAAAATTCCTCCTGAGCTGAAGAATGGCATAGGGGCCTGGGGCTGCCAAAGGGAGGAGAGCAATTTACAGGGCAATAAGAAGAGCAGCTGCTTGGCAATTAGATGTATGCCCTACCATACAGATGGGTCACTCAGATAAAATTTATCTCTAATAATAACTCTAATTCTGAGAAAGACCCCCAATTTAGATTCTTCTAGGTAGTTAAGACAGGGCAAAAGTTCTCTTGACCCTGCAGGGTCTTAATTGCCTTCAGCTCAAAAGAGTCCACATACCAAAATAGCACATATGGAAGAGACTTGTTTTGAACCCTTTTACCACCTTCTCTGTCTCTAGTTTAACAGAATTTACCAATCTATTGATTCCAACACTTTTCTACTACCTCTCACTCCCTCTAGTTTTCTCCTTTCCTATCTTAAGATTCCATGGTTTCATCGTTAAAATCACTTTTATTTTAAATGATTCCAGGTCCTTTCTGTATCTTACCCTCTGTTTTATTAGCCCAGCAAAATGTAAACCCTGGTTAAATCTACCTCTTAATTAAAAAAAACTTTTTAAAATTTATATACAGTAAAGTTCACCTTTTATGGTGTATACTTCTAAGAGTTTTGACAAATGTAGAGTTATGTTACTACCACTGTTGCAATTGGGATACAGAAGAGTTCTAACATTCCAGAAAATTTGCTGGTGCACCCCTAATGTCTGGTAACCATTGATCCTCTTTCCCTACAGTTTTAGCTTTTTTAGATTATCATATACTTGGAATTATGCAGTACGTAGCCGTTTCAGTCTGGCTTCTTTCACTCATCATCATGCATTTCCGGTTCATCTTTGTTGTTACGTATATTGTTAAGGAAATAAAAATCTTTTTCCTGTACTCATCTTTGGTTCTTTGGCTGAGGCCCTAAAAATTAGACTGGCCAAACAGTGAATAACAGAGGCATATTTTGGGGTGGCATATTCTGGTAAACTTCAGCATCAGTAGTTCGTTCGTCTTTATTGCTATATAGTATTCAGTTGCATTATGAACCACAGTTTGTCTGTTTACCTGTAGATGGATCTGTGGGTTGTTTCTAGTTTTTGGTGACTATGAATAAAGCTGCTGTAAACATTCATGTATGAAATTTTGTGTGAACCTTAGTTTTGCCATATTGTACATTTAATGTTATAAAGAACTGTGAAATTGTTTTCCAATATGCCTGTAGCAGTTTACATTCACAAGTAATATACAAGTATTCTTTTTTTGCCCAGTATTTATTTCTTTTTTGTTTTCAATTTTTACAATTCCAGTAGGAGTTTAGTGGTTTTAACCTTTGTGACTTAACTTCTATGCTTCTTAAGATGAGTGATTCAGAACATTTTTCATGTGCTAATTTGCCCTCTTTATATCTTCTTTAGTGAATACTCAGATTTTGCCCATTTAAAAATATGGTTGTTGTTTTCTTGTTGAGTTTTGAGAGTTTTTCATGTATTCTAAATGTAAGTCCTTTGGTAGATTTGTATCATTTGTTATATTTTCTCCTAGTCTATGGTCTCTCTTTTTATTCTGTTAACAGTGTCTTTCACAGAACAAAAATTTTTCATTTTGTTGAAGTATTAATTTATTAATTTTCTATGGAGCATGCTTTTTATATGATATCTAAGAACTTATTGACTAGAATGACATCACAAATATTTTCTCCCATGTTTCTTTGTAGAAGGCTTATGGTTTTATTTTTATGCCTTATATTTAGTTCTGTGGTTCATTTTTAGTTAAATTTTATGATTGTGAGACATTGTTAGAAACCCTTCGTTCATATGTCCAATTGTTTTAGTACCATTTGTTAAAAAGACTATCCTTTCTTCATTTACTCGCCTTTACACCCTTATCAAAAGTCAGTCGACATACCTGTGTGGATCTACTTCTTCCTTCATTTGTAACTTTATCCAGGCCTGCATGTGGATGAAGACAAAAAGAGTCACCTATTTACTGGTCTTACTTAAAAAAAATTTTTTTTTAATATTTATTTATTTTTGAGAGACAGAAACAAAATGTGAGCAGGAGAGGGGCAGAGAGAGAGAGAGGGAGACACAGAATTGGAAGCAGGCTCCAGGCTCTGAGCTGTCAGCACAGAGCCCGACACGGGGCTTGAACCCACGAACCGCAAGATCATGATCTGAGGCGAAGTCAGATGCTAAATCAACTCAGCACCCAGGCACCCCCAGTCTCACTTTAGATTCATGACCAATACCATTAGGAAACTCTCAGACCTACCTGACAATCTTTCCTGGTCCATAACCCATTCCTATTCTCATGTTTTCTCAAATTTCCAGTGTCTCCTCTCCTTTTCTCACTTTTTGCTGATGTCCCAGCCCCAGTTTCCCTGAGTAAATAGAAGCAATCAGAAGATAATTTTCACACAGTTACATCCAACTTACCCGTATCTATACATTTTCATTTCTTAGTTTCTTTGGACACCTTTCTTTCTTGGTTCTTCTCCTGCAGCCTTCTGACTTGCTACCTTCCCTTTCCCACTGTGTTCTGCCTTTCAGTAAATGGCAGTCTTGTAGTTGCCCAGTGCACATAATTCATAATCATCTTTGATTTTGCTTTTTTTTCCACATTCCGTATTCAATCCAGTGACAAATATTCTCAGTTTCCCCTTCAAAATGTACCCGGAATCTGATAACTTCTCACCACTTTTTGAATTGGTAACACTTTGGTCTAAATTATCACTGTCTCTTGTCTGAATTATTTTTGTTACATTTATCTGATCTCCTTCCTTCTATTCTTGTTCCCTTACCATCTATTTACAGAGAAGCCAGAGAGATCTGTTAAAATAGGTCAAAAATCTCACAGTAAAGGCACAGGTGTTTGTGGTGGCCTCCAAGACCATATGAAATCTAGCTGTATGCTATCACTTTGACATCAGCTCCTTGCACTCTTCATCACTTTGCTTCAGCCACACTGGATGTGGTGTGTGTATATGTATGTTTTACCCTACAAATATTCATTGGGTGCCTAGGCTGTTCCAGGCATTTGGGATATAACAAGAAGACAAGTGAGAGTCCATACCTTCTTGGAGTTTACTTTAGAGGGAAGAGGCAAGTAACATCCAGAAAATGTTAAGTGGTGTTAAAGCAGAATAAGCATTCAAATATTTGTTTAATATAATATATAGAGAGTATATGCAACGGGTCTTCTTCCTTATAAGAGTTTATAGTCTAGTTGGAGAGCTAGAATATACACATGAGGGTTTTCATTATACATTTCCTTATTATTTAAATAAATGAGTTCTTTTAACTTTCACATTCTTTCCTTTTGTTCTGATTTTACTACTATCCGTCAGATCTTACCATTGATGAATTCTTTATTCCATTTCAATCTGCTTTTGCCCAGGACTTCAGAAATTACCAGTATACATTGCCAGTAGTTCAAGGTCTGGTGGTTGATATGGAAGTTCGGAAAACCAGTATCAAAATTCCCAGCAACAGATACAATGAGGTAAGATTTACCATGAAGGAATGTTTTTCATTGTTAAATACATAATTGAAGATGAAAAATGTTGTTATTATATGTAAATTTCATTTTTTAGTTAACTGACAGTGAAATCAGCTCATAATACTGTATGACTTAGATCAAGGATGAGGAATTTCATGACAGAAAATCAAGATGTTATATATGTGATTTACTTAGTCATTAGATGTATCATTGATTGTGCTTTTGATAATCAGTGATAGATTTACATTTTGATTAAGGTATAAAATTAACTTTATATCTGTAATATTAGTGGTGGGATCTTTTCATTTTCCCCTCTTATTGTAAGTATACCTTGTTTTGGACTATACTTAACGTCTAACCATTAACTCCCAAAATGAATTTTAATTAAGGTTTCAAAAGCAAATGAATGTTTTCGTCTTGAATTAAGCTGTGTTTTATAACTAAAATGAAATTTTGCATGCTACACATACATTAACAGAATTATGTAAACTATTCATTGCCTATTTGCCCTGTGAAGCCTTTCTTAAATTTAAATTTCTTAAAATCCATTCTAAAATGTCCAATAGTATTATCATTGTGGTTTAAAAGAAAAATCTTAAAAAAAAAAAAAAAAAGAAAAGAAAAATCTTATTTTGAAACTTAGTTTGTTATAATAATGGTTAAAATTTGTTGTTTTATCAGACAGGATGGAAACTTCCCAATTACTCCTTCCACTATTTCCTGGTATAAAGTAATTTCCTCCTTCCCTCTCTTTTTTTTTTCATTTTTTTCCTTCTTTCTTTTTTTCCCCTTCATTCAGCCTTTTATCCACTTATTCATTTGTACATTCGATAAACATTTTGTACTTTCTCTTAGAATCACGTAAATGTCTTACTGGATTTATTAATTTAGGGCTTACCATTATGAGAACAACCTATGTGAAGATTTTACCTATGGCATTTAGTGCAATGACTTTTTTCTGGACACTAGAAAATAGTAGCTAGAATGTGTGCTTTATTTATTTATTTTTTTACCTGTGATACAATTAGCAGATTTTATTTGTGAGATAGTCCTATCTTGGAATATCAAACACTATTAGACTAGGTTAGGTAGAGTCACATCTTTAAAATGAACTATTTTCATATATTTGTGCCCTAAATACTCTTAAAAGAGATGCTTTGAAAATATTTATTTCTCAAATTTGAACATTTATTATTTCACATTCATTAAATATATTCTGTGGTGTGAGATACAAAGATGAATAAGAACATTATGCTTGCCTTGTGGCAAGAAGTTGTGGCATATTGTCCAGAAGTAAGATGATCAGATGTCATCCTCAACATCCTTGGTGTTTCCAAGATGGTGTTTTGTATTTGTTTATAAAGGTACATCTGTAAAAAGCTGTGAGGCCTCCATAGTTTTTTCAGTAACACCTAGACATTTATGACAACAACTGCCATTAATATTATCTGTCTGTATCTGTCCCCTAGGTTTACGGTTGTGCAGGTTCAGATATCTTTTTTCAAAAACAGTAACTGTATTTCTTATTCTTTATTACAGTTTGTTTTCAATAAAGTTTACCAGCTATATATCACTTATTTTTCTTATCTGATTTGGCAGACTGATTTCCTTCTAATTCAGTTTTTATTTCAAGTCATATTTTATGTTTGTTTATTTCAAGTCTTACTTTTTTTCTCTCACAATTCTTCGACATTTGAGTTATGCTGTGGCTAATAATTCTGCTTCACTTTGTAGTTGAAAAGGTCATTTCTTTTATTCATGGCATTATTCCATTTTTCCTCTTACTTATTATTCTTTGTTGATACCCATAGTCTTCCTTATTCTCTCAATTATATTCTCTTTTGCCCTAAAGCCTTTGCACAAGCTATTTCCTTATTGATGCATACTTTCCCTATTCATTACTTATCTAACTCGTACTCATTTTTCAGGAATCAGCTTAGATGACATTTTGTCAGATAAGCAACTGGGGTAATTCTCCCTGTTATAAACATCTCTAGATTCTACACATTGTTTGTGTAATACTCATTACATCTGTAATTGAACCTTCTTCACTGTTTTCTCTACCAGACTTTTATTTCCATGAGGAACTATGTCTGTGTTGTTTACCACTGTGTCATTAGCAGACTGCCTAGTAAAGAATAATTGTACAAAAAATATCTATTGAATGAAGACATGAAACAGAACTAATATAGATAAAACAATACAAAAATAAGTACTGAAACTTACTGCAATTTTACTAAAGGTTTAGAGAAAGGAGAGCTCTGGTAAATGCAGCAGTCAGGAATGTTCCTTTACTTCCAGTTGATCCTGAATCCTTAACAGCCAGAGCAGCATGTTCCATGGAAGACATGTTTATAAATGTTCATGTAAATAAGTGTAAATGAATGAAAGATTTGAACTGGACAATGAATGCTATTTAGGCACTAGAAAGAGAAGGGTGGAAAATAACAAGTGAAAAGGGTGATAGATGCCTGCAGAAAATAAGGCTGGAAATCCCCCCGGAATGGACATGTCTTGAAAGGAGGATAGAAGACAATAGCCTGCCCAGTAAAGAAGAGGCTAAAGTAGACTAGGAGAGATCACTTCTCGGTCTTCTGTCTAAGATCAAGTGTAAAGTAGACTAGGAGATAAAGTTGTGCCAAGACACTGCTGGGTTTTCAAAAGTCTTCAGAAACCAGGCAAAGGAATCTAGATTTTAATATGGCAATCTGTGAGTAGATTTTATAGATTCTGAAGCAGAGAAGTGACTTAAAGTGAGGTTTAGAAAACTGAGCTTTGGCAGCTATATGTAAAAATGTAGAGAGAGGGGGCCACTAAGGAAAGACTTAAAGCTTAAAAAGCTAGAAGATAGTACTTCTGACATCACAGAAAATGGAATCAATGAAGTGGTCTTTGTATGTAAATTCTCTAATCTCCTTCATCAAGGCCATTCAAGCTCTCTGTTGGTTTAGGTAACTACTCATGTTCTAATGATGAGATTTTTTCTAATTACTGTGTTAACTAACATTTATTGTTAGTTATATTAAGTTTAACTTTATAACATTTAGTGAAGGCATATTATTTAGCAGGCACTATGTATTTTTACACTATTTCTGTAAAATTAGTATGTTCATAGATGTTTTAATAGATGAGGATATTAAGACAAAGAACTAGGAAGTGGTAGCACCATAATCAAACTCAGGCAGTCTGATTCCACTGTCCTCACCTCTAGCCATTATACTAAACTGATTTTTATAGACATCAATTTAACAATTATCAATAGGATTTTAGGGCTGATTTTAGGGTCTTTATAGAGGCAGTCAAATTTAATGAGGCCATTAGAATGAGCCCTAATCCAGTATAACTGATGTCCTCATAAGAAGGGGAAGTTTGGACACAGACATTCATAAAGATGATGTAGAGAGACAAGGAGAAGATGAGCACCTACAAGTCAAGGTAGAACAAATCCTCCCTTTACAGTAAAGCCCTCAAATGGAACCAGTTCTGCCAACACCTTGATTTTGGACTTCCAACCTCCAGGACTGTGGGACAATATATTTCTGTTGTTTGAGCCACCCAGTTTATGGTACGTTGTTACAGCAGCTTTGCGACACTAACACATTGGTTTGCTTTAAATAGCTAGATGTCAAGATGAAGTAAGTAAAACAAGAAAGAAAAAGGGCAGTGGGGCAGAGAAGATGAGCTCTGTGATTGCTCTACTTTACTGTATGGTGTTTCCAGGCCATAGTGCAGGTAGGGGAAACCAAAACTGAACCTAGAGGTTTCCCTGAGTTGAAGAGACAGAGTTGAGAATGGGGGAAGGTCATGATGATTAGAATTTGCAAACAAATTACTGGAAATAAAAGAACTCTGCAAATATGCTGGTGGTTCCCACTGTGTCTTCAGCTGACCAGTATATCAGTGTGTGTACATGAGAAAAGCACTGGAAAGGTACGGGTAAAACACTTCTCACAGGGCCAGACATAATTTGTATTCTTTTTTTTTTTTAATTTTTTTTTAACGTTTATTTATTTCTGAGACAGAGAGAGACAGAGCATGAGCAGGGGAGGGGCAGAGAGAGAGGGAGACACAGAATCTGAAATAGGCTCTAGGCTCTGAGCTGTCTGCACAGAGCCCGACGCGGGGCTCGAACTCACGGACTGCAAGATCATGACCTGAGCTGAAGTCAGATGCTTAACCATCTGAGCTACCCAGGTGCCCCCATAATTTGTATTCTTACCAGCTAGAGTGAACTAGAGGCACATTGTCTTTACTGCTCCAGGTTATTCATAAATTCAGGCTGCTCTGATCCTGTCAAGCTTAAAAGAAAGCCTTAACAGGATCAGGGCATGAACATGTTAAGGACATACATGGAAAATAAAAAGAACCAAGTCAGACTTCAAGAAATGAAAATGACAATGAAATGAAAAATATACTGGATGAAATTAAGGGCAGACTAGACACTGCTGAAGAAGAAATTAAAATTAGTAAACTTAAAAACACAGCAATAGAAACTACCCACAATGAAACACAAAGAGGAAAGACTGAAAAATTAAATGAACAGCACATGATTGAGCCGTGGGATGTTCGTCAGCCTACCTCTGTAATTGAAGTCACGAAAGGAGAGGAGAGGTGAGTAAATAAATATTTGAAGACTCAGTGATCAAAAATTTTATAAACTTAATGAGAAGTATAAATTTATATGTTCACGAAGCTAAATGAGTTCCAGTTGCAGAAAACATGATGAAAACTACATTAAAGAACATTATAATCATCTTAATCAAATTGCTTAACACTAAAGCTAAAGAGAAGAATCTTAAAAGCAACTAGAGGGGGAAAAATGCACATTTTATACTGAGGAAAAAAATACAAGAATAACAGCAGACTTCTTATCAAAAGAATTCAAGGCACAAATCAGTGCAGTGGATCTTTAAATTACTGGAAAAAAACCATCAACTTATATTTTATATGTAGTAAAAATATGTTTCGAAAGCAAAATGCTTTTTCAGAAATGGAAGAGCTAAAAGAGGCTATTACCAATAGACCTATTGTACAAGAAGTGTTAAAGGAAGCCCTTCATGGAGAATACCAAATAATGGAAATCAGAATCTTCACAAAGGAGTGTAGAGCAACAGAAATGGTAAATATGCAGGTAAATATAAAATCTCTTTACAAGATCATTGTTTAAAACAAAAATAGAAAAACATATTGTGAAGTTTATAACATATATGGAAACAGAATGTATGACAAAAATACCACAAAAGCCGGGAAGGGGGAATGAAAGTATACAGATGTAAAGTTCTTATATGATAAAAGATATGGTATAGTATTACTTAAAATTAGATTTATAAGTTAAAGATGTGTTGTATAAACTCAAAAGCAACCACTAGAAAAGCTAGAATAAAGAGGTATAGCTAATAAGACAACAAAGAAGATGAGCTAGAATCATATAAAGACTGAGAAAGAAGAAAAAAAGAACAACAGGAGATGGGACAAATACAAAAAAAAAAAGATGTTAGATTTAAATCTAACCATATCAGGGGTGTCTGGGTGACTGTCAGTTAAGTGTCTGACTCTTGATCTCAGCTCAGGTCATGATCTCGTGGTTCATGAGATGGAATCCTGTGTCAGGCTCTGTGCTGACGTGTGGGGCCTCCCTGGGATTCTCTCTCCATCTCTTTCCCTCTCTTTCTCTCTCTCTCTTTGCCCCTCCCCTGCTCATGCTCTCTCTCTCCTGCTCTCAAAATAAATAAACTTTAAAACTTGTATAAATCTAACCATATCAATAATCACTTTGAGTAGAAATGGTCAATTAAAAAGGCAGAGATTGTCAGGTTGGTTAAATAAGCAAGAGTCAGCTATATGCTGTGAATAAGAAAACCACTTGAAATATAATGACACAAATAGTTTAAATGTAAAAGGATGAAAAATTATATACCACGATAATATTAATCAAAAGAAAGTTTGAATGGATAGGGTAATATCAAAGTGTATTTCAGAATAAAAAATATTACCAGGGATAAAGAGGCATATTTCATAATTATTAAGGGATCAGTTCATCAGAAGGATATATAACAGTCCTAGACATTTATGCATTAATAACAGAGTTTCAAAATGTACGAAACAAGAATTGATAATACTGCAAGGGTAAATGGGCAAATCCACGATCATATTTGGAGATTTCAGTAGCCCTGTTTTAATAATTGATAGAAAATCATCAAGAATATAGAACACTTGAACATACTGTCAACCAATCTGACTTGAGTGTTTTAGAACACTCCACCCAAGAGCAGCATAGTGCACATTCTTTTCCAGCAAACACAGAACATTACAAGGTAGACCATATTCTGTGTTGTAAAGGAAGTTCTGGTAAGTTTTAATTGATCCAAATTATACAAAGTATGGTCTCTTACTATAATAGTATTAATTTAGAAATCAGTATCAGAAGGATATCTAGAAAATTCCCAAATATTTGGGAAAATATACACACTTTTCAATAATCCATGGGTCAAAGAAGTAACCTAAAGGAAAATTAGAAAATATTTTGAGCTGACTGAAAATGAAAATATGGTATATCAAAATTTGTGGGATGCAGCTAACACAGTGGTTAGAAGGAAAGTGATAGCATTAAACTTTTATATTGGGGGGCGGGAAAGACATTTTGAATCAATGACCTAATCTTCTACCTTAGGGAATTAGAAAAGGAAAAATAAAATACAAAGTAAACAGAAGAAAGAAAATAATAAAGACAACACCAGCAATTCATAAAGTAGGAAACAACAACAAAAAACAAAACAAGAAAAGTGAAACTACAAGCTAGTTCTTGAAATTGGTTACATTGACAGACTTATAGTCAGACTGATGAGGTAAATAGCCAAAAGCACAAAATGCCATTAATGAGATGTGAGAGAGGTGGTTATCACTACAGGTTCTGTAGACAATAAATGACAAGGATATATTATGAACATATTTGTGCCAGTAAATGTTCAACGTGGGCAAAATGGACAAATTCCTTGAGCATCAAACTTTCATGTCACTCTTAAGAAGAAATAGATAACCTGAATAACCCTGTATCTACTGGAGGAATTGAATTTATTGTCACAGACCTTCCCACAAAGAAAAGCCCAGGTCCAGATGGCTTCCCTTATGACTTTTACTAAACAACGAAGGAAGAAATAACACTAGTTCTGTACAAAAACTTTCAGAAAATAGTTGAGGAGGGAAACTCATTCTGTGAGGCAAGCACTACACTAGTGACAAAACCTGGGGGGTGGGGGGGAATTACAAGAAATGAAAATTACAAACCAGTATCCTTCATGAAGATAGTTGCATAAATATGTAACACATTGCAGAGGAGGAGCTAAGATGGTGGACAAGTAAGAGGGCCTTAGTCTTGCCTCCTCCCATGAACCAGCTAGATAAAAATATCAAATCATTCTGAACACTCAAGAAATCTGAGGACCGAGAGAACAAACTACACATCTAGAGGTAGAAAAATGGCCACGTCATTAAAGGTTGGAGCTACAGGGAGTTGATTTGGGGGAGAAAAGAATTGCAGGTGCCCCAGAGGGGAGGAAGCCCTGGTCATGGAAAGAGGAGTGAGAGAGAGAGGGAAAGAGTGAAAGCAGTACACAGGGGATTGCAAAAGAAGAACTATTCGCCAAAACCATTGGGAAAGGGAGAGAGGCTAATTACCACAAGCTTTCATAAGCAGCGGAGCTCAAAGTCTGGTTTTAGGAATCCATGTCATCACCAGGGTAGTGCCTGGTGGGCTTAGCGATGCTCCTGTGGGGAAGGCTGCCCGGGAGTGGGCAGTGTGGTTTGAAGATCCCCTGGGTTGCAGGGCAAGAAGCAGTTCCCCTTCTTGGAGTGTGGTGGCATGGCCTCTCTGGAGACAAAAGAGCTGGCAAGCACCAATGTACTTCCCTGTTCATTAGCATAGGAACAGAGACACCTGCTGAGGCAGCAGACCTTGCTGCCAGCTCTTGCAGTGCTTTACCATACATTCTGAACCGCTGCGTGGTTGTGCTACTGCTTTTCTGGGACAAACCAGCACCGGCCACAGCATCACAAGACCCTCCCCCAGAGGATCAATGTGGGTCTGCACCAAGTGGGTTCCTAAAATTTGGAGTTTTGAAACACACACCTGAGATAAAACACAGGAGTACTGTGCTGCCTGGAAGGCAGACAGCTCAAACAAAGGGTGAAAGTAGGAATCTAATGGAAGCCAGAGACCCAAGAGGGGAGATTGTTTGCTCTTTTGTGAGGGCTTCATGAAGAGTGGTGGGCATAATCTCCCTGTTCCAAGGATGAGAGAGCAGGGTGATGCCATTTCCTCCTGCCCATCACCAGTGACCAACTTCAGTAAGCAGCACAGTGCTCCTCCCTCCACCCAAGTGGAGGCTGGAGCCACTTACACCAAGCCCTGACCCCCTGACCTCTGCAGGTGCATCTCCACTAGGGCAAGTCTGCCTGAGAATCAGCACAGCAGGCCCAACCCCCAGAAGACCCAGAAGACCCCATAAATCCCTCACACACCAAGTGAACTGATCGTAGAATGCTGCAAAGCTTCAGTTCTAGGGGAAATATGATTTACCTTCTTTTAACAAGCAGACCAAAACACATCTAGTTAAAGTTCACCACACAGTGGACAAGGTTGAAACACTCCCCATGGCAGGCAGGAAGAAACTCTGCAGAGGACTGACCTGAGGGAAGGAGCAGCCAAAACACAGCAGCAGAGTGCTCACTCTGAAACACCTCCTGAAGTACCAGGCCCAAGACAGTATAGAACCTCTTCTTAATATAGCCATTACTCTCAGAAGCAAGAATATAACAGGCTCTCCTGACAATCACACAAAAAAAGTGACCTAGACAAAATGACAAAATGGAAGAATTCACCCCAAAAGAAAGAATAGGAAGCAGAATGTCCAGGGATTTAATCAAAACAAATGTAAATAAGATACCTGAACTAGAATTTAAAACAACAGTCCTAAGGATACTAGCTGGGCTTGAGAAAAGCATAGAAAACACTAGAGAATTCCTTAGTGCAGAGATAAAAGAACTAAAAACTAGTGAGGTCAAAGTAAAAAATGTTGTAACTGAGATGCAAAACCAACTGGATGCAATGACAATGAGGATGGACGAAGCACAGGAGTGAATCAGTGGTATAGAAGATAAAATTATGCAAAATAATGAAGCTGAAAAGAAGCAGGGGCGGGTAGGGGAGGGAAGTATTAGGTCATGAATGTAGACCTAGGGAACTCAGCAACTCCTTAAAGTGTAATAACATTCGTATCATAGGAGTCCCAGAGAAGAAGAGGGAAAAAGATGGCAGAAGGTTTATTTGAGCAAATTATAGCTGAAAATGTACCCAATCTGGTGAAGGAAACAGACCTCAAAATCCAAGAGGTGCAGAAAACTCCCATAAAATTCAACAAAACCCAGCCCACACCAAGACATATTGTAGTAAGATTCACAAAATACACAGACAAGGAAAGAAACCTGAAAGCAGCAAGGGAAAAAAGTCCTTAACCTACAAGAGAAGACAGATCAGGTTCACAGCAGCCCTGTCCGCAGAAACTTGGCAGGCCAGAAAGGAATGGCATGATATGTTCAACATTCTGAATGGGAAAAATATGCAGCCAAGAATACTTTATCCAGCAAGCTGTTATTCAGAATAGGAGAGATAAAGAGTTTCCCAAACAAAAACTAAAGGAGTTCATGACCACTGAACCATCCCTGCAAGAAAAATTAATGGGGGCTCTTTGAGTGGGAAAGAAAGACCAAAAGCAACAACAACAAAAAAAGGAACAGAGAACATCACTAGAAACACCAACTTTACAGGTAACACAGTGGCACTGAATTCATGTCTATCAGTAATCAACCTGAATGTAAAAGGAATAAATGCTCTAATCAAAAGACATAGGGTATCAGAATGGATAAAAAAAAAAAAAAAAAACCAAGACCCATCTATAAGCTGCCTACAAGAGACTCATTTTAGAGCTAAAGACACCTGCAGATTGAAAGTGAGGGAATGGAGAACCATCTATCATGCTAACGGACATCAAAAAAAAGCTGGAGTAGCCATACTTATACCAGACAAACTAGATCTTATTTTATTTTGTTTTGTTTTATTTTATTTTATTTTATTTTAATTTAATTTTATGTTATTTTTATTTTTTATGAATATAATTTATTGTCAAATTGGCTTACATACAACACCCATTGTTCATCTCAACAAATGCTCTCCTCAGTGCCCATCACCTGTTTCCCCCCTCTCCCCACCCCCCCCCCCATCTACCCTGTTTCTTCTCTGTATTTAAGAGTCTCTTGTGGTTTGCCTCCCTCCCTCTCTTTTTGTAACTATATTTTTTCCCCATCCCCTCCCCCATGGCCTTCTGTTAAGTTTCTCAGGATCCACATATGAGTGAAAACATATGATATCTGTCCTTCTCTGGCTGACTTATTTCACTCAGCATAGTACCTTCCACTTCCATCCACGTTGCTGCAAATGGCATGATTTCATTCTTTCTCATTGCCAAGTAGTATTCCATTGTATATATAAATCACATCTTCTTTATCCATTCATCAGTTGATGGACATTTAGGCTCTTTCCATAATTTGGCTAGTGTTGAGAGCGCTGCTATAAACATTGGGGTACACATGCCCTTATGCATCAGCACTCCTGTGTCCCTTGGGTAAGTTCCTAGTAGTGCTATTGCTGGGTCATGAGGTAGGTCTATTTTTAATTTTTTGAGGAACCTCCACACTGGTTTCCAGAGCGGCTGTACCAGTTTGCATTCCCACCAACAGTGCAAGAGGGTTCCCATTTCTCCACATCCTTGCCAACATCTGTAGTTTTCTGATTTGTTTATTTTAGCAACTCTGACCGGTGTGAGGTGGTATCTCAGTGTGGCTTTGAATTGTATTTCCCTGATGATGAGTGATGTTGAGCATCTTTTCATGTGTCTATTAGCCATCTTGATGTCTTCTTTAGAAAAGGGTCTATTCATGTCTTCTGCCAATTTCTTCACTGGACTGGGCATTTTGGTTATTGACTTTGGTAAGTTCTTTATAGATTTTTGGATACTAGCACTTTATCTGATATGTCATTTGCAAATATCTTTTCCCATTACGTTGCTTGCCTTTTAGTTTTGTTGATTGTTTTCCTTTGTGGTGCAGAAGATGTTTATCTTGATGAGGTCCTAATAGTTCATTTTTGCTTTTAACTCCCTTGCCCTTTGGAGATGTGTTGAGTAAGAAGTTGCTGCGGCTGAGGTCAAAGAGGTTGTTGCCTGCTTTCTCCTCTAGGGTTTTGATGATTTCCTGTCTCACATCTAGGTCTTTCATCCATTTGAGTTTATTTCTGTGTATGGTGTAAGAAAGTGGTCTAGTTTCGTTCTTCTGCATGTTGCTGTCCAGTTCTCCCAGTACCATTTGCTAAAGAGACTGTCTTTTTTCCATTGGATGCTCTTTCCTACTTTGTCAAAGATTAATTGGCCGTACATTTGTGGGTCCAATTCTGGGTTCTCTGACAAACTAGATTTTAAACCAAAGACTGTAACAAGAGATGAAGAAGGGCACTATATCATAATTAAGGCGTTATCCATCAAGAAGATTTAACAGTTATAAATATTTGTGCCCCCAGTGTGAAGCACCCAAATATATAAATCAATTAATAACAAACATAAACTCATTGATAATAATTAGACAATAATAAGTAGGGGACCTTAACACCCTTCTTAGAGCAATGTTTAGAACATCTAAGCAGAAAATTACCAAGGAAACAGTGACTTGGAATGACACACTGAACCGAATGGACTTTACAAATATATTCAGAACATTTCATCCCAAAGCAGCAGAATATACACATTTTTTTCTTTTTAAATTTTTTTCATGTTTATTTATTTTGAGAGAGAAAGAGAAGAGAGGGAGGGAGGGAGAGAGGGAGAGAAAGAATCCCAAGCAGGCTCCTCACTGTCATTGCGGAGCTTGACATGGGGCTCAATCTTATGATGAACTGTAAGATTATGACCTGAGGAGAAATCAAGAGTCAGAAGTTCAACTGACTGAGCCACCCAGGCACCCTATACATTTTTTTTCTAGTGCACATGGAACATTCTATAGAATAGATCACATACTGTGTCACAAATCAGCCCTTAACAAGAACAAAGAGGTTGAGTTCATACCATGCATGTTTTCAGACCACAATGCTATGAAACTTAGTCAACCACAAGAAAAAATTTGGCCAGACTGCAAATACATGGAGGTTAAAGAACATCATACTGAAGAATGAAGGGTTAACCAGGAAATTAAAGAAGAATTTAAAAATTACATGGAAGCAGAGTTCCTTGGTGGCTCAGCTGGGTAAGCATCAGACTTCAGCTTAGGTTATGATCTCACAGTTTGTGGGTTCAAGCCGCACATCGGACTGTGTGTTAATAGCTCAGAGCCTGGAGCCTGCTTCGGATTCTGTGTCTCCCTGTCTCTGCCCCACCCCTGCTCACGCTCTGTCTTTCTCTCTCTCTCTTAAAAATAAATAAACATAAAAAAATTTTTTAATTACATGGAAGCAAATGAAAGTGAAAACACAACAGTCTAACACCTTTGGAATGCAGCAAAGGCAGTCCTAAGGGGGAAGTGTCTTACCTTAAGAAGTAAGAAAAGCCTCTAACCTAACACCTAAAGGAACAGCAAATAAAGCCTAAAGCAAGAAGAAGGGAAATAATAAAGATTAGAACAGAAATAAATGATACAGAAACAAACAAACAAAAAGCCAGTAGAACCAATGAATGAACTAAGAGCTGGTTCTTTAAAAGAATTATGAAAATTGATAAACCCCTGGCCAGACTTATCAAAAAGAAAAGAGAAAGGACCCAGATAAATAAAATCACAAATGAAAGAGGAGAGCACAACCAACACCACAGAAATAAAACAATCATAAGAGAATATTGTGAAAAATTATATGCCAGCAAACTGGGAAATCTGGAAAAAATGGATAAATTCCTAGAAATATACAAACTACCAAAACTGAAACAGGTAGAAATAGAAAATTTGAACAGACCCATAACTAGCAAAGGGATTCAATCAGTAATAAAAAAATCTCCCAACAAACAAAAGTCCAGGGCCAGATGACTTCCAGGGGACTTCTACCAAACATTTAATAAGAGTTAATACCTATTCTTCTGAAACTGTTCCAAAAAATAGAAATGGAAGGAAAACTTGCAAACTCATTGTGTGAGCCAGGATTACCTTGGTCCCCAAACCACACAAAGGCCCCACTAAAAAGGAGAATTACAGGCCAATATCTGTGATGAACATGGATGCAAAAATTCTCAACAAGATACTAGCAAATTGAATCCATTGGTACATTAAAAGAATTACTGAGAATAAACCTGGACCATGTTATTACACAATACACAAAAATAAACTCAAAATGAATGAACGACCTAAATGTAGGACAGGAAGCCATCAAAATCCTAGAGGAGAAAGCAGGCAAAAATCTCTTTGACCTCGGCCGCAGCAACTTCTTAACACGTCTCCGGAGGCAAGGGAAACAAAAGCAAAAGTGAACTCTGGGACCTCATCAAAATAAAAAGCTTCTGCACAGTGAAGGAAACAATCAGCAAAAGTAAAAGGCAACTGACAGAATGGGAGAAGATATTTGCAAATGACATATCAGATAAAGGGTTAGTATCCAAAATCTATAAAGAACTTGTCAAACTCAACACCCAAAAAACAAATAATCCAATGAAGAAATGGGCAAAAGACATGAATAGACACTTCTCCAAGGAAGATATCCAAATGGCCAACCGACACGTGAAAAAATGCTCAACATCACTTATCATCAGGGAAATACAAATCAAAACCGCAATGAGATACCACCTCACACCTATCAGAATGGCTAACATTAACAACTCAGACAACAACAGATGTTGGTGAGGATGTGGAGAAAGAGGATCTCTTTTGCATTGCTGGTGGGAATGCAAGCTGGTGTAGCCACTCTGGAAACAGTATGGAGGTTCCTCAAAAAAACTCAAAACGGGGCGCCTGGGTGGCTCAGTTGGCTAAGCGTCCGACTTCGGCTCAGGTCACGATCTCACAGCCCGTGAGTTCGAGCCCCGCGTCAGGCTCTGGGCTGATGGCTCAGAGCCTGGAGCCTGCTTCCGATTCTGTGTCTCCCTCTCTCTCTGCCCCTCCCCCGTTCATGCTCTGTCTCTCTGTGTCTCAAAAATAAATAAACGTTAAAAAAAAAAAAAAAACTCAAAACAGAACTACCCTATGACCCAGCAATTGCACTACTAGGCATTTATCCACAGGATACAGGTGTGCTGTTTCAAAGGGACACATGCACCCCCATGTTTATAGCAGCACTATCAACAATAGCCAAAGTATGGAAAGAGCCCAAATGTCCCTCGATGGATGAATGGATAAAGAAGATGTGGTATATATATACAATGGAGTATTATTCAACAATCAAAAAGAATGAAATCTTACCATTTACAACTACATGGATGGAACTGGAGGGTATTAGGCTAAGTGAAATTAGTCAGAGAAAGACAAACATCATATGATTTCACTCATATGAGGACTTTAAGGGACAAAACAGATGAACATAAGGGAAGGGAAACAAAAATAATATAAAAACAGGGAGGGGGACAAAACAGAAGAGACTCATAAATATGGAGAACAAACTGAGGGTTACCGGGGCGGGGGGGGGGGTTGTGGGAGGGGGGTTGGGCCAAATGGGTAAGGGGCACTAAGGAATCTACTCCTGAAATCATTGTTGCACTATATGCTAACTAATTTGGATGTAAATTAAAAAAAATAAAAAATAAAATTAAAATAAATAAATAAATAAAAGAATTATTGACCAGAATCAAGTGGGATTTATTCCTGGGCTGCAGGGGTAATTCAGTATTCACAAATCAATCAGTGTGGTATACCACAGAAGCATTTGACAAAGCACAATATCCATTCTTGATGAAAACCCTCAACAAAATAGGTATAGATGGAGCATACCTCAACATCATATAGGCAATATAAGAAAGACCAATAGCTAATATCCTCAGTGGGGAAAACCTGAGAGCTTTTCCTCTACGGCCAGGAACAAGACAGGGATGTCCCACTCTCGCCATTGTTACTTAACATAGTACTGAAAGTCCTAGCCTTAGCAATCAGACACCAAAAAGAAATAAAAGACATCTAAATTGTCAAGGAAGAAGTCAAACTTTCATTATTTGCGGATGACATAATACTCTGTAGAAAACCCAAAAGACTCCACCAAAAAATTGCTAGAGCTGATACATGAAATCAGTCAAGTCACAAGATACAAAATCAACATACAAAAATCTGTTGCATTTCTATACACCAATAATGAAGCAGCAGAAAGAGAAATCAAGGAATTGATCCCATTTACAACTGCACCAAAAACCGTAAGATAGCTAGGAATAAACCTAACCAAAGAGGCTGTACTCTGTACTCTGAAAACTATAGAGAGCACTTATGAAAGAAACTGAAGAGGACAAAAAGAAATGCAAACACCTTTCATGCTAATGGATTGGAAGAACAAATATTGTTAAAATGTCTATACTACCCAACGCAGTCTACATATTTAATGCAGTCCCTATTGAAATACCACCAGCATTGTTCTTTCTTAAAAAAAATTTTTTTTAATGTTTATGTAGTTTTTGTTTTTTTTTTTTCGAAAGAAAGCACAAGTAGAGAAGGGGCGCAGAGAGCAGAAGACACAGAATCCAAAGCAGGCTCCAGGCTCTGAACTGTCAGCACAGGCCCGATGCTGGGCTCAAACTCACGAACCATGAGATCATGACCTGAGCTAAAGTTGGACACTTAACCAATTGAGCCACCCAGGCGCCCCTCCCCAGCATTATTCACAGAGGTAGATGGAACAATCCTAAAATGTGCATAGAACCACAAAAGGCCCTGAATAGCCAAAGCAGTCCTGAAAAAGAAAAGCAAAGCTGGAGCCATCACAATTCCAAACTTCAAGCTATTTTATAGAGCTGTAGTGATCAAGACAGTATGGTACTAGTACAGAAACAGACACATAGATCAATGGAACAGAATAGAAAATCCAGAAATGGACCCACAACTGTATGGTCAACTCATCTTTGAGGTGAAAGCAGGAGAGCAAGAGAGTATATCCATTGGAAAAAGTCTCTTCAACAGATGGTTTTGGGAAAACTGGATAGCAAGATGCATAAGAATGAAACTGGACCACTTTCTTACACCGTATACAAAAATAAATAAAAATGGATGAAAGACCTAAAGGTGAGACAGGAAAGCATCAAAATGCTAGAGGAAATCAGAGACAGCAACTTCTTTGGCCTCCTCCAGAGCAATTTCTTACCAGACACGTTGCTAGAGGCAAGGAAAACAAAAGCAAAAGTGAACTATTGGGGCTTCATCAAGATAAAAAGCTTCTGCTCTGCTGAAGAACACTCAACAAAACTAAAAGGCAGCCTATGAAATGGGAGAAGATATTTGCAAATGACATAGTTGATAAAGGGTTAGTATCCAAAGTCTATAAAGAACTTAACAAACTGAACACCCAAAAAGCAAATAATCCAGTTAAGAAATGGACAGAGGACATGAAAAGACATTTTTCCAAAGAAGACATCCAGAAGACTAATAGACACGTGAAAAGATGCTCCACATCACTCATCATCAGGGAAATAGAAATCAAAACCATGATGAGATTCTACCTCACACTTTTCAGAATGGCTCAAATTAACAACACAGGAGACAACAGGTGAGGAGGAGTAGAGGGGAACCCTCTTGCACTGTTGATGGGAATGCAAACAGGTGCAGCTGCTCTGGAAAACAGCATGGAAGTTTTCTCAAAAAATTAAAAATAGAACTACCTTACAACCCAGCAATTACACTACTAGGCATTTACCCAAGGGATACAAAAATACTGATTCTAAGGGACAGATGCACCCTGATGTTTATAGCAGCATTATCAACAAGCAGTAACAAAGTATGGAAAGAGTACAAATTTCCATCATCTGATGAATGGATAGAGAAGAGTGGTATACATGTATATACAATGGAATATTACTCAGCCATCAAAAAGAATTAAATCTTGTCATTTGCAATGATGTGGATGGAGCTAGAGTGTATTATGCTAAGTCAAATAAGTCAGAACTACAAATACCGTATGATTTCACTCATATGTGAAATTTAAGAAACAAAACAAATGATGGAGCACTTGGGTGGCTCAGTCGGTTAAGTGTCCAACTTTGGCTCAGGTCATGATCTCATGGTTTGTGAGTTTGAGCCCCACGTTGGTCTCTCCTGACAGCTCAGAGCCTGGAGCCTGCTTCAGATTCTGTCCGCCCCTCTCTCCGTCCCTCACATGCTCATGCTCTGTCTCTCTCTGTTTCTCAATAATAAATAAATGTTAAAAAAATTTAAAGAAAACAGATGAACATATGGGAAGGAAAAAAAGAGAGGGAAGCAAACAATGAGACTCTTAACAATAGAGAACAAACTGAAGGTTGATGGAGGGAGATGGGTGGAGGATGGGCTAAGTGGGTGCTGAGTGTTAAGGAGGGCACTTGTTATGATGAGAACTATGTGTTGTATGTAAGTGATGAATCACTGAGTTCTCCTGGGACCAATATTACACTATATGTTAACTAACTGAAATTTAAATAAAATTTGAAAAAAAAATGCAACACACTTTTAGTAAATCCAATCCAGTGATACATAAGCAAAAAGTCATAATAAGGTACATCATGACTAAGTGGGATTTATTCCAGGAATGCAAGTTGGTTTAACCCTTAAAAATCAATCTGTAACTCACCATATTAGGATGAAAAAAAGAAAATCACATGATGGAGAAAAAGCATTACTTCCATTCAAGATGTGTCTGTGTGTATATCTTGGCAGTCTGAGATTAGAAGAGACTTACACTACCTAATAAATACATCTACAAAAAACCATACAATTAGTGTATCAAATGGTGACAGAATGAATGCTTCCACTTTAAGAGCAAGGTGGGAGGCCTGGATAGCTCAGTCTGTTAGGCTTCTGACTTTGACTCAGGTCAGATCTCATGATTCATGAGTTCGAACCCCACATTGGGCTTTATGCTGTCAGCACAGAGCCTGCTTCAGATCCTCTGTTTTCCTCTCTCTGCCCCTCCCCTGCTTGCTCTCTCTCTCAAATAAACATTAAAAAGTATATATATTTTTTAAAAAGAGCAAGGAGGGGCGCCTGGGTGGCTCAGTCAGTTGGGCGGCCGACTTCGGCTCAGGTCACGAACTCGCGGTCCGTGAGTTCGAGCCCCGCGTCGGGCTCTGGGCTGATGGCTCAGAGCCTGGAGCCTGCTTCCAATTCTGTGTCTCCCTCTCTCTCTGCCCCTCCCCCGTTCATGCTTTGTCTCTCTCTGTCTCAAAAATGAATAAAACGTTAAAAAAAAAATAAAAAAATAAAAAGAGCAAGGAGAGGATGTCTACTCTTCTTTCTGTTCAACATTTCAGTAGAGCTTCTAGCAAATGTAGTAAGGCAAGAAAGCAGAATAAGATGAATACAGACTGAAAAAAAGAAAATTGTCTTTATTAACAGATAACATGATTGCCTACTAGGTAGGAAATCCTAAGGAACTTACAAAATGGCTCCTAGGTCTAATAAGTGAGTTTAACAAGACGTTTGTGTAAAAATCAATCATATTTCTGTATACTAATAACACTCAGAAATTAAATTTAAAAACAATACACTAGGGACACCTGGGTGGCTCAGTTGGTTAAGCGTCTGACTCCAGCTCAAGTCATGACCTTGCAATTTGTGGGTTTGAGCTCTGCATCCGACTGTGTGCTGACAACTCAGAACCTGGAACCTGCTTGGGATTCTGTGTCTCCCTCGCTCTCTGCCCCTCCCTCACTCACCCTGTCTCTCTCTCTCTCTCTCTCTCTCTCTCTCTCTCTCTCTCTCTCAAAAATAATAACCATAAAAAATTATTAAAACAAATACAATAGCATAAAAATATGACACACTTAGGGATAAATTTGACAGATCTGCAATACCTATGCGCTGAAAGCTATAAAACATTGCTAAGAAAAATTAAAGATCCAAATAAGTGAAGAGAGATAATATTTTTACAGACTGAAAGATTCAATATTGTTAAGATGTCAGTTCTCCCCATATTAATCCATAGCATATTAATCCATAGCTATTAATCCATTGGGACACATAGTCCCAATCAAAATGCTAGAAGGGCTTTTTTTGTAGAAATTGAGGTGCTGATTCTAAAATTTATATGGAGATAAAAGGAACCTAGAACAGCCAAAACAACTTTGAAAAAAAGAACATAATACAAGGACTTACACTACCTGATGTTAAGGCTTATTTTAAAGGTAGAATAATCGGGGCGCCTGGGTGGCGCAGTCGGTTAGGCGTCCGACTTCAGCCAGGTCACGATCTCGCGGTCCGTGAGTTCGAGCCCCGCGTCAGGCTCTGGGCGGATGGCTCGGAGCCTGGAGCCTGTTTCCGATTCTGTGTCTCCCTCTCTCTCTGCCCCTCGCCCGTTCATGCTCTGTCTCTCTCTGTCCCAAAAATAAATGAATGTTGAAAAAAAAATTTTTTAAAAAGAAAAAAAAAAAAAAAAGGTAGAATAATCTATATGCATATATAGATCAATGGGACAGAATAGAGAGTGATTTCAAGTGCTGTTTTTATGGGGGTATACACATGTAAAAATTCATCACATTATACACTTTAAATATGTATGTTTTGTCAATTTTAAATATAACTGTAAAAAATAAAGCAGTCTTTTTTTTTTTTTTTGTAGTCATGTAGTGGATGTTCAACCTATTATCACGTCACTGGAGGAATAGAGCCAAAGAATTATCCTAATGTCAAAGTCTCAAGCAAAACAAAATAAAGTTTGTTAATTCTTTACTCAGAACCAACGAATAGAGAAATTTATGTTGGTTGTGCTGTAATGCAAGAGTCCATGAAATCACATGTCTGTACAATTCCCCATGCAGTATAATTAGGCTGAATGGCCTCTTGAGAATCCTTCCCACTCTAAGATACTAAAATAGGAGTTTTGGTTTAATTCAAGGCTACACATATTCTTCAGAGAAATGTGAACTTACAAAAGCATAATTTCAAAGGTTCATTGTAGCACTAGCAAGAACAGATGGCCCTAAAATCTGTTTGAGGGATGTTTTATTTTCTGGCCTTCAAAGAATACATTTCTTTTCTCTTAGGGAAGGAGGAGCTGATAGTCCTCTTTTCAAAAGAAGAAAGGGAGTTGCAAATCCAACAATACATTTAAAAAATTATTCACCATGGTCAAGTGGGATTTATTCCTGGGATTCAAGGGTGTTCAGTATTCACAAATCAATAAATATGATGCATAACATCAATAAAAGAAAGGATAAAAATCACATGATTACTTCAATAGATGCAGAAAAAGCATTTGACAAAGTACAACATCCACTCATGTTAAAAACCTTCAACAGAGTGGGTTTAGATGGAACGGACCTCAACATAATAAAGGCCATATACGAAAAACCCACAGTTAACATCATGCTCAATGGCAAAAAAACTGAGAGCTTTTCCCCTCAGATCAGGAATAAGACAAGGATGTCCACTCTCACCACGTTTATTCAATGTGGTGCTGGAAGTCCTAGCCATAGCATTCAGACAAGAGACAGAAATAAAAGGCATCCAGATTAGTAAGGAAGAAGGAAAACTTTCACTATCTGCAGATGATATGATACTACATATAGAAAACCCTAAAGACTCCAGCAAAAAAACCTCCTAGAACTGATAAATGAATTTAGTAAGGCCACAGGATATAAAATCAATATATAGAAATCTGTTACATTTCTGTGCACTAATAATGAAGTAGCAGAAAGAGAAGTTAAGGGGAACCAAAGAATGAAAGGAGTTGGTGAAAGGTGCTCTAGAAAATAGTGCAGGGAAGGGAGGTAGTGTTCCATTGACTATTGGTATAGCTATTTATAGTGTTAAACGTAGAAGACAGTATTTAACCAAAAATTAAAATAAAAGGATTCCCAAGAAGGGAAGTGTACCTCCACCGACTGCAACAGGAGGTCACTGCTGACCTCTCTGTGCTCAGACTAAGACCCTCTTCCATGTCTCTGCGTGACTGTTGATAGGCGTGAACAAGGGCTGCAGGACACTCTGCTTCTAGCCAAACCCCTAGCTTTCCCTGTCTCTCCACACTCACAACTTTGCTGCCACTTTTGGCCCTGAGGTGACCACCAGCTCTAATCTCACATTCAAACACCACAAGAAGTCTCGGACTTCTTGCGAGATGAGGGCACCCCTCATCTCCCACAGTTTAATTTCTATCTGACCCTATCTCTCATCTTGGAAGACCCAAGGGCTCGGTCTTTGTAAATTTTATTTCTCTATCTGTTTCCATGATGATGTATCCAGTCCTCTGGCCTTAAATACTATCTCTATACTGATATCTTGCAAATGTTTTCCTCCAGTCTGAATCCCTCCTCTGTTTTGTACACTTGAGTATCTTGCTGCCCACTTGACATCTCTACCTGCATAAGCACCTCAAGCTTAGCAAGTATAACTCTGATCTCCTGATCTTCCCTCAAAACTTGCTCTTCTTGCATCTTCCCTGAGTTGATGGCGCTACCATCCGTCCACTTAACCAGGCCCAAAACTTTTGATCCTCTTTCTTTCATATCTCATGTCTAATCTGCCTGGAAATTCTGCCACCTCTGCCTTCCAGATGTGTCTAGAACCCAACTACTCTCAATCTTTAGACTAGTCTTGGTCTAAGTTATCATCTCTGCTCTGGTTTTGAGTGGTAGCCTTCTAAGTGGTCTTCCTGTTAATACCCTTTCCCCCATCACTCTATTCTCAGTACAACAGTCCTATTGATCCAGTTAAAACCAAGTTAGATCACATCAGTCCTCTCCTTAAAACCTTCCAAAGATCTTTTATCTTAGTCAGAATAAAACTGCAGTGCTCTATACCATTTGTACTTCTTAACCCATTGCCTCTCTAACTTCATTTCTTACACCTCTTTTTTCTGTCATTCAGCTTCAGCCACACTGTCCTTAATGTTCCTTGAAACTGCCAGGCCTGCTATCATCCTACCACCCCAGGGCCATTGCACCAGCTATTTTAAATGCCTGTAAAGTTCTTCCTTAGATATTCCCATGGCGTTTCCCTCACTTTTCAATAAGACCTTCCCTGACCATGCTATTTGAAAATGGCACCTGCCTGTCCTCCTGGTCCTGCATCCATGTTTTATTTTTCTGTATAGCACTTTATCCGTGTGTAACATTTCATATATTTTACTTAGTTGTTTTTGTTTCTTCCTCCTCTACACACAAAAATGTAAGTTCTGTGAGGGAAGGAATTTGTTCCTTACTGAACAAACCAGGTACCTACTGAACAAACTTACATGGTGCCTGGTACAGGTTACATGCTCAATGAATATTTGCTGAATGAATGAGTGAAGGTTCAGAGGTTCATATTTGATGACATGTAGACCCATAGGATTTCAACATGGGTGCTAGCTTCTGGACATAAGTGAACTCCAGCTGATGGAAATGATAGTCATTTATATTGTTCCAGAATATCTTCAGGAAAGGATATTCCTCTACTATTCCATCATTACTCAACTCAGTGTTCTTTTCAGTTCTATTTTCAACTCAGTTCTATTTTTGTTCCTTTACTCACACTTTCTCTTTATCCAAAGTGTTCTTCCTTTGCACCTGATTTCAAAGCCAATTCAAATATTATACCATTTAGGGAACCTTCCTAGAATTCTCTATCCCCCAGACAGTATCACTCTTTCTTTCTTCTGTTTTCTTGGCTTTCTGTACTCATGTAACTTGTATAGCAGAGAGTATGAAACCCTTTCTACTCTGAATCTTGAGCCCTCTGAAGGCAGAGAGTATGCCTTTCATTTTTCATTGTATCTCTGGTGCAGTGCTTTCCTAAATTTTCCATGCCTTTGCAGTGTCTTTCTATCTAAAGTTATTTTAAATTGCTTGATATTATAGAATTAAATTGTTAAAACCTTATTAGATACCCCATCTATATGACACTGCAATTGTATGTGAACCAAAAAAATTTTTTTAAATCATGCCAACACCATTTACTCTCAATATAACTTCAGGAGTAAGACAAACTCCAAATCCATCCGTATTTAATATGATTTACTAGTTTGTATATTCAGCAGATATTTATTGAGCATCTACCGTAGGCAGGCCTTATGCCAAGCCAGACAAATTATATAGAAATTGTAGCTACTCGTCAGGGCCTGCACAAACTTCTCCTGTACATACAATTCATCTCCACTTTATCAAAAGATTAAATAACTGTCATTTTTTAACATGTGATCGCAGGGAGGAAATTAAAGGACATGGCATGTTGATTCAGAGATGGATTCGATGTTATAACTCCTCACCCATTCCTACAACACAGTCATTCCTAGAACTGTATTCTTTTAACTGGCTCTTAGAATTTTTGTGGATGGTTAGAACCTGGGGTGGGAAACACAGGAAGATTAAAGCTTCTGTACTGCTTCACTTGGTATGTTAAAATGGTCTTTTGAGATAAGACCCAGATAGCATTTAGCTCATTTCCTGGCTCATGGTTGACACTGCATAGATGTTAGCTATTTTGCACATACTATTGTCACAGCAGTTGTTTCCCTCCCTTTTATCAGTATGTCATTTCACTAGCTGTGAGCTCTTAGGAAGGGTCTGAATCCTATTATCTCATAAGAGGTACTTGGTTGAATTACCTGCTACTGATTTTTAGGTTGCTTTACAATTTTATAAGCAGAGTGGAGGAGACAAGCATACAAATTTTATTTACAAACACTTCATCAGTACTTATTATGTTCTTGGTGCTGTTCTAAGCACTTTATAAATATTAATTTACTTAATCTTCATAACTGCATAAAGTAGTTACTTTTATTATCCTCTTTACCGAGGAGGAAACTGAGACACAGGGAAATCAAGTAACTTGCCCCAGGGCACACGGGGGGTTAGTAGCAAAGCCAAGAAATGCAGGGAGTCTGGTTAATAGCAGTCTTTGCTATTAACCATAAGACAAAGCTGAATGTTGATAATGCAATATATAAGAAATACAGGGTGCTGTGGCAGTTCAAAGAAGGAAGTGGTCATATTGGTGTCTGGAATGAAAGAAGGCTGAATGTAGGAATTGGTATTTTTACTAGGCCTTGTTTTGGGGGATACTTTTTCAGATGCTTGGATATGGGGGATAAAAAGGAAGGCTAAATAATATCATATGCAAGAGCTCAGAGATGGGAAATGGTAGCACATCAGGAAGTAGTCCTGCATATAAGGATATGGTAGGAAGGGAAGCAAGGCAGGAAAGCTGGTTTGGAGTGAGAGGACACAATAGAAAAGATTGATATCATCAGAACTGTGTTTTGGTGAATTTAGAAACATTGTGTGGAATGAATCAGAATTGAAAAAGACTGCAGAAAAACCAGGTATTATGTCCAGAATAGAGGTAGTTAGATCTTGAATTCTGGTGAAGATAAGGATAGATATAGGAGATACTACAGAATTTGAATTGATAGAACAGAGAAATAGCACAACTAGAAAGTTGAGTGTTGATAACTTTATATGACAAATGTTAAGTTTATTTTATGGTCAGCAAAGTCCTTTAAATACTTAGGAAACTCTTCTCTTGGTGTAAATGCACATGATTTTAAGAAAGTAAAAGTATTCCTTTATAAAGAAATGAAGTTGTTTATCTCATTGGGCTTGAAATTGATATCTAAGGAAATGATTTCTTAGAGGGTAGCTAATTTATTTAGAATGTCTGAATTGAGAATATTTCTTAATCTGCTTAGTATAGACAAAGTTAGAAACCACTTTAGCCTAATGATTTGGAAGAAATAATAGATAAAAACATTCTTTAAAATTTCTGTATATGGGGGTGCCTGGCTGGCTTAGTCAGTATAGCATGTGACTCTTTATCTCAGGGTCGTGAGTTTGAGCCCTACGTTGGGGATAAAGTTTACTTAAAAAAAAATTGCTATATGTGATTATATCAGTTTCTTTCATGTGATACAAATATAAATTGTAAGTAAGAGCCTAAATTAGTCTATGACTTGACTTTGCTAAGTAGGAATCTTCCTGCTGACTTTTACCCTGTTTGCAAAAGACTTAAATGTAATCTTTGGAAAACCCTGACAGAAGTGGTTTGAATTAGTGAGATTGATAAATATCAGTGTGAGAGGAATATATTCAATTACTATTGGATGCCTCTGGTGATATAATAATATATTAAAACACTAAATTTTGCAAGAGTTATAAACATAACAAAGTCATGAGATGATGATATCTTAGAATTGGTATAGATCTAGGAATAAATTTAACCAAGGAGGTAAAAGACTTATACTTTGAAGAGTATAAAACATTTCTGACAGAAATTGAAGAAAACCTAAATTAATGGGAAGACATCTCATGTTCATGGATTAGAAGAGTTAATATTGTTAAGTTGTCAGTATTATTCAAAGTGGTTCTACAGATCCCATGCAAGCCCTATCAAAATACCCATGGCTTTTTTTTTTTCCCAGAAAAGAAAAAGCCAGTACTCAAATTCTTTTGGAATTGCAAGGGGCTCCAAAGCCAAAATAATCTTGTGTAAGAACAAAATTGTAGTAGTTACCCTTCCAATTTCAAAATCTGCAGGGCTGTAGTAATCAAAATAATGTAGACTTAAGAATCTAGAAATAAATCTGTACATTTATGGCCAGTTGATTTTGACAAAGGTGCCAAGACCATTTAATGGTGAAAGAATAGCTTTTAGCAAATGGTTCTAGGACAACTGGATTTCCACATATAAAAGAATGAACGTGTACCTCTACTTCACACTGTGTACAAAATTTAACTCAAAGTGGATCAGTGACCTAAATATAAGAGCTAAAACCATGGAGCTCTTTGATAAAAACGTGAGGGTAATTTTTCATGACATTGGATTTAGCAATAAATAATATACCAATAGTACACACAACAAAAAAAATAGATTGGACTTAATAAAAATTAAAATCTTTTGTGTATTGAAGGACATTAGCATGAAAGTGAAAACCTACACATGGGAGAAAATATTTGCAAATCATGTATCTGACAAGGGTCTGATATGTAGAGAATATATAAAGAAGTCTTTTAACTCAGCAACAAAAGACAATCCCATTAAAAAAGGCAAAGGGCAACTTTTTTTTCTAGATATGTTTCCTGAGGCAAGAGAAGTAAAAAGCAAAAATAAACTGTTGAGACTGCATCAAAATAAAAAGCTTCTGTACAACAAAGGAAACAACAAAACTAAAAGGCAGCCTACAAAATTCGAGAAGATATTTGCAAATGACATATCTGATAAAGAGTTAGAATCCAAAATATACAAAGAACTTGTAAAACTCAACACCCAAGAAACAATCCAATTAAAAATGGGCTGAAGACATGAACAGACGTTTCTCCAAATAACACATATAGATGGCCAACAGACGCATGTAAAGCTCTTCATCACTTACCATCAGGGAAATGCAAATCAAAACTACAGTGAAGGATTACCTCATACCTGTTACCTCATACCTCATACCTGTTAGAACAGCCACTGTGGAAAACAGTGTGGAGGTTCCTAAAAAGTTAAAAATAGAGGGGCGCCTGGGTGGCGCAGTCGGTTAAGCGTCCGACTTCAGCCAGGTCACGATCTCGCGGTCCGTGAGTTCGAGCCCCGCGTCAGGCTCTGGGCTGATGGCTCGGAGCCTAGAGCCTGTTTCCGATTCTGTGTCTCCCTCTCTCTCTGCCCTTCCCCGTTCATGCTCTGTCTCTCTCTGTCCCAAAAATAAATTAAAAAAAAAAAAAAAAGTTAAAAATAGAACTACCCTATGGTCCAGCAATTGCACTACTGGGTATTTACCCAAATAAAAAAAACATGAATTCAAAGGAATACATGCAC
Source organism: Lynx canadensis (assembly GCF_007474595.2). NCBI lineage: Eukaryota > Metazoa > Chordata > Mammalia > Carnivora > Felidae > Lynx > Lynx canadensis. Next base: position 41,775,574 of record NC_044310.1, read on the forward strand.
CCTATGTTTATAGCAGCATTATTTACAATATCCAAAGTATGGAAAGAGTCCAAATGCCTACCGACTGATGAATGGATAAAGAAGAGTGGTATATATATACTACAATGGAATATTTCTCATCCATAAAAACGAATGAAATCTTGTCATTTGCAAGGACATGGATGGAGCTAGAGAATATAATGCTAAGCAAAATAAGTCAGAGAAAGACAAATGCAGTGTGATTTCACTCATGTGGAATTTAAGAAACAAAACAAATGAGCAAGGGGGAAAAAAAGAAACAAATCAAGAAACAGACCCTTAACTATGGGGTGCCTGGGTGGCTCAGTCGGTTAAGCGTCCGACTGGCTCAGGTCATGATCTCGCAGTTTGTGAGTTTGAGCCCCACGTTGGGCTCTGTGCTGACAGCTCAGAGCCTGGAGCCTGCTTCGGATTCTGTGTCTCCCTCTCTCTTTGCCCCTCCCCTGCTCATGCTCTGTCTCCATCTGTCTAAAAAATAAATAAAACATTAAAAAAAAAAAAAAAAGAAAGAAACAGACCCTTAACTATGGAGAACAAACTGATGGTTACCAGAGGGGAGGAGGATGGACGCATGGGTTACATAGGTGGTGGGGATTAAGGAGAACACTTGTTGTGATGAGCACTGGGTGATGTACGGAATTGTTGAATCACTAAATTGTACACCTGAAACTAATAAAACACTGTATATCTTTTAAAAATGGGCATCGGACTTGAATAGACATTTCTCCAAAGAAGATATTCAGATGGCCAACAAGCAAATAAAAAGATGCTTAACATCATTAGTCATTAGGGAAATGCAAATCAAAACCACAGTGAGGCACTGCTTCACACCTACTAGGATGGCTATAAAACAACAGAAAATAACAAGCGCCAGCAAGGATGTAGAGAAATTGGGACCCTTTTGTGTTGCTGGTGGAAAATGGTTCATCCACTATGAAAAAGTTTGGCAGCTCCTCAGAAAGTTAGACATAGAATTACTGTATGACCCCGCAATTCCAAAGAATTGAAAACAGTTACACAAGTATATGTACACGTACATTTATAGTAGTACTATTTACAGTAGCCATCAGGTGGTTATAGCCCAAATGTCCCTGGTTGGATGGATAAACAAATTGTGGTGTGTGTGTATATACATACACAATGGAATGTTATTTGGCCATAAAATGAAGTGAAGTATGATACATGCTACACCATGGATGAGCTTCTAAAACATTATGTTAAAGTGAAAGAAGCCAGGGGCGCCTGGGTGGCTCAGTCAGTTAAGCTTCCGACCTCAGCTCAGGTCACGATCTCACTTTCCATGAGTTCGAACCCCGCGTCAGGTTCTATGCTGACAGCTCAGAGCCTGGAGCTTGCTTCAGATTCTGTGTCTCCATCTCTCTGCCCCTTCCCTGCTTGCTCTCTTTCTCAAAAATAAATAAATGTTTAAAAAAAATTAAAAAGTGAAAGAAGCCAGACACGATGGTCACATATTATATGGACCCGTTTGTGTAAAATGTCCAGAATAAATGCACAGAGAATGCAGGTTGGTGGTTAGGATTGGGAGAAACAGGTTAGAGGAACGTTTTTACTTTGGAGTGATTGAAATGTTTTGGAACTAGATAAAGGTTACTGTTGCACACCATTGTGAATGTATTAAATGGCCCTGAATTGTTCAACTTTGAAATGGTTAATTTTATGTATGTGAATTTCATCTCACATTATTTTGTTTTGAGTGTAATGATACAAGAATATAAAAAGGTATCAGAACACTCATCTGGTATTTTTCACACTTAGTACTGCAGTTTGTAATGTAAGAGGAAGAGGGGAGTAAAACAAAAGTTTTGGACTAGATTTTTGAAAGATTAAAGCCATTAAAGGATTGGACTGCAAAGGCGGACAAATGGCATGGCATGAAGGAAAAAAGGGAACTAAAAAACAAATTATCGCTATCCTATTTCAACCAGAAGCCAGAGTTTAGCACCAAGATAATGTTAAGTTCAGATTTGTTTACTATATACAAAATGGTGGCCTGTGAGTTTTTTCAGGTTAGGTGCAGAATTACTATCTTAAATCTTGTGATCAGAACAAAGCATTTGTTAAAAAGACTGTCCTTTTTCCAATGGATTTTCTTTCTTGCTTTATTGAAGATTAGTTGACCATAGAGTTGTGGAGCCATTTCTGGGTTTTCTATTCTGTTCCATTGATCTATGTGTCTTTTTTTGTACCAGTATCATACTGGATTGATTACCACAGCTTTGTAATATAGCTTGAAGTTTGGAATCATGATGCCTCCAGCTTTGCTTTTCTTTTTCAGGATGACTTTGGCTATTCGGGATCTTTCCTGGTTCTATAGAAATTTTAGGATTGTTTGTTCTAGCTCTGTGAAAAATGATGATGTTATTTTGATAGGAATTTCATTAATTATATAGGTTGTTTTGGGTAGCATAGGCATTTAAACAATATTTGTTCTTCCTATCCATGGACATGGAATGTGTTTCCATTTCTTTGTGTCCTCTTCGGTTTCTTTCATTAGTGTTCTATGGTTTTCAGAGTACAGATCTTTTGCCTCTTTGGATAGGTTTAGTCCTAGGTATCTTATGGTTTTTGGTACAGTTGTAAATGGGATCAATTCCTCGATTTCTCTTTCTGCTGCTTCATTATTGATGTATAGAAATGCAACAGATTTTTGTATGTTGATTTTGTATCTTGTGACTTGACTGATTTCCTGTATCAGCTCTAGCAATTTTTTTGGTGGAGTCTTTGGGTTTTCTTCATAGAAAATCATATCATCTGCAAATAATGAAAGTTTGACTTCTTTGCCGATTTGGATGCCTTTTATTTCTTTTTGTCTAATTGCTGAGGCTAGGACTTCCGTTACTATGTTAAATAGTGAACACCCCAGTCTTGTTCCTGACCATAGAGGGAAAGCTCTCAGTTTTTCCCCAGGGAGGATTACATTAGCTGTGGAAAAAAAGACAGTCTCTTCAACAAACAGCATTGGAAAAACTGGACAGCAATGTGCAGAATGAAACTGGACCACTTACTTACACCATACAGAAAAATAAATTCAAAATGGATGAAAGACCTGAAGGTGAGACAGGAAACCATCAAAATGCTAGAGGAGAATACAGGCAGCAATCTCTTTGACATTGGCTAGAGCAACTTCTTACTAGACACTTTGCTGGAGGCAAGGAAAACAAAAGAAAAATGAACTATTGGGACCTCATCAAGATAAAAAGTTTCTGCATAGTGAAGGAAACAGTCAATAAAACTAAAAGGCAACCTTTGGAATGGGAGAAGATATTTGCAAATGACATAGTTGGTAAAGGGTTGGTGTCCAAAGTCTATAAAGAACTTAACAAACTCAACACCCAAAAAACAAATAATCCAGTTAAGAAATGGACAGAGGACATGAAAAGACATTTTTCCAAAGAAGACATCTAGAAGACTAATAGACACATGAAAAGATGCTCGACATCACTCATCATCAGGGAAATAGAAATCAAAACCATGATGAGATTCTACCTCACACTTTTCAGAATGGCTAACAGGAGACAACAGGTGTTGGTGAGGATGAGAAGAAAGGGGAACCTCTTGCACTGTTGGTGGGAATGCAAACTGGTACAGCCATGTTGGTGGGAATGCAAACTGGTGCAGCCACTCTGGAAAACAGTATGGAAGTTTCTCAAAAAAATTAAAAATAGAACTACCCTATGACCCAGCAATTACACTACTAGGTATTTACCCAGAGGATACAAAAATACTGATTTGAAGGGACACATAGCCACATTATGGAAAGAGCCCAAACATCCATCAACTGATGAATGGATAAAGAAGGTGTGAGAGTGTGTGTGTGTGTTGGAATATTATTCAGCCATCAAGAAAAGAATGAAATGTGCCATTTGCAATAATGTGGGATGGAGCTGGAAAATATTATACTGAGCAAAATAAGTCAGAGAAAGACAAATACCATATGATTTCACATATATGTGGAATTTAAAAAACAAAACAGATGAACAGAGGGGGGGAAAAGAAAGAGGCAAACCATAAAACAGACTCTTAACAATAGAGAACAAACTGAGGATTGATGGAGGGAGGTGGGAAGAGGATGGACTAGATGGGTGATGGGCATTAAGGATGGCAGTTGTGATAAGCACTGGATGTTATTTGTAGTGATAAATCACTAAATTCTCCTGAAACTAATATTACACTATATATTAACAAACTGGAATTTAAACAAAAACTTGAAAAAAAAAAAGAACAAAGCAACATATTAGTGATTTCTTAGAAGATTTCAAACAAGTTAGTAAAACTAAGAAACAATGGAGTATATTTCTAGAGGAAAACCCTCACTCCTTTCTGCAAATATGAAAAAATAAGGCAGATGCACTTACATATGGGACATTCTTTTGACTTAGAATTTCAGTGAATATGTCCTCAGAGAATCTAGTGGGTAGGAGGAATTACTGTAATTAACTAATGTTACTTGAGTTCAGTACAGCAACAAAAGGACCAAAAAAAAAAAAAAATGAATGCAAATATGTCTTGTGCTTATTTAGGTTATAATATAAATCACCTATAAAGTGTAAAGAGAATTTTTGTATATGTTGATTTCTTTTTTTTTTCAATGTTTATTTATTTATTTATTTATTTTTTTTTTTTTCAACGTTTATTTATTTTTTGGGACAGAGAGAGACAGAGCATGAACGGGGGAGGGGCAGAGAGAGAGAGAGACACAGAATCGGAAACAGGCTCCAGGCTCTGAGCCATCAGCCCAGAGCCTGACGCGGGGCTCGAACTCACGGACCGCGAGATCGTGACCTGGCTGAAGTCGGACGCTTAACCGACTGCGCCACCCAGGCGCCCCTGTTTATTTATTTTTGAGAGAGACAGAGCACGAGGAGTGGGGAGGGGGAGAGAGAGAGGGAGACACAGAATCCAAAGCAGGCTCCTGTCCCTGAGCTGTCAGCACAGAGCCTGACGTGGGGCTCAAATCCATGAACCATGAGATCATGACCTAAGCCAAAATCGGATGCTTAACTGAGCCACCCAAGTACCCCTATATGTTGATTTTTTTTATTTTTTATTTTTTATTAAAAAAAATTTTTTTTTAACGTTTATTTATTTTTGAGACAGAGA